>NC_140959.1:74300566-74900566 GCF_014529385.1 Adiantum capillus-veneris
TCTCTCTCTCTCTCAGTGTGTGTGTGTGTGCGCAAAGAACTAGCAGCCCGGGCGTACACACGCTCCGTCGACGTCGCGGTTACTGCGAGAGCAGAATAGAAGAAGAAAAGGGGAAGGGAGGAACGACAAAACACAAAAGGCAAAGATGGTGGCTCATTGCTTGCTCCAAAAACCATCACAGCGCTCCACAGAGCTTCTCTCTCACTCTCCTCTAGCATTTTTACTAACCAGCCGACATGTGGCACTCCTCTTGAGCTTCTTTGACTTCATTTGACCAGCTCAAAATACATTCGAAGCTCAACTCTCACCTTTACACATGAAAGTCCTCTAGGGAGCAACAACAGCGCAGTCGTTACTCTTAGAGACAAGCTTCGTCCTCAAAAAAAGTTGGGCGGGGGCATATAACAAGCCGTAGGTCAAACGGATAGAAGAAATGCCCAAAATATAAACCGTTTTTGAAGTCCGGTTTGGTTTTTCTATGGAAAAACGCAAACGGACTTCATAAACGGCTTCTACGCCGTAGGTCAAATCCGGTTGCGTTTTTCTTCGAAAAAACGCAAACGGACTTCGGAAATGGCTTCTGTGCCTATCGAAACCATCCGTAGTCCATTAGGTAGTCTTAAGGAAATGTCAAGAGCGTGTATGACAAGCCGTAGGTCAAACGGACAGAAGAAATGTCAAATACACAAGCCGTAGGTCAAATCCGGTTGCGTTTTTCTACGGAAAAACGCAGACGGTCTTCGAAAACTGATTCTATGCCTACCGAAACCATCCGTAGTCCATTAAGTAGTCTTTAAGCAACGTCAAGAGCGCGTATGGCAAGCCGTAGGTCAAACGGATATAAGAAACACCAAATACACAAGCCGTAGGTCAAATTCGATTGCGTTTTTCTACGAAAAAACGCAGACGGACTTCGAAAACTGATTCTATGCCTACCGAAACCATCCGTAGTCCATTAAGTAGTCTTAAGGCAATTTCAAGACCGTGTATGGCAAGCCGTAGGTTAAACGGACAAAAGAAACGTCAAATACACAAGCCGTAGGTCAAATCCGGTTGCGTTTATCTACTAAAAAACGCAAACGGACTTCGGAAATGGCTTCTATGCCTACTGAAACCATCCGTAGACGATTAGGTAGTCTTTAGGCAATGTCAAGAGTGCGTATGGCAAGCCGTAAGTCAAACAGACAGAAGAAACACCAAATACACATGCCGTAGGTCAAATCCGGTTGCGTTTTTCACCGGAAAAATGTAAACAGACTTCGAAAACTAATTCTATTCCTACCGAAACCATCCGTAGTCCATTAAGTAGTTTTAAGGCAATGTCAAGAGCGTGTATGGTAAGCCATACATCAAACGGACAGAAGAAACGCCAAATACACAAGCCGTAGGTCAAATCCGGTTGCGTTTTTTTACAATAAAACGCAAACGGATTTTGAAAATGACTTCTATGCCTACTGAAACCATCCGTAGTCCATTAGGTAGTCTTAAAGCAATGTCAAGAGCGTGTATGGCAAGCCGTAGGTCAAACGGACAGAAGAAACGCCAAATACACAAGCCATAGGTCAGATTCGATCTTACATTTTTCTACGAAAAAATGCAAACGGACTTCGAAAACTGATTCTACGGTTACCGAAACCATCCGTAGTCGATTTGGTAGTCTTTAGGCAATGTCATCAGTGGATTTCATATATATGCTTTGTGAGACACAGACACGCTTCTGTGTCTCTTTTTTGTATAGACATATATGGTTATGGTTGTTGTTCAGACAGTTATTGTTTTCCTTATGGTTATGGTTATTGTCATTGTCATTGTATAGACATGGTTATTTCTCCTATTCTTGTATAGACATAGTTATGGTTATTGTTTTGTTTATGGTTATGGTTATCTACATTATGGTTTTGATCAATATGGTTATGGCCGGTTATGGTTTTAATTTGGTTATGGTTTTGCACAAATTAAGTTCGTTATGGTTATGGTTTTAAGTTGGTACGGTTATGGTTTTGTACAAAGTTCATTTCATTTCTTTCATTGGCCTTAAATCTCATGTGAGATCCTACATGGATAGCATGTACGTAGGAGGCGTATACATGATATGGTTTTTTTTGAAAAGTTTATGTGAAAACGAAGGGAACTTTGCCGAAATTTTTGTGGGAGCACGGTTGATTTTGGTGCTGCTCGCTTTCTTAGATAGAGGGCAAGAAGTCTGGCTGTGGTGGCTGTGTCCATCTTTTCACTGGGCACAGGCCAGGCTACTTGTCCTCTGCCCAAGATTTTTTTTTTTCTGTTATGGTCGTCGATATATGCGTCCATATTTCCGTCGAAATTTGCATCGCTATAACTGCATCTATATCTGCGTCGCTATCTGTGTCGCAAATAAAGCCTTTCCACACATATATCGACACAGATTCCGACAGTTTTACAGAGACACAGATAGCGACGCAGATAGCGACGTTAAGCATCGATATATACGTCGATGGTACCTTTTTTTGTTGTAGTGACTAGTAGCATTTGAAAGGAAACGCTTTCTTTCTCTTGAATTTTTAAAGGGACACATGTCAAACAAACAAATTTGAACGACCTTCACCCATATGGATACTAGCGGAGATACATTTTTCCCGAACACTGCTTGGAGATGAGTGCTCCATCCCCATTGTGAAGAAGTGTACTCTACAGAATTCAAGAATAACCTTGTTGGTACATTGTAGGGTGGTTTTATTACCCTCGAAAGAGAATTTTCACTTGTAGTAACGAGTCTTTCTAGTGGAAGCGTACAACTCTGTGGCATGTCATACGATGTATGCATAGCTAGCTTGTCGCAGCTATGGAGACGTAAATAAAGATGATGAAGGTCCTCTTTATTTAGGATGGGTTCAGATGAGTTGGACGGCAAGGAGGAAGGAAGGTGTGTTTTGCTTCCATGGCATGCAATGACTGGGTAAAGTAGAAGTCGTTTCTCTCCGAACCCACCATCTCTTGCCCACCCCTCCCTCCTCTTTCGAAAGATACACAATATTGGGCTCTTTTTTAGCGCAAAACACGAAGACGTGGGTTCAAGCACAAGGCATAAGGCCTACAACCAATGGCGAATCCGCTACACTCTTCGGAACTAATTGTTGCAATTCCCACCATTATCAATATGTTCCAAGATGCCATCTTGTGTGAACACCACGGTTGGAGGCAGGAAACAACGCCTCAATTTGTCCACGTGCTAGAAGGACCTATTACGGAGTGGCAATTTTAAGTGGGCAATGTGGAAGCACTCTTAGACTCTAGAGAGCTCCCTCTCCTTGCAACTTGTAATTGAAGAGTTGACAAGAAAACAAAAAGGGAGGGCGGGAAGACTTAGTGGGATTTTTAGTCCTGCAAAAATTAGTGTGTGTAATTTGGTGTAAAAACCTTCAAATTTTTGTCAATTTACCTTTGTTGTTTCACAGATGTAGGTTTGCTAAGTTTTTTGAAAAAAGTTTTTTTCGAGCACTGAGCTGCAACGCGCAAGACTGCATGTGCATGTTGACCAATTATTCGTATGCATCATCCTAGTGCAGGGAAGTCTATATAGTATGGGTGTGCATCTTCTAGCCTCATCACTATATCACACGAGATAGTGTGGAGGACTGCCTAGCCTGCCCTAATTACCAGCTGTGGCTGCTCCACTCAGCCATGGGTGTGCATCTTCTAGCCTCATCACTATATCACACGAGATAGTGTGGAGGACTGCCTAGCCTGCCCTAATTACCAGCTGTGGCTGCTCCACTCAGCCATGGGTTTGCTGCGCATGATGGTCAAGACCTTGAACATCGATGAGAAAGTCGAGGCTGGGCGCACTGTCCTTCGTGTCGCTGCCGCCACCGCCGTCAACACCGTGGGAGATGTCATTGACCACATTCACCAGAATTACACAGACAGTAAGCATCGGCCATGCAACCTTAGTAAGCATTGATCTGATGGGAGCTTGTTTTGATGTAATGGGATATGGCTGGTGGTTAATGCAGGTGAGTGCTTGGTCGATGTTGGGGCTGAGAGCAGCAGCGATTCCGACTGCGACAACAACGAAGTTGAAGTGGAGGGGGTTGACATTGAAGGCCCTCACAAGAAACTGGCAGACATTGAGCCCTTTCTGAAAATGGCGATGTATGCGTATAAGGACAGGGACATGGACAAGAAGTTCCCCTTTGTGACAAAGAGCAAGCTGGTGAAGGACGTGAAGCATCCTACCCTTCTGTTCCCGGAGAGAGACATCACAACAGACACTGAGGTTCATGTGTGTGTGCTAGAGGATGGGTCCCTGGCCTTTGCATTCCGTGGCACCGAGTGCAGACTTCAAGACTTGCAGTCCCTGTTGGGGGATGTCATGACAGACTTGCTCAAGGCTCAAGTCCCTGTGGAGCTTTACAACGCTGGCGATGATGTCGCCTACCATGGCACCCCATCCATTAGGGCTCATCAAGGCTTCCAGATTGCATTAAGAGATGTCACAAAGACTGCCAGGTAAATAACATACTATCTACTCTTCTTATATTGTAGGTGCCTTAGCTTGCTCCAAGAGTAGCTGTCTTACCACCACCACCTCTCTCTAATTTGTAGGCCTGATGAGAATTTACGCCTGGTAGCCGAAGGACTGGGAGTGCAAACGCCTCATGTGAGACGTGTGATATGCATTGGTCACAGCCTGGGTGGCGCATTGGCTACATTGTGTGCGCAATGGTGCCGATATGTTGCATATCCAAAGGCAGAGATATGGTGTGTGACAATCGGCTCACCCCGTGTGGGTAACGGAGCATTTGCCAAAGATTTCAACAACAACGTTGTGAACAAGGGAAAAAGCTATCGGGTGGTGAACAAAGGAGATGTGGTTCCAGGAGTCCCGCTCTTCGACGGGATCTGCAAGGTGTTCACCAGGTACAAGCATGTGGATGGGCTCATATATCTCATAGAGGATCCCACAAGAGAAGGCACCATAACTCTCAAGTGCGGAGGGCGCCACCGAAGTTTGCACATCCCCAACTTCGATGATCATCATTGTAAATCCTACAGACAATCAGTGAAGAAAGCTCTGGCTGCCTTCTCACATCATCGCCCCCACAGGATATCCCTTCCACTGTTTTGTCATTAGGAGAATATCATATGGTGATTTCTGGTTTGGCTTAGCCGCAATTGGGCCCTCCTTAAAGATAATGAAGAAAGAGGATTTCCTGTGCAAGCGAAGCACTCCTAGCTCCCCTTTGGTTTAGGTAGTATGAGCAATACCCACTGTCACTTGTGTTGCCACCCACCAATCCATGTATAATATGGTTGCATTGTTTATCAGTGTTTTTTTCTCTCTTCTAAGACCAATGAATCCTTAACTAGTGCATTCATTGTCAATTCTTTAAAATGCAGTATTTGTGCAACAAGGTTAATTCGATTAAGGATACATCATTTGAAGCCTCAAGCTCAGGGATTTCTCATATGGTAACACATGAGTGTAAGGGATGGGGGTTATAACAAGGGAAAAAGGTGCATTTTACAAAGAATGGTCCCATTTATAGGGGCAAATACGGGACATTTAATGCATGAGACATCTCCTAACTATTATTACTAGTGAAACACCTAGGTAATTTAGAAAATGGGGTGCTAAAATTGAAAGTGGATTAACCCAAGTGTTACATAAACATGTCTTGCCCATTTGTCCAATGAGAAAAATGCATTTGTGAGTTGTGACAAGATTGTAACATTGTCAGTACTGTCCTCTACTCGTCTCCCTTTCGATTCTCCATAGAGGAAAATATGTATTTGTCAAGGGCCTTTTCTTTTATGTGGCTTAGAAATGGTCTTTCAAACTCCATGCTTCTAGTGTTGGACGGTGCACCCTCCTCACTATCTCGCGTGGGGTCCTTCATGAGGATCTATCATTAAGAATACCCATCATGGGTTGGGCAAGGTGGTGAACTAAGGGTGAACTTTGATGCCCTAAATCACTCTTAGATCACCACAATAGGATATTCAATCCCACAAATATCATGACAATCAAATAACTGTGCTCCCACTAAAGGGGTTTTATATTTCAAATATTTACAGAATTACATGTACAAGAGGGGTTTAAAATGGAAAATTGAAAAACAATTGTGGGGTTATAAAGGAAGAGAGGTACTATAATTCATGTTCAAGTGTGTGTGTGTGTGTAGAGGCCCCTTGAACGCATGTGATATAAGTATTTTTGAAAGGTGGACCCCCTAGGGATCATTGTAACCTTGAATACCTATAGAGTCAAGGGGTGGAGCCAAAGGTTCTATGAATATGCTAGCACACTTGTATCCATAGAATTATCCATAATCTTGAGTCGCTTCACATAAAACACTAATTGTACATGTAAATATGAGGTAACTATACCTTGTAGGCAATCATACCTATTCTACAATACCTAGGAGACCCTTGGGTACTTTTTTGGTCTTCAAACTAGTAGCATTTCTTGAATCCGTAGGAAATCTACTAACCTTTCTCAAAAAAATTAGTCTACTTTTATTATTCGCATACTATCTATAATGATCTTTTGCTTGTCAAATGTTAGAATCTAGAGCAGATCATCCATTAATTAGGAAGGAAATCCTTAACTTGTTGCATTTCCTTTGTGGCTGGTTTGATTTGATAGGTGACTCAGGTTGGAAGTGATACACCAACACGAAATGATTGAAACTTTATTTGAACATGCTTGGAACTGTTGTAAGAGAAGTCTCGTATGGGCAAGCATGTACCCTTCCAATTAGGGGGATACTTGCATATACTGACATCGTTTATGGCTCACAAAATTGGGTACAAAACTTGGCATTGCAATCATTACAAAATTAGGCATCACATGCACCTTGTAGTCATGATCCATGAATAGTCAAGATAATTTGAGAGTTTTGAGTGTTCACTTTGTGGGAATAGATCTGGACATCTTTGTTAACCATCCTACCAGCTACCCTTAACTCTGAAAGTTCGGTGGAAGTGTAAATGAGAGTGCTAATTGGTTATTAGTTTTCCTAAAACTCTTGAAAAGGGCTTCATAACGCATCAAAAGAGGAAATCTCGGAAGTCTTGTCTACATTTGAGGATGTGCATGATCGTGATCCAATGATTTCCACAATTTAATGCGAGGCTTATATAGCTGCTAGACCATGCCACATGCATACAAAATCAAGTTTGTATTCATGCAAAGCTAATTAATTTTGGATGGTACAAATTTGTAGGTCACATACCCAAATTTTCATGTAATTTGGACATCATTTTAGCTTTCATGTAATTTGGGCATCGTTTGTGCTTTCAAAAGGCCAAACAACCATAGAAACTCTGTAAAAACATAGAAATAAGAAAAAAATATAGATCAACGTTTTGATGTGAGTTCTAATCATTTGAGGGAGTTATGTCTATGACCTACATTGCATCTTGCATCCAATTACTACATAAGATTGAGAAAATTTCAAAACATGGATCAAGGGACAATAGATTTGTGATTTCAAAGACCAAAAAAGTTAGAGAGTTCAAGTTTTGGAAAGATCCATGCACCACTACATCTAACGGAAGGATTTTCAGCACAACTTCCATAGAGAAAGTGTTTCTAGAAATTTTTCATTTGGGGACTATTTGAGCCAAGACCATAGCCAAGACAAGTCTACAAAAGGTGCAAACATAAGTTGACACTAGAACTCCAATTTAGAAGGACAAATCACATCCAAAACGGGGTAGGACATGAACATGTGAAGTCAGAGCTTTGATAGTTGGATGTGCATGGATGATGATGCATGAGTAGCCACATATGATAGTGAAATTGGTACCACACCTATACCATATACTAAGCATTGCAACCCCTAAACCATGTTCAATATTGAGCTGATATGAGTAAAAACAGGCTAGAAGCAAGTCAAGAGGATCCAAACAACCAAGCAGCAAATTAGACAACATTAAAACTTGCATTTGATTGGGTAAGAGGGCTCTTCCATAAGCCCTTCAAAGTTCCTTCCTATTCAAGGGCCTTTTTTCTTTTGGAGGTTCCATTAAAAATGGCAGGTAGCTCCCCATACACCCTATGCCCTGAAAGGTGACTTGCTACAACCCTTCTATCCTATTCTATTTCTAGCATGCAACACTTTCCACCTCTTGTAGTCTATCCAAATGGTAATACTTATGATGCAGGGGGTGATTAAGGCACCCCTTACCTAAAATGTGGCAATCACTCTAGGTTACCCCCAACTTTTGTGGATGAGGGTGCCATAAAACCAAGAAAAGCACTACAACAACACACGTCCATTTTCAAGGGCCCTATATAGATGCTTTTAGAGGGTGTATGCGGGAGACATTTAAAACAACTCCAAATCACTTGGCTCAAACGTATTGAAAACCGTACTCAAGGGTAACTAAAGACCAAAAGAAGAGAATGGTACATTCATGGTTCAAAATTAGAAGAATATGCAAACAACAGGGAATCTTGTGACATTCTTAAGAGTGGGTTTGAGACCAAACCATGAGATATGTCCTTCATACCAAGCCATACCTCAAAGTTTGTCTTATGGATCTTTCATGAGTAGTTATCGGGCTCATGTGGAGCCATCTCAGCCACTATATCCATCCAATACAATGCACAAAAGTAGGGATTTTATCCAAAATATTGGATCAAGTATGGAAACAACAACACAATACCAAATCAATAAGATGACTGACCAACAAACCAACAAAGAGTCAAATGGAAACAACAAAATATTGGATCAACTATGGAAACAAGAACACAAAACCAAATCAATAAGACGACGAACAAACCAACAAGGAGTCAAATGGCTTACAATGTGATACAACTTGGTTCAAAAGTCTAGTAGTGGGTAAGTCAAATACTAGAGAACTGGATCAAAACACATGAGAAATTTTAAATTGGTCGATTTTCAAGTTGATTTCCAAAAACGGCTGACAAGGTTCAATGGGTCAAGGGATCCTTATGATCACCTCTCAAGCTTCCATCTAGTACTTAGAGCCAAAAGATTCTATGATCTCCACACGGAATATGAGAATTGAGATCAACTTTTTTTGAGTAAAAATATTGGATATTACTGTGAGGACAAGGAAGGTAATGCCACCCTACATGTTGAGTATGCTAGAGTCAATTCTCTTGTAGATCCCATTTGGGATTAGGGTAGAACCAGAGGATGGATTATGTCAAGGTAATTTTGGCAAGCACCAGGATAATTCAAAGGAAATGAAGGAAAATGGGTTCCATAAAAATAAACAAGAGGCTATCGCTTATCATTTGGTCAAATACCACAAAAATCATCCCACCAACGTTGAGAGGCCAAGAGGAGGAAGAAAAAAGGAAATGTAAAATACAAGAAGAATGCAGCTAGGCACTATCACCAAACATGAGAGGGTAAGTGGATTTGGGTACCAAAATCTCAAGTGGTAACAAAGATAAAAGTAGACCATCTAGATATGGGTGGCATGGATGGGCAATGTCATGCCATTTTGCAGGGCCGGTGAGAAAAACAAGAATCAGGTGAATTTTAAATAGGTTGCAAAATTTTAGTACAACTTGGTGTGGGTGTGTTTGCCAAATTGGATTGGAAAGAGATGGTTGGATGAAGTTTATGTGAGAAACTATGCTAACAAGGTGGGTTTTACCTCCAAGACTCCAAGCTAATCTTTACTGCACTCCAATCAAGTCCACTAGAATGGGCTCAATACAATCAAATTTGGTTTTATTATGAGGCTTTTACGGGTCTGAAAACTAAGGAGCGTATGCTAATTGGTGCAATGTTTTGGGTTTCCTTTGGAAAAAGTGGGTGTTTGGGATGTGGTCAACAACATGTGGGAGTTTGCAAGGTTTTATTACGCCCCAACCAAGCTCAAAATGGGTAAATGGTGGCCAAATAACCACAAAAGGTTTATTTTTTTACAATTTTTGGTGTCCATGAGGATCAAAAAGGGCCGAGACCATATCAAAGTGTCATGTGGCAGAAATATTAACCCACATGTGGATTTTTGTTTGGTATAAGAGGGGTATATATAATGTAATGGGCCTTCTCTATAGGCATCACGTGTGAGAGAAGCCCTTCAACAAGCTCACGTGGAGGGCAATTAGCCACATTTGCATCTTCCATACATTACTCTCGTTGCCTAGTGTGTTGAAAGACATGGTGCCTAATGTTCCCTATGTGACCACAATGCCAACAACGCAAGTATCTAGATGAACAAGACCTTCGTCTCTCACAATGTTAACCCTCACGAACACCCTATCACCTTTGACTGACGCATATTATTTATTTTCCTAATGTGCCCTATATGACCACAATGCCAACAACACAAGTATCTCGATGGACGAGACCTCCTTCTCTCACAATGTTAACCCTCACAGACACCCTATCATCTTCGACGGATGCATTTTTTTTTTGGATAAAGTCATGGACCGGGCTTGTTGGTCCAATAGATGTGTAGGTGATCGCCGATGAGAGGCTCACCACTTGTCTTATTTTACAGTAGTTTTGCAACGATCGGTGCCCATATGTGAATGGCCCAAACTCTTATAAAAGGTCCATTTGACCTAAAAATCCTCATTCTCGGAGGTGTAAGCTAAGAAGTGCTCTTGATTTGCGGCGGCAAGACGATTGAGCGCGGCATCGACGGCGGCTCCTTCTTCTTCACAGTTGGGTGGTCCAAGCTTGGAATGAGCTCGATATAATGGTCTTCTGGTCAAGTTGGTGGAAAATTGGGAGGAAGGACATCTCTTAGCATGATATGCTGATACAGATTGATGAGTGTCTGCATCCTCGATTCGGTCTCTTGTATATCTGAGATGGTGTCAGCTCCATGAATAGAGCTCCCTTGAACGGTGTTTTAAGATGTTGGATGTGTTGGAGGAACGTGAACATACAATAGTGCAACTTCAGCTCCTTCCGGATGGCTTGCTTTGCCTACAATTGCGAGATAAGTGGAATACATGGTATACTCCTGTCATAGGTGAGAGTAATTGGGGTTGCCACACCTTTGGTTGTCAAACGCCACGGATAGAATAGTTGACAAGATCTAGCTTTATGCTCTTCACCAATTTGCAGCACATGATCCTTTCACGGCGAGAGCATTGAGCGGTGAGTGACACCCCCCTGCCCCTTTGAGCTTGCTAGGCTCTTCTAGTTGTGTGTTTGCAGCCTTTCAAGGCTTACACACAGTGCACATGCAAGTTCCCATCTTCTACATGTACGGCAAAGCGTACATTTTGGTGCCGCTACTGGGGAATGCCTTGCATTAAGCTTGAGGAGCACTCAGTGCTACCTCTGGAAGCCTTTCTTCCATCTGTTTTCTATTTTTTGCACTGTCTTGTTAGCTACTGTTAAGTGACTGTAAAGGGCAGATTAGCAGGTTTTTGTCACTTTCTGTTAAGTGGGGCTCTGATAGTGCTGCATTGTACTGTTTTTATTATTTTTGCAAGATCTGTAATGATTGAGTAGCTATTAGTAGATCTGCTAGTGAATGTAGACAGGGAGAAGTAGAGTAGATAGTGAGCAGTAGAGTTGATTGTATGTGAGTGTGCAGAGTACTGTGTTTGACAGTGTGTTAGCAGAGGTAGTTAGCGTTAATTAGGTGTAATTAGCTGTGTTAGTTGAAAAGAGGCTAGACAGAGTTTGCATGAGCTACTGTGTGTGCATGGGAGATTGGCGTCCACGTGACCACATTATCCTTAGAAAAAGTTTTTTTAATAATAAAAAACACTCGGGATATTTGGGACTAAAAAAAAACTCAAAACAAAAATTTAAAAAAACTATCTTAAAAGGAAGGGATCGAGATCTTTCCCCAAGTCCAAGCCCAAAGTCCAAGCCCAAGCCCAGTCCCAAGTCCTCAGTCTTATGATATACTATACACACCACTTTATATATAAAGACTAGGACCTCAAGTGAAGGGAGGGCATGTGGGACAAGTTCCTCAAGTCCTCTACCATCCCCTTCACACTCACCATTTGGACTTACTACTTCTAGCCCTCTAAGAAAAGACTAGTTTTAGGATTCCAAGGGTTGTACATGACCGAATTGGAGGATGTAAAGCACGACACGTCCCCCTAGTCAAGATGCTCATTTTGAGCTATCGCACGCCATATTCCGTGGCTCGGTTAAGAAAAGGGACCAAAAATACCAAAAAAAAAAAGGATTGTAAACACTTAAAAAACTAGGTGATCAGCTTTCATGGACACTCACCAACACCTCTAGAGTGTTGAGATCACATGCACGTACGCTCTTGTCGTGTGCTAGAGGATGAGCACATCGAGAGTGTCTCCGTTTCATGGGCACTCATTATTCCTCTACTTTAGGCTCTAGGTCCTTAGCAAGAACCCAAGGTAGTACCACTCAGGACCCACATATTGCATCTAGGGACTCTTCCTCTGACTATGACATCATGGAGGGTTACCCAATGCCTAATCCTGATAGCTCAAGCCAAGACATGCATGCCATGGACCCACGTTCAGGGCCGAGCGTGCTTAGCCGCTCAAGGGAAACCTTTAGTAGAGCCACTCGCTCCGAACGTGGAGCTAACAATGTAAATGAGGGGGGATGGGGAAGTAGATTTGCTATTCCTGACCAACGTAGACCCCATGCTCTTGGAGACTGTGCACATGAATACTCCATTCACTGCACCCCCTGACTCTTTGGAGCTATTCCCCTCCAAGGTTATATTACTTGATGGTAGAAGCCTTGCTAAAGTGCAAGAGGTTGAGCGGTATATCATTCACTACAAGAGGCTCTTCATATTAGAGACGCTCAAAAAAAAAATTCCCGGCGTCGCTATGAGCGTCGCAAATTTACAAAGAAATTTGCGACGCTCATAGCGACGCCGGCTGGGGTAAAAAAATAACCGAGCGCGCCCAAAAACTCAGATCTCAGATCTGAGTTTTTCGGCGCCCTCAAGCAAGGAGCAGGTAACGCTCTCCCTCTCTCTCTCTCTCTCTCTCTCTCTCTCTCTCTCTCTCTCTTTTCTCCACACACACACACACACACACACACACGAGGAGAGGAAGGAGAGCCAGGTATGCTCCTTCCCTCTCCTCATTCTCATGTTCCCTTCCCCTCTTTCTCTCTCCCTCTCTCTCTCTCTCTCACACACACACACATACACACACACATGGTGTTTTTGAGAGAGAGAGAGAGAGAGAGAGAGAGAGAGAGAGAGAGAGAGTACAAACAAAAACAAAAACGCACACACACATACATAAACAAAGAATGCACACACACATTGAGAGAGAAAAAGAGAGAGAGAGCATGTATAAACAAAAAACGCACGCATTGAGAGAGGAAAAGAGAGAGAGAACACGCATAAACAAAAAACGCACACATTGAGAGAGGAAAAGAGAGAGAAAACATGCATACGATCCAAAAAAACGCACACACATTGAGAGAGAAAGAGAGAGAAACTAATTTAACGTCGTAGGAAACTAATTAAAATTAAAAGACCTAAAGATCTAGCCGACGAGGAGTTGAACTCAAGACCTATTATTCAAGAGGGAAATGGCATAATCAATCTATCATACTTGGCATGGGTGATAGAAAGGTTATACCATTTATCTCTTTTTATTGGCACACACATCCACACACGCGCACACACACAAGAAGAAGAGAGTTATAACGTCGTAGGAAACTATCTTAAAAGACGTTAAAGAATAGGTTATATGTAGACTACATTAAATTACATTTAGGTTTATTTTTAACTAGATTTACGTTTATTTAAGCTAGATTTAGATTTACGTTATATTAGATTAGATTTAGGTCTCCATAGACTGCGATGCCTGCATGAAGCGGGTGAAGAAAGCCCTCAATGGAATATAGGGTATTGCTGCCTTCACTCATGGTGGGCTCCGTCGATCCAAAAGTACTGGTGAAATGTCTTCAGAAGATAGGGAAGAAGGTGGATCTTCAGGGCGGCAAGAGTCACTACATCCCCGACACAATGACCATCTAGACAACCTCTAGTCATTAGACTTACGTTAAATTAGATTTAGCTTTATTTTTAGTTAGATTTACGTTTATTTAGATTTACGCTTATTTACGTTAGATCGAGTCCACGCAAGAATTACTTACGGTTTAGGGTTTAGAGTTAGACGAACAGTGAAAAGATGTACTGTGAAAAGATGTTAAGATGAAGTGAAGTGCTATAGCTAGAGAAGAGGCAAAGGGGTTTTGTCCACTACATGCAGTATCATGTAGACGTGGGTGTGTAGATTTCTTGTACCCACAAATATAGGTATTGACCAATAAAGACGAGATTATAACCCGGTGGTTCTGATCTCCGTGCACCTCTAGACCGAGGTGTGCGGGGATTGGACATGACTAGAGAATGTGAGGTAAAGAGAGAGAGAGAGAGAGAGAGAGAGAGAGAGAGAGAGAGAGAGAGAGAGATAAGACGAAGAATGCCAATAGAATATTAAATTTGTTGTCCAGGTTATAAGTTTTTTATCCTCATCATGAGTAGCGACGAGGATGTGGGACCGTCCAACCGAAACACCTATCTCTCAACGAGGGTCTTATGTCCTTGTAATCAATGCAAGCATGCTGTGCGACAGACAAGACGTGTTTCTTTGCAGCACGTTCGCGAATTTGGCGAGTTCGATCCATCTATTATAGATCGAGTTGTTGCCAATTATAACTCGTCGGACTCTGACGCTGGCCAACAAGCAGCAATCTTGCAACCCAATAGACGTGTTCGCAGGTGCTTTGGTCAAGCAGCATATGTGAGGCCACAAGATGTAGCCTCTGATAGCTCGGGGGATGATCATGCAGAGCACATTCCTAACGAGGCAATGTTTGAGCCCGAGATTGATGAAATGATCGAGACGATAATGGATTCAGAAAGGCTTATCTATGATGATATGAAAAGTGAAGCCGATACGCCATTGTATAATGGAGCACGTATGTCTAGATTGAAAGCACTCCTGGTTCTTCTCAACATGCAGGCAAAGTTTGGATGGAGTGACACTAGCGTCACAGCGCTTTTCAGGTGATCTATTACAATTAGTTTACTTTAATAGAACTCTAAATGTATAGTGATCTGATAGATTTTTACACGATTGTATCATATTTTTATGTTGTGTAGATTGCTGAAAGAGCACATACTACCAGCTGACAATGTGATGCCAGATTCCTGAGATGAAGCAAGAAAGATTTTGCGAAACTTGGGGATGGATTACAATTCTATCCACGCTTGTCCTAATGACTGCATTCTTTTCAGAGGGGAATACATAGACATGGAGAAGTGTCAGAAATGTGATTCCGAAAGATATCGAGTAGATCTCCACGGGACAAAAATTCCACAAAAGGTTTTGCGACATTTCCCTCTGCTTCCTCGCATCAAGCATTTCTTCGAATGTAAGTCCATGGCCGCCCTAGCATCATGGCATGAGGAGAATAAATCTTCGGATGGTGTGCTACGAATTCCTGCAGATTGCGTAGCGTGGAAACATATAGATGGAACATGGTCGGATTTTGCCAGGGAAGCTCGAAATTTGCGCTTAGGCTTGGCTATGGATGGCGTAAATCCATTTGGTCAAAGATCAACATCTTACAGTGTATGGCCCGTTGTCATCGTCAACTACAACATTCCCCCGTGGTTGACTACGAAGAAGGGGCACCTATGGCTAAGCTTGATTGTGCCAGGGCGATATAAAGTGGGGAATATGGATGTGTATCCTCGTCCACTATTGGAAGAGCTACAACAATTGTGGATTGGCATAGAGGTGGTGGATATGAGCCGACACACAGGACGACGGAATGCTTTGATCAGAGGCATTCTAATGTGGACCATGCATGACTATCCCGGGCTAACAGAATGCTCAGGTGATCTATTGACACTCCTCACTCAGACACTGTAAATCTTGTTTTTTCCCATAGTTGATCTATTATCATGTGTATACATGCAGGGCTTCAAACAAGCGGATACAGAGCATGTGTCACATGTGGACCTAGACTGAATGCACGTAGGGCACCCTCACTGAATAAGCAAATCTACGAAGGTCATCAAGTGTATCTTCCAGAGAATCATGTGTTACACGACGGCTTTTTGGGAAGAGAGCCACCAAGGATGTCTGCACAAGCATGGTTAGAGCAGAAGGAGATGTGCGATGAGGAATTGCCTCCAGGGATGAAGAGACTATCTCTATGGTACGAGTTACCATACTGGCCCCGACTCATGATCAATCACTTGCTCGATCCAATGCACATATTCAAGAATGTGGGTAATCTACTATGGGACCACTTGACCGGCAAGAAAGATACTTTGGGAGCCAGAGTTGACCTTAGAAATGTGGATCGTATGGAGCAATATTGGCTGCAAACAGCGTCTGATGGATCGATAAAACTCCCTAAAGCACCATGGATTTTCACAGGAGCCCAAGAACGCAAAGTAAAAGAGACCATTCGATCTTTGCGGACCCCCACTGGCGTAATGCACTCGCTCCGAACGTGTTTTACTAAAGAAGGAAAGCTTACCGGTTTGAAGTCACACGATTGGCATAAAATGTGTCAGGTACGTTCATAGTGGACTTTAATATCATTGCATAAAATGTGGACTTTAATATCATTGCTGCACATACTTTACAGTTTATTTTACCGGTTGCCATTGAGGGATGTTTGTCTCTCGACATCCGTAACACAATCTACAAACTTGCAAACGAGCATCAAGATGCTACTACTCTATATGGGGTGCATGCAGAGGAGCTACAAAATGAAACAGAGGATATGTGTTTAAACGGAGAGCTCTATATAGATATAGGAAGTTATGCTGAGTTATGCGAGGATGAGAGAGAGATCTCTTAAAGCCACAAATATTGTATTTGAACAATTTTGCTCCGTGTTGTAAAAGCTCTGGCTCTCTAAGTACCTTCCATGGTGTATAACGCTCTTTTCTACTCGCGCTCACATCTTTTGATTGAAAATTCTGAGTTTTCGACTTGCCTCTTCTATCACTCAATTCATTGCGTCATTGTATTTATATGCGTCATTACGTCATTGTATTTAATGGTCTTTGCGTCATTGTCTACTCTATTCATTCAATATTAAGTTTAAATATTCGTGTGTTTAATGCAGGTATGGATGATGAGGAGTTTCTTTCTTCTTTGTCACCGCAGCAGAGACAGTGGTACGTGGAGCGTCATCGCTCTGGCGCATCATCGCGCGTTCCTACTCCATCCGCATCTCCCTCTCTTTCGGAGCATTCGGCGCGCTCCGAAGCTTCGGCGTCTACGAGACGAGCTTCACACTCGTCTAGACACCGGCGCTCTAGTGGTGGCGGTGGCGGTTGTTGTGGGGATTCCGCCACCGATGCCTCCACACCGCCTCGTGTTCGACGAGGCTCTTTACCCTCCCCTTCTTTGCGCGCCCCCACACTAGCCACAACATCGCCATCTACGCCAGGTTTTGCACGGCTGACTGTTCCTAGAAGCTACACACCTCTACCTACTCCGCCAGGAGCCACCCCACTCGACACTCCTCGCTTCGGGGCCCAGACGCCGGTGGAGACACCTGACGTCCGTACCCCCATCGACACGCCGCTAGAGACCCCTGCCGGGACACCCAGGTTCACGCGTCACCGGCCAGAGGGCTTGCCTTACTCCGTTGACATCAGCGACGGCATCATCATGGATGATGACGGCAAGAAGGTGATCTCACGCATGCGTGGTCTTTGCTCTCAGCTGTTTAGACACTACATACTAAACAAATGGAGTGAAGTACCAAGTGATTTAAAAAACAGAGTCATCAGCATACTTCATGATGAGTTTCCCGTTCCAACACGGGATCAGCGCTTCAATGAAGACCTGATGAAGATTCGAATGCGCGAATACTGCAAACACAAGCGTTCCGAAGTGCAAAAAGCAATCAAGAATGGGTGGAACAGGCCAGATTGGCTGGCCAAAGAAGATTGGAAGAATGCGAAGAAAGCAGCGCGCGAGAATCTCGACAAGTGGAAGCAACAAAAGGATGCAGCCAGAGCGCGAGTAGAGGCAGGGAGCTCGCACCACTTGGGGAGCGGTGGATGGGCATCATTTGAGGTCGATTTTGTAAGTGTTTTCACATTGCTCTTTATGCATGTTCGATAGTTTAGGGTTTATGAGTTTTTTAGTTCTAACATAATGAAATCTTTGTATGTTTTGACAGTGGTCGATGACAGGACGTGATCCCACACCGTACGAGCGCGAGTACGCAGGCAGGAAGGGCTTAAACGCCCTGATGGACATTCTCAGTTCTCGCGGCGGCATGGTTAGTATTAGGGTTTACTCTTTTTTATTTTTTGTATTGTTTTATAAATGTCGTTATATGTTTATACTTACTGAAAGCTGTCTTATTGTCTTTTTTTGCAGAATCCGACAGATACGCCGCTTGGACGCGATGAGACGTCTGACTAGACGACGTCAGTTTAGTCGTAGCTAGATAGCATTAGTTTAGGGTTTCTCATAGCTTATGTATCATGAGACGGATTTTATACGTCTTTTTGAACCATGTATATTATTACATTTGTCACCGCAGTTCCTTTTGCCAATCAATTCTTTATGCCTATGATGTTGTACAATTGTCATTATTACATTTGCCAATCAATTCATTTTGCCTATGATGTGTACAATTGTCAATTTTGCAAACAATGCGTCTTGTGGGTGACTATTTTGGGTCTATTATCTACCTTTGCACTTTTTTTAAAAAGTGAATCAAGTACAATATGGTTGATGGGTGGCAGGGCATTCAATGCCCTGCCACCAAAAAAAAATTCTCTCGGGCGTCGCTATAAGCGTCGCTATTTATGGCTCTGTAGCGTCGCTATGAGCGTCGCTATAGTCTTCTGTGTAATCGTCGCTATAGGCGTCGCTATATGCGTCGCTATGAGCGTCCCTATATAGCGACGCATATAGCGACGCCTATAGCGACGCTCTCGTAGCGACGCTCATAGCGAAGGTTTTAGCGACACCGGGGGTTATAAAAACCCAGTGTATTTCCGTCGCTAACAGCGTCACAAGAGCACACAACCTCTTGTAGTGATTGCGGCTAGGGAAAAGGAAATTGAGAGCTTACATCACTACAAGAGGTCACTTGAATTCCGGTGCCACATTACCGGCATCACTAGCGGGTGTCGGTATATGTGTGTGTATTTATAAAGGGAGCAAAGGTTTTTAAAAAAATTTCATTTTCAAATTTCCGATGCCTCTTCTGGCACGTCTTCCGACGGCAGCGCGAATGCGCACTCCGATGCCCCTTTCGATGACTGTTCCGACGGTGACTGTACCATAGCTGTATCGTCGGTATCTGCAAAAACCAAAACCGCGGGTTTTCTCTGTGCATTTCTCCTAATTCTTGCGCCACATCTCAAGCTCTCCTCTTCACCATCTCTCTCAGATTTGCTACGATACACGCCGTCGGAGGTGCTAATCTTGCTTGTGGGTTAGCGCATAACACTAAGGTAAGATTGTTTTCATGTTTATTCGTAGATTTAGGGTTTAGGGTTTAACTTTGTGTTTGTGTGTGCGTTTTTGTAAGTTCAAGGACTTTTAGAACAACTCTCATTGCTCAAATAGGACGAATGTGAGTGCTCAAACCTTTCAATATTGCATATTAAGTTTATTTAAATTACTTTGTATATTAAGAAAAGAAAATTTAATGCTTTAAACTTTGAATGCTTTAAACTTTCAATGCTTTAAAAGAAATTAGAATTTGTTATGTGAAATTTCATTTTAAATTATGAAAAAAATTTGTTTAAGTTTATGAAAAAATCTTGTTTTGATGAAATTTTTTATTGAATTATGTTTTTTTTCAAATTATGTAGTTGATGGGGTTTATGCAGTTTTAGGTTAAGTTTAGGTTATAAGTTAAGTTAGATTAAGTTAAATTAAGCTACGTTGTTATGTTATGTTATACGTTAGGTTAAGTTAGGTTATCTTATACGTTAGGCTAGATTAAGTTAAACTACATTAGATTAAGTTATATTAGGTTCTAGGTTAGGTTAAGCTACGTTAAGTTAGGTTAGGTTATCTTATATGCTAAGTTAGGTTAAGTTAATCTACGTTAGGTTATGTTACGTTAGTTAAGTAAAGCTACGTTAGGTTAAGTTAAGTTAAGCTACGTTCGACAATACGACAAGCTATAGAGCTAGCTTACCCACAACGCATATTAAAAATAACACAATGGCTATCCGTTCATCAATACGGCAAGCCATAAAGCTTACCCACAACACATATGCATTGTGGGCAAGCTCTATGGCTTTCCGTATTGCCAACGGCTCGCCATTGTGTTGTTTATATGTTCGCGAGCAGATTTCAAGTCCTAAAATAGCACCATGGCAAGCCGTTTGGCAATACCGCAAGCCATAGATCTTGCTTACAATGCATATGCATTGTGGGCAAGCTTTATGGCTTGCCATATTACCAAACGGCTCGCCATGGTGTTGTCTATATGTTTGTGAGCAATTTTCAAGCGCTAAAATTACCTCGTGCCCTTAAAAACAACACAATAGCGATCTGTTTGGCAATACGGCAAGCCATAAAGCTTGCCCACAAGGCGTATGCATTGTGGGCAAGCTCTATGGCTTGCCATATTGCCAATGGCTCGCCATTGTGTGTTCTATATGTTAGCGGTTTGCAGGCCATAAAATCGCTTCGTAACTCTAAAAACAACACAATGGTGAGCCCTTTGCCAATTTGGCAAGCCATAGAGCTTGTCCATATCGCATATGCATTGTGGGCAAGCTGTATGGCTTGTCGTTTTGCTAAACGCCTCACCATTGTGTTGTTTTTATATTAGGTTAGGTTAGGTTAGGTTTAGGTTATATGTTAGGTGAGATTATAGGTTAGGTTAGAGCTATCGACGGCATAATAGTCGAGAAAATACAAACGGACTTCGAATATGGCTCGTGTACTTCTAAAAACGCAATCAAACTTCGAAGATGATTTGTGTAATTCTAAAAACGCAAACGGACTTCGGTTAGGTTAGGTAGATGTTATAAGATAGGTTACATTAAGTTAGGTTAGATATAGGTTTTACGTTAGGTTAGATTATAGGTTAGGCATAACGATTATAGGTTAGGTTAGAGCTAGCATCAAATTAATAGTAGTAAAAACGCAATCGAACTTTGAAGATGACTCGTGTACTTCTAAAAACACGAACGGACTTTGGTTATGTTAGGTAGATGTTATAAGCTAGGTTACATTAAGTTAAGTTAGATAAAGGTTTTACGTTAGGTTAGATTATAGGTTAGGCATAACAATTATAGGTTAGGTTAGAGCTATCGTCAAATTAATAGTAGAAAAAACGCAATCGAGCTTCGAAGATGACTTGTGTACTTTAAAAAATGCAAACGGATTTCGGTTAGGTTAGGTTATAGGTTAGGTTTAGGTTATAAGTTGAGTTACATTTAGTTAGGTTAGGGTTATGTTTTCGGTTAGGTTAGATTATAGGTTAGGTTAGAGCTAGCGTCAAATTAATAGTAGAAAAAATGCAATCGAACTTCAAAAGTGCACACATACTGAAAGAACCTTAATATATAGTCATTGATCAATAAAAACGATATTATTACCATGTGGTCCTAATCTCCGTGCACCTCTAGACCGAGGTGTGCGGGGATCGAGCCTGGCTAGAGAATGTGAGGTTGTTAAAGCTTGTAGTTATAACAACTAAAGTGTTTTAATTATTTGTTTCATCATTGGTAGATAAAGTATGGA
Source organism: Adiantum capillus-veneris (assembly GCF_014529385.1). Taxonomy (NCBI): domain Eukaryota; kingdom Viridiplantae; phylum Streptophyta; class Polypodiopsida; order Polypodiales; family Pteridaceae; genus Adiantum; species Adiantum capillus-veneris. Next base: position 74,322,240 of record NC_140959.1, read on the forward strand.
TGATAGGATGACATGTCCTTGTGCGCATTGCAAGCATCAGATCTTTCAAAAATAAAAAATCGGCGACCAACACATACGTAATCACGGTCTTTTTCCGATAGAGCAAGTACAAGACCTGCATTATCGATCTCATGGTCTAGAGATTGAAGGTCAAAGTCCGCAAGTAGATATTGCTTCAACTTCATCCCAGAGAAGACGATTTTCAAACGAGCATCTATCGACTGAGTCCTTCCAATCAATACCTGAAGCGGCATTTCAAGAAGTAGAGATGGAGCAGATGTTGGACGCGTTCTTTGACATGCATTCCAACATAGAAGGCGACAACATTGAATGTAGCACTGTGGACCAACCTCAACCATCCTTCTCATATCGACGGCATGATAGCAACGATGAGGAGGGCGAGATGATGCAAAGTCTTGCATGCATGCCGCTCTACATTGGTGCAAAAATCTCAGTTCTCCGTACCGCATTGGCAATGCTTAATTTGCAGTCTGTCTACGGTTGGTCTGATGACTCAGTCACAGAGCTTTTCAGGTAAACATATTTATCCTAAGCATGATAAAGTGCAAATTATAGTTCATATAAAGTGATCAAAGGGCTGACTTGTTCATGTAACGTCAGGTTGCTGAATGAGCAAATCTTGCCAAAAGGGAATCACATACCCCTAACCCGTCTAGCCGCTAAAAAGCTTCTTACTCATTTGGGCTTGGATTATCAAAAAATACATGCATGTCCTAATGATTGTATACTTTTTCGCAATGAGTATGCAAACCTGGAACAGTCTCCCAATTGTGGATCAAACAGGTACAAGGAGGACACACAAGGAAAATTTATCCCAGCAAAGGTCCTTCGACACTTTCCTATCATTCCAAGAATAAAGAGCATGTTCAGGTGCAAGTCCATAGCCGCTTTGATGACATGGCACTCAAATACTAGATTAACAGATGATGTTATGCGGGTACCTGCTGACTCTCGTGCATGGAAGCACATAAAGGAAAGTTGGCATACATTTAAGAACGAGCCTCGATGTATCCGCTTTGGTTTGGCAATGGATGGAGTAAACCCATTCGGATTACGGAGTTCGTCATGGAGCACGTGGCCTATTTGTCTGGTTAATTATAATCTTCCACCATGGCTCGCTATCAAGAAGGGCCATCTATTGTTGTCATTGATCGTCCTAGGAAAGTACAAAGCAAAGAACATGGACGTCTATCTGGCACCACTTATAAAAGAGCTCCAAATCTTGTGGACAGGAATTGATGTGGTTGATATGTCCCAACCAATTGGACGACGAAATGTACATGTGCAAGGCATTCTCATGTAGACCATGCATGATTGGCCAGGGTTTGGTGAGTGCTCAGGTAAGTGCCTTTAAAACCCTCACACGCATGTGATTCATGGCTATGCTAACGCTTTTAAATATTAATATGTGATGTTTCAGGCTTGAGTTACTCAGGCAATCATGCATGTCCGAAATGTGGTCCTCGACTTGGCTTCCGCCGCTCTAAGAATTTGAGCAAGACATTTTACAAGGAGCATGGTAGATTTTTACCTGAAGGACATGAGCTACGTGGAGCAAACATATGCAAACATGACATGCATCCACTGAAAGTGAGAGATTGGAAAAACATGTGGCTGGAGAGGGGATATTGGATGCCACCTAGAATGAAAAGACTTTCTATTTTCCATGATCTCTCGTACTGGAGTGACCTATTGATTAAGCGTTTGCTCGACCCAATGCACATCTTCAAGAATGTGGGGGAGATCATCTGGAAGACCATCACTTGAAAAAGGGAGAGCAAGGCCCAAAGAGATGACGTGCAGTCTGTGGGTCAAATGCCAGAGATGTGGCCTCGACTTAAACCCAATGGAAAGTGGTCTATGCCAAAAGACCATGGGTTCTGACTAGTCGCGCAGAAGAGCAACAAGTGAAGAAGACTATATCTTCATTCAAGACTCCCGCAGGGTGCATGCGATGTTTGAAAACGGCTTTTATGAGAGATGACAGTCTCAGTGGCTTAAGTCCCATGATTGGCACAAATTTTTACAGTTCATCTTACCAATTTCCATAAAGGGTTGTTTGACAGATGACATTAGAAGAACAATCTACAAAATCAGTGAGTTGGTACGCTGGATCAGTTCAAAAGAGATAAGAGAAGACAACATCGATGCAACACACTTAAATGCTATTGAAGCAGTGTGCATGGTGGAGAAATACTTTCCAACAAACATTCTTACCATCCAAATGCATGTACTTGTGCATGTGGTCGATGAAGTTGCAGTTGCTCGGGTGGTCCATAGCAGGTGGATGTTCTTCTTGGAGTGATTTATGAAGACTTTAAAGGGGTTTGTTCGTCAAAGGGCTCCCCCCGAGGGTAGCATGGCTGAAGGGTGGCTTGTATAAGAGTCTCTTGTCTTCATCAATGAATTTTTGGTCTCAATTGATCCAGAGATGCCCCGAATGTAGACTACTGAGGTCAACGTCAAGGTGACAGGGGACGAGCCGCAGGGACAAGGCATCGTTAGGAAGATGGACATCACAATGCGAGAAAAGGTTATGAGATTTTGCCTTCTCAACTCAAACATCATGCAAAAGTGGCTAGAGAGGTACAAATGGGAAAAGCAACAACGTTTGACAGATCACCTTCAATTCAAGCGCAACCGTGCAACTAGAAACCTTCCTTTTCCAGTCCATCTTTAGAAATTGCATGACTTTCCAATTGGGCGGTGGTTAGATGCGACACTCTCAGAGGAAAAGAGGAGTGGAGTGTTGACTACTGAAGAGGAAGAGGAGATGTCAAGGGGTTGCGATTGGCATGTACATTTCACAACTTCCTTTTCGAGCTCTACATGAAAATTAGTTTTCTTTAATAACTTTTAATCTGTTTCAATTTTGTGGCTGTAGTATCACAAATATGGAGCTTTGTGGTCGCATGGGAAGCACTTCACTCTCAAAGGAAAAGAGGAGCGGAGTGTTGATTACTGAAGAGGAAGAGAGATGTCAAGGGGTTGCGATTGGCATGTACATTTCACAAATTCCTTTTTGAGCTCCACATGAGAATTAGTTTTCTTTAATAACTTTTAGTTTGTTTCAATTTTGTGGCTGTAGTATCACAAATATGGAGCTTTGTGGTCGCATGGGAAGCACTTCAGAGTGAAGGGTGAAAGCGTGGTTTGGTGGTACAAAAAAAGGACCTATTTTACTTGTACCAATGAAAAAGTGGGGGCTGGTAAAATTTTTTGTAGTTTAGGTCAAAAATTTTCGGACCTTGTGTTTTAAGATTCTTCTTTTGAAGATCTATCCACTGATATATAGTATGATAGGTAGTTTTTCATGTTACATGTAGAAATTGTAACTCAAAGATTTTTCAAAGGTGCTATCAAGGACGGTCCTTTTTGTACCACCAAAGCATGCTTTTAGCCTTCAACGGATCGACGAAGAAAGGGCCACTTTCGACAGTGGTGTTAGGGCAAGCTTCGTCCAAGAAAGTAGTAGTAGTGCCAGGGATGAGAATACAGAGACTGGCCAACTTGAATACTTTGGCTACATCCAAGAAATCTTGAAGATGAGCTTTAGAAAGTTTGATATGTTTATCTTTGATATCAAGTGGTTCAAAGTTATTACTAGCGGCCCTAATGCAACTGTATGCAAAGACAAGAGTGAATTGATTCAAGTGAACTCTAGGGCGGGTGTGGACAGATGTGCGGGATACATTTGTACTTCCGCAGCATTGCGAACAAGTTGTGTTCATACACGATCCACTATGGATAGAAAATGATGAGAATGATCTATCTAAACCCTGCTGGCTCTGTGTCGTTCAAGTTTCTCCACGTAGCAAGCAAGTGTGTGAAGGATTGGATGTGAGCTCGAAGAGGTGATTAATGAACAAAGTGCAAGACCGACTCCAACTTTAAGTTGAGAATTTGAGGTGGATGTCAGCATTGAGCAATTGTCTGAACCTAGAGATGAGGTGTCAAATAGTGAAGCTGATGCGGAGAGCGACGAAGAAGTAGAGTTCGATGACGAGGATACAGAAGTACAGATTGAGATAGACATCTTTGGTGCATCAGATCTCATAGAGGATGAGAGATTAACTAATGAATTTTGCTAGGAAACCTTTTGCAAAGCTCTTTTTATTAGTCTACAATACACTTTAGATTTTGTTCATTTATGTAGCAATTTCGTTGATTTGTTGTTTGTATTGATTAAGCAATTCTTACGTAAACTAACGTATTTTGTGGGTGTTGTTTGTGTATGATTAGCCATGGCCGATGACAATGAGCCCTACTCTCCTAGTTTTAGTTTTTCATTCACTCCGGCCGACATGTCACCCAAGCAAATGGGCTTGTTTTTGTCTCAGTTCACACCAAAGCAGATCGCGATGGCACAACACCTTTAGGGTGCATGTGCAAGTACCTATAGAACTACTACGACCAACCCTACGCCCGGGACTAGTGTGGTCCCTACACCAAGCGGCCCCACACCTCAATCTAGTGTGCCCCCTACGCCTAGGACTTGTGTGCCCTCTACATGGACGGGTGGTTCATCCTCGAGACGACATCATCGTCGTTCTGGAGGCGGTGGTTGCTGTGGTAGTGGTTCTACCGATGCGTCCACACCACCGAGGGAGCGTTCACCCATCTCTTCAGTAGATATCACACCGATGGGCACACCACGTACACCTTGAGGATCACACGAGCATGATCCTAGCAAGGTGTATAGGAGTAGGGATGGGGCCTTTGTGGCAGATAGGGTGGGAAAGGAAATGCGACAGAGGATTTGACAGCTCTGTACGATTCAGTTTGGTCACACTGTGATGGAGATTTGGGAAAATCTCAATCTTGAGAGAAAGAATAACATCGTCGACGCCATTCAGAGAGAGTACATGCCAGCAGAGGGGTACGATTAGGTCTCGAACGCCTGGATTTTGAACATGGCGAGGTCCACAATGTCACACCGTCAGTCAGAGACCAGAGACAGGTTTCAATGATGGCGATCCCAGGCCGGCATGGTTGGATGCAGAGGAGTGGATTGGGATTGCACGAGAGACACAAGACAATCCTAATAGATTTCAGTAGGAGAGAGATGCAGCTAGAGCATGTTTGGAGTTTGCTGGAGCATCACATCTTGGGAGTGGAGGCTATGATATGCTTCGACACGAGTTTGTAAGTATTATACGTATGCTTTAAATTATTGATATTATATATGTTATTTAAAACGATTTATCTAATGATTAAACCATAATTTTGCAGGAAGTTGCCGTGAAGCGCCTTCCAACACGCCAAGAGCTCTGACACGCCAAGAGCAGAAGTATGGGTACAAGATTGGACTTGTGGCCCTTTTGACCCAGCTACAGGAGGAGGGAGAGGACGTCAATTGGGAGGCCTTACCATGAGGGCTTCTCACTCTATGATTATTTGCATATGTACAGTTTTGTAGTACTTATGTCTATGGTTTATGGTTATGTTTATGGTATGGTTAAGGTTTGACAGTCAACTTATATTTATGGTTTATGTTTATGTTTATGGTTTATGGTTATGGTTGCGCAAGGTTATGGTTATGGTTGCGCAAGGTTATGGTTATGGTTGTGCAAGGTTATGGTTATGGTTTTGGTTCAGGTGATGGTTATGGTTTTTCTATGATGGTATAGAAATCGTGCTATGGTTATGGTTTTGCTATGATTATGGTTATGGTTATGGTTGTGCAAGGTTATGGTTGTGCAAGGTTATGGTTATGGTTTTGGTTCAGGTGATGGTTATGGTTTTGATATGATGGTATAACAATCGTGCTATGGTTATGGTTATGGTTATGGTTGTGCAAGGTTATGGTTATAATTTTGGTTCAGGTGATGGTTATGGTTTTTCTATGATGGTATAACAATCGTGTGATGGTTATGGTTATGGTTATGGTATGACAAGCAAGTTATGGTAATGGTTATGGTATGGCGAACAGGTTATGTTTATGGTTTTACAGTTTTCGACTCATGTTTTAATCACATTAGCAAGTTATGTTATTCTTACAATCTTGCTAATTGCCATACACTCGCTCTTTAGCGTCAGCTTGTAGGTGGAGTGCGGTTGCTTGTGCACTCTTCCTTTGGGCAGAGAGGGCTGTTTTCTTTTGCTGCAGTACATGCAGCATTAGTTTCTAGCTATGGTCTCTCAGGTTCACACGTGTAGTGGTTTCCATATTTCTCAGGTATATGTGATCGTAGCCCCAATCCTGGACCATTTTCAACTGTCTCATGAATGGTCTTCCCAGTATTATATCATAGTTATTCTCCTTGCCAAAATCGACGATAGCAAAAGTATGTTCGTATTCAATGCCGCAAGAAGTCACTACAACTTTCTCTAATAACCCCATAGGTTTCTCCATGTGTCCATCTGCTAATTGGAGTTTCAACCTAGTCTTCCTTATTGCTGGTTTTCCCCATTTTTTCCAGATTTCTTTTGTAGCAATGGCTACCCCAGCTCCGCTGTCTAGTATTGCCATTGTCTTCACTCCTTGGAATTCAACTGGTAAGGTTGTATTCCCCTCTTCACCTTCGCAATACTCTCCGACCTTGTTTAAGGATACAGGCTTAGCGTTCTTTTGTGGTTTTCTCAGCTCTTGTATACCCTCTTTCAGTCTCGATGTTGGGTCTTTTATCCCGAATTTCTCCAAGCATTTTCCTACAGTGGTCCACATATGTGGTCTTAGCCTCAAAAGCTCAGCTAGAGTGATAGTGCATGTCACTGGTGTTGACAAGATCTCTATCAATCCTTGCGAGTCCATGACTTTCTCTGATGAGATTCTTCGTGAGGGAAGTGCTCTAATCTCGGATTTTGCTTCATACTCTCCTAAGTATGAAGGTAAGGTTTTCAGTGAGTGAGGTTTACTCTCCATTGTTCTAACAGAGCCCCCATATCCCCAGTAAGATTGCAGATCCAAGTCCACTTGAGATCCTGCCTCAAATTCCACTATGGGAGGATTCCTGATGTCCTTTTCCCAATTTGTCTGATTAGCTTGGCAACTTAGCTCGTTTGCAAAGTTTGCCTCTCTCACTTGTTTCCAAAATTCATTATAATCCTCATCTCTTTCGTAAGACCTCTGTATGACTGGATGAAAACTCTCTATCTCCTGATCGGTTGTGCTCAACACTATGCGGTCATCCTTGTATGTATTTTCAGGCTTTTGTGCACTGGGAGTCTTTTCAGCTACCCGTGAAATGATAGTCTCCTGCTGAATTGGGTTTTCCGTTCCACCATTCATTGTTTCTCTTGGTGGTTCTAATAAGGCTTGCGCAGTCTCGATCATTCTCTGGCACATTTCAAGTCTCTGCTTTTCCAATTCCACGTTTGGGTATGTCATCCACCTCTGTTCTTGTGTTTGGTTGTTCTTTAACCTAGCTTCGTAAGCTCTCATCAGTGCGTCCAATGGTTCGTGTACTTTGTCGACTAGCACTGATCCCCCTGAGCTTAAGCTCGTTGTTTCTTTGATACTCTTTTGTTTCGTTCTTTCCGAGCTCATCTCTCGTTTCCCGTTTTAACTCTCAAGTTTTTCTAATCTATCTTTAGTTCGCTTTAGTTCCTCAGCTAGAATAGCGTCTTCACGTTCTTTTCTCAACTTCATGCGTGCTTTTCTAGCTTTCCATGTGTTTCTCTGACTCCGCGGTCCTTGACTAACCACTTCAGTCGCTAACTTTCCATTCTCAGGTTCTCTAGTGGTTTCCTTAGCTTGAGCTCTAGTAACAACTTGCGTTGGTATCAGAGTTTCATTTTCAGACCCACTGCTGGTAGGAATAGTTTCTAGCATATTCAATGTCGTCTTTTGCACTTTGTTTGGATTCTTTGAACAATCCTCAATGAAGTGAGTAACCCCACACTCAGTGCAATAAGCGTTAATTCTAATGATTTCCGTATGTGGACAAACATTCATCAGATGGTCACCTCCACACTTGTAACAGGGTCCTAGTGCTGGTCTTGGTCCCATTTGATTCGTCCTTTGTGGATAGGATGGTCTTTGTCCTGTTAACCCTCCATGAGCTATGAACATCAATGTTCTTGCATCCAAATTGTATCTCTCTTCATCAGAAGCACTTGTAACTGTTGGTGTTCCAACATTCCCAATCATGCCCCATGGTTCTGGTTGTTTGGGTTCTTCTGGTGGGTAATACACAATTGGAGACATGTGTGCACCAGATTCTTCATAATAGGCTTGAACAGGCACTAAGGCTTGTTCTTCCTGATTCTCTAAGGTTGGTGCATATCTAATGCCCACTGGTCTTGCTCCTGGTAAAGGTGGTTGTTGTCCCAATACCGGTTGCGGTCTTTCTATCCCCATAGGTCCTGGTACATTTCCCGTTGGGTATCGAGGTACTGGATGTACTTGAGGTGGTGCTAATTGAGCAGGAGGTGCATACTGACGCTCCCTTACATACCCTTTGTTGTAATAGCACTCCTCTGTTGGATGGTTTGTCCATTTTTGTTCAATAGCACACCATTTCAGTGTTTTTGGCAATGGTTTTTGGTATGGTGCCATCCTTTTTAGAGCCTCTTCTATCATTTGCTCTACATTTGGCATGGTGGTTATTTGAAAATTGTTTTTAGTGGTAGTCTCGCTCGCTACGGAGGAAGAGCTACTGGGATGCAAAATCTGTATCCGCTGACACCTCTCCATAAACCATACAGTTATCCACTAAGTACAATGCTTCTCTCGTCACTTGCTCGAAACTTGTACAAGCTTTCAAGTGCAAGTCCTTCTTGAGAGTGTCGTTTCTCAGTCCCTCAATAAAGAGAACAGATAGTCTGTCATCTTGTGGTCGTTCACGTACTGGACATCTCTCAATGTATTGTTTGAAGCGAAGTGAAGCTTCCTTCACTTTTTCGTGTTCTCTCTGTTTAAAAGCATATATTTGTGAGAGCGTATTGTGCTTAATCCTCGTTTTGAGAATTCCTCAGCAAACTCTTTTAGCAAATGGTCAATGTCATGGAATCCCCCTATGTTCAGTGGTTGAAACCATGTCAATGCCGTACCTTCTAGAGTAAGACCAAATCCCTCGTATTGTGTATGGAAATCGGTTATCTGCTCAGCTCTTAAGACTTGCTTAAAGAGTGACACATGTGCATACGGATCTCCTGAACCACCATACTTCTTTGGCATACACTTGGCTACTTGAGATGGTCTCATACGTCTATGGTCTGCTACCAATCTCATTGCTCCTGTGTCCCGGCTAAAGCTTTCTCTAGCATCATGGACTTCATGGGTTACCCTTGTCGGTTCCCCTGCTCTGAATCTACTACTAGGAGGTAAATGTGATGGTTCCGCTTCGAACCTTGGACCTGGAGTGGTACAAGTGGGGATTGGAACTGTACTACCTCGATTCGTATCCATTGACTCTCTGGAATGTAATGATCCCATTGGTCCGGGCTTCGAGTACTGAGGTTGACTGAAAGAGTCAGCAGCCTGAGTTCTTTGTCCTCCTGTCGTCATTGGGTTTTGCACTCCATTTGTTGGTGCTGGTCTTTGTGAGCTAGAAGTAACATAGTATTGATGTAGTGGTCCCCCAAAGTATGTATATCCTTCTAATTCTTTCTTGCCCATTGTTGAGTATTGTCTCCCATACTTGTCGTAAGCGGCAATTTTCACTTCCGATCCCTCTGTGTAGGTAAAGACATAAAGTCTTTTTTGGTCTGTCAACTCTCCAGTGTAGGGTTCTTCACATCTATAATAGAGATCTTGCTCCCCATTATTATATTTGTATAGCCCCACATAGATGTTATCAGTGTTGATCCTTGTAGTTTCATTCTCTCTTCTTAACCTCGCATCAGGGAAGTTCATTATTGGTGCCTTCTCCTCAAGTTCTTCATCTACTTTGGCTTTGGTGCCCATCAATCCCCACTTGTCCACAATGTTAGGGTTTAGGACTACCAAGTACATGGTACCCTCGTCATCTAGATATCTATCTCCGCTATAGCTCACAGGCACTAAGTCCTTGAACTCACTAGGTCTCTCCTCTATCTTTACACAATAGCGGTCCATTCCATCTTTGTAGATCTTGGCACCTTGCTCATTGTCGTACTGGTATTTTATGAACAATAGCTTCATTGTGGCGGAAGGGTTTGATGATCCTGCTGCCATATTTTCTCTGTTGTTCAGGTTCAAGTGTTCCAAGTGTTCGGTGAAAATCTCGTAAGATCTCTCCGAAGAAGTATCAGAGACACTTCCTTCAAAGATCGGCTCTAATGGTTGCACCCAACTTTGGTTTACACTTCCCTCGGTTGATATGACACTTGCTTGTTCCCCTTGTTTTGGTTGGTTATTCTGGAGATTCCTGCCCGATCTCAAATTCATCAATTCCCCTAAAGGACTTTAACTTTTCCGTCTCGGCAATTTGTTTTCCCCAAGTTTTTGTGGTCAGAATTGATCCAAACTGATTGATACTTTGTCAATTATTTAATCTTGTCAGTTGGACAACTTATGTTTCATCAAGTGAGAATTTTGTTGCAGTTATGCTGAAAAAGACATTATACGCGTATGATGTCTTTTTTCACAGATTTAGACTATTTTGGTTTTGCTCACTCTCAGTAGCCCCCTTATGCTCTGTGCACTCACAAAATTTAGTTTGAACTCTGTTTGAGCAAGTTATGGCTAATTTAGGCTTGTCTTGGCAATTTTCCGCTTTTGACTTGTTTTGGGTCAATTGTGATCCAAATGGGATGAAACTTGAAATATAACCTCTAGACAGCTATTACAATGGATCTGTGTTGGCAAAGTATCAAAATATGTCCAAAATTAGGTCAAAGACATCATACACGTATGATGTCTTTTTCATCAATTTGGGTCAAGACTTGATATTTATGCTTTCTACAGTGTTTGTAATACTCTTGTCAAGTCAGATATAAAAAATAAGCAGTGGATGTGCTAAAAGACATTATACGCGTATGATGTCTTTTTTCACAGATTTTGACTATTTTTGGTTTTAAGCCTTCTCCAATGTTTATAATTGAGTTTCAAGTGTTTTTGTCAGGTTTGAATATAAAAACAAGATCTGAATCCAAACTTTCCTATTCCTTGCGTTTCTTGGGCTCCGACTTGTCTTTTTGGGTTTCTTTGAGAGTTAATGCTCTTGTTTTAAGTTGAAATTAGGGTATAACCCCCCTTTTGAACACTCTGGTAAAGTCAAAATTTTTGTTTTGGTCTCTGTTTGGTCATTTAGACATCATACGCGTATGATGTCTAAAGTTGCAGATTTCTAGTTTTTTGGCACAGAATCCTTACTAAAGCTTTCTCTAGTGCTCAGCAACTCACAGATACACAGAAAATTTCTCTGACTTTTGTTTATTGCAAGTTTCACAACTAACTCGACGGTTTAGTGATCTAACATGCAATCAACCATATCAAGCAAATACTCCAATGATTACTAGCTCTAGATCAGGATCAAATGAAGTCCTACCTAAGCTATTCCTAGTCATAAAATGGGTTTGGTAATTGTGATTTTAAAGAGATCCACTGCCACTCACGGACTAGCAAATTCTTCTTCTATCCACAACTACTCAACACCAACAAAACAACAAACAAATCTAAGCTAAACTAAAAATACTGTCAACACGGAAGACCCAGGAATACCCCACTTCCTAGAATCTCTCGAGATCTTCGGAGTCCACCACTCCTAGATCTTTTCTAACTAAAGTATACAAAGTAGTTTATACGACTCACCTCGTAGGATTAGTCTAAGGTCACCTACTTAGGGCTCTCGTCCCCGGCAGCGGCGCCAAATGTTAAGGCGGTTACGCCGCTAGCGGAAGCTAAATAGCGAGAACTCAACCAACAACAGAATTTGTCAGACGAGGACAAAGCTTGACCCGCAGGCGCATGGAAACAACTAGGTGGGTGTCAAATCACCTACTCGACCTTCTAAAGACAATCACTACTAAGGAAATCAAATCTAAGTTCTAAAATATGCAAGTGACTGAAATCCTTACTACGAACGAATGCTATACGAAACAGGATCTAGAATCATTGAATTGATCTCAAACTCAAGGGGAAGTCTATACACTAGGTAAGAACAACACCCTAAAGACTTGAACTGCAAAATCAACCTATAACCACTCCGTGCGGTAAACGCGTATGAAGACAGGCCGAAAAATACAGGTGATCAAAACTTGACCCCGATGGTACGAATGCGTAGCTCTACTCGTTGTGGTTCTATAGATATGCTGCACGCTCTATTCCGACACACGAGTTGGAAGAAAACTCACACCGAAGCTCGTAGGAACTTACCACACATAGAAGCCGATAGCGCGCACTCTTGGTATCAGTGCGTAGCTCTCGCCGTTGCTAACACAATGGCGGTGTCGCTTCTCAAATGGCGGCTCCGTAGCTCGCGTAGCAAGTAGATAAGACTCTCTCTCTCTCTCTCTCTCTCTCTCTCTCTCTCTCAGACACAGTCTCGACGCTCAAAAACTCACTTTGATTAATAATCTGAATCTCTCTTAGGTTACAAAACTTTGGCTTATATACCTCAGCCTTGGAGGTGAGAACATCTCTAACTAATTACATCGGCAAGTGAAATTACTTCGGGATTACAAGCTGGAAACTCAATTGTGTCCCGTTACTTAATGAATGGCTCCATTCAAAATCAATGTCGGAAAGACATTTATTACAATCAATGGTTACAAAAATGATGAGTGTGAGCAAAAATGTGGGTGTGATCCTCTGCTGGCTCTGCTGGCTCAACAATATGTAAGAAAGAGAGAGAAGGGGGAAGGGGGTGCTTGTTGCACTAATACCTTCTTACAAATCTGTCATGACCAATGAAAGTGATATTAGTATTTGTTCAACATAGCTTGAGTAAATTACACCACAACACATCACAAGAAAAGCCACCCCACTCACTGTCTTAAGGCCAGGGGAGTCCTCTCCACCCTGTCGCCCTCTTACAGTATGTGGAATTTATGGCTAAATTGATGACAACACTAGAGACAAGCTATCAAGAACTTAACAAAAAAAACACCAAGACACTTACACATCATTGTTGTCCATTACTTCACGTGGGAAGAGAGACAAAGTATCCAAGCTTAGTCCAAATCCACCCTCCTTGATTCAGCAAATGTTGGGCTTACACTAGTAGGAGAAATGATAGATTTCTTACTCTCAATTGAGTGATCACTCTCTCTCTTACAATGGCATAGAGTTCCCTTGCTAATCACCCCTATACAACACATACATATGCCTAATGCCAATGAGATTCCACTCAAGAGCTCCTTCTCAAGAGGTTGAGCTTGGCTTCTCAAGCTATATCATAGTGCTCTTTCTTCTCCCCCCTTTTTTGTGCTAGCTACACCCTCCTTTTATAGCAATTTTGAAGGCTAGGGTTACTCATCTAAACATGGTTGGGTTAGATTTTCAACAATTTATCTAATTTCTTTTGCTTGGAATTATCAAGAAGTTGGTGGGGAAAGAGAGAGGAGAGAAATGGAGGTGATAGGACTTTTCATAGTGGGTTAGTGTTAGTAGAGTTAGTTATTGATTTACAAATGGAATTGGATATTTACAATGGGAGTATCCATGTAGGATAAAAATAAGGAAGAAAAACTCTTAAGAGGTAAGAAAAGGTGGATTTCTTACAAGGTTGATGCTCCAAGTGTTTTGAGTAGGGCCAATTTTGACGCTTGTTGACGGTCCACTAGCTTTGACGGTACATTTTTTCTCCACTCTTGACCTTCCTTGAGAGACAAGGTAATTGAAGCTGAGTAATCAACCACCATGATGCTGTCTTTTAAGAGAAGAGGCTGAATTTTGTGGTTTTTTTGATAGATATGGGTAATTTGGAGGAGGAAAAATGAGACTAGGTGGTCAATTTTGGAATGGAATTGTGTGTGGGAGGTATGAGTTCACCATGGTTTCTCTTATTCTTCAAGGTTGAGGAGAAGGTGAGTAGGGTGCAGAGAGGAGTGGTGAGAGAGGTGGGGATGATGAGTGGAGAAGTGTGTGTGAAAGAGGAAAATGATAAAGTGGAAGAGAGAGTGCGGCTGCATAGCATGGGAAAACTGGGGTCCACTAATAAAATCATAGCTCACAGCTCGTAGCTCAAAAAAATATGAAACAATTTGAGGCAAAAGTTCAGCCCACGAGCTACAACTTTTGTTTGTATCACCTTTTCAAATTCGGAGAGCAAGTGAACTTTAAAAATTCAGCAAAACCGACTGTTTTTTTCCACTGCACAAAGTCCTTGTGGGGTCCTTCTTTGGATGATTCTTTTGAATACCTCCAAGAGTGGGCCCTCCATAGTGCATGTATGCATGCCACCTACCCTTGACCTTATTTGGTAGGTCTATAATTGAAAATATTGTTGAGATCATGATATAAGTGAATAGTACAACTAAGAAAATCAAATATTGAGGGGTCTAAAAAATATGTACATGTCAAATATAAATAATATAAGTGGAAAAAATATAAAGGGGTCAAAAGAAATCTCTCTCATTATGAGGCTACCATAAAAAGATAAATATTTTTGGTGTTCTAATTTTTTAGAAAAAAAACAAAATAGATGTAGGAAGGGAAAAATCATAATAGTGAAAAAATATACACATAAATAAAACTAGTTTTTTTGGATTTTTGTTGGGGTGGAGTTACACCAAATATAAGAGAAGCTTACATGAAAATATTTCTATATGGAATAAAGAGTATGAAAAATGGTAAGAAAAATTGTGGTAATGGTGAGGCAATGTACAGAGCATAAATAACACACACCTAGGTAGAAATATTTAAATAAATACCAAAATAATTATGAAAAATCTTTTTATTTAGGCCCTATATACAATGCAATATTTACACACAAATGGGCCATAATATACTTATATTTTTTATTTTTTTATTTTTTTGGCTCAACTAGCCCAATGACTAGCTAATTGAGGGTTTTTTAAGAAGATATGGGAAAAGTCCCGTGACTCACGCACGCCTATGTACAGTGAAATGGTAGGGATAGCCACAGTGTTTGGGTGATTTTGGTAGGGTGAGGTAACTCACTGTGGCAATTACAAAGAGCCGAAAAACGGCTCATCAACATACCACTTTCCTTTTAAGAACAAGATCTTTAACATAAGGTTGACTTCTGAGCCATGATCTACCAATGCAAAAACTGGCTCTTCTAAATCACCTACCTTTACCAAAGTTTTAGTAGTAGCCTTGGCCCCATGATTTCGTTTAAAATGGTTGCGAGTTACATCTTCTCCATACTTATCCTCATTAAATTTGACATGCTTTACCCGTCTTGGAAGCCATTGTTTTCCACTATGCTTTGCCATTCATCCTCAACTAGTTCTTCTTTATTAACACTACCCATAATAGCTTCAAAATTTTGTTCATAAATGCTTTGCACCCCCTGTGTCTTGGTTGGGTCATTTTCATGCCCATACAATATTTGGTGCTTCCTCTTCATGAGATCAATAATATTGTCATGAAATTCCCGCTTTGCAATACCTAGGATCTCACCTAGGGTAAACTCCACCCTACTGTTCAAAATGTGTTCCTCAAGTACTTTCCTCACATTAGTAGCTTGTTCAATTTCAGATCTCAGCTTATATGAAGGGCCTCATGCTTTTCCCATCTTTTTCTCCTTCCACTTCATCCATTGAGATGTCGGGCGGAGTAGAAGATGCTCTCGAGTAACTCTAGTCTCATTGTTCTCTTTGAAGTTCCAGCCAAATCCTCATCCCTCTCTCGCTTCTCTTCTACAAAAGCCTCGTTGTTTTCAGTATATCTATGTATGCATATATTGAGAGGGAATCTACAGGATCCTTCCACCCAGTAGTCTTCCTAATAGAATTTCCCACTTGACACAATTGTTGATACCCAACCTTTCCTTTTTTTGTTGTTGTCATAGCATATGGCCAAAAGCCCCCATTCTTGCTAGAACCTTCAATTGGTTTTTCATGCCCTTTGTTCTCAATCTGCACACAGTAGGTCAGTTTTGCTAGACACTCAAACTGGTAATACTGGCTCTCGAGAATCTGACGCTCGAGACACTCTGGCACTGGCACTGAACACTGGCTCTCAAGATACTATGACACTATCTCTCACGACTGGCTCTTGAGATACTCTGACACTCGACACTAGCTCTCCAAACTAGATCTCTAGATACTCTGACATTGGAAACTGGCTTCTTGAGATACAAGCTCTCGATACTGGCTCTCGAGATACCGAAACTCGAGACACTGACTTCTCGAGACTCTCTATTGCTGCACTGGAACTGCAAGTACTGGCTCTCGAGACAAGCTTTCAAGACTCTCTGATGCTGGGTATTGGAACTGTCGATACTGGCTCTTGAGGTTCTCTAATGCTCGATACTGGAACTGTTAGTATTGGCTCCCGAGACTGGCTCTTGAGACTCTTTGACGTTGAACACTAGCTTCTCGAGATACAGGCTCTCGAGACTCTCTGATGCTGGACACTCGAACTGCTAGTACTGGATCTTGAGACTGGCTCTCAAGATTCCTTGACGTTGGACACTAGAACTGCAAGTACTGGCTCTCGAGACTCTTTGACGCTGGACACTACCTTCTTGAGATACATGCTCCTAAGACACCGGAACTAGATACACTAGCTTCTCGAGACTCTCTCATGTTGGACACTGGAACTGTCAGTACTGCCTCTCGAGACAAATTGGATCTCGAGATTATCTGACATTGGAAAGGGGGAATGGGGGAACACGCCTGGCACAAACACAAGGGCCTCTCTATAGCTCAGGGTATCCACAACACCCCTATCCTCTCAAAAAACACCTTCAAAAAACACACCTTACACTAGTAGACCACCGCCTACTCAATTTACACTGCTCACACACTCCACAAACCCACCACACTAAGCACACTTGTTGCAACGGTATGTCTCCACCCTTACACACGGTCACAGCCACTGAATCTCACTCTCTCACACAAAACACCATTGGTCCGGGGGGGCACACACATCCACACTACCGACACCGAGGGGAAACACCAGAGCAGGAGAAAGAGAAGGGGGGAAGGGGAAACAACAACAAGACGGGGAAACAATGGCTAGATTGCACTTCACCAAGCACGTACACAGGCTTACACTACCATCACCATGGCCATTTTCACAAAAAAATGCAAAGGGCTTTGACAGGCACACTCTTCTGTCAGAGAGCTCCACTTTGCAGGCTTCAAACGGCAGAAAAAAGCCCCTAATTTGATTAAATTTTGACTTTTATAGGGGGTTTTCAATTTTAAAAATTGCCCTCTCATTGGTCCATCTGGTACCTTGATTTGGTATCTTTGGGAAGGGGGCACCACCTTGCTTCATCCTCTGCTCTCTCTTTCTCTCTTTGCACTAGGGGGGGGCAACAGCGACATTGCTATTGCCCCCTAGGCTCTTTTTTTTTTTTTTTTTTCTCCTTCATTTTTTCCCCCTTTGGAGCTTACCCTTGCACTACTCCTTTTGCTCATCTTTGACCACCTCTGTCCCGCCTCCTCTCTCTCTCTCTCTCTCTCTCTCTCTCTCTCTCTCTCTCTCTCTCTCTCTCTATGCTCACTGCCCCGCTGCGGGATCCTCCCCTTGCCTTTGACTTCTTTGGGCTGCTTTACTCCATCGCGGGACGTGCCCCTTTTATGCTAGGGGGAGGGAATAGCAATATCGCTATTGCCCTCCCTTTTCTCCCTCGCAGTCTCGTAAAGCTTGGAGCCCAACTAGGCCACGGGACCAATCGCTTCGGCTTTGAGACTTCATCAATTGGCCACACCACTTCCCACGCGCGGGGGGGGGGGGGGCAACAACGACATTACTATTGCCCCCTAGGCTTCTCTTTATTTTTTATTTTTTTCTCCTTCATTTTTTCCCCCTTTGGAGCTTACCCTTGCACTACTCCTTTTGCTCATCTTTGACCACCTCTGTCCCGCCTCCTCTCTCTCTCTCTTTCCTCTCTCCTCTCCTTCTCTTTGGTTCTGGCCTTTGCCCGACCTTGAAATGGGGCCCGCCCACTCCTTTGTACACATGGAGGCCCCTTTCTCTTTCTGTTTCCTCCTCCCTCCTTCTTCTCCCTTTTTTGGTCCGGCCTTGCCTTTGCCCTTGCTTTTGCTTGGACGGCCTTGGAACGGCCTCTTGCCCCTTTCATTTGTACTCCTAGCGGCCCTCTCTCTCTCTCTCTCTCTCTCTCTCTCTCTCTCTCTCTCTCTCTCTCTCTCTCTCTCTCTCTCTCTCTCTCTCTCTCTCTCTATGCTCACTGCCCCACTGCGGGATCCTCCCCTTGCCTTTGACTTCTTTGGGCTACTTTACTCCATCGCAGGACGTGCCCCTTTTATGATAGGAGGAGGGAATAGAAATATCGCTATTGCCCTCCCTTTTCTCCCTCGCAGTCTTGTAAAGCTTGGAGCCCAACTAGGCCACGGGACCAATCACTTCGGCTTTGAGACTTCATCAATCGGCCACACCACTTCCCATCAGCGGCGGGCGCGCGCTACCTATGCCGCCGCTCCTAGCCAAAACACCGCCACCGCCCCCTCTAAGCAGCGCACCGCCAACGCACCGTGCCCGACAGGGCTGCCATCGCCACCTGCTCCAAGGAGCCCCCTTGCTCCACACATTACTAAGAGGGGTATACACCCCTACTTATATAGCTTGCCGGCTACACTCCCTTTCTTGCATATGGGGCTTATGCCGGCCACATGGAATCTTTCAGTGAGCCGCCCCCAAGATCTTGGAATTTCAAGCTTTTTCCCTCAAAAAAATATCCCCAAACTCACTTTTTTCCCCTTCACTTGCCATGCCTACCATATTTCGGTCTCGGGTCGGATTGTCAAGCCGCAAAGCTCATCCAAAATTCCACCACGTTGGCTTTGGACCGTCGTAGATCCCATCGTCTTTAGACGTTGCCGTGGCCTCGAACGAGCAGCCCAAAAGTTGGCAAAAACACCTGCATTCACCTGCTTTGCGCTAGCCTTCTACTTTGACCCCGTCATAGCCTGCTAACTGGGAATCCGATCGACACGCAGTCAATTCCTATCGGCTCCACATGAAGCATACTGTCAACAGAGACCTTGCCAAAGCCAAAAAGATGCCAGATGGCGCATTCTTCAATGCGGCCAAGTGGGCTCATACCCGACCCCCGAAAAATCTTCAACTGATCATAACTTGCTAACCATAGCTCCGACCCACGATCCGAGAAGATAAGTACGCTCCATAACTTGAGCACTACACATGTATCCACTGACACCTGCATGGGCCACCTGTCCTTAGCTGCCCTGCCCGTCGGAAATTTGCTACACACTCTATCTTTGAACTGCAATCTCTTGAGCACCGGGGCTTCATTTGACGAGTCGTTTGGACCAGCTTCTAGAGAACATCAAACACTAAATTCCCAAGCACTGACTTGGCATTTTGGACACCTTCATCTGCTATCCCATTTGGACCATCCCGCAACCCTTTTGGCCTAAAAAACCGCATTGAGCATACATATCCGCTACCCTTTGGCTGCCCAGGATCTTGGCACCTGCCCTAGCCTTCTGCATTGTATCTACCTGCACCCTCTTCTTGGCATAGGCCACCTTCTAGCTTTGACCAACTTTGGCTGCACCATTATTGCCCACCCCCTCATTGAAAATTTATGTTCAACCACATATGGGCTTATTGCACTAAAAAGCTGCACACCAAAAACAAACTCTCTGTACACTGCAAAACCACCTAGCATATATACAAAACTGGCATCTGCTACCCGCCACCTTTGCTTATGCGGGTTGCCCAACCCCCTGATTTACTTGTCACCAACCGCCAGGGTCAAACACCTTGCATTGGTCTTCTCCATCCACCTACAGCACCCTTGCATAGTGCCATACTACGACACACATCCACCTGCATAGCCAAACTGCCATCAACACTCTTCTACCACTCCAAGCACTTATCGGAAAACTGCCCATTCGCCAACAAAGCACCTCCAAGAACACCAAATAGAGCACCCTCGTGCTCACCTTGCTGCTCAATCAACACTCCTGACATACCTGACACACCCTCGCATCCATGTAAAGCCAGATCCTCAACTAGCAGATCATGTACCTGCTCAATAGCATATTTCATAGCTGCTTTTATTAGCATTCCATTGAACCACCACTCAAGCCTCCTTAGAAAGCTTGGACACCACCTTGGAGTCCGCATCACCTGTCATAGAGTACACTGACTGCATAGGAAGCACCTTTATCTCTAACTCCACTCTGCCTTTCTCACCTGCCATGCACTCAATCCCAGCATCATCGAGGTCCTCCTCTTCAATTGACCCTTCAAGGTCGATAAGCACCACCTGCTTGTCAACTGCAACTACCTGCTCTTCTACCACTGCATCATCAAGCTCTGCCAAGGAAGAGAGAAACTCATTCTCTATTGCATCACCTTCGCCTTCTTCCATGGGCATGACTCCTCTATTCTCTTGGCAAAACTTTGCACCTGTGGCACCACCATGGCATATTCCATAGCTACCTTCATCAACATGGCCATTAGCATGGCACTACACATAATCCTTACTTGTACATCATCACTCGTGGGCCTAAACTGGTCCACTTGATCTTCACTAGGCACCTCCGCTTGCACTTCATGCTGCTCCTTGCATACATTCATTGCTTCTCCACTCACATGTAAGAGGTTGAACTCATCATACCTGGATTGAGATGACTCGGTCTCCCAACTCGTGTCTGCGTTCATAAAGCTACTATTACTCGACCCAGTCTCTTTCTCTATTTCAAGCTCAGGAACCTCCTCTAGCTTCATCGCTTCGACCTCGTCTGCAAACCACACTCTTTGGTCTTTACTGCACTTCAATGGAGCTTCTACAGCCACACTCGAGCTTGACAGCACATCCTTTGTGCATTCTGGAACCACCTGCACTTCCTCCATAATCGGAACTGCTCTAGCCGGCATCTTCGGCATAGGAACCACCCTATCTCTCTGTAGCCAAAGAAACCTTGGTTCTTCTTGCACCTGCACTTCTCTTTGCATCACCTATGGCTCGGCTACCACCGCATCACACTGCCTTGGCATCACAGCGCCTGACAAAACCTGCCTAGCCTCACACTTCTTCAAAATCTTTTTAGTTCGCCCTTTCGCTAGAGCTACCGCCTCGTCATATGACATCGGACCATCTATCTCACTTTATCTCGCACTTCCTCATGCAGGCAATCCATGAATTTACTCAATTTCAGAAAACTGGCATTTTCTGTAGCAGTTACCGATCAATTTCCTCCATAGGGGTTCAAACTCCCACTTGAACGCTTGAAAATCACCTCCAAACTTTGCTTCAACCCGTCCAGCTTTCTCTTTACTTCACCTAGCTACACATCCTCTACAAATCTGCTTCGAAAAGCCACATCTAGGGCTTCACAATCTCCCTTTCTTTATCACAGAGGCTATCAAACCATAGCCTCGCTTTACCACAAACTAGGAGCGGGAACACCTGTCCCGCACCATCTTCTCTCGATAAACCACTTTCTAACACAAACAACCCATAGTCTTGAAGCCAGGTTTTCGCAGCCATTGCCCCCTACGCTTCTCTTTATTTTTTATTTTTTTCTCCTTCATTTTTACCCCTTTGGGAGCTTAGCCTTGCACTACTCCTTTGCTCATCTTTGACCACCTCTGTCCCGCCTCCTCTCTGTCTCTTTCCTCTCTCCTCTCCTTCTCTTTCGTTCTACCTTTGCTCAACCTTAAATGGGGCCCGCCCACTCCTTTGTACACATGGTGGCCCATTCCTCTTTCTCTTTCCTCCTCCCTCCTTCTTCTCCCTTTTTTGGTCCGGCCTTGCCTTTGCCCTTTCTTTTGCTTGGCCAGCCTTGGAACAGCCTCTTGCCCCTTTCATTTATACTCCTAGCGGCCCTCTCTCTCTCTCTCTCTCTCTCTCTCTCTCTATGCTCACTGCCCCGCAGCGGGACCCTCCCCTTTCCTTTGACTGCTTCGGGCTGCTTTACTCCATCGCGGGACGCGCCCCTTTTATGCTAGGGGGAGGCAATAGCGATATTGCTATTGCCTTCCCTTTTTCCCTCGCAGTCTCAAAAATCTTGGAGCCCAACTGGGCCGCGGAACCAACCGCTTCGGCTTCGCCACATCATCAATCGGCCACACCACTTCCCACGAGAGGAGGCGCGCCGCCTGTGCCGCCGCTCCTGGCCAAAACGCCACGACCGCCCCCTTTAAGCTGCGCGCCACCAACACACCGCGCCCGACAGGGCTGCTATCGCACTTGCTCCAAGGAGACCCCTTGCTCCACACACTACTAAGAGGGGTATACACCCCTACCTATATAGCTTGCCGGTGTCGGGGGATATGTGTTCACTACGTGAGCCGAGCAGGCGTCGGGCCTCTGGCTGTGGAAGTGTTAAAGAGAGAGAACAAGAAACACTTACAACTCTGGCAACCACCGCAATCATCAATTAATTGAATATTACTTTGAGTACAAATTAGTCCTTTGCCAAGGCGGGCTGTTAATAGCACCGTCACTTGGATCATCTTCTAACTAGGAGTTTAAGCTCTCTCTTTACAAAATTAACCGGGCCGTTAACGACATCGGGCTTAACAGAATGATTATTCAAACATTAGCTGATGACAGTGATGGAAACTCCCTCATGTCACTTCATTTGCTTCGATTGCCCCGTAGATTCTGCAGTCTTCAATTCAGTTCACTACCTCGATCATCAATGCTTTGGATCGGCTTAATTGCCATTCTCTAGTTGTAACTTCCTCGTGCTTTCTTCTCTTGCTTTAGTTCAAGGCCAAGAGTGCTTCTCCTACTTCAATCGAGCTCCTTCTCAGCTTCGACCAATCTCTGCTTGTACTTGTAATCCTCTTCTCGCCTTAGCTTGCTCAAAAGCCTCGCTTGGAATCCTCTTCAAAGTACCTTGCTCGCATGCAATTGCCTTGACCAAGCTCCAAGCCTTGGCTTCTTCTTGTTCAAGCTCGAGAGGGAGAGAGAAAGATTTCCCGAGCATGAGAGCGAGGAGCTTTGCTCCTTGCTCCGACCCCTCTCCGCCTTCCTCCTCTTCGCTTCCACTCTCCTCTCCCTCATGTGCTTGCCATCGAATCTCATGCAAAAGGCGTCCCCTCCTTTCTATCAATAGTGTGCTCCCTCCCTTCGCAACAACGACGCTGTTGTTGCTAGGGAGCATAAAATACTTCCTCTGCACGTGGCACCCGAGATTTGGACCTCCTCCAAAATCGCCGCTATTGGCACCGAAAGGGAGCGTGCAGGCATGATGGGCAATTTTCGTTTCATGAGGGAGCACGTCCGAGATTTTGAGCATCCGCTACGAGCAGATTTCCTGCTCGCTGCCTCCCCCTTCGCTGCCTACGCCATTCTTGCTCCTTTCTTTTACACCCTTCCACACTAAGCCTTTAATTGCTTCAATGGGCGGCCATTGGCCATGGAGAGAAGGTATCTAAAAATTTCAAGCAAGGTAGGAAAGGTCGTGTCAATAATTTGATAAACTGGAGTTCGTTCATCATCATCCTTGAATTCATATTTCCTTGTGAGAATCCTCAATGCGAAAAGCGCACCATATGAGTTTCACAAGATCTTCAACCTCAATAGGTGGATTGGCCATAGATTATTGGCTCTTGGACACCATTTGAAGGACATCACATTTGACATACATATCGGCCGTAGCATCGTTAAGCATAACATCTCTCTCGAGCATCCCCTGCCAACAATCTCATAAGAGATTCTCTCTCCTTGGGGTAGATCCCGCAATCAACATGCTCTAGGAGACGACATTCTGGACAAAGAGCTTGGCAACTTTTTGTGCTTTCGTAACGGCACCATATTAGGCATACACGCCGGCCATCCTCGTCAAGGCTCTCATTATCCCTAAACTGACAATAACATTGTGGATTTTACTACCCATATCAGCATCTTGAATAATGCCAAAAATTATCCAGCTCAAGAGTGCCAACAACTGTCACCGGCCACAAGCCGTATTATCTGATCAAGCCGAACTCTGCCTGACAAGCCGTAAATCCATGCAGACATGTCAAGCTGCATAAAATGCATACAAACCCTGTGTTGAGGCTGTAAAAATCCCTCGAAGGATATATGTTCGCTACGTGAGCCGGGCAGGCACCGGGCCTCTGGCTGTGGGAGGTGTGAAAGAGAGAGAACAAGAGACACTGATGCAAATGACTCTGGCAATCATCGCAATCATTGATTAATCGATTAATACATTTGAGTACAACTTAATCCTTAGCCAAGGCAGGCTGTTAACAGCACCGTCACTTGGATCATCTGCTTACTAGGAGTTTAAGCTCCCACTTTACAGAATTAACCAGGCCGTTAACAACACCGGGGCTTAACAATTATTTAATCAATCTCTAGTCGATGACAGTGACGGTAATTATCTCTTGTCGCTTCATCTTCTTCGAGTTCCCTTAGATTCCCCAAGCTTCAATTTTGTCAATTATTCCGTAGCTTCCTGCTCCTTATGCTTTGCACTGGCTTAATCGCCGTTCACAACTTTTAACTTCTTCTTGCTGTTCAATTGCTAGCCGAAACTTTATCCCTTGCTTGGTTGCCTCGACTTACTCCTTTGCTTGCCTCGACCATGCTCGTCCTATGCTTCTTCTGTTTCAACCGAGCTTGCCTTCTCCTTGTCAAGCTTGCTTTTGCATACTTTAAGTTTCCCACCTTAGTTGCTTGTTTATGCCCTCTCAAGCTTCACAAGAGCCGAGAATTAGCGAGAGAGAGAGAGAGAGAGAGAGAGAGAGAGAGAGAGAGAGAGAGAGAGAGAGTCTCTCGCTTGCTTGCAAAAGGAGAGCGAGAGAAAGAGAGCGCACCAACTCTCTTTCCAAGCTCCCTGGCCTCTCTTACATTCCGAGCTCCCGACCTTGCTTTCTGTCTTCACCATCGCACACGACCTCCGACTTACGTTCTTCTCTTTCTCACTTTTCTTCTTCTTTCCCTCCTTCTTCTTTTTCTTTCTTTCTTCTCTTCTCCTTCTTCTTTTTCTTTTTCTTCCTTTCTTTCCTTCTCTTCTTTCTTCTTCTTCTTCTTTCTCTCCACTGCGCTTCTTCTTCGTCTTTCCCCCTCTTCCTTATCTCCCAAACAAAAACCCTATTAAAGGCGCCGTCGTTGCCCTCTCTTTTTTTTTTTCTTTTTGCTTCACACTCCCTTAATAAAAATAGGGTTGCCTCCTTTTTAATCAAATGGGCGGCCATCCTTAGGGTGAGTTTTGGGTGGCCTTTTAATGGCTTCACAAATTGGGCATACATGCCCGCCATACAATGCTTTAGTTGGGCACCACTTTTGGTATACATTCTGGCCATAGCCCTTCCAAGGGTGTTACATTTGGCATACATGCCGGACAAGCAAAACAATGCCAAGCTTCCTTCATTGGGCGGCCACATTAGGCGGACACTGGCGTACATGTCGGCCAAGGCAATGCAATAGGCATCAAATTTGGCGTACATATCGATCAAAGCATTGCCAAGCACCACATCTTTCTTCAACCGCCCTCGATTGACAATATTATCGTGAATTTTTATTGTCCATAACAGCATCTCAAATAATGCCAAAATTACCCAACTCAGCAGCGCCGACAATTGACACCAGACTCTACCTGCCAAGTCGTAAATCCCTTTAGACTTCTCAAACTGCATAAAATGCATACAAACCCTGCCGAGGCTGTAAAATTCCCAGATGGCACTCCGACGAAGCGGACCGAACTGGTACAGAGCCGACCCCCGATGAATGTTTAACGGCTAATCTCTTGGCAGTCAGAACCCCGATCGCTGATCTGAAAAGACAGACGCGTTGCACAAAGTGAGCACTTCAGGCCCATGCATTCATTTCATTTCTGTCACCTCAGCTGCAGTTTCCCAATCCGGTACGGATCTGCAATTGACTCAAACTTCAATATGCCATAACTTCTTCACCGTAGCTGCAATCGACGAGCCGTAAAGACAGGCCGGTAGAGCACTTCAAGCACTACAGTTCTAAATCATAAACTCCCATCTCTGCTCACTTCAAGCATAATAATTTTTGGTATCATTAAGGCATCTATTGGCCCTTTTAAGCCGCATCTAGCATACATTAATCATTAAACTTGGCCTGTTAACAAGCCCTGAATACTGCTCAGCAAATGTGTAGGCTTCAAAGAATCTTAGCTTGCATTTCTCTGCTCTTTTTCTTATCATGGAAGCGGAGCTGCACGACATCCACCTCCTCTGAACGTGCACAGCCTCTGGTCTGTGCCAACAACACTTCAATCTGCATCTGCTACGAGTATCTTAAGCTCTTTCCCATCATCAGACTCACGTAACTGATAAACATATGAAAAATGAAATAAAGCTTATACCCTATCATCTATGTTCTAGGTTAATCATTAGGTAGCTGCCCATAAAAAATCTTTGAACCGTATCTGCCGTATCTTCAAAGCATTCAATTATGGATAACCTGTTTAGTGAACCTCGCCAGACTCAAGTGCTCCAGTTAATGTTGCACACGGCTTGTTGCACACGGCTTGATCATTAAGCTCTCTTAAGGGAACCCTGTAAAGCTCAAATATGCCTTACCTTGTCTGCACACGGAATGGCTGTCAAGTCCTTTATCTCAAGTTCTGGTAACAGAACCAACTTAAAATATGTGAAGATACTTCATCAATTGTCCAAAGAAGTTATCTGGAATCCAGATATGTAAACTTATTGACTGCATAACCAAAACTCTTTTGACTTAGCATACTCTAGGAACCAAAACCTTATACCATGCGACATGCTACATCAGATAGCTGGTACTCTTTAAATCTGCAACTGGCACTTTAGTAACCCCCGGGATCAAACAGGAAACTTATCATTTGCCCCATTGTGAGCATTCCTTTAAAAAATTTGCACCATCCTCCAGGATCATAGGGCATATAAAGTAGCTGACAACAATCATAGCTAGCATGATAACCTCCTGGGTCATAAGGCATATATAGTAATTGCCAAGAATCATAACTAGCATGATAGCCTCCTAGGTCATAAGGTAGTAGAAAATCATATTTCAAGTATATTGCATCTCCACAAACTTTCTCATAGCATAGCAACAAAAAGTTCCAAATTCCCATCATAGCAAAACCCAGAGGCAAAATGAATTCAATCACTACGGTTTCCAAAATATCAATCTGTATTTGTGAGTCATTGAATGCCATCACCTCATTTGATACCACGAGCGTTGCATGTCTGCCTTCTCTAGTAGGCACAAACTCCTCTAGAGCCTCATCCAAAAGAAACATAAGCTCTTCATCATATGTTGCAGGATGTTCTTCACTACTCTTGTCACAAGGAACTCGAAATCCCTCTAGCACATCATCAAGCAGATCCATAAGCTCCATATCTTCCTCCTTGGAAGAACAACCTAGTTTGTGAGTATTATCACAGGAAACCTCATCGCTTGTTTCATACATAGGCATGAATTGTTCTGGCAGCTTCACACTCCCATTCAAATATCTTTCCACTTCAATAGCACAAGTCTCAGCATGCATTACAAAGATAGCATCAATTTATTTTTCCATAGCATCATCATAGCAAACCCTGTCACATGTAGCAGTCATAGACTGATCATCATCATGCACCCCCTCTAAATATGCATCTCCATAATCATAATCATAATCTTTGTCTGGGTTTACATCAAATGCATATGAATCAGTATCAAATACATTTGCATCATCACCAGTGTCCTGAAATGTAGCCATAGACATAAAACCCTCTTGCATAGCATTAGCCAAAATAGTTGCTTTTGCATGTAATGTTGCATAAGAATTCTCTTCATGGTCTACACCCAAAGAGCACTCCAAATGGGCATCTACATCATATATTGACTCTGACAAACATGTTGCTTGATCACAGTTAGCGGCTATGCTTGCATGCATAGCATGCACTGGCTCTGAGAAACTTGTTTCCTCATTTATGTCACTTTGAGAGGATATGACTACATCCA
This sequence comes from Adiantum capillus-veneris, assembly GCF_014529385.1. Taxonomy (NCBI): domain Eukaryota; kingdom Viridiplantae; phylum Streptophyta; class Polypodiopsida; order Polypodiales; family Pteridaceae; genus Adiantum; species Adiantum capillus-veneris. Next base: position 74,350,175 of record NC_140959.1, read on the forward strand.
CAAAGTCACATTTTCTTTGAAATAAAGAAGTTAATCACAATCGAGCATAAACTGTATCCACTGTGAAATCATCATATGCATGCAACAATGATTTGTCTTCCAGAAGACATGCATCGATCACTGCTTCTAGCTTAGCTCGGATAGAACTCTGACCACCTGCATGACATGCTTTTTGCATTAAAACAGATGGCTCCTCATCTTGTGTGCTTTCAATCTGATGAAGCTCTAAGTCTTCACTCAATAAGAACCCCTGTATAATTGCTTCTGCAAAAGCATCCCAATTGTCTGCATGAGTTCTTGCAAGAACTTGAATTTGATCCTTAATATGATCACACACAAGCTGTTCAAATTCTACAATCATATGAACTTTTGGCACTTTTTGACGCTTCATTTGCTGCTCGTAACACTCTAGGTAACCTTTTGGATCATATTCACCATAAAAAATTGATCTCTCATCGTATACTGCATCCAATGCTGCATTCAAAGCTTCTTTCATCGCCTCCTTCGTCATCATGGCTTCTACTTCAAGCAGTGATCCTTGCATCACTTGCCGGTTTGTGCCAATTGCACTTCAATCTGCACCTGCTATAGGTACCTTTAGCTCTTTGCCATCATTAGACTCACGCAACTGGTAAACATATGAAAAATAAACTAAGGCTTGCACCCTATCATCAATGTTTTAGCTCTATCTTTAGGTAGCTGTCCATCAAAAATCTTTGAACCATATCTGCCGTATCTCCAAAGCATTCAATTATGGATAACCTATTTAGTGAACCCCGCCAGACTCAAGTGCTCCAGTTAATGATGCATACGGCTTGACCATTAAGCTCTCTTTAAGGAACCCTGTCAAGCTCAAGTATGACTTACTCTGTCTGCACGCGGAATGGCCATCAAGTCCTTTACCTCAAGTTCTGGTAGCAGAACCAACTCAAAAGATGTAAAGATACTTCAACAATTGTCCAAAGAAGTCAGCTGGACGCCAGCCATGTAATCTTATTGACTGCATAACCGAAAACTCTTCTGACTTTGCATAGATCTAGAAAACAAAATCTTGTACCATGCAACCTGCTACATCAGATAGCTGGTACTCTTCAAATCTTCAACTGGCACTTTAATAGCCCCCAGGATCAAATGGGAAACTTATCATTTGCCCCACTGTGAGCATTACTTTAAAAATTTTGCCCCATCCTCCAGGATTATAGGGAAAATACTAGAATTTTCAATCATTATAGCATAAACATAAATTAGCCCACAAATCTTCATGCAAACCGCCTGGATCATATGGCATATAAGTCAACTGCCCAGGACCATGCATCTGTCACCTCCTGGGTCAAAAGCTAGCTCAAAATCCCCTACATCATAGGGTAACATTAGATTCCATATAGCATTAGGTATCACGAGATACTGCCATATCCCTTGTGCAATTTGCTCATCCAATTGTTGATCATCAATCACATGTAAAATCATTGGCAGTGCACCTTCACTCTCACTAGTATTGAAATTTCCATAATGCATATCTGAATACGTCAAGTCTCTGTTAAAATCCTCTTGATTAGGCTCTTAAGATGCATCTTAAAAAAAGTCTCTATCTTGTAGAGACTCAAAATCAAGTAGAGCATCATCTAACAATTACATAAGGTCCTCATCTACTGCACCTGAACAAACTTTCTCATGCATGAATCTGGATTGATTGATATCCTTAGCATTTGTATTGGAGAACCCTTCCAAAGATTCCTCCAGTAAGCACATAAGGTCCAGGTCTACCACTAGAGAAGGTTCCTCCATCTTGCACATCTGAGGTTGCTGCAGTAAACATGGATTTACACATATGACATGCATACTAAATACATCTGCTGTAGACTGCTCTTTAAGTATTTCACCCTCATCCAGATATCTTTGCACTTCTGTAGCACAAAGTTTAGCATGCACATTGAAAATTTCATCTACTGCCCTGTCTGTATCATTGGCACAATGAAACCAATCATATTCATCAACAAGAGATTGCACTTCACTATGCACCCCCTTTGAATCAACATCATCAAGGTCATGACAATCTTGCCATAGTGTGAGCTTTGTGTCACAAATTCTCGATAGAGAAGAAGTTTTCTCCCTCTCTAAATCACTATCATCAAATTCAGGATTAGTCTGCCAGATCGGTAGCTCTAGGTCATAGAAGCGTGTCAAAGGAGTCTGCACCCCTTCTAAATCATCATAATCATGTTCAACTTCAGTTGTCCAATTTGGTAGCTGTGATTCACAAAAGCTTGCCAATGAAGGAGTCTGCACCCCCTTTGAATCAAGCACATACTCTTGCTTAGCCAAGTCCTAAAAATCTGGTACATCCAAATTTGGTAAATCTGGTATACCAAAATCCATGGTCTTGCCGCTCTCAACAGCAGCCCTGATTTGACCTATGACATCTGTATCATTAATCAAACCTGTACCAGTATCATCATCAATCACCTCTATGGTAGAATCTGTACCAGAATTTTTTTTTTCTAATTCTGGTTCAGTAGAAAAAGTATCAGCTGTAATTGAATCTTCCCGCATGTCTACCTGAATACGACTACACTCATTCACCTGCACATCTTCATGAGCTTTAGCCAATTCATTGTCTTGATCCCATGATTTATTTTCTTCCTGTACTACAGGTATATGTTCTTTGAAAAATTTACCCTGTGTAGTTTGAGGTTGTAGAGACTCACCCTCAAGGACTTCTACTTCATGCAAGGCATTTGCAAACCCCAACTTTTCATACACAGCTTTGACTATGTCTTCATCATTGGCCTGTAAGAAGGTAGCATCTTGTACAATAATCTCATCAATCATAGCTTCTGACTTTGATCGTACTTTTCCTTGAATATCTGCGTAGTTTGGTAGACTTGAACTCTGTTCTTGATAAACTTCATACTGCTCATAACGTACTTGCACAATAGCTTCTTTGAAATACTCCCAGTCATCGTTGCAAGCTCTGGTAACCTCTTGAATCTGCTCCTTCACATCTGAACTCACTAATTGCTCAAAATATTTGATCATCAATTCTTCTGGTATCCCTCTTACCTTGGTCTCTAGCTCATAGCACTCTAGGTAGCCCTCTGGATTGTATCCATCAAAGAGTCGTCTCTTGTCGTATATTGCATCTAAAGCTGCATACAAAGCTTCATCCATTTGATTTTTCTTCTTTACGGTCTTTATTTCAAGCAGAGATCCTTGAATTAATTCAAGCATCTTCAAAAAATCTGGAACTGTTGACTTATTATCAATACCGTTTGCGCTTAACTCTGCAATCATCTTCATCATCTGCTCTAAATTATCCATCTTTACCTCCCACCCCGGCTCGTTTCACATCGGGTTCACCAAAGATGTCGGGGGACATGTGTTCGCTACGTGAGCCGGGCAGGCGCCGGGCCTCTGGCTGTGGGAGGTGTGAAAGAGAGAGAACAAGAGACACTGATGCAACTGACTCTGGCAATCACCACAATCATCGATTGATCGATAAATACATTTGAGTACAAGTTAATCCTTAGCCAAGGGAGGCTGTTAACAGCACCGTCACTTGGATCATCTGCTTACTAGGAGTTTAAGCTCCCACTTTAGAGAATTAACCGGGCCGTTAACGACACCGGGGCTTAACAATTATTTAATCAATCTCTAGTCGATGACGGTGATGGTAATTATCTCTTGTCGCTTCATCTTCTTCGAGTTCCCTTAGATTCCGCAAGCTTCAATTTTGTCAATTATTCCGCAGCTTCCTGCTCCTTATGCTTTGCACTGTCTTAATCGCCGTTCACAGCTTTTAACTTCTTCCTGCTGTTCAATTGCTAGCCGAAACTTTATCCCTTGCTTGGTTGCCTCGACTTACTCCTTTGCTTGCCTCGACCATGCTCGTCTTATGCTTCTTCTGCTTCGACCGAGCTTGCCTTATCAAGCTTTCTTGCCTTCTCCTTGTCAAGCTTGCTTTTGCGTACTTTAAGTTTCCCGCCTTAGTTGCTTGTTTATGCCCTCTCAAGCTTCACAAGAGCCGAGAATTAGCGAGAGAGAGAGAGAGAGAGAGAGAGAGAGAGAGAGAGAGAGAGAGAGAGAGAGAGAGAGAGAGAGAGAGAGAGAGAGAGAGAGAGAGAGAGAGAGAGAGAGAGAGAGAGAGAGAGAGAGAGAGAGAGAGAGAGAGAGAGAGAGAGTCTCTCGCTTGCTTGCAGAAGGAGAGCGAGAGAAAGAGAGCGCACCAAATCTCTTTCCCTCAAAAAAATATCCCCAAACTCACTTTTCTCCCCTTTACTTGCCCTGCCTGCCATATTTCGGTCTCGGGTCGGAATGTCAAGCCACAAAGCTCGTTCAAAATTCCACCACATTGGCTTTGAACCGTCATAGATCCCATCGTCTTTAGACCTTGCCATGGCCTCCAACCAACAACCCAAAAATTGGAAAAAACACATGCATTCACTTGCTTGGCGCTAGCCTTCAACTTTGACCCGTCATAGTGTGCTAACCGGAAATCCGATCGACACGGAGTCAATTCCTATCGGCTCCACATGAAGCATATTGTCAACAAAAACCTTGGCGAAGCCAAAAAGATGCCAGATGGTGCATTCTTCAATGCGTGCAAGTGGGCTCATACCTATGCCCCCTGAAAATTTTCAATTGATCATAACTTGCTAACCAGAGCTCGGATCTGCAATCCGAGAAGACACATACACTCCATAACTCGAGCACTACACATGTATCCACTAACACCTACCTAGGCCACCTGTCCCGGGCTGCCCTGTCCGTCGGGGATCTGCTACACACTCTATATTTGAATTGCAATATCTTGAGCACCGGGGCTCCGTTTGATGAGCCGTCTGGACCGGCTTCTAGAGCAGGCAAACGCTACATTCCCAAGCACTAACTTGGCAATTTGTACACCTTCATTTTCTATCCCATTTCGACCATCCCGCAGCCAAAGGATAGCCCTTTGGCTGCCCAGGATCTTGGCACCTGCCCTAGCCTTCTGCACTGCATCTGCCTGCACTCTCTGCCTGGCATAGACCACCTTCTTGCTTCGACCAACTTTGAGTGCACCAACGTCAAACATTGGAATTGCCAGTACTGGCTCTCGAGATTCTCTGGCGGTGAACACTGGAACTGTCCGTACTGACTCTCGAGACTAGCTCTCGAGACTCTGTGATGCTGGACACTGGCTTCTCCATATACAGGCTCCCGAGTCTCTCTAATGCTAGACACTAGAACTGTCAATATTGGCTCTTGAGATTGGTTCTAACGTTGGACACTCAAACTGCCAGTACTGGCTCCCAAGAATCTCTGATGCTGGACAGTGGCTTCTTGAGATACAGACTCCCAAGAGACTAGCTCTCGAGACTGGCTATCGAGATACAGGCTCCTGAGATACTCTGACACTAGACACTGGCTTCTCAAGATACAGGATCTCAAGACACTAGAACTGGAGACACTGGCTTCTTGAGACTCTCTAATGTTGGACACTGGAACTACTAGTATAGGCTCTCGAGACTGGATCTCAAGATTCTTTGTCGCTGGACATTGGCTTCTCGAGATACAGGCTCCCAAGACTGGCTCTCGAAGACTGGCTCTTGAGACTAGCTCTTGAGATTGGCTCTCGAGATACAAGCTCTCGAGATACTCTGACCCTGGACACTGGCTTCTTGAGATACAAGCTCTTGAGACACCAAAAATGGAGACACTGGCTTCTCGAGACTCTTTGATGTTGGACACTGGAACTGCCAGTACTGGCTCTAGAGATTCTTTGGTGCTAGACACTGGAACTGCCAGTTTTTGCTCCCTAGACTCTCTAATGGTGGACATTGGAACTGTCAGTACTAGCTCTTGAGACTTTGACGCTCGAGATTCTTTGGCACTGGAATCAGACACTGGCTCTCGAGACTGGTTCGCGAGATACACTGACTTTGGACACTAGAAATGGTAATACTAACTCTCGAGACTCTCACGCTCGAGATACTCTGACACCGGACAGTGGAACTGGTACTACTGGCTCTCGAGACTCTGATGCTCGAGACACTCTGACACTGCCACCATTGGACACTCGTAAGACTAATACTGGTATTACTGTACATAAGTTTGTCAAAACCTTGAATTTGTATGCAGATTTTCACCTTTCACCCTTGCCCGCAAAGCGGCACACCAGCGCGCCACCGGTGTTGCCCACTCCGTTCAAACCTGCCCTCAAGGCGTTCAAAGCATTCCAAATTTTAAGTGTGATATCTTTCACATCGTAGCTCCAATTGAGGAGCCGTCTAGACCAGCTTATAAATAATCTCAAACACCACATTTATAGACACAATCCCATCACTTTGGACACCTCGACTTTACAACCTACTTGGCCCATCATGGAGACTTCTTGGCCTAAAACACCACCTCAAGCATACATTCCAGCAACCACTTGCCCTGAAGACACCCATAATACTATTTTATCCACTTCACATTACCGATCAACTTTAGTTGTACCAGCATTCAAAGTTTCCAAAGCATTCAAAGTTTCCAAAGGATGGTTCAGTAAGGGCTACATACAGGTTACAATTTGTGCATAGTGATGTTTGTGGGACTTTGCAAACTCCATCCTTGGGTAATTATGTATACTTCATGACTTTTATTGATGATTACTCCAAGTATAGATGCAATTGGTGCACAATGCTCCCTAGTGGTGGGATGCTCTACATGCAATATGCATGCGGACTCACAATCTAGCTCAAAACCGTCAAATAATGTGAAAACATGGAAATGGAACTAACAATGAACTGAACAAGAATTGAAACAATATACTGACAGCCACAAGCCCTGCAAGGCAACACCCTGTACATAACCAAATGACCGTACAAAACTAGTCTTGTTGCGGTCAACTCTCTACCTAGTCCACGACTACCCAACAAGGTACAATGAGGATGTAGAGGTTGCAATGCAATGGAGGGCGAAGTGGGTACAACACTACAAGACACATTTGAAAACCACAATATAGCTAGACACAAGACTACAAGGCTCACAAGCCCGAACCAAGGTGAAGTGATCCAAGGCTAGTGCCAAAAGAGTGCAAGGCGAGTGCTCTAGATGGTGACACACACAGTGATAAGTCTATGGCAAGATTGTGGCAAGACTTAGAAAACTTTTGCTAGACTCTCAAGACCGTCTCCAAGTTGTTCGCATGATGCTGTATATATCCACGAGCCAAGTTTATCGCACGACCACCACATATCTGTTGCTGCTACTCAAAATATCTAGCCAAGGCAACTCTTGGCAATGAAAACTATATGTTATTAGTGGCCTGATGAATCCATTGGTGAGTCTGCCCATCAGTCGCCTGGCTGGCCACTGGATGGCCTAGCCCACCTGCCCTAGTCCACTATCACCTCGGCTACTAAAGAAGTGTTGTCTAGTAGCTCATGAATGCTCTAAAAGGGATTTCCATAGTTGGGCCATAGTTTGGATGGTGAAATCTACCTCTATGGAAAGGTGGTTTGAGCCCCACCCGGGCCGGTCGATGTGTCCATGCTAGGTGCTCGTCAAGTGGGCAATCCAAGGGTGTTCGGGTGCCCATACCAAGTATGGTCCAACTCAGAGATGGTGTCCTCTAGAGCACATCCACCAAGGTGGCCATGCAAGTTGAGTCTTGTGTATCCTTGTAGCCCCGCTACAGATGCCCACTACTGTTCCACTCACCGTCTCAGGAGTGCTGGCAAGCCAAAGACAAGAATTGCTAATCCAAGAACAAGACTGCTATTGAAAGGAGAAGAGTACCAAGTAAAACTGGAGAGCAATTGAAAAACACCACTGCAAGGGCACAACTAAAACCATATTCAAAACTAAAATGAGGCAACCAACTCCAAAAGGCGAAATTGGTATGTACAAAAGGTATCAATGGTGATGAGACCTAAGGGTGCCTTTGGTGATCGGAGGACTGGGAGGAAGAGGCCCTTGGGGATGGAGAGGCGTCGGAGATGGGGCTGCGGCGAGGCGTCGACTATGGAGAAAAAGTGTATGTGGGAGGGAAATGGAGAGGTAGCGGTGGGAACTTGACCCACACATGCCACCTCGAGTCACCTAAACCAAGCATGCATCCACGAATCCGTACCATAACTTTGTCAATTTTGGGCCAGCTACAAGTGTCTCCACAATTTTTCTCCTCATCACAGTGTAGAGAGAGAGAGAGAGAGAGAGAGAAATTGTGGAGACACTTGTAGCTGCTATAAAAGGTGGTGGCACGCTGCTTTTCTGCATATTTTAGCTTACCGTAGCTTTACCACAAGTTCTCTAATCAACGCACACATGCTTAGCTTTACCACCAATTCTCAAATCAACGGACGCCTACCAAGTGGCATACCTCCCCTTCTAGTATGGCAGGAATCACTCTTACATAATCAAGGTAACAAGAGAGGAGCCAAAATCTAGAGAGGGAAAGAGGGGAAGAATTAGACGTAAATCTTCTTCATGATAGAGAGGTGCTTGAGCAAGAGGAAAAGGGAAAGTGGAGAGACGGAGATGGAGGTATAGAGAGAGAATCCACTATGAAACAGATTCTAGGGGGGGGGGAGAGAGAGAGAGAGAGAGAGAGAGAGAGAGGGGGTGTGCGGATGTATATTTTTGTGGAGTACATCAAAACCTGTACATTTGCAACTGATGGTGAAGTCTACGAATTGACTCCAAACATGCCCAAGGATTGATTGGGGATTGAGGAAAAACCAGGACTGCGGCCCATGATGAGAGAAAGAGAGACTTTGTGAAGAGTGGTTTCCATAAGAAAGAGGATGGAGCAACTCAAAAACGCCAAAAAGCTTCAAAGATGGCGAGAATTGAGTGCAAGTGCTATCATGTCTACAAAGCTTTCTGCTGTTGATGACATCTAAAGGGTTAGTTTCCCCCAGATGGTATTCACCTTATTGAAGTTGTACACTATAGCAAACGTGCACACCATAGCATTTTCTTTGCATACTGAATTCTTAGCGACCATTTTTTTTTTGCGTCCGAGCAAACAAGTGGTGAGTGCGACAAGCGAGAAAACTCCCTTGGAGCATACTGGAGCAAGAGTCAAGCAGCGAAGGATTGGGAAACGGGCAGGGCGAGGGTGAGGAGGTAGTAGGGTGAAGCACATATGCCAAGGGTGATTGGATATGCAGTCGGAAGACGAGAGGATGGCGAGGGGTTTGGAGAGGGTGAGAGAGAGAAGGGGTAAATGGGCAAGTAGGGTTGCAACTAGGGCAAGCAAGTGGACGGGAAGTGAGGGAAGTGAAAGAGGGACAAAGAGCGGGCTAGCAAATTGAGAAGAGCAAGCAGGATAGGGCCTCCATAAAAGGTCAGTGTGGGCGAGTCGAGTGTAGAGGGTGAGAAGTGGCGAGGGCAAGTCGACGACTGGGTTGGTGGGAAATCATAGCCGGAGCTAGCTTGCACGGGAAGGACAGGGCAATGATAGCGGCAAGGGCGGTTGGAAGAGTGGTGCAATGAGCACAAGGGGTTAGGACTTGGCTTCAAAGGTGATGAGCGAGGGAGAGGGGCGATTGAAAAGGAGGTGGCTAGGGAAGAGAGTGCAAGGTAGGGTGACCGCGAGGTGGGTTGGAGGGTGAGCTGGGCGAATCAAGAGGGAGATCGGGGGCAAAAACTCAGGCGAGGAGAGCGTGGACAGGTTAAGGAGGCAAGCACGCTAGCCGGACATGGGGTGGACCACGACTAATGGGTTGGGATACCCTCGTCACTATATGCCACGGCTCCACCCAGGGGGGATCTACAGTGGGAGAGGGTAGCAAAAATCGCAATGCAATCTCAGCCGTTCTTCGACTCGATGAACTAGGGGTGAACTAGGGGGTGAACTAAGGGTGAACTCGGGACAAAAATGGCGCCCCGAGTTCACCCCTATCTCACCCCTCTAGTTCACCCCTAGTTCACCCGCCTCGCGGGGTGTGGGTCGAGAACCCGAGACGTCTAGGTTGTCACACGAATGTCCTACCACCACGATAGCATGCGTCGATCTCCATGTTGGCATGGCACATGATCACATCCTAGTTTACCCGTCCCTAGTTCACCCTTCGTTCACCCCTAGTTTACCCGCCCCTAGTTCACCCCCAGTTCACCCACCCCTAGTTCACAGTTAGTTCATTGCATGATCCGACAACTGGGATTAAAGCCCCCTCGACTCCCCAAATTTGGGCCCTAGATCCCCTCTGAGCCAGAGCCGTGCCGTATAGTGACGATGTCGGGCTATATGTGAGCACGGTTAGGCAAGCGGTATTGCGGACGAGTGCAAGGATTTGGGAAGGCAAACAGGGCGAGTGAGCGACAGAAAAGTCGAAGGCTGTAGGCAGCCGTTAGACAAGGGTGTGGGTGGGGATCCAAGGCAAGGTGGGGTTCAGGAAGGTGGCAAAGACGTGGAGTTAAGCCGGGGGCGGTTATGGTGAGCAGTAGTATGGGGTGCCGTGAGGGAAAGCAAGGCAAGGTCAATGGGGTTGGGTGAGTGTACTAGGCAAGCCTCGTCTCTAATTGACACCCTCAATTTTTAGAGGGGATCTACGGTTGAAAATCAGTGTTGCTTGTCGGCGAAGTCACAGCCGTTCATCCCAAATGTGAACTTGATGTAAACTCGGACAAATGTGAACTACTTGTGAACTTGCATGTAAACTAAATGTGAACTCTGCAAAGTATGTGTATCATAGTATTGTGGTGTAAACTCAATGTGAACCCGAGCTAAAGTCGATGTGAACTAAGGTCGCGGCGGGCCAAATCTACGCAAGATAATGCTACCATTCTATATGCGTATCAAAACGTGTGCAATAGCGTAGTGGTAACGCATTGGTCTTGCGACGGGGAGGTTGTGAGGTCGAATCCCACCCAATTTATTTTTCCATCGACAACCCACGATCAACAATAATCTGGAACCGTAGATCCCCTCTAAAAGGTGAGGGTGTCAAATAGAAACGTGGCTAGGCGAGGGATAGAAGAGTCTGGTGGGAAATTATATGGGGCGAGGGTGACCACGAGAAAGGCGAGGTGAAGGGGCAAGCGGGAGAGTAAAGGGCGAGGATAGAGAGAGAGGGAGGGAAAGTTGAGAGATAGGGGAGGGGGATTAGAGAGGAAAAGAGGGGGCAAGTAGAGAGAGAGAGAGAGAGAGAGAGAGAGAGAGAGAGAGAGAGAGAGAGAGAGAGAGGACGAGGGGGAAGGGCAAGTGAGAAACAAGGGGCAAGTAGAGAGAGAAAGAGGGGGCAACTAGAGAGAGGAGGGGCTAGGCAATTAGAGAGAGAGAGAGAGTGGGTAAGGGTGTACTGGGGGGAGAGAGATAGATAGATAGAGAGAGAGAGAGAGAGAGAGAGAGAGAGAGAGAGAGAGAGAGAGAGGTTGTACTGGGAGAGGGAGGAAGGTCTAGGATAATAAGTTACAGAGAGGAACGTGGACGACATCGGGTGTGGGGCGGGTGTGGGCAAGAGGGATCAGACGAGCGGGCACAATGGTGGGTTGGCAAGCCGGGGTGAGGCTAGGGTAATAGTTGGCTGGCACAGGGGACGGGCGACGTCGGGCAAAAATGAGGGTTATATACAACCGGGGCAGGTGATGGCAAGCCAAGGTGAGAGGCCCAATGCGGTGTCGTAACGTTGAGGGCGAGCTTTTTGAAATGGGGCCTCTAAACCCAAACCAATGGGCCTACCCTCACAAAATGTTCGTAAAGAGGTACGCACACTACTTGGGGCACCACCTTCTTTTGGGAGTGGAGAAGGAAACCAATCAAAATGACACTTGCACTCACCCACTCAAGCAACACACTTTGAAAACCCCCTTACTCTATATACACTTTGGACACTTGAACACCATCAACGATTATGCAACCCAATGCCGTGCATCAAAATGAAATATGCAATTTGTGGAATAGCATTCACCTTCTCCCCATAAGAATACCCATAATACATCCAAACTCTTCCTCTCTCAAGCACTCATCAAAAAAATCATGCTCACAAGACTTGCCTCTCAAACACACAAGAGAATCACTTACATCAAACTAACACACTTTGCATAGAGAGCTCATCTCCATCTATGCAATGCCGTGACACAAATAAAATCACCATGAGAGGTAGCCACATGCATATGTAATGAAGCAAAAGAGAGTTGGAGTGAGAAATTTCTTTAGACCAATTGAATAAGTGTGGAGAAACAAACCAATGGTAAATTGAGAATAGAACTCTTACTTGATTTCTCTCACACCTTTTAAGGGGAGAACCGATGCTTGCTAACCATCACGAATTGCGACACTTGAAAGTTTTGAAGATGATTTCATGATCATTAACATAACCATGAGAGAGATCATGATGTATTTACAAGTTATTGAGGTGCTACAAATGATTTATTGGGTTGATGGAGTAAGAGATTGTAGAATGGAAAGAGTGGAGAATAGAGTTGCACTTCCTCCAAAGAGGAAGGTTAGGAGGGAGGATGTGAAAGAGGGAGAGTTGGGGTTTTCTCTACTATTGATCAAGAAACAACATGAAGCTGAAAATATAGGTGTGTATTTGTGTCCTTGAGTCTCTCCAAGGGGGGCTATTTATAGTTGTGTAGGAGTGGGATTATGCTACACTTAATTAGAGTAAGTGATTAGACCTAATTAAGTGTCCTTTGACCACTCATTGAATATTGGACATAAAAGGGACTATTTATTCACCAAAAATATCATTTTAGACCGTGAAGGCTCCATAGGGGTGCATAATGTAGGTGGGCCCCACCATGAGGCCCTACGGGTGGCTCCTACGGGGTATCTCAACTTGTCTGTCTTGGCATTTAGAAAGCATCTTTAGTTTGGTCCCATCACATGCAAGTGACCTTGAACACTCATTGCTCTTCTAGAAGATGAGTAGGGAAAAATAAGATCTCACTCTCTTGATTTACTTGATTTACAGTTCCCTTTTGCTGCGAATCTGACAGATTTACACTATTTTGACCATAACGTTTTACCTGTAGCTCGGAATGACATGCTTCAAAAGGCAAAATTGACCTTCTCAACATGTTTGATATGAATTTGGACTATTCTTCACGCCCATGCACCAAGGAATTCGGTTTGGAAGGTCCACACTAGTCTAGGGAACCTTTTGCTTCAAAGTCTTCTTGTATGGGCCCTTTGCTTGTATGCATCTAAGGGGAATCATGCTTTTTCAAAAGGCTATGATGCTTAAACAAATAGAGGAGGGCCCAATATTATTTTCTTGTGAAAAGAATATACAATTGGAGTCTTTTTGAAAGGAGAGAAACCATATGTATATTCTTAAGAGATATTGGGCCACCTATGTAGGGGGCATAGAAGACTTGTAGAGAGGGACCATAATCTTTGGTAAAGACAAGTGGAGAGTTGATTTCCATGGGAATTTATCTATAAGGGGTGGAAGATGGATATATTATTTTTCTACTACTAATTCACAAGAGGTAAGAAAGTTTGGGGGTATATAGTTGGTTATTGTATGCTTACTTTTATTTACAAAGCAAAAGGAAAAGGGTGGTAATATAAATATATGACTAAGGTGACATTCTTGGGAAGAGTACAATGTATGTGTCGCCACAAAGGTTAAACGAAGAGAGGAAATTTACTCTAGATAACTTAATAGCGTAGAAAAACATATATATATATGAGGAAGAGGACGTTGAGTAGGCTGAGAAATGTTGCAAAAAGATGGTTACCATTTTATGCCACTCATATTAGCCCTCCCCCAAGCCTAAAGATATTCATATCTTTAGGAGGACGGTGTTGCTTTTTCTTTCTTTCTTTCTTTTTTTCTCTTTTTGTCATTTTTCCTTTTTTTTTTTTTCAATAGGAGAAGGGTCATGCACTCTTTTACTCCATTAGACCTGCTTTTCATTACCTCAATCCCATAAATCGGAGATGGGAGGGTTGCCTTGGGTATGTTCAGATTCCAAGACTGGTTCTTCTTTGCACATCAAAGCTTTAAAAATAGGTGGAGCATTTGCCAAGCCGAAGGGAGCCATGCCAATTTGGAGTTTAGATGATGTAGGCAGATGACTGCCTATCAACGGATTGATACGTTGAAAGTAGGGCTTTAATCTCCATCCATTGACTCTGGTCTTGTGGAGTTTTCCTGATAAATCTGCTAATCTGTAACTACCATTCCCAAACTTTTTTTTTATCATGAAGGTCCCTCCCATCTTTGCAAAAATTTTTTGTCAAGTCGAGTATCAAGTCGGTTATCATAGCGAAGAACCAACATACCTTCCTTCAATCCTTTCCCCTTGAGCTTCTTGTTGATTTTATCCCTTTGGCTTGTCGCTTTGGTGATGTAGTGATCAATGGACTCTTCTCTATCTAGCTCAAGTCGTTGGAGATCTAAGATCCTTTCATGTAAAACCTCCTTTGGTTTTTTTGCCACTCTTGCAAGAACGCGCAAGCTTGAGAGCTCTACCTCAATGGGTAGAAGTGCTTTCTGTCCATAAACTAGATGAAAAGGGGTGAATTGGGTAGATACCTTGAAAGATGTCCTATACGCCCAAAGAGCAGCCGTCAAATGGCGATCCCAATCATTAGGCCGGTCCACAACCTATTTAGAAATGATCTTACATATCATTCCATTCACTTTTTCCACCAATCCATTGCATTGAGGATAGTAGGGTGTGGAATGCAGGTGTTTCACTTTTAACCTCCTCAAGAGATCATTCAGAAGGTCAGCCCTAAAACCCGGGCCTCGATCTGATAAGATTTCTAGGGGTGTTCCAAACCTACTACAAATATGATCAAAAATAAACTTTGATACCTCTTCAGCTGTGATTCGGGTTGTGCTTGTTGCTTCCGCCCATCGTGTCATGTAGTCAACACCCATGATGATGAAAACCTTCCCTGTAGAAGTACGAGGTAGGGGACCTATTGCATCCACACCCCACTTTTCAAAAGGGCCATAAGATATTATTGGGACTCGAGGCTCATATGATCAAAAATAAATATGATCAAAAATAAACTTTGATACCTCTTCAGCTGTGATTCGGGTTGTGCTTGTTGCTTCCGCCCATCGTGTCATGTAGTCAACACCCATGATGATGAAAACCTTCCCTGTAGAAGTACGAGGTAGGGGACCTATTGCATCCACACCCCACTTTTCAAAAGGGCCATAAGATATTATTGGGACTCGAGGCTCATATGTTAGTCGTCTATCCCCAGCAATTTGGCATGGCTTACATGCTTTACACCAATATTGGACATCACGATGTAAGCTCGGCCAAATAAACCCTGCTTGTAATATCTTGAGAAAAGTGACCACCACAGACATCATCATGACATGAAAGAAGAATTTTCTCTATCTCTTGCACACCTGGTACTCTCCTCAAGACCAAATCTTTCCCTTTGTGATATAAATCATCCCCGATCAACTGGTAAGGTGTGGTCTTCTTAACTAGTCTATGTCTTTGCACCTTGTCTAAGTGTTTGGGACACTCACCTGCTTGTAGAAAGAAGATAATGTCTTTTAGCTCCTCTTGATCTTGATATTTGGGTTCATATAGTTTCACACCTCCTACCGCCATTTGAAGCTTTTCATTTGCGAGTAAGTCTGCTTCCTTGTTATGAGTTCTCACAATGTGTTGTACCTGTGTTGCTTTAAAACCCTTCATCAAAGCTCTTACACTACTAAGCCACTCAAACAAAGTACGATTCTTGCACCTCCAAGTCCCTTGGATTTGCCTGACCACTAGCAAAGAATCACCTTTTATAATAAGTCTTTGTATGCCTAATTCTTTGCATTCTTCTAACCCAAGGGTTAGAGCAGCATACTCAGCCTCATTGTTAGAGTGAACATTGGGTAGAGTGATACCTTTTCTAACCATTACCTCCTTTTGTGGGTTTAAAATGAGGATCCCCCCTGCTGCTTTGTCTTGTTGGCGTTGATAGGCTCCATCAAAGCATAAAGTATGGGCATTATCAATCTCCTTCACTTTGAACTGTTTTGAGCCTTCCTCTCTTTGTGGTCGTGATCCTTCCCTTTCTCTCACTTTGTAGGTGAGAATGTCTGCAAGTCCTGCTCTTGTGCTATCTTCTACAAGGAAAGTGTATTCAAATTCTTGGAGTTCAAGCACCCACTTTGCTATTCTAGATGAGAGGCTCATGTGTTGTACTACATATGGTAGATTGTGCTCTAAGGTGAGAAAAACAAATGGCACAGGGAGAAGATACAATCGAAACTTCCTTACCGCAAACAAGATTGCAAAGACCACTTTCTCCATTTCAGTGTATCCCTTCTCGGCTGGAGTCATCACCTTGCTTGCAAAATAGATCGGCCTCATGTATGATGTTTTAGGATCTTTTTGCATCAAAACAACACCAATTGCTTCGAAACCTACACTTGGAGTGACATAGTAAGTCTCCTTTGGATCTGGTGGCATTAGGATTGGGAGAGAGCTAAGAATGCCCTTCACTTCCTCAAAACATTTTGCATGTTCCCTCCCCCATTCAAATGTAGATTGGCTTGCCAACCTATGCAAAGGGGCAATGGCTTCTGCTAGGAGATGGATGAAGCGAGACATGTACCTCACTTTGTGGTTGAAGGTCATTAGCTCCTTTGTTGTTGTTGGTGGAGATAATGACAAAAGGGCCTCTACTTTAGAGGGATCCACTTGAATTCCTTGTGAAGAAACCACATGGCCTAGCAAAACTTGAGATTCACCGATATGACACTTCTCTGGGTTGAATTGTCCCCCAAATTGATGGAGCCTCTTAAGCCCCTCTTCAACCTTTTGGCAATGAAGTGATCTACAACTATAAATACAGAAATCATCCATAAAGACTCTTATAGATTTTCCAAAGAATGGCTGAAATACAAATATTGTGAATCTCATGAAGGTGCTAGGAGCATTGGTGAGCCCAAAAGGCATTACTCTGAATGCAAAACATCCCCAAGGTGTGATGAAGGTGGTTTTTGGTTGGTCCTCTTCTGCTATTCTAATTTGAAAATATCCTGAATACCCATCACACACAGTGTAGCATTCGTGACCTGCTACTTCATTCAAAATTTCATCTTGGAAAGGGAGAGGGAAGTGGTCCCTCTTTGTCGCAGCGTTGAGGGGTTTGTAATCCACGCAGACCCTCCACTTACCATTCTTCTTGGGAGTGACTACAATAGGTGATACCCATTCGGAGTTGGATACTGGATAGATGAAGCCAGCCTTCAAGAGTCGATTCACTTCCTGTAAGAGAGCCTTTTGTTGCACAGATCCTAGTCGCCTTAACTTTTGAGCCACGGGTTTGGTCCCTGGTTTCAATTCAAGTCGATGCTCTATTACATCTACACCTCTTATTTGTGAGTAGTCAGTGATAAGCAAATTGGGATACCTCCTTAACATATTGATGTAGGACCTCTTCTCCTCACAAGTAAGATCTTTTGCAAGCATCTTCTCAAATCCTTCTTCAAGGTGGTGGCATCTTTCATCCCCTCGTGTGTGATTGTTTGTTGGCTTTTCTTCTACTGGAACATCTTGAGTGTTGGCGATTTTCCAGACTCTGTTTGGGATTTTTCGCATCAAAAATGACATTTTTTGGGTCAAAAATGAGCAGAAAATGGCCTAGTTTTGGTCCAAAGTGGCAAAATGGCCCAAAAATTGACACATCAGCTCATATTTCTGTAAGGAAGAGAGAGAAGGGGGATTTTTACAGAAAAAACCTGCAATTTATCACTACTATTTAATGGCTTCCTTGGTTGCCCAATCTATGTGTACTGCAGTCCCGCCTCTTCGAATCTTGTATCTGAGCTAGTGAGGGCTGAATTAGGGTTTTCCCTTATCAAAATGGTGTGTGGGCTTCAATTTAGAAGCTCTTAAATCTCTGCAAAATCAGAAAATTATCGTCGTGAAGGTGGAAGCTCGAGCATTCCTTTCAATTGTTTGATGTTACGGCTATGTTATTGGGGGCGAGGCTACATGATACCATGAAAGAGGTTTGGGTTTTGATTGAGAATTGTGCTTGTATGAGCATCGAGGCTTCATGGCTGAAACATTAGTGTTGTTCAATGGTCTTTTTAAGTGAAATTGAATATGATTTGGTGATCCTCTCATCATACTCTCGGCTACGAGAACAAGCAGACTACAAGCACGATAGGAAAGAGGGTTTGTGACTTTGCTATCACGAACACTCTTAGATTTTCTGTCACCCTTAGAAAGAGGTTTGGTGATTCTCCACAAACTCTTTCTCACAAAGTGTTTGTGACTCTCATCACGAACTCTCACAGCTAGAGGTTTTGCACCTTCCCAGCTAGACCGCACACATTCCGACATTTATGGTGAACCCAACGCGAAGTTGCTGGGGTGGCAGTTTGTGAATTGATCTAGACACTTTGTTATCCATGGATGAAACAAGAGACACATGGGATGCACTTTGATCCTGCAGTCATGCAGATGTTTCAAGCATTTGCCATGTACATGCAGCAACAACAAGCAGTGGAAAGAAGCGAGATTTCAACCACAAAAGCACTACAGTCCATTGTGAAGAGAATTCACCAGTTTGATGGCAAGGAAATCACAAAGTATCTACGAGATTATATGAAGGAAATGGAGTTGGACCAGGTGTGTGAGGAAGACATGGTTCAAAGTTTTGAGCTAGTTTGTGTCCCAGAGATCAGAGACCGTATTAGGGCAATTCAAAATGCTCATGGAAGAAATTGGTAGGAACTCTAAAATAAGACTACTGTATGGAGGACTCTGAGAGGGTGACCAAAAGAAATTTCTTAGATTGGGTTGCAAAGCCTAAAGAAGGGATTTCTGCTACAGAGCTTCTCAAAGAGTTTGAGCGACGCTATGCTCAACTTTCACAAACTGAACAAACTTCCTTGGATAGGGAAAAGGTAGAACTTTTCCTACAAGCAACGGGCAAAGAAATTGAAGAAAAGTTAGAGATTCTCTTGGAAGACAAAGATGCAGAGCAAGGTTTGAAGACAAGGTGGAATGATGTACAAGATGTAGTCTTCCTGTTGGCAAAAAGACAACGCAGAAGAGACAAGATGGTGGTGAACAATGGTGCTCCAGTTCGTGTTATTACTGAGAAGCAGCCAAAACCTGCTATTGTAGCTTCTAAGGATGATGGGTCTATTCTTGTAGAACTTGGGAAGGGCATACACGAGTTGAAATTAAAGCTAGCAAGGCTTGAAGAAAAGGGGCAAACATTTGGACAGTCATCAAGTCAAAGACCTCAAAACAGAGAGGGATTTGTAAATAGGTGCATCTGGTGTGACAGCCCATACCATCCAAGAAGGGACTGTGAAAGCTTCAAAGATACCTTGGGTAAAGATCTTGTCTTCTTCAAAGAAGGGAAGATACATCTTAGTGAAACAGGGAAGCCCTTGGTGACCAACTTTGGCAAAGAAGGGATGAAAAAGCTAGTTGAGGACATGGGAACCAGTCATGCTATCTCAATGGTTAAAGCAGCAGCATTTTTCTTAAAGGCTGGTCAAGTCATGCTCAAAGGGTCAAAATATATTGAAGACGTGAGTGAGGATGGTGAAGATGTCTGGCCATTGATGATGGAGTTAGCTGTGAAGGGAAAGTTGACTAAAGAAGTGTTACATGAAGCAGGAGATTGTATCCGTCTTGAGACTGGGTAGAATGAACCTGTAGATGCTTTGTCAGTGCATGCCTACATTGCAAAGTGCCGAGGAAACAAGGCACTTGTTGAAGAAAAACGCAGGAGAGAAAATGGGGATGAAGGCCCCTCAAAGAGGGCTACTAGAGGTGGAGGGAGAAAGGATCCGAGTCCCTCTCAAGAGCCCATGGCAAGGGAGCCTCCATCACAAGAAGTACCAATGAGAGATGTTGCATCAAAGTGTTATCATATACATGTGGTAGTGATGTGTGTGTGGTCCTAGTGTGTGAACACACTAGGACCACCGGGGCATTTTTTCCCTCTTTAGGAGGTTTTTTCCCCTTAGCATTGTATATACGCCCATCACTCTAGGGCTATCTATCTTTCCATTGCACACTAAGCAACACACTCTCTATTGTGTGCCTTGAGCTTCCTTCGTCTTCTCCAAGCTGTGTGCGTTTCTCTGCAACCCTAATTCCAACAATTGGTATCGGACTAGGTTGTGTCCTCTCGGGCTTAGTCGCCAGTTGCTCCAGTACACGCCTGCTCACTTTCTCCGATTTCAGTGAGCTTTTGCGAGCGTTCGCAGGTCGACAAACACTTCGGGCTCAGATTTTTGATTCGGGCTCATTTCGGCCTCCGTTTCCACTACAGGCAGGTCTGCACAGGCAATTACGTCATTTTGTGCAGAACTTTTCTCAGTGCCATTTTCTGCATAACAGGTGCCTTATAGTCTTCTACGGTTTGTGCTATATAGCACGTGTTGTTCTCGCTCCGTTTCTCCTATTTTTGGGCAATTTTCACATCAGGTGCAGCATTTACCATGGCTGACAACAACAACACGATGTGTTCAAGATGTTTGCTGCTGAGGACAGGTTGGATGGGGACAACAACCCTATGTGGGCTTATATGATGCAACATGTTCTTGTGTCAAAGGGCGTCTGGAACATTGTGCAGGGCATTGATGTATATCCTGGTTTTGAGGATGTAGGCGATGTTGAGGATGTTGTAGGTCTTGCTGCAAGAATTGCTGCTGTTAGAGTTGTTTTGCCTATGACCCAACAAGCTCGTTGGGATGTTAAGGATGCGTAGGCTCATGCATTGATTGTGTTGTCTGTGAAGCACACCATTGTTCCTCACATCCGTTCAGCAAAATCTACAAAACAGGCTTGGGATATTTCAGCAGGTCTTTATGCAAGCCGCAATGAGGCTAAAATTGCTTTGCTGCGTAAAGAGTTGGAGTCAAAGATTATGCATGAGGAAGATGATATGGACACTTTCCTTGCTAGTGTCAAGGATATCAATGAGAAACTCATTTCTGCAGGTGAAGTCATTTCAGACAGTTCCCTTGTGCAGACTGTTCTTGATGCCTTACCAGATTCTTACCAGACTTTTGCTAGTACTTGGAGACTTATGACCGAAGGAAATCCTGAAGTTGTCAAGTTTGATGCATTATGCACATTGTTGTTGCAAGAGTCACTTTCTAGAAAAAACAGGACTAGGAAGCGTGCAGTTGAACAGGCTTTTATTGCTTCTCAAAGAAAGGGTGGTAACAGTAGTGCAGCCACTTCTTATGGTTCTGCTGCGAGTGGCAAAAATTATGTTCCTAATGCTTCTCCTGGTAGCAATTCTTCTAGAAATTCTTCTGATAAGGGCAAAAATAAGATGTGTTTCCATTACTGTAAAGCTAATGATCACTTGATCAAGTCGTGTCCTAAGTTGAAGGCCAAAGAGGCTAAGAAGAAATAGGGTGGTTCCACTGCAAATGCTGGTTCCACTACGAATGCAGCCATTGTTGAGTCTTCTGTGAAAGGAGATTGTGTTGCTGATGTTGATGCAGAATGGGCATTTAGCGCAGAGTGCACTTACAATCCTGTTGTCCATGATGCATGCTTGTCCGTTGCTGCAGATTCACATGTGTGGTATTTCGACAGTGGTGCTACAAAGCACATTACCTCACATCGTGAATTGTTTATCTCTCTTGAGTCTGTCCCTCATGGGAATTTAGTCACTTGTGCCAACAATGCCTCTTATCTGGTTCAGGGAGTTGGAAAAATTGTGCTTACTGCTGCTGCCATTGTACCTGGGATCAAGAAGAATCTCCTCTCTGTATCTGCACTTGCTAGATTTGGACTTGTAGTCAAATTTGTGGATGATAGATGTACAGTTCATGATCTCAGTTTTGGTGATGAAATTGTTGCATCTGGCCTTTTGTGCCGTGGGCTGTATAAGCTCACTTTGTATGACAAGTGTGGACAAAATTTTGCAAATGCTGTTGCAGATTCAAGGGCTATTTCAAATGCAAAACTTTGGCATGCACGTTATGGTCATCTGAATTTTGCTAGTTTGCTGCGTTTGCAGAAATCTGATATGGTTTCTTCTTTGCCGCCTCTTGAAGCACCTGTCAAACATGTTTGTGAAGGCTATATTTTGGGTAAGATGCAGCGTTCTAAGTTTCCAAAGGATGGTTCAGTTAGGGCCACATGCAGGTTGCAGCTTGTGCATAGTGATGTTTGTGGGCCCATGCAAACTCCGTCCTTGGGCAATTACCTGTACTTCGTGACTTTCATTGATGATTACTCCATGCATGCATGGGTATTTCCGCTTAAAGCGAAGTCCAAAGTTTTTATGTGCTTCAAAAAATTTCTGGCTATGGCTGAAAATGTCTCGAAATGTACTATGGGCACCCTCCGTTCTGATCGAGGGGGGGAGTATATGTCTCATGAATTTAATGCATTTCTGGCTAATCGTGGGATAAAACACCAATGTAGAGTGCCTTATACACCTCAGCAAAATGGTGTTGCTGAGAGGAAAAACAGGTCACTGACGGCAATGGCACGATGTATGGTCAAAAGTCAAGCTTTGCCACATTCTTTTTGGCTTGAGGCCATCATGTGTGCCACTTATGTACTTAACAGGTGTCCTATGAAAGCTTTGCAGTCTATTACTCCATATGAAGCATGGCATGATAGAAAGCCTTCTATTGAGCACATGCGTGTTTTTGGCTGTTTGGCATATGCTTTGGTGCCACAAGTGCAGCGCAGAAAATTGGATGATAAGGCTGTCAAATGTATTTTTGTTGGTTATAGTGATGAAAGAAAAGGTTACAGGCTGTATCATCCGCAAAAAAACGTATTCTGGTTTCTCGGGATGTAGTGTTTGTGGAAGATTCTGTTTAGCCCTTGCTGTCATGTACTAGAGATAGTAATGTAAGCTCACAGGATATTTATGACACTTTGTTGCCTCTTTTCAGTGGTGGAAATACGAATGTAAGTTCCAATGAGGCAAATGTACAGCCTATGGGGGTTTCTGAAAATGTTTTAGAACAGCCTATTACTGATGCAGATGTACATGATGTACTTGATGAGGAAAGGGCTGAAAATGAGCAAGCTAGAGGTATGCCAAAATGGCTGGTGCACACTTTGCGTGACAGTAAATTGGATGCACCTTTGTCTAGTCGTACTCGTTCAGGATCTCGCCATGCATCTAATGCATCAGATTGTTATGCTTTGGCTGTGTCTAGCTTACATGATGTTGAGGAGCCTCAGTCTTTTGATGAAGCACAGAATTCAGAAAATTGGATGGCTGCCATGCAATCAGAATATGATGCACTCATAGAAAATGACACATGGACTTTATATGATTTGCCTCCTTGCAAAAAGGCCATTGGTATGAAGTGGGTTTACAAGTTGAAACGCAAGCCGGATGGTGAGATTGATCGCCACAAGGCTCGACTTGTTGCAAAGGGTTATGCACAGCAAAAAGGCATAGATTATGAAGAGACTTTTGCTCCCACTTGTCGTATGACTACTGTGCGTTTTCTATCTGCATTGGAAGCTCATTTTGGTTGGGATGTACATCAATCAGACATTGTTACTGCTTTCTTGAATGGTGACATATTTGAGGAAGTTTATGTAACACAGCCTCGCGGTTTTGTCATAAAAGGACAAGAGGACAAAGTGTGCAAATGTAACAAGGCTTTGTATGGGTTGAAGCAATCTCCTCATGATTGGTATGAGAAAGTTGACACTCATTTGGTCAAACAAGGCTTTCGTAACAGTCCAACAGAAAGCACATTGTATGTAAAGCGTGAGGATGATGTACTTCTCATTGTGGTTCTTTATGTCGATGATTTGCTGATCACTGGACCAAATGCGATACATATTGCTGAATTTAAGGCTGATTTGAATGCTACTTTCAAGATGAAAGATTCGGGTTTGTTGCATCATTACTTGGGTATACAGTTTAAGCAGTGTGATAGTGGTATTGCCTTGTGTCAGAAAAGTTACATAAAGACATTGCTATGTAAGTTTGGACTTGAGGATTGCAAACCTGTTGCCACTCCCATGGAAACAGGTTTGAAGTTGAGTCTACATGATGCTGGTGATCCTGCTGATGTCACTCTTTACCAAACTGTTGTTGGCTGCCTCATTTATGTATGCAACACGAGGCCAGATAATCAGTTTGTAGTCTCACAGGTCAGCAGATTTATGCATAGCCCAGGGTCTAAGCATTGGCAGGCTGTCAAGAGGATTTTCCGCTACCTTAGTGGCACTTTACATCTTGGCTTGTTTTATCCCAAGGGGGGATCATTGCCGCCAGACTTACATGCTTTTTCGGACTCAGATTGGGCTGGTTGTTTTGACACGCGAGTGTCCACAAGTGGTTTTTGTTTCATGCTTGGCAGTTCATGTATATCATGGTTGAGCAAGAAGCAACCTACTGTGGCCAGTTCGAGTTGTGAGGCTGAGTACAGGGCAGTCTTCACAGCTACGGTTGAGTGTGTATGGCTCAGACGCCTTATGGCTGATTTGGGTGTTGGACAGGACACTGCCAACACTATCTACACTGACAGTCAGAGCGCATTGGCAGTTGCGAGGAACCCAGTTTTTCATGCTCGCACAAAGCACATTGAGGTGCATTACCACTATGTTAGGGAGAGGCTCTCAGCAGAAGAGATCAGCTTGGCTTATGTGCCAACACAGGACAACCTTGCAGATCTTTTCACAAAGGCATTGTCTCATGAGAAGCTTGAAGCTTTTCGCAAAGCTTTGGGCTTACTCCCCTTTGTGGACTGATCGTGTCCTCAGGGCATGGCACTTCCCTTTACTCATGTGCCAGCTCTCGTTCACCACATCACTCCAGGGGGGATTTTTTATCATATACATGTGGTAGTGATGTGTATGAACACACTAGGACCACCGGGGAATTTTTTCCCTCTTTAGGAGGTTTTTTCCCCCGAGCATTGTATATACGCCCATCACTCTAGGGCTATCTATCTTTCCATTGCACACTAAGTAACACACTCTCTATTGTGTGCCTTGAGCTTCCTTCGTCTTCTCCAAGCTGTGCGCGTTTCTCTGCAACCCTAATTCCAACACAAAGGAGAAGCAAGATAAAGAAAAGAGCAAGGCAAAAAGCCCATCATAGAAGCTACAATCAGATATATTGAAGCTGCCACAGATTTAAAGAAATTTTTAGAGGAAAGGATCTTAAATAGTAAGGTGGAGTTTACATTGGGAGAAGTCCTTGGCATTGCAAAAAGAGAGTTCCACTAGGAAATCATTGATATCATAAGAAGGAAGCGACAAGCTTTAACGAAGTCTATCCAATCAGAGGCTGAAAAGAGTGCTTCAAAGACACATGTGATACAAGTACAACAAATAGATGAAGATGAGAATTTTGTAAGCTGCTACCAGTCTTCGGGCGGCAGAAATAGACATGTTAAATTTGAAGATGAAGATGAAGAGGAAGCCACTCATAAGAGCGACTATTCTAGAAACCATTGGGCAAGGGCTACAACAAGAACCTTGGTTAAGGTGGGAGATCTTGAGGAGACTTATGTGGCCTCAATAGACCATGGTTCAGAGATTAACCTCATGTCCAAGAGTCTCTATATGAAGGGAAAGTGGCCAATTGATACTGACCATGGGTGGATGATTAGGGCTTCAAACAACTAATCCAGGGATCTCTATGGTGCTTGCCCAAATATTAATGTAACCATAGGGGATGTGAAAGGTGAGAAAAATTCATTTGTTCAAGAGATGTCAAGCTATCCTCTAATCCTTCGACAACCATCATCACCACAATGCAAATGGAGACAAAAGTATTGGATGATGGATCTACCTATGCGAGGGTCAAAAGCAAAGATGGAAAACGAGTTGTTCAATTCTTGACAGTTTGTGTTAACCATGAGAGAAATCGTGACAGCTTAAGGGACCATTCTCTACCAAAACCAAGCAGGAGTTTTGAGATCAAAGGGAGATGAGGGGTTTTGGCCAAGGACCATTCTAAAGCGGGAGTGTAGTGGTACAAAAAGAAAAAGGTTCTCACCTAATCCAAAGGGAGACGAAGCTTTTTCTACATGTGCCTTAGTAGCAAAGGATGGATCAGTATCTTTCACAAAGCTTGGAGATTTAAAGAAAGGACAAAAACAATTTGTAAATAGTGTACAAAGAAAATACAAAAACCATAATTTGCTAGATGAAGACGAGTACATTTCAGGTGTTTCTGAGGAGGTTTGTTTTGTAGATACTATGGGTGATCTCAATGCTATAACAAGTTCTAGTTTCCAGCAAGGAAATGACCTTGTAAAAGTAGCTTCTATGGACATGTATAGAATCATTGAGTCTTTCAAAGATGAGGAGTTCTTCAATGTGCAAAAAGATCTAGAAGTGCGAGTGGAGACGAAGTACAAAACTATAGCAAAGAAGGTGAAACCAGTGGCATTGCCTTTGCCTACAGATTGCAAGGAAACGATGGATCAGGATTCTTTGCAACCTAGTCTGCAAGATCCAAAAAGAATTGGACACAAGTTTACGCAAGAGTCATTGAAGATGTTAAAAGTTGGAGGCAATGACTCCTTGACAGAGATTGAAAGAAAATTCTTTGAACAGATACTCTCCAAACATGGAAAATCTTTTGCATTTGAGCCGCATGAGATAGGGTGTGTGGATCCATCTATAATCGAACCAATGGTAATATTCATTGTATCTCATGTGCCTTGGAATCTACGACCAATTCTAGTTCCAAAAGCACTCTTGCCAAAGCTTATAGATTTACTCAATGAAAAGATAAAGATGGGGATTTTGGAACCTTCATGTGCCCCTTACTCAAGCAAGTTCACAGTACCAAAGAAAAATGGAGCTCTACGTTTCATTTAAGACATGCAGCCTGTCAACAAAGTCACAATGAGGAATATGGGTATAGGGCCAATTGTAGATGAGTTTGCAGAAGAATTTTCAAGAAGGGAAATATATTCTATGGGGGATTTGTACTCAGGGTATGATCAGTTCCAACTAGAAATAGAAAGTAGGGACTTGACTACCATGATAACACCCTTGGGTTTGGTAAGGATGTGCACCTTACCGCAGGAAGCAACCAACTCGGTTGCGCACATGATGAACGGTATGAACAAAGTCCTTCGTGACTTCATACCTTAAATTACAATGCCTTTTCTTGATGACATTCCAATCAAAGGATTCGACTTAGCTAAAAAAGATGAGGCTCTTGATTCGAGGGGGTGCCGTAAATATGTAGCAAACCACATCAATGACTGTGATAGAATTTTAACAAGGCTGGAAGAAGTGAAGCTTACATTATCTGGGCAAAAGTCAGCGTTTGGGGTTGAAGAAATATTGATAGTGGGACATCTTTGTAATCCTCATGGCCGCCGACCTTGTCCATCTAAAGTGGATGCAATAGAGAGGATGAAGGAAGTATGCGTAAATATCACGGAGGTGAGAAGGTTTCTAGGTGCATGTGTCTTCTATCTCATATGGAGTCCACATTATGCACATGTTGCAGATCCTCTTTATCAATTGCTAAGGAAGAATCAAAGGTTTCAATGGAATGATGTACATGTAAAAGCTATGAGGAAGTTGAAGCAATTGTTGCTGTCTTCACCAACTTTGAGTAAGATTGACTATGAGTGTGGAAGACCAGTGATTGTGACTATGGCCACTAGTCCAACGGGAATTGGATGGGTAGTTAGACAAGACGATGAATAAAAACACAGGTATGTGGTGAGGATTGGGGCCAAGGTTCTAAGCTCTCGTCCAAGAGCATATCCACAGGTAAAAAGGGAGTTATGGGGGGTGGTTAACATTAAAGTGTGACAAAGAGTACTTCATTGGAGCATTTGTAGTTGTGGAGACTGATTGCTTACCACTTTTGGCGATGATTTCAAGCTGCTCTACTCCTGATTTGCTATGCTTAGGTGGATTGCTTATATAAATTCCTTGAACCCAGAATTGAATCACATTGCAGGAAAAGATAATGCAATGGCAGATATGCTTTCAAGGGCAAGGTATGAAGATGAGGATGATATGATTGATGAGGAAGAAGATGTGGACACAAAATTATACACAATTTCTCATGCAAAGTGTGATGATATATGCATTGTATCTTCACTTGAATCCTTTTCACAGGAGTCCTATGAGGATGAATGGTTGATCATAGGTTGCTACTTGAGTACTTTGCAAAAGCAAGATGATTGGAGTGAGTCAGAATTCAAAAGGATAAAAAAGAAAGCATATGGATTCTTCTTGAGGGATGGCTACTTATGGAAACATCCTAAAAGAAGAGATGGGACTCCATTACGAGTAGTATGTGATAAGCCTACTCACCTCAAAGTTATCAAAGAGCTTCATGAAATCCTATATGCTGGACATCGCGGTGTTTGGGCTACTTTTTTCAAAGTGAAAGAGAGATATTGGTGGAAAGGCACGTATAAGGATGTAGCGGATTTTATGGAGTCTTGTGTCACATGCCAAATGTATTCCAATGTACGTCATCGTGATGGATTGCATCCTACATACCCATTAGCCATGCACTATAAATGGGTTGTTGATCTAGTCACAATGCCTTTAGGACTTTGGCAAATGAGATACAATTTGGTACTTGCACGAGAAGACTTGAAAACCAAGTGGAAGGGAGTGCATTGAGGAAAAAAACTACAGAAGCTATTTGTAAATTTTTGCTTGAAGATGTAATTTGCCGCTATGGATGTGTGGGAAAGATAGTTGTTGATAGAGGTGAGTTAGATGCAGATGAAGCAAGGGATTTCTTTACAAGGGATTTATTTACAAGAACTGATATCAAGCTAGCCCTGACTTGTGCTTATAATCCAGAGGGAAATGGGAAAAGAGAAAGAGGACATCCTCCTATTGTCAAAGCTTTGGCTAAGGCATGGAAAGGTAGAATGTATGAGTGACCAAGGTTGCTACCATATGCTTTGTGGGATAATCGTACAACTCATAGCTCAGTGACTGGTTACATGCCTACTGAATTGATGTATGGTCAGAAGCCAGTCATGCCAATTGAGGATGTGTTCCTACTTGGAACATGTTACCTTGGGAAGATGGTGTAAGTAGGGAAAATCTACTTGCTTTGAGCATAAGGCAATTGGAAAGAAGACAGGAAGACATAGACATTGCTAAAGCTCGATTGAAGGATGCAAGACTAAAGAATAAAGATAGGTTTGATAAAAGACATAGGCTTCGACCAAAGCCTATTGAAGAGGGTGATTGGGTCCTAATGTACGACAGTAGCCTTGACAACCAACAAAACACACAAAGCAAACTTGCAAAAAGGTGGTTTGGTCCCTATGTTGTCAAACATGTGCATGGAAATGCTACATATACTTTGAGGGAGCTAGATGGAATAGAGCTTAAAATTCCCATAGCGGACAAAAGAATCGAGATGTTCAAGAGGAGACATGATAATGATCCTTTTGATTCACAACAAGATGATGCTGAAGAACCTAATGACATTGCTAGAGATGAGGATGAATAAGCAGAGGATGATTTTCCAAACTTTGCAGAAGATGAAAATGACATCCAAATATTTGTGGATCTTAATGAAGATTAAACCTACATAGGGAAAATGTTGGCACATGCCGGAGGATGTGCAGGATCAGAGAAGGTGAATGTCCTGATGTGGCATGTACATAGTGTGAAATAAAAACATTCACCTCAGTTTTGGCACTTCTCGATGCATGGAAAGAAAAGCAATAATGTACATATCGTGATATATACTAAAGCGGCTCCGGGGAGTCGTGGCCCTGGATGTGGCATTGCGTGCTTTTTCACTTGATAAGATGCCTAATTTGATTTGACAATGTACATAGTCCAAGTGTTTCATGGTGGCACACTCATCTCGCCCACAAAGACTGATGCAAGCAAAAACTGCCAAAAATAGCAGCTAACAGGCGCCGGTGCAGAATTGCATGGAAAGTGACCCAAAATGGTATATTGATGAAAAATGATGCTTATCTATGATTTTTATGCTTATGCGAGTGATCCCACAAGTTTAGGGATTCTCCAGACTCTGTTTGGGATTTTTTGCATAAAAAATGATATTTTTTGGGTCAAAAATGAGATGAAAATGGCCTAGTTTTGGTCCAAAGTGGCAAAATGGCCCAAAAATTGACACATCAGCTCATATTGCCGTGGGGAAGAGAGAGAAGGGGTCTTTTTACAGAAAAAACCTGCAATTTATCACTACTGTGTAATGGCTTCCTTGGTTGCCCAATCTATGTGTGTTGTAGTCCCACCTCTTCAAAATCTTGTATCTGAGCTAGTGAGGGACTGAATTAGGGTTTCCCCTTATTAAAATGGTGTGTGGGCTTCACTTTAGAAGATCTTAAATATCTACAAAATCAGAAAATTGTCGTCGTGAAGATGGAAGCTCGAGCATTCCTTTCAACTGTGTGATGTTATGACTATGTTATTGGGGGTGAGGCTACATGATACCATGAAAGAGGTTTGGGTTTTGATTGAGAATTGTGCTTGTATGAGCATCGAGGCTTCATGGCTGAAACATTAGTGTTTTTCAATGGTCTTTTTAAGTGAAATTGAATGTGATTTGGTGATCCTCTCGACTACGAGAATAAGCAGACTCCAAGCACGATAGGAAAGAGGGTTTGTGACTTTGCTGTCCACGAACGCTCTTAGATTTTCTGTCACCCTTAGAAAGAGAGTTGGTGATTCTCCACAAACGATTTCTCAAAAAGTGTTATCACGAACTCTCACAGTCAGAGGTTCTGCACCTTCCTAGCTAGACCGCACACATTCCGACAACGATAACGATGAGCCGACAAAATGGAGGCAGCAATGGGGCGAGAAGACGTAGGGTGGTGTAGCATCAAGGCAACCCGAAAAAGAGATGGCAAGGGT
The DNA here is from genome assembly GCF_014529385.1 of Adiantum capillus-veneris. Lineage (NCBI taxonomy): Eukaryota > Viridiplantae > Streptophyta > Polypodiopsida > Polypodiales > Pteridaceae > Adiantum > Adiantum capillus-veneris. The sequence goes on from NC_140959.1 coordinate 74,380,901, forward strand.
AGGAAAGGCAAGGTGGGTGGGGATTAAGATAGGGTTGGGCAAGGATAGGGATTGGTAAGAGGGTTGGGGTGAGGCAAGACCAGAGGGTGAGTGGATATGGGTGGGTTAAAAGGCAAGTGGGTAGCGCCGGGTCGATAGGCGAGGGCGAGGGAATAGGTGCTAGGAGAGATAAAGAGTTGCGGTGAGATATGGGTGGGTATATGGCGAGGGTGAGAGCACGGGTAAGACAAGGAGGCCTGGGTTGAGAGGGTAGGGAGAGGGAAAAGGGCGAGAAGAGTGCAGCAAAGTAGAGGCAAGCCAACAGCTTGGGCAAGCAACAGTGATGGTGAGTGATGCGGGAGATAGGGTGAGGTGGATAGGAAAAGCGAGGGGATAAGGGCGAGGCGAGTAGGATGGGGCGAGTATAGAGGTCAATTAAGGGCGAGGGTTGGTGGATATAGGACGAAGGAAAATGCAAGATGAGAGTGAGAGTGGAGTCAAGTATGAAGCGATCCAAAGAAATCAATTGAAGGGTGATTAAATCACCAAAATACTACAAGTGGGTTCTATAAAAATGAGCAATTTAAGAGAGCAAAACACTAGGGGGAAATTAGGAACGATGAGAGCAATGAAAGGTAACAACTAACGATAGCAATTAAATCGAGTAGGCCCTGGCAATTTTGCTTTTGGGTTGATTTGAGGGAATCTTAAGAAATGCTAGTGTGGCTTTGAGGGAAAAAGGAAGAGGAATGGCACGTGGAGAGAGAGAGGGGGAGAGAGAAAGAGAGAGAGGGACATGCCAGCTGTTTAGATTCCATGAAGCCTACATAACAATCAAATTCTAGTTTTATCATTTTGTATTGATAGACAGTGAGTCTTCTTATGAAAAGTTACTATTTTTTTTTAAAAAATCCCTTGTGGTTATGAAAGGAAAAAGGAAAACGCACAAAATCTACTCTCTCTCTCAAAATGGGTGGCGGAAAAGGAAGGAGGAGCCATTGACGATCAACGCAAAAGATGGAAGCATTGTTAAAGGGAACCCAAAGAAGGTAGGCATGGGGCAAGAGAAGAGGGAGCATTGAGGAATCTATTGTGATGGGTTAGCTTAGTAGAGACCAAAGTGGATTCTAGGAAAGGGAGCACTAAGGAATCTATTGTGATGGGTTAGCTTTGTGGAGACCAAAGTGGCTACTAGGAAAGAGTGTGCACCAAGTGATTTTTAAGTGTGGTATGGCTTGAGGGGGGAGCCATTAACATTAACTAAAGGTATGGATTCCCGTGAGTGAAGTTGAACAGCTCTTTGAGGAAGAATATTAGTAGCAATGATTGGGCCTTGCTACACCGATAAAGCTTCTTTGCCTTCTTCAATTATTTGGCGTGGTATAAAAGGACTAGTGAAACTTTGCCAAACTTCTTGGTCTTTAGGTGTCGATCATGCCATGCCTTTCTTTGTTGTTGCTGTATTTCTTAGGCCTTTGCTGCTAAGAGCCGCTCCTCTTCCAAATTGTTCAGCTGACTAGCCATAGACAAATGTTGTCCTTGAGGACAGTCCACCTTGACTGTTATGACCGTGGGCGAGCCAAAATGGAATTCAAAGGATGCCACTACCTCTAGTCCAAACGCTAGCTGAAATGGAGAGTGTTGAGTTGTGGCTTTGAAAGCAGTTCGATAAGCCCATGTAGCACCTAGAAGTGCTATTGGCCAAGGTGTTGGGTATAGGTGGCAGGTTTTGCAAAGCAAAGATAGAAGTACTTTGTTACTGCTTTCGGCGTGAGCAGAGTAACTCTAGAAACCCTAGAGAGAGAGAGAGAGAGAGAGAGAGAGAGAGAGAGAGTTTTAAGAAAAAAACCTCCATCAAAGGATCCGCGCCGGTGCAGATCCTTTAATGAGAGAGTCTTTTTTTATAATAATAAAAACTCTCTCCTTTTGTACCAGGTGCAAATTTGTTTTTGAAAACTCTTTGGAAGATTTTCTTTTTAACACATTGAAGAGTAAAAACAAACCTCTTCGGTCTATTCGATTCTATTAGATGGAATCTCTTGAAATTCCTCCTTACTTTTCCACCACCCATTGAGAGAGAGAGAGAGAATAGATTTTGTGCCTTTTCCTTTTTCCATTCATAACCACAAGGGATTTTTTAAAAAAAAATAGTAACTTTTCATAAGAAGACTCACTGTCTATCAATACAAGATGATAAAACTAGAATTTGATTGTTATGTAGGCTTCATGAATCTAGACAGCTGGCATGTCCCTCTCTCTCTTTCTCTCTCCCCCCCCTCTCTCTCTCTCTCCACGTGCCATTCCTCTTCCTTTTTCCCTCAAAGCCACACTAGCATTTCTTAAGATTCCTTCACATCAACCCGAAAGCAAAATTGGCACAGCTTATTTGGGTCCAAGTTTCTAAAACTTTATTAATTTCCCATGGATATGAGGGAATCTGCCAAATTTCAAAGCAAAAGGATTGTAGCCTTTGATCGTGCGTGTCCACCCTCTTTTGCTCTCTCCGCTCCAGATCGCCTGTGAGAGAGAACGCATCTTCTGCACTATCGTCACAAGAAATATCTGCTCCTCCCTAGCGATCATCCCGCCTCCTTCGATCGCTTCACCATAGTCAAAGAACTCTGCATAGCTTTCTGTGTGTAGGGATACTCCCACCACTGCCTGGCGTCTCCCTACTTGTCTCACTCGATTCGCTCTCTTGAAAGTCCCTAAGGGACCACTCCCATTCACAATCAGTGTGGAAAGAGAGAGAGTCGGCCTCATGTGTCGCCTGAGAAGCAAAAAAAATTCCCTCTCTCCTGAAGCTCCTAACGCACAATATTTCTCCCTCTGTTTCTCTTTCTCGTGGCATGCCTCCCTTTTCCACTCTCAAAGGCATCGTCTTTCCTACTACTCTATACATTCATGTCTTTCCTACCGCTCCAGACAAATGAGAGAGAGAGAGAGAGAGAGAGAGAGAGAGAGAGAGAGAGAGAGAGAGAGAGAGAGAGAGAGGGAGGTCTCTCGGCCCACCTGCAGATCAGCTAATGCTGGCTCCGCTTCAGGTCTCCTCTACTCAAGTTGATGCTCGCCATCGTTGCCTGCATGTAGGTCAATCTATCATAGAAGATAGATCATTGTGAGTTGCTATGGAAACCGTATTCACTCTCGGCCGTCTTGAGAGTGCATCGGCTACTTCATTATGCGTGCCAACAATGTGAGCAATATGAAAATGAAATTGCGAAAGGAAATTTGCCCACCTCATTTGTTTGTCGGAGAGCTTGGTCTTCGTCATGAGGTACTTAAAGCTTTGGTGATCCGTCCATAGAATGAAAGGAGTCCTTAATAGATAGTGCTCCCATGAGTCTAAGGCATGTAGAACTCCGAGGAGTTCCTTTTCATATATGCGTAGGGCTTGCTCAATAGGGTTGAGCCATTGAATTTCATAGGCTATGGCATGCCCTTCTTGGAGCAAAACAGCTCCAAGGCAATCGCCACAAGTGTCACATCTATTTCGTTCTTTTGTTTGCCCTCAAATGTCTCCTCGGCTCTCTCATGATACAAGGCAACTCACTCGCACATCCTTGTTCGTCTCACAAGAAGATTTAGAAATTTTCTCATGTACTCTTCCTGTGTTTTCCATACGATGCATAATATCAATAACATCATGAGCTTCTGCTCGAGGCTGGTGGTCCCCTGCCCCCAATCGTACCTAGCTAGGTATGCGATGCCTCCCTCACAGAAGCTCATGATGTTGAAGTAAGTCACAATGTGGGAATTATTGTGAGAATGGATCTTACACTGGCAACGTACATAGCTTACCTACAACTCGACACTCGTGCATTGTTGCAAGACTACGAACCTCGTCCACCAAATGTCGTGTCTTGCATGCTTGCACACTGCCGCATAAGCTACAGTTCCCATTATGTCCGCCTAAGCTACAGTTCCCATTATGTGCAACCCAATCTACCTTTGATGTTCCCTGCTCGTCGCGAGCCATGGCCCCCCTAGACTACCCCTCCTCCTCGCTCTCTCTTTGCCTTTGTCTCGACACACCTCCTGCACTGCACATGCTCTCACTTGCTCATCGATGCTCGTGGTCGCCTTCTCCCGTGTGCCGGATCAGCACTCACGGATTCACAGTATCAAGGACACCTAGACATTTACAAATTTACCTCTTACCCCTTTCTCCCCCAAAGAAAGTCCAACTTTTCTTAAACCCTCCCAACGAAGGATCTTCTAAGACATCCTTTAATACAATTGAACGCAAAATTGTGGCGTTATATGCTTGCACCACTTGCAAATTTGTTTTTGCAAACTCACTGGGAGGTTCTTTAAAAAAAAAACACATTGAATTGTAAAATCAAAAGCCTATTCCAAAAGAGAGAGTGTACCCAAGAAACGTAGGTCAGGTGGTGAGTCCTTTGACATGTAACCCCAAGGTTGAGGTTCGAGGCTCACAAGTTAACGTTCTCTTGGGTGTATTCTCCTTCCCTATTGGGGGGGTGGTTCTCACAGTTGTCCCTCGAGGGTGTAATGAGCAGCAATGTACAGTTGTAAATACATGATATGTGTATAGTTTTTCCCTATTTCCTTCCCCGCGTTGATGGTGAAAAAGAAGAAAAAAAAAAAGAGAGAGTGTGTTTTAAAAGTAAACTTCCTCAAGGGATCTGCGCGGCGTAAATTCTTTTGGGGAGTTCTTATTTTTGGCCTGCTAAGAAAAGGCCTTAATGTTGGGCTTGTTTGGACGTATTTTCACGGATGGCGTCCACATGGATGGCCAGTAGTTTTGCATAGAAAGCGATGCAAGAGTCACGACGATGTGAAAGCGTGCCTGTGCGGAAAGCTTGGAGTTGCGTGCAGAATTCTACTTGGATAATAGAGTTGCGTGCAAAATTCTGCCTTAGAGTCCTATGCGACTCTTCGAGTCTTCTGCTAACGTTGTACTCGACGTGGTCATGAGGCACTGAGAGGGCTACAAATGAAGGAATTGCTTGGGTATGGGTAGAGAGAATAAATTAAATGCGAGGAGGCTTTTGTCGGAAAGAGATAGTAGCGGGCAGCTAGCTCCACATGCATGATACAAATGGCGGCAGGAGGGACAAAGGAACAGGTAATCGGTAATAAGCAGATGAAAGGCCCCAGCAGGTCTTGTCTAAACCTCATGTGGAGGTTCCTACCCACTGTTGTCCTGCGAGTTCTTATTTTTGGCCTGCATAAGAAAAGGCCTTAATGTTGGGCTTGTTTGGACGTACTTTCACGGATGGCGTCCACATGGATGGCCAGTAGTTTTGCATAGCACGTGATGCAAGAGTCACGACGATGTGAAAGCATGCCTGTGCGGAAAGCCTGGAGTTGCGTGCAGAATTCTACTTGGATAATAGAGTTACGTGCAAAATTCTACCTTAGAGTCCTATGCGACTCTTCGAGTCTTCTGCTGACGTTGTACCCGACGTGGTCATGAGGCACTGAGAGGGCTACGAATGAAGGAATTGCTTGGGTATGGGTAGAGAGAATAAATTAAATGCGAGGAGGCTTTTGTCAGAAAGAGATAGCAGCGGGCAGCTAGCTCCAGATGCATGATACAAATGGCGGCAAGAGGAACAAAGCAACAGGTAATCGGTAATAAGCAGATGGAAGGCCCCAGTAGGTCTTGTCTAAACCTCATGTGGAGGTTCCTATCCACTGTTGTCCTGCGAGTTCTCACCCTCCGCACCTGTGTATCTTAACTTACTCCTGCAGGCCCTCGTAATTTCTCACCTTGTTTTAACACTCTCTCTATCTCATCTACTGAAGTCACCATTTATTTCCTCTATTATTTTTAATATGCTTCCAACCATCCAATAACGTTTTCTAAGGGTAAGCAACGTAGAGAGAGAGAGAGAGAGAGAGAGAGAGAGAGAGAGAGAGAGAGATTGAAGCTCTCCACAGGACGCGCGCGCGCGCACGCACACACACACACACACACACAGAGTATGATGCAAGTTGGCCATGGACACCCTTGGTAAAGGCACCACACCACCGCAGGACCAGAGTTAGTTGGATGGGGAGAGAGATAGGCTAAGCAAGAGAGAGGGATTAGAGGGACGTCCGTGCACTGAACGCGACAAGCTCAGACCTGCCGTTGCCTGCATCGTCTGCAAGGGAGGGGAAGGAAGGAAGGAAGGAGAGAGAGAGAGAGAGACCGAAGCAGTGTTTGTTTTTACCGTTTTTACTCTTCAATGTGTTTTTTTAAAAGAACCTCCGAGTGAGTTTTCAAAAACAAATTTGCAAGTGGTACAAGCATATTAGATGGAATCTCTTTAAATTCCTCCTTCCTTTTCCCTATGAATTAACCGCTACCCTGTTGCTGCTGTCGTCGTGGCGAGGTCCATGGCTGCATCTGCCACAACATCCTCCCTTGTTTCTCTCTTTGAGCCTCTCCTGCAGTGTGCCCGCAAAGAGACACGTCAGCTGCTCATCCGCAAAGAGACACATCGGCTGTGCTGCCTCCATTCTGTCACGAGAGAGAGAGAGAGAGAGAGAGAGAGATTTGCGTAGGATGCACAGATGAGAAGAGGCCTCAAAGATTTATCCAATGAGAAAGCAAGATAGAGAGAGAGAGAGACCTGCCAACAGAGACGAAGAGCTGCAGGGCATCAAGTACAGATCATGTATAGCATCAGCCTGCAACACCTATGGACAAAGCGGACACACACGCCCGAGCACCTGCAAGAGATACTCTCTCTCTCTCTCTCTCTCTCTCTCTCTCTCGCTTGCGTCATCTCTTTGGTTTTTCACCTGAAAGAGTCGAGAATGAGAACTTATTTAATTTGTTCTTGAGATTTCTGAGGAATCTTGGAATTTTAAAGAAAAAGAGAAGGCTCATCCCTGCACAGAACCGACCTGCTCCTTCCGCTCTGCGGATCTGAATCTCTCTCTCCCCCCTCCAGTTGCGACCCGGCTTGCCACTGCACAGTAAAACGCCTCCCCTCTTGCCTCATAATGATGACACATGGCGTCAAAGGCGATCTGCATGTGCCCACCATTGCCAAACCAAATGTCATCGCCCTGTCCCTATAGCAACTTCTGCACAGCACCCCTTCTCTCGCCCCCTTTCTCTTGCCCCGCTGCGAGCGTCCTCTACTAGACACGTGCATACAAACTGTTTCTCAACTCAAGAGTTACCCTCACCATCCCCTACAGATTAGCAATTATACAATGTATAATTGCTCGTCTATAGCAGGATTCCTTCGATGTGCTAAGCTAGACCATCGCAAGCCACCTACTCGCAGTCTCATTTCATCACCCTGCAGAAATATCCACCACCCACTGTATGTGTGTGTGTGTGTGTGTGTGAGAGAGAGAGAGAGAGAGAGAGAGAGAAGATTTTGTACGTTTTCCTTTTTCCTTACATCTTGTATTGATAGACTCACTGTCTATCAAAGTGAGTCTATCACTACAAGATGATAAAACTAGAATTTGATTGGTTATGTAGGCTTCATGGAATCTAGACAGTTGGCATATCCCTCTCTCTCTTTCTCTCCCCCCCCCTCTCTCTCCACGTGCCATTCCTCTTCCTTTTTCCCTCAAAGCCACACTAGCATTTCTTAAGATTCCCTCAAATCAACCCGAAAGCAAAATTGGCAGGGCATAGTTTCCTACGACGTTAAAACTCTCTTCTTCTCCTTCTTCCACTTGGCTCTAAAACATTTAACTTTTACTTTAGTCCCTTGAAGCAAAGGTATCTCCTTGGATTCCCTCAAAACTAATGAATCCAAAATTGGGCTACCCTACCCTACTTGCTCTATATACACTTATTAACGTGCATCTTTTGAGATCCTCTCTTGGCTCCTCCTAATGCTTTGTCTTGCACGACCCAGGCTGCATCCTCCCTTTCTTTGCCAAGTTGTTTTGCAGCAACCTGCTGTCTAATCGTGTACGACGCCCGCCTGGGCTGTCCTACAGCACACCCACATCTTCCATGCTTTGAAAAAACACACACACACACAGGCTCCGCCATCTCTGCACAACTACTATCATGGCAAATCATCTTCTTCCTGCAGATGACTATAATTCCACTACTCCCAAACTCTTCAAAGGGGCTGGACTCCATGGTCTTGCCTGTGTGGCTTGAACAGCATGCACGCCGCAGCCGCCTCCTGGACCACTATTCTAACATGAGAGCCTGCGTACGATCATTTGCTTTGAAAGAAATAGCGAGCACCCCTCTCACCTCACACGTTGTTCCAGCTCCCTCATAGCAAAGGATCGCCACTTGGATCCTCGCCTTCATCGACGCAGGTAGAGTTTAAGACGTGCTGTCTGAAATGTTGGCTTCATCTATACACCTTGGTAGAGTTTAAGACGTTGGTACACCAAGAAAATGTCGACCTAGGAAAGTGCTAACATCAGGTACATGGCAGTATGCAGGACGGTGTCAGAATGCTTGGCCATGTGCTAGATGCAGATTCGAGTAGGCACCATCAGGATGCGTATGCCAAATATGGCTTCTAAGAGAGCGAGGATGGATTTTCACCATATTGGTCGGGATGTTAAAAGAACGAGTTATATCAGGTTGCGGTCTTGGATTCATCGGCGCCATGAGAAATGCTCTTTTTATAAAGCCTCATGCAGGGTAGAACTTTAAAAGAGGCGACCAGGAACTCAGCGAGGTTATTTTATATTTGATGAAGGTTTTCGACCATCGGCGATTATGGCGTGTGCAAGGGGGCCAAGCCCAAAAGCTTTTTAAAGCTCTTAATAAAAATAAAAAAAACAAATGGCACTTGATGCAGTCGACGAGCAGCGCGGGAGGGAAGGTCGACAGGTGGAGATTGCATGAGGAGAGGAAGACGCCACTTGGGCGTCCATGAGGGGCAGAGAACTGAGGGAGACGTGGAGAGAGGATATGGCTGCCGGGGGGAACTGCATCAAGGGGACCCGCCAGGCTGGCCATATTCAGGAGAAGGCGCAGGAGGGTGGGGTGGCCGGCGGCAGACAGGAAGGAGGGGTTATCCATATTTATCTATAGGGCAGCGCTACAGTGAAGTGAGAGCCACGGGGTGGCATGCCAGGAAGTTGGCCGCCAGAGGTGTTGAGGGCTGCAGTCGACGAGGAGCTGCATAGGAAGAGCAGGGCGTGAGCACTGAAGGGGGCATGCCAAACCAGAGAGGGCGAGTTGCCGACTGCATGAAAGAGCGTGTTGCAGGACTCAGAGGAGGCCGCCAGGGGCTGGGGGGCCGGCATGTGAAGAAGAGGGGATCATGGCCAAGAACATTGCAGGCCAGGGGTCCGTGATCAGAGCGAGGGACAGGATGGCGCTATTGGGATGCTCTACAGACGGCATGGCTACCATCTGGCCGAGGGGAGAGAAAAGCACCAGACATTGTATACATTTCGTTCATGGTTAGCCAAATCACCGCGACTATAGCCATTATCTCTTTGGTATTCAATTCACTATCTCCGAGCTCTCTCTTCCTCTCAAGTTTGTGCGGGTGTGTTGTGTATGTGGTTGATTCTTGTGCGAGTGAATGCGTGGTTTATGCCGTGAGGATGAAAGCTTGAGAGCAAACTTGAGTATGTCAATAATCTTGGGATATTTGAGGGCGCCGAAATTGCTTATATATGATTAAATGGTGTTATGCTCAAAGGTCGAGATAATAGATTGCGTGCTTTGTGATCGAGTGTTTGCAATTAGGAATGATTGGGCTCGGGCTTGGACAATAGCTGTTTGCAGATTGCGTATCGTGGTGTGTGTTTGCTAGGGGATAGGGGTGCTGTGAGATCACTGGGCTACAGAGAGGCATCGAGTTTATGTGCTGGTGGTTTTTCCATTCCCCCCTTTCCAACGTTCAAAAACTCAACTTGATCTTCACACTTAAAGTGTGTAGTGCTAAAATCATGCCCAAAAAAATGCTAATGGCAAGACTCTTGCTTGTCCATTAGAATCAATGGGTACTCAACTGGATAGAAAATTGTTTGATTTTGAAAGCAATCACTGATGGATTACAACCAGATGGCTCTTAGCCATTTCAAAATAAGTGGCTCTTAGCCCTTCAAAAATAGATGTCTCTTAGCTCTTCTTGTTCTTATATTGACATGGAAATTTTTTAGTAAAATCATGCTTAAATTCACCTTTCCTGTAGAGAATTAGGAAGGAGAGAGAGAGAGAGAGAGAGAGAGAGAGAGAGAGAGAGAGAGAGAGAGAGAGAATGTTGGACTGAGAAAAATCCCTTATTCTACTGTATTTTATGCCCTCTGCATATGCCTCTGTATAGGCATAGCTGTGTGGTAGCTTATCATATAAGCGTACAACAGTGTGCTTGTTCAACGCTCTCGTAGATAGAGGTACCATAAATCACATTTTATCCCACCTACCTTGTATTTGGTTGTGATTGTACCATGGTGACTTAAATATGGCACTTTGTCTCTACATAAACATAAAAAATGTTTCAAGACATCAATAACATACCCTGTTCTTGAGAAACTAGCTAGTATTATAGTGGAAGCATAAATAGTGATGAGATGGAATTATGTCAATCTCACTGGCATGCCATGCACGCAACCGTGTAAGCCCTTGGAGACATTGAAGGCCCTACAAATTGAGCTGATACCAGAAGTGCCTTACACAATCGGGCATGGATACATTACGATTTGTCGTTGTCATACATAAATTGTGAGCATATATCCGCACGTTTTGAATGCCCATAATTGTGTGCCAATGTTGTTGATTTGAAGTCAAAGGCAGGATCTTGGCACGGGTTAGAAGCCTTGCTTCTCATAAATGTTGTCAAAGCACTTTGCTTTATACAATAGGCAATCTTTTTAAAAGTTAAAACGTAGAAAAAAAAAGAAAAATGAAATTGTCTAACCTGGTTTCCTTGTTCTAGCCAGTTGTCTTGAGTTTTTGAAATAAAAACTCGCTTAAATATGGCTCATAGCCATATTTGTTGTGCGAGAGAGGGTTGTCCTATGCACTATATACGCCGTCTTGGCACATAATGAAATAACATGCAGACACTTGTTAAGTCCCCTCCCAAGTTTGTATGCTCATAGCATATGTGGGAAGTCTTGTCTTTGCATGATACATTTTAGTAGCCCCACTTTGGATGCTACCATTGATCATAGCTATAGATACTCTTTCTTGTAGACAGATGTCATAGCAAAAGAAAGTAGACCTTGTCAATCATTCACAAAAAAATTGACCATTATAATACCTTGTCTAATTGTAGATCTTTTGGAGAAGGAGAACAATACTTACAAGTTATGCATCTTGTATCTGCTCAATATTGTACCATATACACTTGTTGTCAAGTAGCTGTAAAAAATCATCGGATCATGATTGTAGACACGGGGTGGATCATATCGTTGTCAGTGCGTCATGGGAAAAAAACTTGCTTGACAGCTTCTTGAAATTGTAGTTAATGGTCGGCCTTGCCGAGTACTTTGACCATACAGTCACACAGGTTTACCGTTCAAGCCACATGCCTTTCATGTATTTGCATGTACTACTAAACAACCTTGTTTGCACTTATTGTCGGTCATACTTACACCTTGACATTTGTCCTTCACAAACATCCCTTGGAACAAGCTCCACTTCCACCATAAGCAATGGTCTCGAAGCTTGTTTTCACTAATGCAAAAACTATTGCAAAATTTAAATGAATGACAAGCATTAATTTCAAGTTTATTGTACTTATTGCCCATCAAAAATGTCTATATCGCCATCTCCATCAGATTTGAAGCACTCGTCAAATTGATAACCAAGACATGCATCATATGCATGAAAGTTTTGCAATTACAAATGTGTTGCTGTAGTTTGTCACATGCCTTGCATGTTGCACCCTTGACGGATATGTCTTGCCCTTCATAGACTCTTTTGATGCACTTCTCCCTTGTCCAGGATTTCTTGTATCCAAAGCCTTAGACCATAGGGTAATCCAAGAAGGTGAGAATTGATCCGCTCAATTTCCAAAGTGGTGAAGCATCAAGGATTGACACTTCAAGGGCATCATGCCTAGCTATGAGGAGTTATTGAAAAATTTGCCACAAACAAGGTTTTACAGTCTTTGAATTGATGCATCCTACATGCTTTCCATGAGCAACTTTTACTGATGTAGGATAGGCCCCTTAGGGTGGTCTTAGGGCACCCTTAGGGCGCATGTGAATTTCATTAAAAAAAACTATGTGAACTCGTTCTGCATACTGGCTATGGCGGCAACGACGTTGCGTAGAGCTTCAGCTCTTGATAAATCCCCTGGCAGCTCTCATTTGCAGGCTGCACAGTGATGTGTTTGGCTCCTCTTGTCAACATGAACCCATCAAGCCCTTCCATGGTGATTTTTGTGCAGGTTGATCCGAAAAAGGGTTGTTTCCCACCTTGTTGTCTACCGTTCCTTTCTCTTTGAACCAAGAGGCCATGCCAACCCAAGCCCGCCATGGGAACTTGCGAGAGAGAGAGAGAGAGAGAGAGAGAGAGAGAGAGAGAGAGAGAGAGAGAGAGAGAGAGAGAGAGAGAGAGAGAGAGAGAGATTCAAAGAGAGAGACTCATGCAACCACCATGCAAGTTCATCCTCCCCTCTCCTCCATAGCTCTCCTCCCTCATCTTTGATACCAATCTAAGACCTAGGAGACTGAGATGTTGGATCCACCACACTATCTGTTATGGAATTGATATTTATCCATTCACTGCAGCTGACAGGTGGCAAAAGCATTAGCAGATAATAGATTATGCATAAGGATATTATATTTTATGTATATTTGATTATTCAAGTGCTCTTTATGAGCTTTGGCCATTTATGACCGGCCGGCCAATCTGTACTCACTTTGACCATTCAAGAATCTATAAATTAAATGCGTGCAAGAGGGAAATGGCCACTCTTGCACGGGGGGAGATTGCACCCAGTGCTCGTGTCTGTTCTTCTCTCCTCTTCTCTTATCTCTCGCCGTGCCGGCATAGCACTCCACTTTAGGAGGTGCGCCTGCAGGCTTCTTTTCTCTCTCTACCGCTCTATGTCTCTCTATCTGTTCGAGTACGGCGTTGCATACGCGCTATGGGTTTGTGCCAGGTATGATGATTCGTGCTTTCATGGATTGCAACATGTTATTTACGTATTTTGAAGGGCAACCACGCCTTCCGTTTGTAGCACTGGTATCAGAGCTCTGGGAACATTCCTTCAAATATAAGTTAAGCTATGGAGAGCTTTGAGTGCAAGAGCTAAGTCAATTTCTTCTTAAGTGTTAATTTATTTCAATTTTTTTTCCTTGCACGGTGTATTGTTTTTTTCAAAAAAAAAACATACTTAAAAGATTATTATTTTGAGACATAATTAATAGTAGCCCCTGTAGAATTTGTGATGTTAACAAGTAAACATGAATAAGAAGGAAAAAAAAATATAAGATATCTTACATGCTTACAAAGGGTAAAAATTGTAAACAAAGTAATTGATTTTCAATTGTATTGGCATAAACTCTTTTAATATAGTAGAGCGATCACATCCGACTATGGAAATTATTCGCTTGAATCTGATATACGGATATGTATGTGTGTGTGAGAAGAAACACTAGATAGATTTCGGTAGGAGTAAGCAAGGTGATTGCTGCTCAAAAGGCTCAAAGAAGAAGCATTAACTTTGTGTAGCTTGATGCTCAAACAGATAATAGACGAGTTTAACTCGTGAGAAACCATTCCTTTAAAACCAACATTTTCTTCCTTGTCGCCCTCTATAGCTCGGCTGTGTCGAGCATGCACTATGCCACCCTCTCTGCAATTGGTACGCAACCACCATCCACCACCCAGAAACCACGATCAACATTGGACGCAGTATTGTTTTCAACTTATTGTCCTCCACACGCTTATGAGAGGCTAACTATCACATGATTATCATTGCTACACAACGTGTGGCACCATCCTAGTGTCGTAAGCGACTGTAGTCAACCTATTGTAACCCCTGTCGATGAGCCATCTACCTAACCTCACCCCATTAGAATGACGCAACACAACCTTAGGATTTGCACGCAGCTCTCGACCAAACGTTACCACTTTTATCACCTAATTCCATGCACCAAATCTGCAACATTCTGTCGCCCTCTCTCTACTCTTTCCCAACGGCACCAACTTCTTCTCTTCTGGCACGTGACCAAAACTACCAACGACTCAGCTCGTCTTGCTCTCACCCCCTACTTTCTAACCATCGCTATGTAGAATTCAACCGCTAGCAATCAAGACAGCATGAGGGATCACTTCCCATTTTGTGGCCATAGCGGCATGGCCTGCAATCATCCTCTCTCTACCACCTCTTCGTAGCTGCCAACCACAACAGTTTCAATCTCTCTCTCTGGCCAAATGGTGGCACACCCACACACAGATAGTTCTCTCGACTCCTGTTGCCAACCACCATTAATATATATATATATATCACTCTCTTTTTCCCTATCATCTATTGCCGACTTGCAGCAGCTACACAACCACCCGCCACCCTTGATCTCTCTCTATCTCTCCTTTGCAGACGCCAGTCCCACTGCATCTCTCTCTCTTACTCGAGCCACCAACCACTCCGTGTGTTCTCCATGCAAGCTGGCGAGACCACTTCCAGGTTCATCGGGCTTCACCCACTCCTTGCCATGCTTTCTATGCACCCGAGTAGTTACCTCTCGGCGTTGGTTATATTTCAGTCTGCTAGGCCTCGTGGCAAAGCAACTCATGCCATCAACTGCCACAAGCACTGTCGCCGTTTCCATGACCGCCACATCTCCAGTTTCCGTGAGCCACTTAACGTGACACGCTGTGAGTGGGATGAAAACACACACAGTGCCTCTATAACGACCCGACACACACTCTTGGGAAGATACACACACACTATGGGGCACCACTCGGCTTACACAACACACCTGGCCGAGACAGGGAACACACCTCTGGAGTGAAAGGAGAGAGACTATCCAGTTGCCCACTCCACACAGACACACACACACATACACACACACCCAAAAAACTCAGCTCAAAAGAGGAGAATTTCTGATTTTTAGATACAAATGAGCTTGGGCCATCACCAATGGGGCAAACAGCTCACACAATATGGGTAAAAGATACCAGATACAATCACAAAGTGGAGTAGAAACTTCGCTCATAGGAGAAACTTACACAGAAAAATAGCAGGAAAAGAGTGAGGAATTTGACAAAATGGACAGCGCCATCGCGTCCGGAATGGCCCAAAACCCCAGTCTACAATGTCAAAGTGCTCAAATCCAATCTCGGATGAGCAGTTTAGGGCCAAAACAGGCTCCAAAATGGGCAAAAACACACCTGCGGCTGTTCCTCCTCTCTTCTCCACGTTTCTTCTGGTCTTCTCTCAGTTTTTTTAGTTCCCACACTTAGATTTATTAGTTGGGCACCCTTGGCCTTTTAGATGACCTCAAACGGACCCCGAACAGGCCAAAAACTGACCTCGCAATGCATAGTTGTCACCTTTTTGCATCATTCGCACACCTGGCACTCAGCTTTTTTCCAATAATGCATCTCGCCACCACGTGAAGTGGCCCCAAAAAGTGGTCCTAATGATGACCTTTCTGCATAACTCTCACAAGAAAACACCCACGTTGTGTCCGTCTTCATCCGCGTGCAAATATTGACCTCGTTCGCCCTCCTGACGCCACTAGATGCCATCTGACGCACCTGCTGACCTCATGTCATCGGCCCGCGGATAGCTTCCTCGAGAAGTTTTACGCGCTATAAACTCCTCATTATTGTAGAAAAAACATACTGGTACTGGTGATAGTGAAAATCGATGCACTATGTAGATGCTGTCCTACCTGTACACATGTGGGCCCCACATAACCACCTGGCTAAGGAAAATGGGCAATCCTTTATTTGATGCACCATGCATGTGTATATACATATGCGCAATCCCTTGCTCCAAAAAACTCCTGACATAATTTGCCCATCCCCTAGCCTGCTAGATCATTCATGATCAGCAGCAGCAAAGAGAGATATGAGACTCGCCGCATCACAGGTCTCCTCATCCCTCACCAACACTGCTTGATCCACAGACAGCTCATCTTGCTCCACCATCATCAATCTAGCATGATACAATTTAAGACGCAACCCATTTACCCTTGACTTATGTAGAACACCATCCAGGTTAGCCAGCTGATATGTGCCATTTGGAAAACACTCCACTATCTTGAAAGGGCCTTCCCACTTAATTTGAAACTTCTTTTGGAAGGTGTTGTCCAGCTTACTATTGTAGCGCAAAACCAAGTCATGTTTCTTGATACCCTTAATTTTAACCTTTTCATTTATCTTTGCCAAAGCCTTATCTTGCATCTACCCATAATGCTCCAATGCGCTCATCCTATCCAACTGGACCTCTTGTAACTGCAAGAGCCTCTCTTTGAATGCATCACTAGGCGACCCAAGCAACTTCTCTAACATCTTGACCGCAGGAAACTCTACCTCCACAGGCAATAGTGCTTCCTTTCCATACACCAAATGAAATGGAGTAAACCCTGTACCTGTCTTCACCGAAGTACGGTAAGCCCATAATGCACTAGGCAATTCCAAATCCCAATTCTTTCCTTGGTGCTCTGTCACCTTAGAAAGAATTTGTACCAACTCACCATTGAATCTTTCATTTAAGCCATTACACTGCGGGTAATAAGGAGTGGTATGCTGGTGCCTAATCTTCATCTTTGTGCATAAGAAATCTAGCAGTTTAGCTCTAAATCCTGGCCCCTTATCTGAAAGTAGCTCTAATGGCACCCCAAACTTGCAACATATTTCATCATACACAATTTTGCCACATCCTTTGCAGTGATTTGTTTTACTGCTATAGCCTCTGCCCATCTAGAGAGATAGTCCACTGCCGTCAAGATATAGCTTTTGCCCCTGCTTGTGATAGGTAACGGGCCTATTGCATCAATCCCCCACTTTTCAAACACATCAAACGCCATAATGGTTTTTCGTAGCTTTGTCTCCAACACTCTCTTCCCAAATGCTTGACATCTATTGCAAGACCTACACCAATGGTGAACATCCTTGTGCAAACTAGGCCATACATACCCCTCTTGCAAAATCTTATGCAAGGTGATCTTTAGAGCAAAATGGCCACCACATGCGCCTTCATGATTCTCTTCCAACACTCTGTAAAGCTCCTCCCGCCAAGGTACACGTCTCAACACGAGATCAGCCCCTTTCATGTATAAGACATCACCAATCAATTTGTACCTTTATGCTCTACGCACAAAGCCATACTTCTTAGACTTCTGAATCTCCTTTGGAATGATTCCTGTTAGCAAAAACTCCTCTTCTTGAGCCAAACTTTCCCGGCCATGATAAAGAGGTAAATTGGTCCTCAACACGAATAGCTCCCCAATCATGCCTTGAGCTGCTTCATGTGCCTCTCCATTTAGAGCACGTTCAATGTGTTTGATGCTCCATGCTTCAAACTTTTTTAACAGGCCTTTAATTCTAAAGCACATTTCCTTCAATGAGGTGTTCTTGCTCTTCCACACACCCAGCACTTGCTTCACCACTAACAAGGCATCACCTTTTATGCTCAACCTTCGAACCCCATGCTTCAAACAAATGTGTAATCCGGCTTCCAATGTAGCATATTCAGCCTCATTGTTACTATGCGCATCCAATTTGAACCCTCTCTTGCATACTAGCTTCCCCTCTGGATCATAAAGTGCTATACCCCCTGAAGCTGCATCGTGGCTCTTTCTGTATGAACCATCAAAGAACAACACATGTGCATTGCTGATCTGTGGCACTTCTTCAACTACCTTTCTCACCACCTCTTCCTTAACAATAAGGGGATTCTCCTTGTAGGTCAACAAATCATCTAGGGTAGCCCTTGTACTATCTTCCACTAGAAAAGAGAACTCAAACTCTTGCAGCTCAATTACCCATTTCTTCACCACATTTGACATGTTAGTACCATTAATTAACTGTGGCAAAAAGGCATAAATCGTCAAGAAAACAAAAGGCCGTGGTAGCAAGTAATGACGAAATCGTCGACAAGCAAATATTACACTGGCCACCACTAGTTCTACTTCCGATAACTTTCTCTCCGCTACCAACTTCACTCGGCTTGCACAATACACTGGCCTCATATAATGGCTGCCCTTCCCCTTTTGCAATAGCATGGCTCCAATGGCATCATCCCCTACTGATGGATTTACATAAAAAACTTTCTCCCAATCAGGAGCCTGCATGGCTGACAACCCCCCTAACACCTCTTTCACCTCTTGAAACACTTCTTCACACTTGTCATCCCATTGCAATGGATCATGCTTTGCCACTTGCTGTAATGGATAAAGAAGCTGCGAAGACAATGGAATAAACCGTGCCATGTACTTCACTTTGTGTATAAAGGTTGCCAACTGCTTCGTACTCATAGGTGATGGAAGAAGAATAATAGACTTAACCTTGTCTGCATCAGCCTCAATGCCATTTTCTGACACCATGTGGCCCAATAACTTCACCCTTGGCTGTGCTAGATGACATTTCTTTGGATTTAGTTGTTCTCCACATTCATCATATCGAGCCAATACCATCTGCAGCTTCTCATGGTGATCAGCCCTACTGCTATAGACACAAAAGTCATCCATAAAAGCTTTAACACAACTACCAATGAATGGTTCCAACACCCAATTTGCTCTCTCTTGATAGAAGGAAGGTCCATTTGACAACCCAAATGGCAATACTATGTAGCAATAGCAGCCCCATGGCGTAATAAAAGTTGTCTTTGTGCGGTCTTTAAGAGCAATCTTCAATTGAAAATAACCTGAAAAACCATCACACACACTGTACCTCTCATAACCTTCCACTGAATCCAAGATTTGATCGATGAATGGAAGAGGATATGGGTTCTTCTTAGTGGCTGCATTTAAGGGTTTAAAATCTACACAAATCCTCCACTTCCCATCCTTCTTTGGACTGACTACTACTGGACTCACCCATTCTGTGGTCTCCACAGGGACTATGAACCCTGCCTTCAACAGCTTGTCCACCTCTTCTCGCAAGGCTTACATTTGCTGTTGACCCATCCTTCTTAGCCTTTGCCGCACTGGCTTAGCACCTTCTTTCAGCTCTATATGCATCTCTTCACCCTTGAACCCTCTGATCTCTTCATATGAAGTAATGAACAGATCAGGAAAACTAGCCAGCATGTGCAAATATATATCCTTCTCCATAGCTGAGAGGTCTCCACATTCCTGCTTCTTTGACAACTCAACCTTGGTTTGCATCAGCCCTTCAATCACTTCATAAGGCCCTTCACTTTCATCTTCAACCTCATTCGCAAATGCAACCAAACCAATCTCCTGGATTTCTTTGTCCATCAAAAGAAATGCAACATCAGCATCCTCATCACTGCTGGTAGTGCTATCACTGTCCTCATCTGTCACCGTGGAAGAGTCTTCATCACTAGACTCATCCTCATCTTCATAAAGCTCCTCTAATCGTTTCCTTGTGTCCATATTATAAAGCTTCTTGGTACCTGTCTTTCCATAGAGGCTAATCGTACCATGTCGCCAATGTTGAACAGCTCCCGCTGCACGTAACCATGGTCTGCCCAGTATAATAGGATATGCTCCCAACCCTGCTGGCATCACATGAAAATCAACCACTGCCTTTGCATCATATGCCTCCACTTCTAAGATCTTTACAACACCCAAGCATTTTACTTTTTGATGGTTTGCCAATCTGATCCGAAAACCTGACACCCTAGCTACTGTGAGAACCATCTTCTCAACGCATGAGTGTGTTATGACGCATATTTGGGCTCCGCCATCCACATAACCTTGTCCCAAATTTTTCCTTTTATGCCACACATCTACTATTGGACAAATGTCTGGTAACTCATCCATTGCCAACACCTTTACTGAACCTCTCTCTCGCTCTTTCTCCATCGGGTTAACCATCCTCTTCCACTGTCGCTTTAGCTTAGGCACCATCTCTATAAGCTGCCCAAAAGTAACATCTGCCTTCCTGCTCGTCAGATCCTCCCTCAAGTCATAGCTTAATTGCCCATCCCCTAGTGGAAAATCTGAAACATGAAACTTTCGACGAGCTCTCCTTTTCCTCTTGGCCTTGACATCCTCGCCTTCATGGCTCTTTCCTTTCTTCTTACTAGGACCTGAGGCACTTCTTCCTTCCTTATCCTCTGTGGTCCTCTTCCCAATAGGCATCACTAATGTATCCTCTAGCTTTGATACCTTCTCCAAGGTGACTACACTTAGCACTTTTGTCTTTCCCTTTTCCTCCTGGGTCAGTCCACTGGTTCCTTCGTCTCCCTTAATTTCGATGCCATAATCATTTGACCTAGTTAGCACCTGTCTTGGCAATGGATACATGTCTCCCCCCATCCTTGGTGGCTTATCACATTGCGGGCTGATGTGACCCAACTCTCCACAATTATAACATGTGGGCGTCTGCCTCCAAAACCTACCATTGCTTTGTCCAACACCATTCCTAGGCCTTTCTTCACCTCCTGGCTGATTTGCAAACCGCCCTCGACCTCGATTATTTCCCACTTGACCTAGCATGTTTAGGCTGAGATTCTTCATCAAATCAACCACTTGCCTCATGTCTTGCCTTAGGCCATCATCTTGCACTGCTGTAGTGACCATTGCTGGCATAACCTGAGTAGTAATAGGAACCACTGGTTCATGATGAACCCCTGACATACGACCTTGTAAAGAGTCCATAGGTTGAAATTCAGACCTCATGGGCAAAGACTCCACCCCTAACTGGCTCATTTTCCTCAGCTTCCACTCTTTGTTCCTTGCTACCTCTAGTGCATCTTCATATGTCCTAGGCTTCTTTAGCTCCACTCTCCAACGTATATTCTCCCAAAGACCAGCTAAGAACCTGTCCTTCTTCATCATGTCAGGCGGGGGTACCTGTGGTGCTAAGGCCTTGCACATTCGCTCCCATGCCAATGAAAACTTACGTATGTACGCATCTACTGGCTCACCTTCCTTTTGCACCAAAGCCTGTACTTCTTGCCACACCTTGTCAGGATCTTCTATCTTCACAAACTCCACTTCCAACCCATGTCGTAGATTATCCCAACTCAACCTTACAGGTGGATCATCCACACGCAACTCCTCTTCAAATGCTTTAGACCAAACTCGTGCATCACTCTTCAAACAAATTTGGAGAAGGCGTAACATCTGCGCAGGGTCATGAATCTGGTTGCTAATGCAGGCAACCTCCATCTTTTTCAGAAAGTCCTCCACATCTTCATCACTTCTTCCATGAAACTCCGGATAAGAGAACGCCATGGCTACCCAAATTATGATGCTTTGAGAACCCCTTCGAACACACGTGCAAGAACCCAAAACTTTTCACTACCCAATCCCCAGAAACTTCAATGGATCTCAGCTTTAGATAAGGACAAACACATGCACATCAAATGAGTTTTCATAGTTGATCATCGGAATTACAACAGGAAAAGGACATTCCAGGATCTCTCTCAATCTTCTTGGCCCAAACATAAAGACTATGCGCTGCTGGAAAATGATCTTCCTGGACACATGAACATTAATCTGAATTTTTTGAGTTAAATGAAAAGGAGTGAACTGAGGGCCATTTTGATCATCCATTAAAGCCAACCATGAAGCTCCCAAGAAGGCACACCTGACTCAACCTCTGATTTTGCCAGAATTTCAGCAGCATAACAGCATAAATGGCTCAAAATACCAAAAAACCAGCCATCATAACTTGGGAAAATTTCGACAGAGTTTCCCCAGAAGTAGAGCAATGAGAACCCAAAATATAGACTGTATCTGTATGCATAAACTGCCAACAATAGAACCCGAGCATCAAATAGGACTCACTAGTACATAGCCTATGGCGAGGTCACGAAAAGGGTGCTTCAGCTACTTGTATCACCGAAAGGATCTCCACATTTGAGAATCCCCCAGCTCAATAAAAACCTCACGCTATCGACCCTCACACGAAGGCTAATGCAAATCGCATATAGTCAAGTCTCAGAAATGACTATCTTCCAGACCAAGTCTCAGAAATGGCTGGGACTGCCAAATACAACCAAGTATGGCTCCACAAATGCGTACAATGGCAGTTTCCACAAGTAACGTACAATCCAGCAGACAATGCGCTCAAATAGGCGCCAAGTGATGCATACCCACAACAACTGCAAGTAACATCACTACTAGTATATCACTGTACTCCAGCTACCTGTACCTGTGTGAATCACCTGTACCTGGACCTGTCCCTGTAACTTCCAACCTATAATTTGCAATCTGCAACCTGCAACCTGTAACTTGTAATCCCGAAGCTCGAAGCTTGAAGCTCGAAGCAGAAGGTACTCGAAGAAGATCCTCCGTGGGGGCGCCAAAAGAATGTGAGCGGGATGAAAACACACACAGCGTCTCTATAACGACCCGACACACACTCTTGGGAAGATACATACACACACACTATGGGGCACCACTCGGCTTACACAACACACCTGGCCGAGACAGGGAACACACCTCTGGAGTGAAAGGAGAGAGACTATCCAGTTGCCCACTCCACACAGACACACACACACACACACCCCCAAAAAACTCAGCTCAAAAGAGGAGAATTTCTGATTTTTAGATACAAATGAGCTTGGGCCAACACCAATGGGGCAAACAGCTCACACAATATGGGTAAAAGATACCAGATACAATCACAAAGTGGAGTAGAAACTTCGCTCATAGGAGAAACTTACACAGAAAAACAGCAGGAAAAGAGTGAGGAATTTGGCAAAATGGACAGCGCCATCGCGTCCGGAACGGCCCAAAACCCCAGTCTACAATGTCAAAGTGCTCAAATCCAACCTCGGATGAGCAGTTTAGGGCCAAAACAGGCTCCAAAATGGGCAAAAACACACCTGTGGCTATTCCTCCTCTCTTCTCCACGTTTTTTCTGGTCTTCTCTCAGTTTTTTTAGTTCCCACACTTAGATTTATTAGTTGGGCACCCTTGGCCTTTTAGATGACCTCAAACGGACCCCGAACAAGCCAAAAACTGACCTCGCAGTGCATAGTTGTCACCTTTTTGCATCATTCGCACACCTGGCACTCAGCTTTTTTCCAATAATGCATCTCGCCACCACGTGAAGTGGCCCCAAAAAGTGGTCCTAATGATGACCTTTCTGCATAACTCTCACAAGAAAACACCCACGTTGTGTCCGTCTTCATCCGCGTGCAAATATTGACCTCGTTCACCCTCCTGACGCCACTAGATGCCATCTGACGCACCTGCTGACCTCATGTCGTCGGCCCGCGGATAGCTTCCTCGAGAAGTTTTACGCGCTATAAACTCCTCATTATTGTAAAAAAAACATACTGGTACTGGTGATAGTGAAAATCGATGCACTATGTACATGCTGTCCTACCTGTACACATGTGGGCCCCACATAACCACCTGGCTAAGGAAAATGGGCAATCCTTTATTTGATGCACCATGCATGTGTATGTACATATGCGCAATCCCTTGCTCCAAAAAACTCCTGACAATGCTGTACAGGTCGACTTTGTATTTGCGGTTGTTCTCTGATCGAGAGTTGAGAAGGACCAACCATTCTTGCTCAGAGGGGTTTTTGTAGAAGTACTAAGCCACAAGGCTTGTTCTGGTGTCAGAATATATGAAGGACAATGCGGACGTCAACCTCTGCCTGCAAGCTGCGGATTGACCAGATGAAGGGGGTTATAGACGGTAATGCCACTACTTCTGGGAGTTGCAAACGCGATGGCTATTGCTAGGGAAGATTGACGATGGAATCTACGTCAAGGGTTACTGCTACTGCGTGTGCAATGGATGAGTTGATAGAGAGAAGAGGGGTTGAGTGTGTGCACGTATTTTGTATGGTGTGGGCTTACGATAATCTGCAGAAAGAGATAATCAACTAAGAGTGGGTTAAGGATGTACGAGAGTGGGCTTAGGGTGTACATGATTTGTTAAAAACAAAGTACTTAGCTAGGCCTGGAGTGGTGACCGAACGTGCTTGCAGTGGCGGCTCCACTAGCGGTCGCTTATGGTGTGCGACAGTTATCCTGCATCGCTCTTTCAAGCAGCCAATACCACCAAAAGACAGAGAGAGAAAGGGCTTGTCCGGATTAGGAGAGCAGTGTGTGTGTGCTTCATTGGTTTGCGGTTGAGTCTGCAAGTGACTCCTTTGAGTCTGCATGGATGAGGGAATTAATGGGTGGTGAAGGATGCATGAGATGAAGATAGAGAAAGAGAAACAGACAGATATCCAATGGTTGGTATTGCTTGCAATGAAGTTGTTGGATGAGAGCGAGATATGGGAGGATTTTCTAGTTGTCCACTCGATGAGAAGGGTGGTTGAATACGATCAGAGAGTGAAGGTGAAAGTGTGGTCCGAAACTGCATGCAGCTGAACGTGCATGTGTGTAGCTAGGAGTTGAAGCCAAAGGGTTTTGGTGGAGTGGTGGCCACAGAAGAAAACTGTAGGTGGTTGATAGCTGCAAGGTGGGCGCCACTGAAAGAGAGAGGTAAGGCTCTAGTTAAATATCGTCCTGCTAGGCCGTGTGTAGGTGAGCGTGACTGGCCCAGCCGGTCACGTCGCTTTTTGGTGGGGCAGCAAACATTTTGAAGCTATGTATCGAATGCGCCACATCATGTGCACAAGCACGCACTTAGTGCAGTGGTGAAGGCAATTCTCCTGGGCTGCAACTTGTCGGGTGTTCGAAACTCCACGTAAGCTCCGCGTGTTGACCTTTTGGTCAACGGTCACCTAACGGCTAGTTCGACCGACAACCGGCATGAGTTGCTTTGTCACGAGGCCTAGCAGGCCGAAATATAACCAACGCCGCAGTTGATCAGAAGAAATAAGATGATGCGAGGCGAGCTGCCTCCCAGGGTCATACTTGGCCGTTTTATTTTTATTCATTTTCTGTCCTTGATGATAGGGTTCATTCCCACGCTCGTGGCTTCCCACATTATTTTCGCCAGAACTAATTGCTTAAGCGGCCCAAAACGCAGTCTTTTGCAAATCGAGTTTTCTCAGAGGTTACGCACTGCGCCAATTTTTGGCAATTGACAAATTTTTGTATACTATACTAGTGGCGACATGTCCCCACAACAACTCATTGATTGCTTCAACTTCCACTAATCAAATAGCTTTCTTTATTTTATTTTATTTTTATTTTTTTGGTTACCTACGAGCACCATCATCCCCTGCACAAAAGTAAATGCATAGGTGTTCCTCATTAGCGTGTATATTACAATCCTCTATTCCAACTGATAATGCGAACTTTTGATCACCCTCATGGCCATCTGCAAAGGTCCACCTTGGATGTATTGATGACGATTAACATGATGATGGAAAATAGTAGACATGAATTGGCATTTACACCCGTCTAGTTAGCATTATCATCTTACAAATTTTTTTTTTAAAAATATATATATATTTTTAAGCTCTTGATCTGTCTGATAAAGAGGATAGCGATGGTGAACATGTGGCGTTATAGAACAATAATTTCACTTTTCATGGGTCGTGTTGTCTCTTAGTTTATTTTGATACTTTCATGCCCTACATTGTCAACACCGTGAATAATCATAACATGCTAGGGTCAACTTTTCACCCTCAAGATACATCATGCCTTAATATTCTAGCAGTGATGACTCAAATTGATTGTTACCTAGATAATTAAGCAATTATCAAGCATAAACACAAAATCCCTCTCTCATCATTATTTGCAGGAGCCATTATTTCCATAATGTAAGTTTATCCCCATTAGTATTGATGTCATGTAATTCAACTTTCTCTTTACTTGCTCTTCAAATTGTCTTAAATGTCCCCTCATATGTCAATCAAATTGTTGTTGTATATTACTCCATATTGTTCCAGTTATTTGCTTTTGTACCACATCACTCCCAACGTTTCCAATACTCCTTCTCAGAGGACTACCCTTTACTGACAAATAATTACCTCTATGCCCGATTTGCAGCCAACTACTTTAGGAAATCTACTTTTGACCTATCCTAACATTCATACATTGAGTGTGGCCTCACTTTCTCTGACGACCGATATCCACTAGTCATTCCAATCTTGCACACCACCCTGTCAAATTATTTAACATCTCTCTTATCCGCTCATTTGTACTTCAAGTTATCTACTTTCATTCTCTTTTCTTGGCAAACAAATTTGCATCAAATTTTTCCTTCATGACGTTTCAAATGTTAATGCATTTGATTGCAATTATTAACGTTTTATTCAATTTAACAAGCAATTTTTTTAGTGCTTTGTTTTTTAGAACACTTTTGTAGATAAATCTAAATACAATGTTCTCATATAAAAATCCAGGTATGACACTCCTTAATGCATTATGGTAATACCCCTCTTGAAACATCATTACAATTCTCCCTGATAAGTAAAATCTCGCTACGTATCTTTAGACCTAAAAGTAAAATTATCTAATTCTCCCCAAGTGTTTATTCCATCTCTTCTCTTATCTCGGCCCCTCCACATTCCCCCACCCTTCACCACATCTCCTTATACACGAATCCTCTAGTTTAATAGTGGTTTGATAAATTAATATTTATTATATTTGATTTCTTTTAAGTGAGTCATTTTGCAGATATTCTCACACCCCTACAGATACCCAGCACCTTTCAGCAGGCAAGAATTTTTCAGATGCTCTCTTACTTGTTTACATTATGTTGCAAAATCCATTGTTTCTAATGTCATGCGTTGGGTTCTACTTTCTTGAATTGAACTCTTACTGAGATGACTTGTCATACCACTACTTACATGTGTTCCGTTGGTATGCGATGATCGCTAACACATTCCACTCTATTCAAATTTTATAGCAAACAGGTCATTTATTCTTCACTTTTTATGCCATGTCTAGTCCATTGGTCACAGGCACATCGATTCACCAATTTAGGCAATGTGTCAATGCTCATCTAGTGCAGATTCGCCGATTTAGGCAGCACAACAACAAACTATAGATTCACGCTTTTTGAACTTATATCCAATGCAAATTCACCGATTTAGGCGGCATTAGTGCAGATTCGCCGATTTAGGCAGCACGTCTTATTGGTGTAGATTCGCCGATTTAGGCAATACCAATCACAAAATCATGCTGCAGTGGCTGGCCACCACTATCACTGGTGTGATTTTGTTACCTGGGTATAGAAATGAAAGATATTTTGGATTTGGATTTGGAATTGATATATGATGATTTTCTGTCGCGACAGTCTCTATGGAAGTGAACTTGAGATTGATGATAATTGATTTATATAATGATGAGTGTGACCAATGATATCCTGATTCATCAGGGTATGACATATACTGCTTATTCTAGTGGTATGGGACACTAGAATAGGTAGTATGTGGATGAAGGCAGGCATAACCAATGTGTCTAATTTTATGGACTTTTTTATTTTTACTATTTGATATAACATATTTCTAATCATTGTTTTTGTCAAGTATTGTTTGTAGATTTTTATCTTCGCAACTTAGGACAGTTTCTTTCCAATGGAGAGGTATGTTATGGAATTGATATTTATCCATTTACTGCAGCTGACAGGTGGCAAAAGCATTAGCAGATAATAGATTATGCAGAAGGATATTATATTTTATGTATATTTGATTATTGAAGTATGGAATTGATATTAATCCATTTACTGTAGCTGACAGGTGGCAAAAGCATTAGCAGATAATAGATTATGCAGAAGGATATTATATTTTATGTATATTTGATTATTGAAGTGCTCTTTATGAGCTTTGGCCATTTATGACCGGCCGGCCAATCTGTACTCACTTTGACCATTCAAGAATCTATAAATTAAATACGTGCAAGAGGGAAATGGCCACTCTTGCACGGGGGGAGATTGCACCCAGTGCTCGTGTCTGTACTTCTCTCCTCTTCTCTTATCTCTCGCCGTGCCGGCGTAGCACTCCACTTTAGGAGGTGTGCCTGTAGGCTTCTTTTCTCTCTCTACCGCTCTATGTCTCTCTATCTGTTCGAGTATGGCATTGCATACGCGCTATGGGTTTGTGCCAGGTATGCCGATTCGTGCTTTCATGGATTGCAACATGTTATTTACGTATTTTTCAGGGAAACCACGCCTTCCATTCGTAGCACTATCACCCTATATATAGGTTGGCTCCTAGCCCTAGCCATAATTCGGATCCCCAGTCCACACTGTTCTAGTCCAAGCCCCTGGCTCAGGTCCCTGACCCTTTAGGTGGAGCCTTGCTCCTTAGGATCGTTGTCCTGACAACCTTAGACACATGGAAACCACAACGAGAATGATCTTAAGGACCATAGTTACAAGTACGTGAACTGAACTCCTATAGAAGATTTTGATTCCGCTACAATAACAGGATCATAACTTCCAGCATGGTTGGGTAAGCCTAAAGAGTTGTGGATGTGTGGAGATTTGCAATGCTAAATCTTAAAGCGAGAGGAATGTATCCTAGAGAGGGAAATCAAAGATAAGGATTATATCTTAAAATCATTTCGTGAAAAAGCATTAGAGCCACTAGAATGGGAACACATATTTGCTACTTTGGATGTGTGCACCGTTGTTGATGGTCCCACAATGAAGTTTAGTGATGAAGATGGGTTTGATGTCGTTCCTTACTTTGCACTTAGTGTGAACCAAAAAAACAAAGAGAACCAGGCATCAACAAGTTCCAGAGATGAAGAGAAAACAATGGAATGTGGCAAATCAAAAGACAAAGAAGAATACCAGTTCTATGACTCTGTCAAACATTTGGAGCTTCAAGAAGATACCGACAACAAAAATCCAAACAACCTAGCAGGTGACATGAATGACACTTTAACTAATGCATGGTTTTATGATTATTAAAATCAAAGTCCCAGGAACCAATGTCACCACCACTGCAATAATAAAGTGCATCAGAAGTGGATTTCAAAATCCTCGATGGTGACGCAATCACAACAAGTATCCTCATACGTGGCTCCTATACAAGAAGAAAAGACTCAGCCACCCACGAAGAAGACGGCCATGGAAATGAGATAAAAAACGCACTAATCAATTGACTAGAAAATTCCTTCCAAAAATTGCAATCCAAGAGTAAACAAACATTAACTTTTCATAACTAGCCAAATCACTAAGGGAAAGCGCTGAATATCAACCTCGATGATGATAGCAACTAGGCAAAAAGTGACAGTGGGGAATCTTATGGGTTCCCTTATCAACGACTTGTGCCATCACCCTCAGCATTCAACCTTGTTGAGGATAGTAGCAACAATGATGATTTTTATGATATCCCCTACAAGGAACTCAAGTCATCACTATCACTAGCAGCTTTTGTAACAACCATGGAAGGCCAAAAGCAAAGAATAACAAGCTGTCAGAGGCAAAAAGTTTAAAAAATATGGGTACCAAAGAGCCAATTTGGCCAAAAGCAGGTATGGATCAAGAAGATGAATATCTTTGATGAAAAATCACAAGATCCAACACTAAAAGAAAAACAGACGAAGTATGCAAGAACGGCTAAGAAAATCACAAAGGCGCAAGCGTTCGCAACTCACATTTGCGTTCCAAAGAATTTGATTCAAGCACAAAGAGGTCATCAGTTTATTTGGATTCCAAACCGATTAAAGTATCAACTCCCAAAGTTTGAATCCCGTCCCCAACCAAGTGCACAAGGGTTGAAGCAAAGACCGAGGTGGACTCAAACAAAGACAAGTTGGATCCCAAATAAGTCTCTTCGAACACAAACAAAGCAGGGAAAAGTATGGGTTCCCAAACAAGCATCATAAATGAAACAACCAGTAATCACAAAGAAGTGGATCCCAAAGGAAACCAATAAAACTACTATCACCTCACCGCCGCTTAAATTCTTTCAATTCCTCCTACGGTTATAGTAAGTTAGAAGAGAGCACGTCGCTCACTTCACCACTGCATGCTACACAAGGCTTATGGATCAAGAGATAAAGTGAATACATAGGAAAATCTCGGAAGCAAAATAGCCAGAGGCAACCAAAGAGTAAGTTCAGATCTTAAACAACTAAGCTAAAACCTTTGAGATAAAGTATATTTTACAAACGTATATGGGTTTCAAAGAACGTGATCCAAGCACAAAAAGGTCAAGAATACATATGGATATCAAAGTTCAAGCCGGAATCCACTATTAAGGAAAAATGCCAAATACGACAACCAACAACAAGGCTAAAATGGATCCCAAATAAGCATCAAATAGATAAGTAAGCCTTCAAAAAATCTCTACAACCTTCAATCAAGCAAACGGCATAGGAGCTTCAAAGACCATCACATTGCTTAGAATAGGAAGCCTCGCCAACAAATGCCAATAAGAAATTTCTTATACCCAAATCTTGCACAAGATAAATTTTTTCCATGCATTGATTGTGTATGCATAATAGGGC
Source organism: Adiantum capillus-veneris (assembly GCF_014529385.1). Taxonomy (NCBI): domain Eukaryota; kingdom Viridiplantae; phylum Streptophyta; class Polypodiopsida; order Polypodiales; family Pteridaceae; genus Adiantum; species Adiantum capillus-veneris. Next base: position 74,411,227 of record NC_140959.1, read on the forward strand.
TACGTTACAAGGCCTGCATTGGCAAAATTTTTAATTGCCCAAGCACATCACATACCCTTGATGATAACGTGTCATCTAGGAGGACTCCAAATAGGAGAGAGAGTCATTCTCAATGCGGACCTAGTATTATGAATATTAGAGGGAAATGTTTTGTGAGCTGCATTAAATTTTGCGTTTGATTGTGATACTTTTTTGACAAAATTCAGAGTATATGTCCTACGTTATAGGAGGAGTACGGGGATAAAAGCCATATATGAGTCTATAGGGACATGTGTACAATGTACATAGCGCTTAGAATTCTATTCAAATGATTTTTCTTTTTATTGAGGTAATTTTTGGTTTTATTCAATTATTTTTTGAGATTTTTTGGAGAAAAACATGGAAAAAAACCATAATCCAAATAAAGAAAAGACTGAAGACATGCCTAAGTAGTACAAAGAGAAGAAGATACAAGAGAATGAAGAAACTTCATGAGGTATGTTTCAAAAGCCATATGCATAGGGCTATAATTTCATAGGTAAGAAAAGAATGTTGATCTGTCTTCAACAACAATATCAGGCCAAAAAGGACTGAGAATGGTCATAAAACTCCAAGATGGCCTACAAGGACAAAGAAAGTTAGTGATGCGACTAAAAAAAGCACCCATCAAGTGTAAATTTGCCTATCAGACACTTCACGCGACTACAAGGTCGTATACAGGAAGTAGATATTTATACTATAAATCTTATATCTTGTGTGACTTAATGAAGCCTAACAAACAAAAGGGACTAATAGTAATGACACAAAAAAAGGGGGTAGAAATGACAATTCGGTGATCTATCATGATAGATGTCTGCAAGAGCAACTAGGGGTCAAGCCAAATTCTAGTCATCGTTATTGGCTCTATATGTCTAGAGGATGCTCAGGGTATAATTCATTTCAAGTGAAATCCAAAAGGTTAGGTTAGAAAACCAAATACAAGTCCAAATCAAGCCAAACTTTGTCAGTACTGGCTATGAATAGAGAATACTCCAAGATAAGGGTGAAGAAAAATTGAATTCTAACCCCTAGCCAAAGATGCAGTTTTTCAAATATGAAGCCATGATATCCATCTTTATACCTTGAACATCATGTATGAGTTTTGGGGACAAATGGACAATGATAGCTCATAGATGGTCATCTATTGTGAATGATGTCACATAAGGCCTTTTTGAAGCAAGTTACTAACTTGGGGAATTAATTGGGGTTTTTCATGCTTTAATTAAGTCATGTATCAAGTAGAAGCAGTATAATGATTACATAGCACACAAAAGCTAACAACGGAAAATGCAACTTTGATCACCTTGATGTAGGAACAAAGAAGTCCCCAATGAAGAAGAGCAGACACAAAAGGTAGCCAATTGAAGACTCAAAGCCTTAAGTCATTCCTGAAGTTATATTAAGGCCAACAAGCACTGGACATCAAAAGAGATTCTAGTAAGAAATTTACAGAGGCATCCAAAAGACAATATACAAGTAGTGGAGAAAAAAAATAAAAACAAGAACAAAGACCGCACCGACATTGACAATCAAGTCATGCCAGGGACGACATGAATTCGGAGAGGGGGGAGTGTGGCATAACTTAATTTTCAAGTACCAAAGTCTTAGTTTTTGAGAGTTATGAAATGATATAGATTATGGTTAAAAACATCATTGTATTGAGTAGATATTCTAGTTGCAGAATTGAGGGTGCGATGGCACTTCCAAATGCAAATACAAAGCCATTTGACCCTTTGGACTCTATTTTTGGTTTAACCTATGGTAGCCTTAGTATATAAGGTACCTAGGTCATTTTGTATAAATAAATTTTTCTTAATCAAGGTTTTGTGCTTCCGTTGACTATGTGTGAGAGAGAAAGAGAGAGAGTGTGAGCTTCATCATGTCGCTACTCCCTACTTCCTCATTGCATTGGAGATTCGATTGCACCATTGCGATAAGCTCATAGAGATCTATGCAACAATGCCAAGCATTCTACGCAAAACGAAGCCTATGTGCTAATGCATCTACTAGCTATTTGTGGTCATAAGTGTATCAAATGATGTTTGTTTTTCGCGTACAAGTAGTCGTTAGAATCGCGACATAAGCTACGCATAGATACTCATAGATTTCAATTTTGATATGTTGCAGGAGTGAATCACACCACCTATAAAGTGCATGCAACACAACCTAGATCAACATAATGTCAATCAAGGACACAGATGATAGGATAGGCACACATAGGAAATCTCTTTAGCTTGTTAGCTGAAACCATCCTACACATACAACACTCTGGAAGGTCAACTAAACCACAATCTAGAGTCTCACTGCTCTCAAGTAGACCACCTAGCTCACATACACACAAACGGAAGGAAACTCACTAAACCATACCAAAATCACATGAAATTTATGGAACACCATACACTCACTAGGATAGACCTGTCCCTAAGCCTCTACACCCAAAATCCTAGCTCTGAATATATCTGCAAAAAACGCGTTGTTAGGAGTTTTTTGGAAGAAGTGATTGCACATATGTACATACACATGCATGGTGCATCGAATAAAGGATTGCCCATTTTCCAGAGCCAGGTGGTTGCGTGTGGACCACATGTGTATAGGTAGGACAGCATGCTCATAGTACATCCATTTTCATTATCACCAGTACCAATATGTTTTTTCTATAATAATGAGGAGTTGATAGTGTGTAAAAATTCTCAAGGAAGCTATCAGCGGGTGCACGCCATGAGGTAAGTAGGTGCATCATATGACATCCAGTGGCGTCAGGAGGTCGAATGGGGTCAAGACATGCATGTGGATAAGTACGGACACAACGTGGGTGTTTTCTTGTGATAATTATGCAAAAAGGCCATCATGAGAATTGTATTTTGGGGCCACTTCACGTGATTATGGGATGCATTATTGAAAAAAGTTGAGTACTAGGTGTGCGGATGGATGTAGAAGAGTGACAAAAATGCAATGTGTAGCCTTTTTTTGGCATGTTCGGGGTCCGTTTGAGGTCAATCAAAAGGCCAAAGGTGCCCAAGTGATAAAGGGAAGTGTGGACACTGAGAAACTTGAGAAAAAAACCGGCAAAGTGTGGAGAGAAGAGGAGGAACAGCCGCAACTCATTTTTTGCTGTTTTTGGAGCCTGTTTTGGCCATAAACTACAAATTCGAGGTCGGATTTTGAGCACTTTGATATTGTTGGCTGGAGTTTTTGGCCGCTCCAGACGCAATGACGCTGTACATTTTGCCAAATTTCTCACTTTTTCCTACTATTTTGGCTGTGTAAGTTTCTCCTGTGAGTGAAGTATCTGCTCCAATTTGTGATTGTATTTGGCATATTTCATCCATATTGTGTGAGCTATTTGCCCCATTGGTGTTGGCCCAAGCTCATTTGTATCTAAGAATCAGAAATCTTCCTCTTATGATCTGAGTTTGTGTGTGTGTGTGTGAGTGTGTGTGTGTTTGTGTTTGTGTTGAGTGGGCAAATGGATAGTCTCTCTCCTCTCTCTCCATTGGTGTGTTCCCTGTCTCGGCCAGGTGGGTTGTGTAAGCCGAGTGGTGCCCCATTGTGTGTGTGTGTGTGTGTGTGTGTGTGTGTGTGTGTGTATCATCCCAAGAGTGTGTGTCGGGTGATTATAGAGGTGTTGTATGTGTTTCTATTCCGCTCATAGCATATAAAGACAGAGAAAAATTCTGAAAGTGCCCGATACTAAAAATATATGAGTACCTATGCGTAGCTTATGTCGCCACGATTCTAACGACTACTTGTAGGCAAAGACAGACATCGTTTGATACACTTACAGCCACAAATAGCTCATAGATGCGTGTAAAAGGCAAGGAAAATCCCAGCAAGCGGGAATTGTCCCTTAGAAGGCCAAATAGCGGATCAGTCACACCAGCAGTAATTATCGTAGGCAATTACTGCAATATCTCCTGGGAGCTATAAATAGGACCCGTTTCATTGTAATTGGTCTTATTATCTTCTTAGTTATTCTGAGATTTCTCCCTTGTCGGCTTTACTCTTCGCCTCTAGTTTCACTCTATAATCACTACTTCTGTAATCATTTGAGCTTAAACCCATTTACACATTGTACTGGTTGTCCTTGAGCTATTAATGTGAATCTGCAAATGCTCTTTCCAGTTTTTAAGTATGTCTCTTGTTTCAATATAATCTTTCAGTTCAGTTATCTATTTCAGTCTAGTCAGTTCTATGTTCCAGTCTCACAAACTGAACTGAAGACATAACGAGTAGCTTTAAATTCTAACATTAGAATCAGTTGTCTGAAGAGATAAGCTCCAATTCCATTTGGCAATCACGGTGGTTCGAGATGTTCTCTCTTCGACCAAAAAACTCTTATCTCCTAGTTAGAATTTTTAGTTGTGTTCATGGCACTCAAAGCCAGTCGTGGTCGTAAACCGTCAACCCGCATTGACCCTGTTCCTGAGGAATCAGAAAGAGAGTCTGATCCTAATAAGGACCCGGTGACTGAGACTAAGGCTCAAAAGGAGCACAATCATGTTGATGAGGCCAAGGACTCTCATCACTCCAGTCATTCTAGGAGGAGAAGGACTGAAAAAAAAGAACGCAAGATCAGAAGTTCTTGGTCCACACACAAGGATGTTGGGGCCAAGGGCAGCAAGGGTAGTTGTCACAGTTCCGGCAAAAAAGCCAAAGAAGAGACAGAAACTGAGACTAAAGAAGAAATTGACTGGGATGCTAACACAGACCACTACAAGAAGTCTTCAAGACGAGGTCAGGCTCCCAAGGTCAGAAGAAGCAGAGACGATGCTGATTGACATGATTATACTTCTTCATTGAAAATCTCTTTCCCAATGTTCAAAGGAGGAAAGAAAGATGATCTAGATATTCATATTTAAGCTTTTGAACAGTATGTTGAGTTGAAGAATATTGATGAAGATGAGTGGGGAGAATATTTTCCTTAGACACTGAAAGATGCAGTAAGGAAATTGTACTACCATTACCCAGCTTGCCAACTCAGATCATAGAATAAATTTCTCAAGGCTTTTAGACTGGAATATTCAGACAATTGGGAGATGGGGACATCCTTTGCGAGCTAGATAAGATTAAATAAGGAAAATTGTCAGTGAGAAGTTATGTTGAGAAAGTTAAGGAGTTAACCAAGCAGTTGCAGGAGCCACCATCACAAAAGAGGCTACGTGCATGGTTTCTAAATGGGTTCCGCAGTAAGAAGCTCAAAGAAGAAGAGGTGCCTGCACCAACAAAGAAATTTAATGATTTGGTGCAGTGCGCTTTGAAGCTTGAACAGCAGGCTAAGAAGGAGAGAAGTCACAAGAAGAGGAGGTCTAGCAATAACAGTTCTTCCACTAAGATTTCTGATTCCAGTGAGACCTCCAGTAGTTTTGACGGCAGCTCAGATGAAAAGAGAAAAGACAAGAACAAGAAGGGGTCTTGGTCTAGAAAGATTGATGAAATGGCTCGGCAGATTGCTGAAATCAGCTAGACTAGACAACCAGTTTGGAGAATGGAAACTTGGTGCTTAAGGTGCAAAAATAAAGATCACATTTCCAATGAATGTCCACAGTGTACCTATTGCAAAGCATATGGTCATTTATGGAACAATTGTGGCATTTGCATTCATCACTTCAAGAAGGGAAAGGATTTGTCTGTAGTGGCGTTTACCAATGTTGAACCAGCGAGAGCAGAGACAACCAGTGTACCCAAAGAGGCGAAACCACGTACCAATGGTGATGCTACTGGGCACGACAGATACGAGGGAGATACTGGCCGGGGCCGATGTCGTGGTAACTTTCAAAGTCAAAGACTTAATTGCTATACTTGTGGTAAGTAAGGGCATTTTGCGGCTCAGTACCCAGAAGCACCTAGCACTGCGGCTACTGAGGCAAAAGCCTCAGAGCTAGTTCTAGTACGAGCAGTTACACGCAGTAAAGGGGTAGTCATTGAGAAAATCCAAGATGAGCCGGAAAAACTAGTCAGTTCTGAAGCTAGCAAATGGGTTCAACAAAGAGAGGTGTGGAAGGCAAAGGGCAAAGAAAAGGTAGTCGATGAATGGCAGGAGCAGAGAGAACTGGTGGCTAAGATCACAGAAGATCTAGCTAAGAAGCTGTCAGAGAAGCCAGAAAGTTCTAATGCGTAGGTCATTCAAAAGATACCAGCCCAGTCTTCTGAGAAAACACAACCAGATCAGTCAAGGTTTGGGATTCTTGAGACTATGTTGGCTACACTTCAGGGACTGGTGGAGGAACTTTAAATTAGATATAACTACAAAAGGAAACACTAAAGGAGGCACAATAGGTACCAGAACAGAGGAGTGGTACCTTGATTCTTCAAGTTTTGATACTAACTCTGATAAAGAGAGAGAATATTAAGATCTCTGAAAGAATTCAGAAAGTGACAGCTGAGCTAGACAACATCAAAAAAAGTTTGCCTGAAGCAGCAAAATTCATTAGACAGCAAAGAAAGGCTAAAGCGGAAGCCAGAGCATTTGACTTGTCAGTTGTCAGAGATGGTGAAGTGCCGGTGATCCAAGTAGACTACAAAGTTAGAAAAGAGTGGGAGCCACTATCCGGTGTTATACTGGATGGAGGGCTCGGAGTAAACATTCTGGGGGTACACCTTCAGCAAAGAATGAGTATTACAAACTTGAAAAGTTTGACTGGCAGACCATCGAGTTGTGCAGGCAACATGGATGATAGAGAGTATGCACATAAGGGTGGGAAAAGTAAAGCTCAAGACCAGCTTCTTGGTAATAGACATGCAAGGCGCATATGGGATGCTACTGGGTCACCCATGGTTGGATTTTCACGACTATGCCAATCAGAATCTGACAATACAGGGTGCCAGTAGAAGAATTCAAATCCAGACAAACAACACTAGGAATTGGAGAAACGTGCTGCGACCAGAAGAGCTTGCGAAAAGTGTGGAGTAAAGAAAATTGAGAGGATGCTGGCAGTAATGAATATTTTTCCATTGATTGAGTTAGACTTGAATGACGTATTATTTGATAAAGATTAGGCTGAAAAGAAAAGGAAGCAATTTCCTCTTCAGTTCACTAAATTGAATTCTGGGGAACGACCAGTTCACCTAACTGGAAGGCTAGAGAAACCAGTTGACTCTAAAGAAGAATTCTCAAATTTCAGTATACCAGTGACCTTTGAACAAGCACACTCTGAGGAAGTTATTAAAGTTACAGTTCAAAACTAAGGGGTCCGTCTTGGGATTATACTGAGAAGTAAACCAAAAGGAACGGAGGTGGGCCTAACTGGTTGCTTCCAGATAATCAGGAAATTGAAGAATGGAACATGGGTTTTGAGGAAAATCCCAAATTGATCAAAGTAAACAAGTATCTGAACTCAGGAATGAAAGAAAAAGCTAGACACGTGTTCTAGAAGTACAAGGACGTATTCTCATGGGAACATACGGATCTAAAAGGAGTAGATCCAGAGGTCTATCAACATAGAATACCGCTGCATTAGGTAAAATATGAACCCTCTAGGGGCCCTTTGGGATTAAGGTTAATTAGAGGCCAGCCAATGAGAAGAGGGTGGTGGACACACTCTATGCCTCAAAAATGTATGGGGACAAAGTAGTCTTACACTTCTTAAATGGGCTCTTACCTAGTGAGAAGGGGGGGTGGGGGTGGGCCATATGGAACCTCCAACTTCCCTCCTTTTTTATCTGGTTTTGAAAAAATCCTAAAAATTTGAAATTTTTCAAAATTTTCAAAATTTTCAAAATTTTCAAAACTCAAATTTTATCTTCTTAAAACCCCCCTAAATCTATTTTATGGTAAAAAAAACATTTTTTGCCCTCAAAAAGTCAAAACGTGCACCCAAAAACCCTAAAATTCAAAAAATTTTAAGAACTTTTGAAAAATATTTTTTTACTATCCAGAGCTCCCCCAAAAGTAGTCCTCAGGCAAAAAGTGATTTTCTCTCTTTAGAACCCCTTTTCCAACCCCTCCTTGGTTGCAACCATCACACTCATCCTCTACTCCAACACTCTCTCTCTACACCATCTCCATTGCTGCAACAAGGGAGCTCCTCTCTCCTCCCCTACCACCTTCCATTGCTACACCAAGCAAGGGTTATCCACCTTCTCCTTCCATTGCCACACCAAGCAAGGGTTATCCACCTTCTCCTCCCATTGCCACACCAAGCAAGGGTTAACCACCTTCTCCTATATCTTTATCCCACCTACATTGTAGCAACAAGCAAGGTCCTGCTTCTCCTCCTAATTTTTCTTTGCTCAACCATGGCCAACTCTACTTAGCAAAGGCGGCCAAAGGATGAGGTCACAACACTTGCATGTCACAACACTAGAGGTATAGATGATGAGTGGGTGCCACAAGAGTTCACCAAAGGTGCTTGGGTATACATGCAACCATCTGCTATTGGCCCTCATGGTGTGCAAAATTGTGCAAACTTGGATCATCATTGGAAAGGAAAGCTCCTTGGCTTCAGGAACCGCAAAGACAAGGGGACCATAGCCATTGTGCAACATGTTTTCTCAATGTCAAGCATGCAATTGCAACAACCACCTCGATTTCCAACACATTGTAAGTACATATTCTGAGAATAAAAAGCTAGGTGTGAAATCACAGTGTAATGTTATTATGGATTCATACTTAAGATTTGCCATGCATTTATAGTCATATTTTCATCCACGTTGGTGGAGGAGCAACCACTACATAGTCTCTCCAACACATTCAATGCTATACATGCGGATATTGGAGCAACAATGTTCGCACATCTTTGCCCAACCAAACGAGTTCAAAGAAGGATTTGTTCTATTCTCACTCCTATATTGTGCCTACTTCTACACAAGAGTTTGGAACTCTTGAACCCATCAAAGTAACTTCCTTATTAAGTATGGAGTGGTTGGTGCCAGATTTGTGGTCGGTAGCATCTTTCAAGCAAAAGATGATAATAGATGTCCAAAACTCTTTGAAATACTCTAAAGCTTCTAGGTCTGTGGGCTTGAGTTGGTGTTTTCCTATTCATTGTTTTGTGCATATTTTTAAAGAGTTTGGATTTGTGGAGACTACCACAATGCTTGTATGTAAAGATGTGCATTATGAGGAATTAGGAAGGCTTTTAGAAGAGGACTAGGGTTTTGTGGAGGGAATGCACAATGGGGACCGGTACCATTGTAAGGTTGGAGCTTCAGGTATTGGAATGCGCTATTTGAAATCCCGCACCTCCTTGTACATACGATTTCACTATGATCGTTGGATGTGCAAGCTTGGAGTGTGGACTCCCTTACAGAGTGTACACGGTGCTATTGCAAGCTTCAACATTGCAATGAAGATGCCTAACGATGCTTTGGAGGAAGTCAAGTGAACAAGCATTGGATTCTCATTAATGTGCAAGAACATTTGGTTATTATGGGTTTTGAGGCCCTTCAACAAGCACAACTTCGTTTACAAGGTCACAAGGTGAGAATCCTTCCACCACATTTTTAATACATCATAGTTTGTCGATCATTGGATGCTTATTGTAATGAATGTCCACAAATTGGGAAGAGAATGGAAGACAAATTGAAGGTCGAGGAGGACTGGGGGATGGATGGAACTATGCTATCGCTCTTATAACTTTGTAACTCTTGCAATTTTGAAAACGATCCCTAATGTAATCAACATGATTTGCTTTGGCAAATCATGTCTTTGAATATAATTTTTTGCATTGAGATGAGAGATCATTTTTTGGTGAAAGTGCCTCTTTTTAAAAAAATGTCTTTAAAAAAGGGACCATTATAAAAGGGGGGCCGCATAACTCATTCACTATTTTCACTTTTGCAACTCTTGAGCTCCTCCACTCTCTATCTACACCCTAGGCTAGACATGGACGCTTCCACAGCCTCTGCATCTGCACCCACATCCACCCCTTTGTCACGCTTCATCCTCTTCCTTGAGGACACCAAATACAAAGGGAAGTTGGACCTCCACACCTTTTTTACTCGTCTACCTGACCTTGACGCCACAATTTCCCTTCACATGGATGCATTTGCCGAGATTTTTGCATTCATGGAGGAGCACATCATAAAATATTTCGTATCTATCTCCCCACATGCAGGGATCTAGGCGCCTTGCAAACTTTTGTGCTACATACACAAAGGTGATCGCCCATTCTCCAAGCGGTTGCGATGATTCCAAGAAATTGCCATCGATGCAAGCCATTTCTTGGACGAGCAAGCCCCAGGGGTGTCAGCGCTCAAGAAGCGCAAGTTGGGGATGGAGTACCTTTCTCGGCTAGCAACATTTATCTTCTTGGTGAGCGAGGAACCTGATTTCGAGGAGCTCCGCTTACCACACCTTCAGGTTGGGTCCTTTATCAAGGACACCAAGGATCAGAAGGTTATCCCCATGAACCTTGTAGTGGAAGGAAAGACACTTCGGCTCGAGTACCCCAGGGGGCTCGAGGAAGTGGTTGAGAAATCCATCGTTGTGGTTGTCCCTAGTGACACTCTAGCACCACTACCATTGACGGATGTGGCTATCCAAGAGGTAGAAATCAGCCGCTTCTCCTCAATGGTAGTGGATGGGGAGGAGTATGTGTTTATGCATGATTTGGAGAAAGCATTTGGCCTGCGCATGGATGAATGCTTGAGCGTGCTATGCAACAACACCAAATGTCCCTTAGACAATACGCCAGATGCCCTACAAAGCAAGCTCTTGCCAGTTGGGGACTCTATTGCTGACACTAATGTAGTTGTATGTGCGGAGGTCCTGGAAACAGAGTAGTTTCATGTGGCTGAGGAAGAATTCCAAGCCACGCAAGCCAAGGTTGAAGCCGCTAGGATGCCTATGCCATTATGCAACCTCCCATCTGATGATCCAAAGCTCGTAGCTGCGGTGCATGGGAGCATTGACTTGGATGCAAAGGGCAAAGGGAGGAGGTAAACTCTATCCTAATTTTCATGTTATTATTTTATCCTTCATTGCCTTTTTTCTCAACCTTCATTGGTTTATGACAGGACGTCGTGGAGGTTGATGATTTTGCTGCAAGAACGGGTGGCAAGTGGACGGGCTTTGGACCTTAGTCTTCCCTTGCGCATTACCTAGGACAACTCCCCCCTGGTGATGTGGCCATTATCCATAATGAATTTACTCCCCAAGCCCATTTTATGACTTGGTCGTTGAAAGCTTTGAGCAAGTTTTTGTGTTTGAGCACCATTGCTCAAGCCGCGCATCTTGTGTTCCTAGTGCATAGATCCCTTGTATGCACAACGTTTGGCACTAGCTTCCGTGGTAAAGTACTTGCCCAGATAGGGATACATGCTTCCATTGGCTCAACTGACCCAAAGGCTATAGCGCAGTCCCTCTTGACTGGGCAGTTGCCTTACGCGCAAGATAAGCGCCAGGAAATGGTCAAGAAAATTATGAACTCCTCAGATACATGATGTAAACTCACCTTTTTGGAAGTAATAAAAAAATTCGGAATTGTCTCTCTATCTTGAAAATTCTTCTCAATGTGATTTGTCAATCTTGAAAATTGTTGTAATTGGTGATATGTTTCAATAAGTTGTGTCTTTTTTGCTTCAAGTAACAACACAACGGAAGTTAGATGCACATGATACTGGGAAAGTATAAACACATTTGAGTGAGAAGAAGTCGTTTCTCTAAAGTAATGATGCAAAACCAATTGCTTTCAGTTAATTTATGTTTTTTAAGTATCCTAGGGGGTAGAGAATCCTACCAGGTGCCAAAAAAAGGGTGGCCACAAGGGCGCGCAAATGGCCCATCCATCAGTTTTGGATGGCCCATCCATCACTTAAAAAACATAAATTAACTGAAAGCAATTGGTTTTGCATCATTACTTTAGATGGAGCCTTGTGGCCACCCTTTTTTTGGCATATGTAGCATATGTTTTCACTCAAGGACACTAGAAAAGGTGAAATCAACTGTGAATTTAAGTTTTCAAGCACACTATCACCTGCTTTAGCTCTACCTACACCCTTGAACCAAAAGGCCCAATTACATGGGACATTTGAAAAATATAAATTGATGTTGCATAGACACTTGGTTTCACAATATGTTAACTTTTTTGATATCCTATGGGGTAGTCAAAGCTTGAAATTGCCAAAAAAGGGTGCCTACAAGGCTCCATCTAAAGTAATGATGCCAAACCAATTGTTTTCAGTAAATTTATGTTTTTTAAGTATCCTGAGGGGCAGAGAAGCCTACCAGGTGCCAAGAAAAGGGTGGCCACAAGGGCGCGCAAATGACCCATCCATCAGTTTTCAGTTAATTTATGTTTTTTAAGTATCCTGGGGGGTAGAGAAGCCTACTAGGTGCCAAGAAAAGGGTGGCCACAAGGGTGTGAAAATGGGCCATCCAAAACTGATGGATGGGTCATTTGCGCGCCCTTGTGGCCACCCTTTTCTTGGCACCTAGTAGGCTTCTCTACCCCCCAGGATACTTAAAAAACATAAATTAACTGAAAGCAATTCATTACTTCAGAGAAACCACTTCTTTTCACTACCTAAGATATCCCTGCACCAAAAGACCCAATTACATTGGACTTTTGAAAAACCTAATTTAATGTTTTATAGACACCTGGTTTCACAATATGTTAACTCTTTTGATGTCCTATCGGTAAACAGAACTTGAAATTGCAAAAAAAATGGTGGCCACAATGGCCACACATGGATAATAGACATAGTAGACATAACTGTTGATCATATTGTCATTGCAAAGTCATCTCATTACAAAATAAGGGTGTGCAATACAAAAAGAGGGGTGACTTCGGTTAATGCTCGAAGTCTCATTGCAATCGACGTGCAAGCTGCATATCTTTTGGCTGTATTGTCACTCTCTTTGCATGAATGGTGCATAGGTTGGTATCTTCCAACACCGAAATGATGTGGGCCTCTACAGCTTCTTGAATAGCCTCTAGCACTATTGCTTGCATTCTATACTGATTTCCATAGCTTTGAAGCACCTCCTTCACTGTGCAAGCAAAGGGGGCGCATCGAATCAAAAGCTCTGTAGTCTTCTGGTAGTGGCGGATTTCTGCTCATGCCCTTGCTATTTTTCGGCGCCGCTGTGGTTGTCTTCGGGGCACTTGCACATTTGCTGGCTGGCGACGTTTAGGATTCCTGGAAAAATAGACTTGCGCATGTTTACATGCTTAGGGGCTGGATCTGTAGCCTCTTCTGATTCATACTCTTCCCTTGGCTCCCGATATTGTGCTGTGGGAAGAGCTCCCTCGCCTCGAGGCAGTGTCTTCCCCCCAACGGGCACCCGGTGTGTGCGCGGTATATCAGCTCACAGCCATGGTGTCTCACTCTCTGATTCAGTGTCTATATGGACCACCCGAGTCCTGGATGGTCCTCCTTGTGATTGGTGGTGCGATGGCTCCTCCCTATCAGACTCTGTTGTTTGCTAGGCCTCTTCTTCTCTCCAGCACTGGGCACGTTGCTTCATTCTTCTTCTAGGTGTTTGTTCTTATGGACGTGGAGATTCAACGGCCCTCGATGACTCTGGTGCCCTACTAGCATGTCCACTGCCAGAAGAGTTCCTGGAACGGCCAAGTGTTCGTGGCCGTTTTCTTGTGCCCTAAAGCCATGCCGGCTTCTCACATCCTTGGAGGGTGTTTTTGTTGGTAGGCGGATGCTCTTTCACGGTTTGTTTGGTGCGCACTATTTCTATGGTAAGAGCTCACCTTTTCTTAAGAAATGAGTGGTTTATGAGAGCATGCAATATTTATAAGGGCCCATTTAAAAGGGCCTTGTTCACACTAATTTTGAAAAAAAACTATTATTTTTACAATGAACATGTCGTTAGGAGTTGGACCCTTCGTTCACGTGTAGTGACTCGCGCATGATCCTCTTTGATCCTTATCACAATCTTCATCGTCTCCATGCAGCATGCTTGGCGGAACCTTGCAACATTTACCACTTGTTGCTATGCTCTTGACGACTCCATTTCCGCACTTCAATAGCAATCTTGGATTGTCGCGCACACTCCATTGTGAGCTTACGAGCAAATGTTGTGCAAAAAAACCAGTTGAAAATCTCCTCCAAATAATTGGATTGCACCATTCCACCACCATGTCGAGTATTTTTGAAGTACACTCCCCTTGCTCGATAATGGGACTTCTCCATGCCTTGAGTGCTAAAAATTTCAAGCGATCCATACTTGTACATAAAATTTACACCATGCGCAAACAAGATATGTTGTTCACATGAGTAAACGATCCACATTATTTAATAAAAACAATCCCTTGTAATAAATTCACCATGTAACATGGCTTACCATGTAATGTGTGATGTTATTTTCACCCCATGAAAGGGTGAACACCTTGGTAAAATCCGCCAAGGCTTCTTGAAATGATTGGCATCATTCTTCTATTGTGCTGTTAAGGCCCACTGAGCTTGACCATTTTATCAAAATGTGCCCAAACTTGCTTGCGCTTGTTTGCAAGCTCGCCATTTGAATCATTGTCAGTAGTAGCTTTACATAACTCCTTCCAAAGCTCCCAAAGGTTACCTGCCTGCTGGTTGGAGCTGTTTTGAGCAGCATATCGACTTGGCTTTCCTTGGGAAACTTTCTTCAAAAAGTGTCTAGCTTTTTGTCCACTCATTGACACTTGTTGAGAAATTTCATGGGCCTCCCCTATGTTCTTTGCAGCAATGATAGACACATTTCCACCGTGACAGCCAATGGAATTCAAGAGTACCTCCACTCTTTCGATCGCTTCCTGGTACTTTTCCAATAGTTTCATTGTGAAAGCATAGTCAATGTGGAGCTTCAATAGCCTATCAAAAATGCTCATGAATGCATGTAATGTACAAAAATGTACATTCGATAGAGGAAATGGAAAGATTGGATTCCAAGCGTGGTCCTTTTGATCACGGTTTGGGGCATTGAGCATGGGACATCTCAGAATAGATGCTTCTCATTCTCTACCTTCATCTCCAACATCACGACAATCTAACCCTTGTTCTCCATGCCCTTGCCATGGAAGCATGGAACTGACCTTTGCAGTGCTCTTATGTGATTTTTATCCATTAGGTTTGTATCCTCGAGTGCAAAATGGACAAGGCATGAGAGAAGAAGCCCCTTGTTTGCAGCCAAGCAAACACTTTATGGTCTTTAAGTCCCCACCTAAGTGCCACTCCATATCATAACTACCAAAACCCTCAACCTCCAACTTCTGACCTGCAATTTTGGAGTGTATTACTTCTGTGATCCATGGAGTTCTCTCAAAAATCCATGAAAGTACTCCATTGGTCTCTTTGGGCACCTCAATAGCACCCAACCACCAAATGTCTTTCTCTAATTGCACGCTAAAAGATGGGGTGGGAGATGGCTCGACTGAATCCCTTTGCTTGGTTTGCAAAAGGGCCTCGTTCATTAGAGTGACACTTAGCCTCTTTAACCTTCGGCCTTTCACTATTTGACACTCATCGAGTTTCATCACAAAAGAGACGTTTGTGCCAAGCACTATAAAATAAATAGTGCCAAGACCTTAAACTTCAAAGTCTATGATAAGAACAATACGAAAGAAAAAAGTAAAGTGTGTCACCTTCTTCAGGTAACTCGTAAAATCTAAGCATGGCTTGTTGAGCCTTCTAAGGTCCACAAAAATATTGTTCCACATTGTGTAAGGGAAGACTTTCTTTGAAGGTCTTATGGATTGTTTCTTACCTTTTCCCCTTGTCTTTGTTGCACACGAAGCATAAAGGGAAGTTGGCATTGTATCCTCAATGTGTAGGTATGTCCCAATGCGGGAGAACACATCTTTGTTTGTGGCCTTCTTTGCAAGGTTGACCTTGTGAGAAACGGGAAATAGGTTTTTTACAACACCATGCTCTTTGAGGGCATCCTTTAGGAGCTGAAAAATAGCCTGATAGGCTTTGGTGTTGATTCCATCCTCATCACAAG
This sequence comes from Adiantum capillus-veneris, assembly GCF_014529385.1. Classification (NCBI taxonomy): domain Eukaryota; kingdom Viridiplantae; phylum Streptophyta; class Polypodiopsida; order Polypodiales; family Pteridaceae; genus Adiantum; species Adiantum capillus-veneris. The sequence continues at coordinate 74,427,116 of NC_140959.1, forward strand.
CTTGTTGCAGGTCATCATCACTAATCACATTTCTCAATTTACGGATAAGGTCGTTGGTGACTACATCCTTAATGTGCTTACCTCCAGGTGATTGTAAGATAGAAATCACATCCTGGGTATTGAGACAACTAGTGAGAAGGTTGACTCGATCATGGCTTGTTTCACCGCATGCCTCCTGGATGAAGTTTCTAGCAACCAATAAAAATAAATGTTAGAAAATAGTGTATGGTAAGAATACATCATGCAAGTAAAGACCAAATCACCTTGTGGCTATCACTTGTCGTTTGCGTGATCCTCCCGAATGTGCAAGAGTTTCAATGGATGAATACGTGCATTTACGTTCCCTTGCACCAAGGGGTGTTTCTTTCAAGTATGTGATGGTGTTGGCAAGCTTCTTATTGTGGGACTCCTTTTCTTGCATTTGTTGTTGAAGAGTTTCAACCACCCTCTCCGAAGAGCCAACACTCTCTTGTAATGTCGTCGTCTTGAGGTGAAGAGCTTGACATTCGTGCATCCACATATGCAGAGAAGCACCTGCACCCATACACAACCGCTTGCAATAGCCTAGCAAGCATGCTTCTCCCCTCCCACGAAATTGAAGAAATGTCGAAAGGCTATTAAAGGATGGATGGAAGTGGCTTATAGGATCGTAAGGGTACAAATGGCCGTCCACCCAAATGTCAATATTGGTCTCACAAGCGGTGCGACGTTCCTATGATGACCTTTGATCTCCCTCACTACTAGCGACCTTTGGTGCAAACGCCGTGGGTAAGCGAATATGTATTCTTTTGGTGTGCGGAGTACGTGGTGGTGGAAGCAAACCATTTGTGATGTCCGTGAGCACCATGGAAGTTGTTGCGTGAGGAAGAAAATGATGAAAAGATAGAGGGGGAGGGGTAGGGAGATTGAGGAAGATGGGAGGAGAGAAGGAGGGACGGGGGGGGAGGGAGAGATTGGGGAGGAGGAGGAAGGTAGGGACAGGGAGGGAGAGGAGTGGGAGAGAGGAGGGAGGAGGGAGGAGGAGGAGAGAACAAAGTTTTTTTTTAACTTTTTGGGGGAAAATATTTTTGAAAAAATGGACTTTCTAAGCTTGTGGGTTAAAAAATGGATCAAAAAATGATTTTTGGATATGTATATATGTTGGGAGGGAGTTTTAAGTAAAAAAGAAGTAAAAATGATTTTTTTTTTTTAATCCAACTTTGACTCTTAGTGACCCACGTTTTTGTTGATGTGGTCATACCTCTATGCTTCCTTCACTTTAAAAAAGCTAGAGAGAGAAAGTAACCCCTTAGGTCCACATCCTACATTTGTCTTAAAAAAACGCTAGAAAAGCCTACTCAAAACTACCTTCTTCAATGCCCTTGCCCCCTTAACCCCACACAACATTAGCCTTAATCCCTAAAAATTAGGATTCCTTACAAGGCCCATGCAAGGTTCATATTTCTCCTAATGGAAACCGGATGCCAGGCCAGTGCGATTGCAACGATATAGAATGAATCCAAATTATGCTAAGAAGGTCAAAGAAGAAATCGATAACCTTCTGAAGGCAGTAGTGACTGGTTATTTCCTATTGTGGTAGTGCCCAAAAAGAATAAAAATCTCAGAGTTTGTGTGGATTATCGAAAGCTAAATTCTCAAACCATCAAGGATCCTTTTCCATTGCCTTGTATGCTTCTAGATGAGATTGCAGGCCACAAGATGTATATCTTTATGAATGAATATAGTGGTTATAATCAGCTATCCTGAAGACTAGAGTAAAACTATTTTTATCACTGAATGGGGAGCATTCATGTATCTGGTTATGCTGTTTGGTCTTTGTAATGCTCCAGCGACTTTCCAAAGGTGTATGATGGAAATCTTTAGTGAATTTCTCCAACGATTTCCCTCTCCATATCTATGGATGACTTCACTGTCTATTCAACTGAGGAGAAGCATTTTCTCTTTTTGGAAATGGTTTTCTAGCACTGTAAGGAAAAGAGGATCTATTTGAACCCATTCAAATCTGTTTTCTTGGTCTAAAAAGGACAACTATTGAAACATATAGTGTCCAAGAATGGCATGAAAATGGCCAACGATAAGATCTAGTGTGTCCAACAGGCCAAGGCACCCCGCACAGCATCAGAGTAAGGTTCATTCTTGAGATATATCAATTTTTATAGAATATTTGTTCATATGTTTGCTTCTAAGGCATTACCTTTGTATGAGCTCACAAAGAAGAACAACAAGCTCATTTGGACTGTTAAATGTGAGGAGAGTTTTCAATGTTTAAAAAATGCCATTATCAGTAAGCCAATACTTCGACAACCGGATTGGGATGTTATTTTTCATGTGCATGTTGATGCTTCAGGACTGGCAATGGGAACAATACTAGCTCAACCTGAAGGGAGGACTGATTATCCAGTATATTTTGCCAGTAGGTGATTCAGTGAAGTTGAACAAGGATAAACTACTACACAGAGAGAAGCCTTAGGAATAGTTTTCAGTGCTACTAAGTTTTGACACTATTTGCTGGGAAAGCTATTTCATTTTTATGTGGATCATCAAGCATTATTATTTTTTATTAACAAAGTTATTATTCAAGGAAGATTGATCAGATGGATGATGTTCCTGATGGAGTTTGAATTCCACATATTTCATAAGCCCGGTAAATCCCATTGTGGTGCTGATTTCCTGTCCAGAAGTATTGATGGCTACTCAAAAGTATCCTTGAGAGATGAGCCAGTGGATGCAATAATTTTTTAGGTAATAACTAAAGAAAACACATATCCAAAATGGTAGAATGTATATCAGCTACTTTCCAAAGGAGAATTCCCAGAAAATTGGATTCAAAATCACAACAAGGCCCTAATTAATGAGAGTCTGAAGTTCACCATCATAGGAGGATTACTCTATAGACTGGGAGTAGATGGGGTTCTTTGAAGGTGTGTGCCTATGGAAGGCAGAATGCAAGTTATTTTGGTGGCGCATTATGCGGATTCTGGAGGACATTTCTCCACTGATATTACTTATAAGAAGATTTTGCAGGCTGCATTGTAGTGGCAAACTCTAATATCTGATGTTAGAAGCTTTTGCAAAACATGTGACATATGCCAGAGGATGGGCATACCAATAGAAGCTGATATGACTCCACTTACTACAGTTCAACCACTGGGAGTATTTCTGAAATGGGGTATGGATTTCATGGGTCCATTCAAGAAAATCACTTCAAGGAAGAACCGTTATATATTGATGGCCACTTGTTATGTCACCAAATGAGTAGAGTCCAAGGCTCTTCCAGATAACACCACAAAGTCCACTGCTCTATTCTTATTTGAAAATATTATCTGCCATGACACATTTTAGCTCTCATTCAAGCATAGGAAATCAACACCATATTACCCCAGGTGCAATGGGCAAGCATAGAGAAGTAATAAAACTATTAAGATCATTCTCACCAAGATTGTGCAGAAGGAGCCACACCAATGGGATTACTGGACTGACACCGTTCAGAATGGTGTATGGTACTGAAGTTGTAATGCCTATGGAATTTGTGATTCCCAATCTAAGGATGGTGGTTGAGTATGGATTGGATTTCAATCACAAACTTAAACACAGACTAGAGGAATTAGCACAACTGGATGAGTTAAGACAACATGCTATGCTGGAATAGGAGATTGTTCAACAAATAAGGAAGCACTGGCATGATAGAAAAATCAAGGTTACGGAGTCTCAAAAGAGTGACTTGGTTCTGCTCTATCAATCTAGACTGGGCTCTAAGAAACCAAATTTAAAGATAGCTTGGGCTGGTCCGTATGAAGTTGACTGGGTGTTTTCCAATGGTAGAGTAAGGTTGAAGGAATTATCTAGATTACTATTGCCAGGTGTTTATAATGGGGCCAAGATCAAGATATATTATTCTAATGAGAAAGATACTTCTAGAGAAGAAGATACTGGCATTTTGGGTACTGAGGAAATTTCAGAACTAGCTATTCTAAATCTCTTTTATGCATAACCAGTACCAGAGCCAGTCACGGTGTCAGAAGAGTCTCAATGTATTAAAATAGTGTAAGTGGCAGAGTCAGTAAAGTGTCAGAGGCAGTACCAATTTTTATGAGGCAAAGGGAATTCATGTGGTAATCATTAAAAGGAACATGGGAAGCATTAGCCAATGCATGTGTGCCACGTCGTTGACAGTGCACAAAACTCTAGGAACGGTAAGTAGTGGAGCTTTGATGGCACGAACGCGTATAACAGTAAGGCAAATAGGCATTCTTCCTCACAAATCTCCTACACAATGCCTACCTGCTATTACACACTCGTCATTGCCAAGCTGTGAGGCTTCTTCACTACAAACACAAACCTCCTCATCCGAAGAATCTATCGATCACTGTCTGTCCCTCCCCGACACACCTGTTGGCTACAGCTTTGACTATCCAAGGAACTCTTCTTCCTCTAGTGACTTAGCGTCTTCACAATGCATGGGTAGAAGAAAAATGTCAGAGAAGATGTAGGAAACCATAGACAAAACTTCGGCAATCATCACCTCTCTTAAAGCTTCTCTAACACTTATTCCCCATAGCAAGATACAATGGTATGTGTTCACTAAGCAGGCGGAAGTGTTGCTGCAACTGTGGCATTTTCATGTGGTGGTGTGAGCTACAAGAATAGATTTTGATACAACTATAATCAAGCAGGTTCTTGATTCCTTTAATGCTGAGGATGGCAGTGCTTTTGTCAATGGTAGGAAAGTCAAAGCAACTCTTGAGAGTATTGCTTATGATTTCAAACTACCCAATGAACCGAAGCCAACCACATCAATTGTAGAACAGATAAGTTCAGCTCTCAAAGAAGATGAGGTAGCCAAGAAAAAATACAAGGCTAGTGCACAAGGGGTTCCAATAGCAGGTCTGGACGTCCCTACAGCTTACAGGCTTGTTGTTGAAGCTGTTAGCCTGAAAAACAACCCCACATATGTGTCAAAAGAGTTGTTTGCTATGCTTCTTGCAAAAAAATTAGATGATACAGCCAAAATCAACTTATGTAAGATCTTCTCTCATAATGTGATCTAGCAGACTGCCAAGTTGAAATCTCAGAACGTTCTCAAAGCTTGGTATGTCTGGCAATTTCTTTACTAGGTAAATACTCTAGATGCTCATTATCAGGTACGGATGGCTTGGAGTCAGAAGCCCATCCTAGATCGAGACTAAAAATGTTGAGCTATCTTCACATGAAGAAGCTCCAGGCAATCAATTGGCTCTAACTGGACAAAAGAGGAAGGCCACAGAGGTGAAAGCCAGTGCTTCAAAGAAACCAAAGATTACGTTGGCCAAAGCAATGCTTTATTAAAGCAACTGGAAAGTCACGTTAAGTCTTTTCCTCCTAGTAAGCTTTCAACACGACAGACTTCAGCCACACCTATAGAACAGACTCAGCACAGACCAGTGCTAGAAAGGGCCAGCAGGAACAGACTCTAGAACAAACTAGTGCTGGGAAGGGCCAGCGGGAAGAGAAAACTCTAGCAGACAACAGCACTGGAAAGGGCCATCAACAAACAACATCAAGTGTTGAGCAGGCGGTGGTTAAAGACAAGGGAAAGGGCTCAGTACTTGACAGTCCAGCCAACAAAATTACTTTCATTGAATTGGCTTTATCCATAGACAAGAACGATAAACTACAGAAGTTATAGCATCACCCTCTCAAAGGTCAACTAATTATTCAAACAACTAATTTGCAGCACTTACCATACATGGCTCATGTTATGACTTATGAGCCAGACCAGTCTGACCAAGCAATAGTAGCTGATGGTTGCTTAATGCTTATCCAATCATCATGGAATACCATTTTCAATGATTTAGGATAGATGATGGATGCATCAGATCCCAATGAGAAGCTAGCTAAGCTAAAATAAGAACTGGGAAGCAACCATCAACAGCAGGTTCAGAAACTTCAGCAGGATGTGGCTGCACAAAAACTCAGGCATACTATTGTTGAAAATCAATCAGTAAGGACAATTACTGAGTTGCAGAAAAAGTTGTTGAGGGTTGAAATAGAAAATCGGAAATTAAAGGAAGATAAGGATGCAGCCTTAAGAGATGCCAATAGATTTCAAACTCTGCTAAGAATGAAGCGGACAGACTTCAAAGAACTGATGAAAACCCACACTGCAGTAAAACCATCTCTCACAGAGAGATATGTTTATAGTAATCTTGCTGATATTTTGAATCCAAAGGGCAACGTCACTTTGAATATGGAAAATCTGAAGGCACTTATGGAGACCATGTAGAGTGATCTGCAGGACAAGCTCTCTAAATACAACACGACATTAGCAAATCAAGCCATCATGGATTATATTGAAAAGCAAAATAATCATGATGAGGATTTTGAGAGAGAAGAGGAGAAGGATGAGGAAGGGGAGGACAATCAGGCCGACACACCTAATGATGATAATGACTTTCCTTCTTCCCCACCTTCAGGCTCTAGTGCTAGTAGATGAGCTGCCCACAGGGGGCAGTCAGCCCAACAAATACCAGCCAGTTCATCACAGGGACCAGCCAGTAGTCTGATGGTTAGTAAACTAGGCAATGAACAGATGGACAACACTGGAAGTTCTCCGGTACACCTATCACAACACAGTTCAGACAGCAAAGGAAAAGCCAAAGGTGTGGTTGAGTCCTTAAAGGGTAATGAGAACCATTGATTACAGCTCATCACATTGAACAAGAGATTGAGACATCAACAAGCTCTTATTACTAGGATGTATTTGGAAGATGATGTTCTTATCTTTGATCTAAAAGGCTTTCAAAGGCTATATGTTGGAGCGAGGGAAATGATTCACCATTGGAAATCAGTTGCCTTGTATGATCAAGAATTGTGTCAACTACTTGTGCATCCCAGTAGAATCCAGGTGTTGGAAAGGGTACATGAGTGGGCACTGACTTCTGATGATAGGATAGTTAATCTACACTAGCAAATATAGTCCACTGTAGATCGATGTTATCTAGCCCTTGAATTAGATCTACTGCTTGGAAACGTGCCTACATACAAGTGTACGAAGGAAGTGAGAAATCAATTGGAAGAAGTTTTACTTCAGATGCAAACTACCAGAGGAGTTTTGGACTAGAGGGTGCAGACTATCATTGAAGATCAAACTTCCATCAGTAAAGGACCTTGGACTCAAATGACAGTAGGAGAACAGGAAACTGCTCTCCGAAGACTCTTTTAGCTAGTCCGAGTTACTAGGAAGACGATGTAGCAAGAGAACCAGGTTGTTCTCAATTTTCTGGAATTTATGCCCGATTCTCTAGTTCTCATGTATGCATTGCCTGCTAAAGAAGCTAAACTGCCCAAATTTTTCCTAGCTTTGTATCCTCAGCATCCAAAACTAGTGGATTGGCTCACCTACTTTAATATCACTGATGAACTTCAGAACTGGTATGAGCAAAACATTGTAGAATGGAAAACATGGCAAACACTGATCAATGATGCTCTCAAACTAAATGATGGCATGGAACTGCAAGGAGAAATGTAGAGGGTCAAACTATCCGTGGGTCAGTGGAAGGTTTAGCTCCGTGGTTTAACAAAGACACAAATCAATTGCTTCAACTGACTGTGTAATCTTCCAAGATCCCTGAAAAGGATATCACTCCTAAACTAGAATTGGGGCCACAGTATGGAGAGATGGCTGAGATTCTCTTTGAAGTAAGAATTAACACAAATCAACCTCTTCAGCAAGGAGGATCCACACAGCCTCACATTGTCACAAATTGGCTAGAACTCATCTGACAAAGGGAAAATGCACTCTGTATGATCCCGACACCAAAACCTATGATCCTCTCACGCCTTATGAATCTAAGATGTCCACTGAAAGGTGGGATCAGCTTGAGTAGGAGGCTATTTACAGACTTATCCAAAAGGAAAATGCTGGAACTGGGACTTTTGAGGCACCAGCACAGAAGAAGGGCAAGAGGAAGCGGGTTTAGTAGAAGGATACTGGGTAGTTCCATCTCAGAATCAGACAGTGGATTTTCCCAGTGAGGCACTGGAATTTCTTTGGTTGGGCACCCTTGGAATTACAATTATAGGAGTGTCAAGCACTCAACAAACATGAAGTATGGTATAAAGCTAGCAGTATCAAAAGAGTATTGCCATGAGGAACATCGGACATACCATGAGGAACATCGGCCAAAACAGCAACCAAAAGGGTTTAGGGTTTAGGCCAACCAAAAGGCCGGATGAGTTCCTCAACACCAAAGCAAAATCAGCTAGTGGATTTTTTAAGAAATTTTGGAGTTATACCAAAATTGAAGAAAGGAGGGAAGGATGTAGAAGGCAAGGACAATCGCATTAGGTGGGAACTGTCCCTTATAAGGCTAAACAGTGGATCAATCACACCAGCAATAATTATCACATGTAGTCATTGCAATAACTCTTGGGATCTATAAATAGGACCCGTTACATTGTAATTGGGCTTCTTATCTTATTAGTTGTTCTGAGCTTTCGCGCTTCTTGGCTTCACTCTTCGCCTCTAGCTTCACTCTGTAATCATTGCTTTTGTAATCATTTGAGCTTAAATCCATTACACATTGTACTAATGTCCTTGAGCTATTAATCTGAATTTGCAATGCTTTTTCCAATATTTCAGTATGTCACTTGTTTCAGTATAATCTTCCAGTTCAATTATCTATTTCAGTCCAGTCAGTTCTCTGTTCCAGTCTCACTAAATAAACTGAAGACATAACCAGTAGCTTTAAATTTTAACATTGGAATTAGTTGTCTGAAGAGATCAAGTCCAATTCCAATGTGGGAGCGCATGTCTCAGTTCCGCGAGGAATGCTTAGCGTTGTCGTGTAGCTCTTGCCAAGGCTAGCATGATGGTGCAGTTGGATCTACAATGTGATGAGCAAGTGGGGAGTAGCACCAGGATGAACCTCACACTCTCTCTCTTCCTCTCTCACACACAGTGACGGAAGCTTAAAACTATGATTATGATAAAAGTTCTTTTTGCAAAAGTGACCTAGGTACCTTATATATCAAGGCTACCTTAGGTTAACCAAAAATAGAGTTTGAGGGGTCAAATGTCTTGGTATTTACAATTTGGAAGCCCTTCACATCCATGCTATGAGCTGCAATATCTATTTCTGTCAGTATAGGTCTATTGCCAGATTATAATTTAGAAAGAACCCAATCTTGTTCAGCATGACTCTTATCATTATGGATAGAGAAAGCTCAATCCATCACTTGCTCCAACAAATATGTCAATTCTGAGTATTTGCGATTCTCAAAAACAACTTCTAAAATCTTCATAATTGAGTGATTGGCTTCCAGATCTTGTGGGCCAATGACAACTTTGTAAGGATTCTGTAGAAATTGTCTAGCAAAACCTTCAACTTCTTTATGCCAAGCTGCACTTCAATGCAAAGTCTGTCTGCCAGGCTGACGCTGGGAGATAATATATATATATTTTAATTTGAGGTTCAAGACCCATGTTTAGCATTTAATTTGCCTCATCAAGGAAAAGATATGTAACCCTATGAAGGTTGATTTTGTCTACCATTTTTGTCTACTCTACTTCGTTGGTGACTCCTTTGTTCCTGCATCAAGGTTATCAAAGTCGCATTTGCCACTGTTAGCTCTTGTGTAGGTGTGTAAATCATTATACTGCTTCTACTTGATACATGACTTAATTAAATCCAAACAAACCCCAATTAATTCCCCAAGCGAGTAACTTGCTTCAAAAGGGATTTATTAATATCATTTGTGATAGATGACCATCTATGAGCTATCAATGTCAATTTGTTCCCAAAATTCATATACATGATGTACAGGGTATGTAGACTGCTATCATGGCTTCAGCTTTGAAAAAATTGCATCTATGGCTAGCTAGGGGTTTTCTCTTATTTCTTTTTTTCTTTTTTTTATTATAAACCCTTAGCTTGTATTCTCTATGTATAGCCTCCTGATAAAGTTTGGCTTGATTTAACTTTACAAGCTAACTTTTTGGATTTCAGTCTTGGAAATAACTGATGTCTCTGTCACCTTCTGGCTACCAAATTATGTAAAACCAATGATGTGATGACCAAAATTTGGCTTGACTCTTGGTTGCTTTTGCAAATCTCTATCACGATAATGGATCCCTATTATGCATACACAGTCAATGCATGGAAAAGATTTATGTTGTGCAAGATGTGGGTATAAGAAATTTGCTTATTGGCATTTTTTGGCGAGGCTTCCTATTCAAAGCAATGTGATTTTTCTTGAAGCTCTTGTGCCGTTCGCTTGATTGAAGGTTGTAGAGCTTTTTCAAAGGTTTACTTATCTACTTGAAGGTTCTTTGGAATCCAGTTTAGCCTTGTGGTTGGTTGTCGTATTTGGCATTGTTCCTCAGAGTGGGTTCTCTTCTAACTGTATTGTAATTATAGGAGGAATTGAAAGAATTCAAGCGATGGTGAAGTGTGGCAGTAGGTATATTGGTTCCCTTTGGGACCCACTTCTTTCTGATTGTGGATTGTTTTCTTGATGCTACTTCTTTCTGATTGTGGATTGTTTTCTTGATGCTACTTGTTTTGGAACCCATACTTGTCCCTGCTTTGTTTGTGTTTGAAGAGACTTCTTTGGGATCCACCTTGTCTTTGTGTGAGTTCTTCATTGGTCTTTGCTTCAGCTCTTGTATGCTTGGTTGAGGATTAGATTTAGACTTTGGGAGTTCACAATTTAACCTTTTTGGAATCCAAATGAACTCCGAACCTCTTTGTGCTTGAATCAACTTCTTTGGAACCCAAATCTAAGTTGCGGAAGCTTGCGACTTTGTGATTTTATTAGTTGTTCTTGCAAGCTTTGATTATTTTTTTAATGGCATTGGATCTTGTGATTTTTCATCAGAGATCTTGGTTTTCTTGATCCATGCCCATTTTTGGCCAATCTGGCTCTTTGGTATCTAGATTTGTTGAACTTTTTGGTTCTGACTTGTTGTTCTTTTCTTTTGTCCATCTTTGGTTGTCACAAAAGCTGATGTTGATAGTGATGACTTGAGTACTTGGTAGGGGATGTCAAAAGAATTAGTGACTATAGCTACTGTCCTCAGCAAGGTTGCATTCTAGCACTTTCCCTTTGTGGTTTGGCTGGTTATGGAAAGTTACTATTTGTTTGCTCTTGGATTGTTGTTTTTGGGATGAATTCCATTATCCACTTGATTAGAGAATTGGTAGCTCGTTGACATGGCTGTCTTTTTGGTTGAGTCTTTTCTTCATGTATAGGAGTCACATATGAGAATGCTTGTTGCAGTTACGTTTCCATCAAGGATTTTGGAATCCATTTTTGATGCACTTGATTCTTGTAGTGGTGACATTGGTTCTTGGGTCTTTGATTTGGAAAATCATAAAACCACACACTAGTTAAAGTTTTGTTCTTGTCACCTGCTGGGTAGCCCGGATTTTGGCTGTTTGCATCTTCTTGAAGCTCCAAGTGTTCTACAGAGTCGTAGAACATGCCTTCTTCTTTGTCTTCATTTTCTTGGATTACACTCACTGCAAAATAAGGAACGACATCATAGCCATCTTCATCACAAAACTTCGTTGTTGGATCATCTAGAATAGCACACACATCGGAGTAGCCAAGATGTGTTCCCATTCAAGTGGCTCTAACTCTTCCTCAGGAAAGGGTTCTAGGATATAATCCTCATCTTCAATTATTGCAAAGCTCCACAGATCCATGGTTCTTTAGGCTTTCCCAACCATGCTAGAAGTTTTGATCCTGCTACTATATCAGAATCCAACTCCTCCATAGGTGTTCTCGTCACATCCCTATAATTATGGTCCTTCAAGTTTATCCTTGTTGTGGTTTCCATATGTCTCAGGTAGATATAGTCATAACCCCAGTCTTGAATCATTTTTAGTTGTCTCATGAATGGTCTTCCTAGAATGATATCATATTTGTTCTTCTTGACAAAGTCAACAATAGCAAAGGTTTGCTCATATTCAATTCCACAAGAAGTAAAAACTGCTTTTTCTAGCAGTCCTATGCCTTTCTCTATGTCTGTCTACAAGCTGCAGTTTCATTCTTGTAGTCCTCACTGTTGGTTTTCCCCATTTTGTTCAGACCTCTTTTGTTGCGATGGAAACACCGGCTCCAATGTCAAGGATTGCCATGGTTTTTACACCTTGGAATTCCATGGGAAGAGTGGTGTTCCCATTTTCTCCTTCATAATACTCTCCAACCTTGTTTAACGGCACTGGCTTGGTGTTTAGCTAAGTCATTTCAAGCTCTTTGATCCCTTCCTCGATTTGATTCATTAGTTTTTTAACACCAAATTTCTCTAGGCATTTTCCCACAATCACATGTTTGGTCGTATTCTTAGCAACTCGGCTGACGTTATCGTACAAGTGACTGGTGTAGATAGAATACCTATCAGCCCTTTTGAATTGATGACCTTGCTGGGACACAGTCTCTGTGATGGGACTACAATAACATTTGACTTGGCCTCATACTCTCCCGTATAGGATGGTAGTGTTCTTAGCAAATGGGGTTGATTTTCCATAGATTGTACAGACCCTTTGTCTCTCCAATATGATTCCACATCTAAATTCATTGAGATCCAGCCTCAAATTACTCTATTGGTGGAAGAGACACTCCTCTTCCATCACCTCTTTGGTTTACTCGTCTGCTTAGCCCACTTGCTTCATTGGCCTCTCTGACTTGTTTCCACAATTCGTCAAGATCATCTGTTTCTTTACAGTTGTCAGGTATAGTTATGGGAAATCCCTTGACAGAGTTATCCGTGGTATTCAATACTATCCGTGGTTCTAAAGCGGGATCCTTGAGATTTTATACGTGCTCGTCACTTGAATCTAGCTCTTTTCATTCCTGGCTTGGTGGGATTACTGGTGTAGGTGGGACAGGGATCACACCCTCAGGTTTTTCAACTTGTGGTTCTAGTAAATCTTGGGATTTTTGAATCATTTTCTTGCACATTTCTAGCCTATTCTTTTCTAGTTCCGCGTATGGATATGTCATCCATCGCTGCTCTTGGGTTTGGTTTTTTCTTAGCCATGTTTCATTGGCTTTTACAAGGGCATCTAAATGCTCATTAACCTTCTTGACCAATACTGATCCTCCCAAACTAGCCCTTCTTGGCTCACTTTTTGTTGATGGTTGAGGTTGAGATGCCTCCGCAAGAGAAGGTGCAACTCTTTCCTCATGTTGTCTTATCTTCTCTTCAGCTTGGGTAAGCTTCTCAGCTAGGGATTTCTGCTCTCGTTCCCTGCGTGCTTTCATCCTAACCTTTCTAGCTTTCCAACTATTCCATTTTCTCTTGGTTCTTTGACTAGGTGTGTCGATCTTTGGCTCCCCCGTCTCACGTCAGTTTACGTTTTCTCTGTCTCTGGGTTCTCCTCAACTTCCTTTTGAGCTTGCACTCTCGTAACTACTTTAACTGGTATGATGTTTTTCTTTTCCGAGATACTGGGTAGCTGAACAATCCCTGTGACATTTGTCGTGATATTTCTGACTCGGTTTGGATTTTTTGGATAGTTGGGGATCAAGTGAATGATGCCACAATCAAAACAATAGGCATTCACTTGGGTGATTTCCATTTGAGGACATCGTTTGACCAAGTGGTTGTCACGGCTTTTGTGACAGTCTATCTATGGTTGAGGAGCTTCTTCTTGCAATTCCTCTTGGCTATAAACAAGATTTGACCTTTCTTAGCCTCTAATATTAATGAACCGCAATGTCCTTTCATCCATCTTATATCTTCTTTCTTCAGATTGAAACTCAAGAAGTAGCGGTTGTACCACCTCACCATTCCATGTGTTTCTCTCATCTTTTGTCGCTTTGAAGGTAATTACCCACTTTGGTTGCTATAATACATTGGAGCTGGCACTAGCGCTTGTTTGTTGGATGTTTCCATCATCTGCATATATCTCATGTCTATAGGTATTCTAGCACATGGTAGTGTAGGTTGTTTTCCTAAGACATGTTGTAATCTTGAAATCCTATTGGACCTGGTGCATTCCCCATAGAGTATCTGGGTGGAGTAGGTGCTACTGGAACAGGTTGTACATACCTCTCCCTACCATATTCCATGCCATGGTACCACTCTTCTCTCGTATGGTTTGTCCATTTTCTCTCAATTTTGCACCATAGAGGTTCTTGGAGGTCAGATTTGACTAGAAGAGCAAGTCTCTAAGCTAATCCTTCTATAAGCTTCATTTTCTCACTAGATACCTCTGGATTTACTATGGGTTGGGTTCTTGGTGAATCACTTGTTTGAGAAGATGTGTCACTCTCACTCAGTATCATATCTTTTTAAGGTTCTAGTCTTATTTGGATAGGAGTAAGTTATAGGGGTTGGTGATGGTATATATGGTCCTGTTGTGATCATAATTCCACCTCTATAAAATTCATGTTCTATGGTTGCATCTGGGTACAACCATGGTCCATTAGGTAGACTCACTTGAGGAGGCATTTCTGCCATCTCTGTGATCATTTCATCTCTCGTTATCACTCTAGAAGGGAATCCAGGTGGCTCCTTTTTTGGAATTGTCGTAGGAATTCTTATGCTTGGTGGAGATATCTGTTGCCCTTCATTGACCAAATATCCACCTCTTTCTAGTGCATTGTGTGGGTTTATGTCAAAATGTGGATAGATTGGCATTTCAGCAATTCTAGCTTGGTTTGCCATACAAGAGGATAGGTAGATTGGCTTTCCATCCTGATGATCTTATCTTTCTTAATGTCAGGTCCACTCAATACTCTCAAGATAGTCCTTAACAAGCACCTTTGGCTTAGTGAAACTTATCCCTTTTTGCCCTTGATCAGGTCTCTCTTAAGTCAGGAATTTGTGACTTTTTGTCTCTAGAAACTAGTTATGGGTACCATAAAAGTTTGGATTTGCAAAACCTGGTAGAATTCAGTTCTTCTGGCTATACGTGAGTCAATTTGGAGTTTTGTATCAAAAGTTAGAGTAGTTTTGGTGAACTGTAGTTGAAACAGCACTCAAAACAATTTTAGGACCAAGAAATTTTTCTTGTATCTTGACCAAATATGACCCAAATTTCTTGGTCAACAGCCTTCTTTTATGCTCGCAAACACTTCTGTGAGCTCAGATGTAACATTTGACCTCTAATTTGGCACTTGAGACATCATACGCGTATAAATTCTATGTGCTCAGAATTTCACCAAATTTGGTATGTGAGCTTTCCTTGATGTCCTCCACCCACTGCAAGTTTCAGTTTATGAATTTGACCTTTATTTTGACTCTTGAGACATTATATGTTGTGAGTGGGATGGAAAAATACACAACACCTCTATAATCACCCAACACACACTCTTGAGATGATACACACACAAACACACACACACACACACTATGGGGAACCACTCGGCTTACACAACCCACTTGGCCGAGATAGGGAACACACCAATAGAGTGAGAGGAGAGAGACTATCCATTTGCCCACTCAACACAGACACACACACACACACACACACACACAAAAACTCAGTTCAAAAGAGGAATATTTCTAATGCTTAGATACAATTGAGCTTGGGCCAACACCAATGGAGCACATAGCTCACACAATATGGATGAAATATGCCAGATACAATCACAAATTGGAGCAGAGACTTCGCTCACAGGAGAAACTTACACAGCCCAAGCAATAGGAACAAGTGAGAAATTTGTCAAAATAGATAGCACCATTGCGTCCGGACCAACCAAAAACCCCAGTCTACAATATCAAAGTGCTCAAATCCGACCTCAGATGAGCAGTTTATGGCCAAAACAGTCTCCAAAAATAGAAAAATTGAGTTGCGGATGTTCCTTCTCTTCTCTCCACACTTTATTGGTTTTTTTTCTCAGGTTTTTTAGTTTCCACACTTAACTTTATCACTTGGGCACCTTTGGCCTTTTGATTGACCTCAAACATACCCCGAACATGCCAAAAAATGGCCACGCAATGCATTTTTGTCACTCTTCTACATCCATCCGCACACCTGGCACTCAATTTTTTTCAATAATGCATCCCGAAATCACGTGAAGTGGCCCCCAAATACAGTTCTCATGATAACCTTTTTGCATAATTATCACAAGAAAACACCCACGTTGTGTCCGTACTTATCCACATGCAAGTCTTGACCCCATTCGACCTCCTGAAGCCACTGGATGTCATATGACGCACCTGCTTACCTCATGGCGTGCACCCGCTGATAGCTTCTTTAAGAAGTTTTATGTGCTACCAACTCTTCTTTATTATAGAAAAAACATATTGGTACTGGTGATAATGAAAATCGATGTACTATGTACATGCTGTCCTACGTGTACACATGTGGGCCCCACGCAACCATCTGGCTCTGGAAAATGGGAAATCCTTTATTCGATGCACCATGCATGTGTATGTACATATGCACAATCACTTCTTCCAAAAAACTCCTAACATAATTTGCCCATCCCCTAGACTTCTAGATCATTCATGATCAGCAGCAGCAACAAAAAGAGATATGAGACTCGCTGCGTCACAGGTCTCCTCATGCCTCACATACATTACTTGTTTTGCAAACAGCTCATCTTGCTCCACCATCATTAATCTAGCGTGATACAATTTAAGACGCAATCCATTTACCCTTGACTTATGTAGAATCCCATCTAGGTTAGCCAACTGATATGTACCATTCGGAAAACACTCCACTACCTTGAAAGGGCCTTCCCACTTAATTTGAAACTTCTTTTGGAATGTCTTGTCCAGCTTGCTGTTGTAGCGCAAAACCAAGTCATGTGTCTTGATACCCTTACTTCTGCCTTGTTTATTTATCTTTTCTAAAGCCTTATCTTGCATCTGCCCATAATGTTCCAATGCCCTCATCCTATCTAGCTAAACCTCTTGTAATTGTAAGAGCCTCTCTTTGAATGCATCACTGGAGTGCCCAAGCAACATTTCTAGCATCTTGACCACAAGAAAATCTACTTCCACAGGCAATAGTGCTTCCTTTCCATATAACAAATGAAATGGAGTAGACCCTGTACCTGTCTTCACCGAAGTACAGTAAGCCCATAATGCACTAGGCAATTCCAAATCCCAATTCTTTCCTTGGTGCTCTGTCACTTTCCAAAGAATTTGTACCAACTCACCGTTGAATCTTTCATTTAATCCATTACACTGTGGGTAATAAGGAGTGGTATGTTGGTGCCTAATCTTTATCTTTGCGCATAAAAAGTATAGCAGTTTAGCTCTAAATCCTAGCCCCTTATCCAAAAGTAGCTCTAGTGGCACCCCAAACTTGCAACATATTTCATCATAGTGATTTGTTTGACTGCTATAGCCTCTACCCATCTAGAGAGATAGTCCACTGCAGTCAAAATATAGCTTTTTCCCCTGCTTGTGATAGGTAATGGGCCTATTGCATCAACCCCCCACTTTTCAAACACATCAAATGCCATCATGGTTTTTTGTAGCTCTAGCTTCAAACACATCAAATGCCACAATGGTTTTTTGTAGCTCTAGCTTCAACACTCTCTTCCCAAATGCTTGACACCTATTGCAAGACCTACACCAATGGTGAACATCCTTGTGCAAACTAGGCCATACATATCCCTCTTGCAAGATCTTATGCAAGGTGATCTTTAGAGGAAAATGTCCTCCACATGTGCCTTCATGATTCTCTTCTAGCACTCTATAAAGCTCCTCCCGCCAAGCTACACATCTCAACACGAGATCAATCCCTTTCATGTACAAGACATCACCAATCAATTTGTACCTAGATGCTCTACGGCAAAACCATACTTCTTAGACTTGTGAATGTCCTTCGGAATGATTCCTGTTAGCAAAAACTCCTCTTCTTGAGCCAAACTTTCCCAGCATGATAAAGAGGTAAATTGGTCCTCAACACAAATAGCTCCCCAATCATTCTTTGAGCTGCTTCATGTGCCCATTTAGAGCACGTTCAATGTGTCTAATGCTCCATGCTTTGAACTTGTTTAAAAGGCCTTTAATTCTGAAACACATTTCCTTCAATGAGGTGTTCTTGCTCTTCCACACACCCAACACTTGCTTCACAACTAACAAGGCATCACCTTTTATGCTCAACCTTCTAATCCCATGCTTCAAAAAAATGTGTGATCCAGCTTCCAAAGTAGCATAATCAGCCTCATTGTTACTATGCGCATCCAATTTGAACCCTCTCTTGCATACTAGCTTCCCCTCTGGATCGTAAAGTGTTATACCCCTTGAAGCCGCATCATGGCTCTTTCTGTATGAGTCATCAAAGAAAAACACATGTGCATTGCTGATATGTGGCACTTCTTCAACTACCCTTGTCACCACCTCTTCCTTAACAAGGAGGGGATTCTTCTTGTAAGTCAACAAATCAGCTAGGGTAGCTCTTGTATTGTCTACAACTAAAAATGAGAACTCAAACTCTTGCAGCTCAATTACCCATTTCTTGACCACATTTGACATGTTAGTTCCATTAATTAATTGAAGCAAAAATACGTAACTCGTCAAGAAAACAAAAGTTCACGGTAGCAAGTAATGACAAAATCGTTGACAAGCAAATATTACATTGGCCATCACTAGCTCTACTTCCAACAATTTCCTTTCTGCTTCCAACTTCACTCAGCTTGCACAATACGGTGGCCTTATATAATGGCTTTCCTTCCCCTTTTGCAATAGCATGGATCCAATGGCATCATCCCCTACTGATGGATTTACCTAAAACGCTTGCTCCCAATCAGGAGCCTGCATGGCTGACAACCCCCCTAACACCTCTTTCACCTCTTGAAACACTTCTTCACACTTGTCATCCCATTGCAATGGGTCATTCTTTGACACTTGTTGTAATGGATAAAGGAGCTACGAAGACAATGGAATAAATCGCACCATGTACTTCACTTTGTGTATAAAGTTTGGCAATTGGTTTATACTCGTAGGTGATGGAAGAAGAATAATAGACTTAACCTTCTCTGGATTAGTCTCAATGCCATTTTCTGACACCATATGGCCCAATAACTTCACCCTTGGTTGTGCTAGATGACATTTCTTTGGATTAGTTGTCCTCCACATTCATCATATCAAGCCAATACCATCTGCCATTTCTCATGGTGTTTAGTCCTACTACCGTAGACACAAAAGTCGTCCATAAGAGTTTTAACACACTACCAATGAATGGTGCCAATACCCAATTTTCTCTCTCTTGATAGAAAGATGGTCCATTTGACAACCCAAATGGAAATATCGTGTAGCAATAACAGCCCCATGGCGTAATGAAAGTTGGCTTTGTTCGGTCTTTAAGAGCAATCTTCAATTGAAAATAGCTTGAAAAACCATCACACATACTATACCTCTCATAACCTGCCCCACTCTGAATCCAAGATCTAATCGATGAATGGGAGAGAATATGGGTTCTTCTTAGTGGCTGCATTTAAGGGTTTAAAATCTACACAAATCCTCCACTTTCCATCCTTCTTTGGGCTGACTACTACTCGACTCACCCATTCTGTGGTTTCCACTGGGACTATGAATCCTGCCTTAAATAACTTGTCCACCTCTTCCCGTAAGGCTTCCATTTGCTCTTGACCCATCCATTAGGAGATTTCGGAGGTCTTTTGGAGGGCCTTTTGGTAGAGAGAGGAAAATAAGCTCCTCCAATGAGAGAAGAGTCTACGTTACGTAGAAAAATAGATTGATATTAACAAAAATATAAAAGGTGTCCCTCTCCTCATTTAATAATCTAGTGGTCCTTGAAGACGAGCACTCTCTTTTATTTAATGCGAGCACCTTTTTCAGAAGGTAGATGCGGTGCATTTGATACGGGCTACGTCATCACTAGAACTCAAAAAGTCACAAAACTATCAAGTGGTGGAAGATTTTGAAACTTTTGATATTGTCAATACGTCCGGAACGCACATATCTCCTAGAAATGAATGTCCAATTGCCTCGCTCAGACATCCAAAGAGGCCAAAAATGTCAAAAACCCCTAAAAGAACATTTTACTAATGGCACGCGAGGGGGCATTCCAAAATTTTGGAATGCCTCCTCGCGCGCCGTTAGTAAAAAGGCCCTTTTTTCCTTTTTTTAGGGAGCTTTTTGAGAGGAAAATATCCAAAAACCTCTAAAAAGGGGCTTTTTGAAAAGATAAGTGTCCAAAAATCACTAAAAGGAGCTTTGTACTAACGGCGCACGAGGGGCCATTCCAAAATTTTGGAATGCCTCCTCGCGCGCCGTTAGTAAAAAGGCCCCTTTTCCCTCTTTTTAGGGAGCTTTTTGAGAGGAAAACGTCCAAAAACCTCTAAAAAGGGGCTTTTTGGAAAGATAAGTGTCCAAAAATCACTAAAAGGAGCTTTGTACTAACGGCGCATGAGGGGGCATTCCAAAATTTTGGAATGCCTCATCGCGCGCCGTTAGTAAAAAGGCCCTTTTTTCCTCTTTTTAGGGAGCTTTTTGAGAGGAAAATGTCCAAAAACCTCTAAAAATGGGCTTTTTGGAAAGATAAGTGTCTAAAAATCACTAAAAGGAGCTTTGTACTAACGGCGCGCAGAGGGGCATTCTAAAATTTTAGAATGCCTCCTCGCGCGCCTTAAGTAAAAAGCCCATTTTTGGGGGTTTTTTAACATTTTTTGCCTCTCCGGATGTCGGAATGAGACAAGTAGACATTCGTTTTTAGGGTATTTTGGCGTTCCGGATGCATTGGTAGTGTCAAAATCCTCAAAATCTATCACTATTTTACAGTTTGTGACTTTTCAACTTTCAGTGATGACGTAAGCTGCATTGAATGCGCGGCACCTGCCTCTTGAAAAAGACGCTCGCATTAAATAAAAAAGTGACCGTTTTCAAGGATGATTGGGAATATAAATCTACTTTTTAGAGTGTCTGGTTATCCTTTTGGACGTACTCACAAGGTGCAAGTGCATTTCAAAAAAAGTTTCTAGAGAGAGAAATATAATTTCTTACAAGGCCCTCCAAATGACCTCTGAAATTTTCTAATGCTTCTTAGCGTTTGTCGCATTGGCTTAGCACCTTCTTTCAGCTCTATATGTATCTCTTCTCCTTTGAACCCTCTAATCTCTTCATATGAAGTAATAAACAAATCAAGAAAACTAGCTAGCATGTGCAAATATATCTTCTTATCCATAGCTGAGAGGTCCCACTAATCATTTGTGTCATCAATTCCTCGTTCTTTGACAATTCAACCTTGGTTTGCATCAGCCCTTCAATCACTTCATAAGGCCCTTCACTTTCATCTTCAATCTGATTTGCAAATGCAACTAAACCAGACTCCTGGATTTCTTTGTTCATCAAAAGAAATGCAACATCAGCATCCTCATTAGTGCTGGTAGTACTATCACTGTCCTCGTGAGACACTGTGGAATAGTCTTCATCACTAGACTCATCCTCATCTTCATAAAGATCTTCCAATAATTTCCTTGTGTCCATATTATATAGCTTCTTGGCACTGCCTTTTTATAGAGGCTAATTGTACCACATCTTCAATCTTGAACAACTCCTACTGCATGTAACCATGGTCTGCCTAGTATAATAGGATATGCTTCAACCCTGCTGGCATCACATGAAAATCAGCCACCACCTTTGCATCATATGTCTCCACTTCTAAGCTCTTGACAACACCCAAACATTTTACTTTTTGATGGTTTTCCAATCTGATCCAAAAGCCTAACACCCCAGTCACTGTAAGACCCATCTTCTCAATGCATGAGTGTGTTATGACACATATTTGGGCTCTATCGTCAACATAACCTTGTCCCATATTTTTTCTTTTGTGCCACACATCTACTATTGGAAAAATGTCTGGTAGCTCATCCATCGCCAACGCCTTCACTGAACCTCTCTCTCATTCTTTCTCCATTGGGTTAACCATCCTCTTCCACTGTCGCTTTAGCTTAGGCACCATCTCTATAAGCTTCCCAAAAGTAACATCTGCTTTTCTGCTTGTCAAATCCTCCTTCAAGTCATAGCCTAATTGCCCATCCCCTAGTGGAAAATCTAAAACATGAAACTTGCGACGAGCCCTTCTTTTCCTCTTGGCCTTGACATCTTCTCCTTCATGGCTCTATCCCTTTTTCTTGCTAGGACCTGGGGCACTTCTTCCTTCCTTATCCTGTGTGGTCCTCTTCCCAATAGGCATCACTAATGTATCCTCTAGCTTTGCTGCCTTCTCCAAGGTGACCACACTTATCACTTTTGTCTTTCCCTTTTCCTCTTGGGTTAATCCACTGGTTCCTTCTTCTCCCTTAATTTCAATGCCATAATCATTTGACGTGGTTAGCACTTGCCTTGGCAATGGATACATGTCTCCCCCCATCCTTGGTGGCTACATTGCGGGCTGATGTGGCCCAGCTCTCCGCAATTATAACACATGGGTGTATGTCTTTAAACTCTACCATTGCTTTGTCCAACACCATTCCTGGGTCTTTCTTCACCTCCTGGATGATTTGCAAACCTCCCCTGAACTGGATTATTTCCCACATTACCTAGCATGTTTAGGCTGAGATTCTTCATTAAATCTACCACATTACGAAGTGAATGGGGTATAGGAGGGCCTCTTTATTTGGCAGTTTAAGGGAATTCTTAAATCTTAAGCCAAGTTTGACCAAGCCTAAAAGAGAGGGCAAAAAGGCCTATGCTGAGATTTTTTAAAAAGCCATTTCCATATTTTGAATTTGAAAATAGTTTATTTAGTAACCCAAAAGAGAGGGGGGTAAATGAATTTTCAAATGTCTTTTTCCCACCCCTCTTCTCTTTGTAACATATAAAACACTCTCTCTCACTTAGAACTCGTTATAGGAGGCACTTTTTAGTCCCCCTGTCAAAAAAGTAGATTTTTCACATTCTCTCACTACATTCTCTCTCTAAAATGTGATCCATCTCTCTCTCTCTCTCTCTCTCTCTCTCTCTCTCTCTCTCTCTCTCTCTCTCTCTCTCTCTCTCTCTCGCGCGCGCGCGCGCTCTTCCCCCTTTTTTCTCATGTCACTTCCTCTTCCAATCATTAAGGAACATTCTTGGCTCTCTTTCTGAAAAAGTGCAGATCCTCCAAGGTTGCAAATCTGTCCTCTCTCCCACTCTCTCTTCCTTTATTCTCTCTCTCTCTCTCTCTCTCTCTCTCTCTCTTGCTTCTCCCACTCCAGATCCAGCTGAGTGCAATGGAAAACTCCATTACCTCAGTGTGCTGCAGCATTTCTCTCTCTACAGTCATGATCAACAATTCGAATTCAAAAAGATTGAGCTGCACTCCCTGTCTTTCTTCCCTCCACAACATAATCTTTTTCTCTTAACTTTGAGTACTCTCCACTTCTTTCCTCCATAGCCACCTTCACCTGCTTGTAGTAGTCACCATTACACATTCTCACTAATTTGCTTGATTAACTAACACAATGTCCTTCAATCCCCCACCACTGCAAGACATTACTAAAAAATCAAAACGATATCGATTAAACGCTGATTTAGAGCAGGAGTATGCAACTGTGCGACTTGGCACATCTAATCCCAATGCTGGAGACCAGCTACGGAACCATGGATGCAAGGCAATCAACTTATGGGTTGATAGCCATATTTACCCCTGTGATTCAATGACCAATGCATCACCGTCTTTCCGTAATGTCACTCAGCTACTGCAATTTATTGGAGATGGGAGAGACGGATTGTTTGGCTACTGCTGGAGATTACATTTAGCTTTTTTCAAGAAAAACACATCTATGTGCTACCTATTCTTCATTGCAAGAGAAGTACGTGAAAGACATTCAGCAAGTTAGAGAGGAATCCAATGAGAAGACAAAGCAAATTAATGACAAGATGTCAAAGCTTATCACAAAGGCAGAGCATCAAAAAATGGAGCAAGAGCGTCTTCTAGACAATTATGTTCAGCTACAACACACTGCACGTAATATGCGCCGGCGAATCAATCATCTCAGAAACATTCCATTGGGCTATCACACTCGCAAGCGCAAGAGACATGCGATGTCTATGCTATCTTCAAGCGGTGAAGCTCGAAAGAAACGTATCCGTCAAACTCGGTAGGAATACAAATGCAAGCTTCTAATTTCGTACATTTTTTGTAGGTTGCTGTAATATTATTTCAATATGTAGGAACTTGGCTCGGACGATGATGGGAATCGAGTCCAATGCTGAAACGATTGGACATACTCTGCTGCAGCATATCATCAAACCAAAGGAGTTGGTGGAGCTATTGGATGAGCCATCCAATGCTGGCATTGCTAAAGTTTTGCGCCAGAAGTATTTCAGTGAGTTGAAGAACATTGTTTCACCTCAGGAGATGATGGAGGCGTGTGACAGTGCAGGAATAAGTTTCAAGGACTACGATGCTTTGTATAGGGTTGTCACACTAGGTCACAGAGAAAAAGGTTTTTTTAGGTTGCTGCCATCACCTTACAGTGTTAGCGTCGCAAAAAGGTGTTCCAATAATGATGTTGCAAGCTTGTTGGGTGGATTTCAATATGTGGGGATATCCTGCCACTTGAAGAGAACAAATCTTTTCGTTACAACGAGTTCAATAATGTCTATGTTGACTTGTTGAAGCTCCAGGAGTCAATGATCAAATTTTATGGGTTGACATAGGAAGAATGTGATGGCAAAGTTATATTTGTCATGAAACTTGATGAGTGCCAGATTGTCAAAGGTCAATGGCTTGAAAGGGTAAGCGTTACCCTTATGAACAGAGCCTTGGTGGGCGTTGATGTTGAGCTAAATGCCAACTAGAAGGGAAACACATGTTTAGGTGTTCAATCCGAGAAGAATATTTGGTGGTTGACAGCTTTTCATCTCCCATATGAGACACATGAGTCTCTCAAATGGTATTTTAATCACACCCCAATCATTGACGTCATTCCGCAACAACAAGAAGTACAACGATTGCAGGTTTCAGGTCTGGGTACATTCCAAGTGGAGTGGCATTTGGCAGGAGACTTGAAAACTCTCAAGTGTATGTTAGGATGCAAGCAAGGTGCAATGACCCTCTTTCCATGCATTTATTGCTGCCACAGTAAAGTCTCATTAGGAACTGAGGGCAAGGGTAAGGGTAAGGGTGGCAAAGCTACAGTCAACTCTGCAAAAGGTAAGGATAAGGGTAAGGGTGGCAAAGCTACAGTCAATTCTACAACAGGTGTGACCACTACACAAACAGTGGGTAAAGCACTCCAACAATGGTTTCAAGTTATCCTCAATTGTAACCAGGGTGTACCCCCTAATCGAGACATGGATGATCCAAATTGGGATCCTATTCTACCGATTCCTCTGATAAATGTGCATGTGTGCACTTCATGCCCATCTACGAATTCTTGATAAGTTGTTGATGCTCAGAGAACTTGAATCTATTCTATCAAGCATTGGCCTCCATGGCGGTGCAGTAGAGCTATCAAAGGATAGGAAGGCATCTGGAAGTACACAGGATCGTCCTAATAAAATATGTATGGGTGGTAGTAAAGCTAGGCATATGCTTTCAGACTATTCTAACTCTCAAAGTCCCAATGAGTTTCAATTGTGGAAAAAGGTGTGTGACATTACCACCTTTAGAGGTAATGAAGGAGCCCTAGGAATTAGGCGTGCTCGTGTGTGGCAGTCTGTAGATGATATTTTTTGTTTTCTTGAAAAGGCAAATCTAACTTCTGCTGAGATATCCACTTTAAAGTTTGTAATCAATAGTTTCACAGCGCAAATGGTGGATGCCTGGGGGGAGACACACATAACACATTACATGGTGGGTTGAACACTTTGTCTTTGGATTAAAAAAAATATTAGTGTTTGAACTAAAGGTTTATATTTTTGCAACATATTCTTTTTGCTCATAGCTCATTTTTTCTTGACACATTCGGCTCATTGGGCATGTGGAGTAGCCAAGGAATGGAGCGCTCACACTATCAAGCAAAAGCAGTGTATTTTAAAAATACAAGGCATGGAGGTGGGAGGAAAAAGAGCAATGCCCTGCACGAAATGTTCAATTGGTCCTACGGAGTTTTAGCGGGAAGAGAAAGGAAGAAGACTAGAGTGCAAAGAAGCTTGAAATGTAGAATAGAGAAAGTGGTTAGCGTGAGGCGATCGCAATCATATCATGCTTCTAGTGCAAAAGATCGATTTCGATGGTGGTTGGCGACAAGGCGACGAAATGGCAGACGTTGGGTGGAAAATCAATAAATTTTTGGCACTAACCATTCCCATATTAAGCTTACATTGTAATGCCACGTGATTTGTTGATGCCCAATCAGTGGTTTCATGTAATAAATTTTGACAATTTTGGAGTTATTTTGGATTTTTTAATGGTATTATTGAGTTTTTAAGTTTTTTAAAAAAAAATTAGTACTATATAAGTCAAAACTCACAACTTGAAGTTCATTTCTTGTTTGCACATTCTAAAAGATCCACTCGAGCACAAATGCACACTCACTCACATCTTGCACCACATGGACGATTCACACGAGTGGGCTGGCACTACGCACAATACCACCACAACCACTCACACCGTAGAAAATCCGCAGTTGGAAATCCATGCAGAATCCACGGCTTCAAATCCACATCCTCGACCACAAGTGGATAACCCATTGCCCCAGCCTGCTCCAAACACCCAAGAGCCTACCCAACCATCAAATCCAAATGATCAAAGCAACATGCAACACATATTTGGAGGTCTTGATGATTTAGCCCATGCCACTCGCACACCTCTTCCAGATCCCCCACCGATTTCACCTCTTCGCAGAGCAATACAAGAAACAGAATAGGTATATCTAGGTCCGCTTCAAAATCCACCGCCATCGCCTCCTACCACAATCATTGGTGCTCAGGCCACCGCACATACTATGCCGCAAAAGTTTCCACCGTGAATCAAAGAAAGAGTAATCAAGGTAATACCATGCGACCCGGTATCTAAAGAAAAAGAGGCCAAGAGGAGGAAAAGACAAAGGGAGAGGGAAAAGAAAGAGGCAGCTGAAAAGAAAGCCCTGGCAGCACAAGAAGAGCAGAGAAGACAGAGAGAGCAGGAGGAAAGGCAGAGAGTTGAGGCTGAGAGAGCTCATTTGGCCAACTTAAAAGCACGAGCAGAGGCAAAGAAGGAGGCAGCAAAAGATAGAGCTCAAGCCACCCAACAAGCAAAGGTTGGCAGCTCAAAGCCTTCAAAAATCCCTCAGAGAGCCAAGCAATGTGCAAAAAGAAAAAGGGACAAGGTGACACGAGAAGAGCAGCATACCCAAGAGGAGAGGAGGAAAAAATACAAAGATGATCCTCCTCAATGGGCTAGGCAGGTGGCTCCTCCACGACCACCAACAACACAGAAAAAGCGAAGATGGAGGCCAGGCACAGTGGCTCTACGTGAGATCATGAAATACCAAAAGAGCACTGAGCCAATCATACCCAAAGCGGCCTTCTCTCGGGTGGTGAGAGAGATGATAGATGAATACAGTGATTCCATTACAAGAATACAACGCGCAGGTTTACTGGCCTTACATTTTGGTGCAGCTTTTTCAAGGTGGAATCTCCTGTATGGCGCATGCAAAGCGTGTAACTTTAAAAAATATGGATTTAGCCTTAGGACTAAATTTTAAGAAATAAAGGATGCCTTTATAAGATGTAGTTTATCCCATGTACTCTCTCTTCATGAGATTTGTAATCTTTCTCTATAATATCAACCAGTGAATGTCTACCATTCCGAGCAATTGTTCAATTTTAATTTTTACATTGTTTTTTATAAGTATTTGAATTGATGGATATGTTTAATTAAAGTTAACCACCATGGCTCCATTTTTCGCTCGTCGAGGCATACACGTGCACAGAACCTCGAACATGCAGGCACCGGGCGGCCGGGAGGAGCGTCTCAGAGATAATTTTACGAAACGGGGTGACGAGGGGGGCGTACGGGCTCAAGAAGGGCATGTGACGCATCGGTAGCGCCGGGCAGGGTCGAAGGGTGCAAAAAGAGCCCCTATGCGCCACGGCGCGCAGGGAGCAATTCCACCACTGGCAGAATTGCTCCCTGCACGCCGTGGCGCACAGGGGCTCTTTTTACACCCTTCGACCCTGCCCGGCGCCGCCGATGCATCACATGCCCTTCTTGAACCCGTACGCCCCCCTCGTCACCCCGTTTCGCAAACTTATCTCTGAGACGCTCCTCTCGACTGCCCAGTGCTTGCATGTTCGAGGTTCTGTGCACGTGTGTGCCTCGGCGGGCGAAAATGGAAATTATTGGACAATATGAATAAAAAAACAAGTACTGAATGGTGACAAAATCATTGACAAAAACATTTATTCTTTATTGATTCGAATATTACATCATGGTCAATTGGTGTTTCTATGAATTACATCTTTGGGTAATGGGCGAATGGCTGACTTGACACCAAGGGATTTTACAATTTCCTCTAGGTTTGTCAACCCTTGACCTAGGCTCCGAAGGTGCAGTGGGAGAGGACCGAGCCTGGGTGTTTGCCTATAAAGGCATACAATGCTGCCTCTCGATCCACCAATATACATTTATGAGCATTTAAGGTGAGAGAATCTTCAACGAGTATGCCACTTAATGCTTTACACTTTAGCAGCTCTGTAGAACCATTCTTGGAGAACTCTATGTGAGAAACTCTAAGAATCGATGGCCCTAGATGGCTCAGGTAGTGCCAAAGAGAACTATGTCTACTCGTGGAGACGTTGCGCGAGACTCCAATACGCATTGCGAACTTATCAACATGATAAGCTGTCTGCAAAGCATTTTAATTGATATCAACACTTGTAGTAAAGAATACTAGAAAGTCTACTAGGTTTAGATTTATTTACCTCAGTTTCTTCATCCCTCTCTTCAAGATTTTTCTTTGTAAGATTGATGCTAGATCGATCATCTCTACCAATTCATTAGGCAAAATTTGGACTCACAAAGGGGCTCTTTAAGGAGTTTGACTTTACCTCTCTCTACCAAAACGGGCGCATGGATAATTTTCTGCAAACAAACTCCAAAGTGGCGGAGGTTTGACAGTTAGAATGTCCTCTTCAAGCTCTATCTACTGATATATAGCACGCCATGAGATTCCTCATATTTTAGAAGATTCATTTTTTGATTCACTTAGATTCCGACAGAGTTGTCACATCATAGGTAAACATGAACAAAAAGCAATGGTAATCTTAGAGTCATCAAAAGCAGCACACAAGACAGAAATACTAAATAGATAACCGAAAAACTTGCAAGAGGAGTTAAAATTACAATTTGCAGGAAACCTCGA
The DNA here is from genome assembly GCF_014529385.1 of Adiantum capillus-veneris. Classification (NCBI taxonomy): domain Eukaryota; kingdom Viridiplantae; phylum Streptophyta; class Polypodiopsida; order Polypodiales; family Pteridaceae; genus Adiantum; species Adiantum capillus-veneris. Next base: position 74,456,303 of record NC_140959.1, read on the forward strand.
TGGAGCCACTGTTGCCTCTAGCTTCAGTTGTTGTGAAGCAACATACACATACTACCCTCGCAAGCCTCTTGCCGTCTTGTGTTTGCTTGAACTCAATGATTCTTCCCTTCCAATGGGGTGCTCGAGAAGCCATGTGTCTCCTTGAGACCTTGTGTACACCTCTTGAGCTGGGCTGCATTGTCACCCACATCATTCGTTTTAACTCCATCGTCACCCAATATCCATTGTCGTTGATAGACCGCTTTTGGCGTGTACAAAGTAGCATTTATATGCATGGTCATATGTACAAAAAGATGTAAATACATGAATTTGGGAGCTTTGCAAAGTGGTTTCAAGTTCGAAAAAAGGTGCAACGTGTGCACATTGTAAATATGCGTGCTTGCGTGTCGGCAGTCGAGCATACGTACATGCTTGGATAGGGTATCGGGGCCTTGGATATGGTTCTAGGTGGCTTATTTTGGCTCTATATAATGTGTTCGAGCTTTCTAGAATGTAAATAATGCAAGTGACAAGTGTGGGTACTCTCATCCCGCTCGAGAAGTTTGACACATGCGGTAACTGTCTATTTGCGGCGCCTAATCTGTTGAGATGTCGAGCTCTACACCTTGAGCTGGCATCCACTACGGGTCTTGGCCGCTTACGGCATTTACTCACTGGCGCGTTAGGTGACCGACATAGAGGATCTCTGCCAGTGATTCTACAGCTGGACTACACTTATAGTGCCAGCCTAGTACGCTTCTAGCGAGTTCACACTTAGTGACCGCATGTACATATGTGCTACTTTTCAGCTTTAGCACTTAGTCATTTTGTACTCTCTTTTCTGTGAAGAAGAAGAAGAAGCTTTCCATCTCTGTGTGCTTTGTGCTTGTCTTGTGTAGCTCTCTTGCATCCTCATTCTTTACATGGTATCAGAGCCTGGTGTAGGCAAGAGAGGCTAAGAGAGCAAGAGCATCACCATCCCTTCGTTCGCAATCCACGACCAGGTCTCCAAAGTTTCTGAACAGGTCTCCAAAGTGCAGTATACAGAGATTTACTGTACAAGTACAGTGGTTGTGAAACGCTTGATTGTGGACACTCGTTGAGTGTAGAAAGCGTTACAGGAACCACGATAGCAGGTTCAGCAGATTTGCAGGTTTTTGCAGATTGCAGCTATTTTGTCTTAGTGCTTCAAGATGTCTGACGGTTTCAGTCAGATTGTTACTGAGAATCTTGAGAAAAATAACTACCCTGCATGGAAGTTCAGAATAACAAATTTCCTAAAAGGAAAAGGTTATTGGGACTATGTAGAAGGAGACAATGTAAAGGAACCAGAGATTCCCGAGGCAAATGCTACAGCAGAACAAAGGAAAGCTTTGAGGGACTGGCAACAAGGCCAGAGCAAAGTGATGTATTGGCTTTCTATGAGCATCACAGATGGCATGATGGGCTATCTACAGGATGCTGAAACCCCCGCCATTGCATGGAGAAACTTAGGCAGAGTGTTCGAGGTGAACACCAAGGCCAGGAAGCTTCAACTAAAGTCGGAGCTAAATCAGGTTAAGAGGAACAACCTCTCAATCAATGATTATGCCTTGAAGATCAAGAGTATCATTGAGGCTCTTGGATCTATTAAAGTCTCAGTGGAAGACGATGACATTGTCCGTGCATGCTTGGATGGTCTAGGAGATGAGTATGTACATTTTAGGTCTTCCATGAATACAAGAGACGACATCCCCGTGTTCCAAGATTTGATTTCTATGCTTATTCTTGAGGAGAAGAACCTTGACACATCTTCTTCTCATGGCAGAAATAATTCTGAACAGGCCTTCTATTCTAACTCCAACAGAGGTAGAGGTAGAGGTCGTGGTCGAGGCCCAAGGGGTTGCAGGGGCCAATTTCTGGAAGGTCAATCAAATCAAAACAATACAGGTGGCAGGGGAAACCAGACTCAAGGCAGGGGGAGTCAAAGAGGTCGTGGTGCAGGATCAAGCAGGCAGCAACATACTCCAGATAGTAGAGAATGTTGGACTTGTGGTGAAAGAGGTCACATGTCACGTGACTGTCCAAAGGGAAAAGCAAGTAGAAAGAGAGAACAGGGCAACTATGCATCTACTAGCAGAGATGCAGATGACAGCAAAAACGAGCGCATGTTTGTTATGCAGCATGTAATGAATACAATGACTGCAGAGAATTCCACCCAAGATGATGTTTGGTATGTGGATTCAGGTGCCTCTAATCACATGACGTCTCGTGGAGAGTGGTTTAGAGATATGCGCAAACCAGATGTGTTAGGCTATGTGCAGACAGGAGATGACACAGCTCACCCCATTGCTCATGTAGGGGACATACCTCTAAATACGAAGAGTGGGAAATCAAAGTACTTAGCAGATGTACTTCATGTCCCAAACATTACAAAGAATCTTGTTTCTGTTGGACAAATGGTTGAGCAGGGTTTACAGGTTCGCTTCAATCCAAATGGCTGTTATGTAGAAGATTTCCAGAATGGCTGTAAGCTGATCACAGAGGGCAAATGTGTGGGCAGAATGTTTACGCTGAATGTAGACATGCCTGAGGTAAAAGCTGCATTATTTGCACAGGGCACAGGTGTTGTGGCTGATGTTGACATTTGGCACAAACGCATTGGCCATGTCAATGAGCAGAGATTGCACAGCATGCAATCAAAACAGATTGTAAAAGGTTTGCCCAAATTCAAGGTGGATGGTATGCATAAAGTGTGTGCAGCATGCCAGTTTGGAAAACAGTCAAAGGGCTCATTTCCACATGAGCGCAATGTATGTAAAAGGCCACTTGAGGTGGTGCACACAGATGTTTGGGGTCCAACCGATACTGCAAGTATACATGGTTGTAGGTATTATGTCTCTTTCATTGATGACCATACAAGGAAAGTATGGGTCTACTTCATGCGTAACAAAAGTGAAGTGTTTGGTCACTTTCAAGACTTCAAAGTCATGATTGAGAAGGAGACAGATATGCAAATCAAGACATTGAGGTCAGATGGAGGGGGAGAGTACTTCTCCAATGATTTTTCAGATTTTCTACGAATGCATGGTATACACAGGCAGTTTACATGCAGATATACTCCACAGCAGAATGGGGTCGCAGAAAGGAAAAACAGGCACATTGCAGAGGTTGCACGTGCATTGATGAATGAGAAGAACATGCCTCATCATTTCTGGGCTGAAGCTGTAAATACAGCTGTGTACATTATGAACAGGACACCTACAGCTGCGGTGCATGATGTAACACCTGAGGAAAAGTTTACAGGTACAAAGCCTGATTTGGCACACTTGAAAGTGTTTGGCTGCATAGCTTACGTGCATGTACCAGATGAGTTGCGTAGGAAATTGGATCCTAAAGCAGAGAAATGTATTCTTGTGGGATATTCCCTTGAACAAAAGGGGTACAGGTGCTACAATCCTACTACACGAGAATTACGAGTGAGCAGAGATGTAGTCTTTGATGAGATGAGCAGCTGGTACAGTAATGCACATGGCACTATTGGGGCTGATGTAAAAGATGATGTGGTTGTACAAAATGTGAGGCCACAGTCACAGGTTTTGAGTGGACCACAAGAGTCCTCTTCTCGTGGCTCTGTTGAGAAACCATGGAATGGTAGACTACGTACGCAGGTTACTCCACCAACAGGTACAGGGAATGTATCACGAAAAGGAAAGGAAAAGGTTGATGAACCTCCCTTTATGGTTGATGCATCATCAGGTTTTTCACATGTAGACATGGATTCAGATGGTTCTGAACAAAGTCTTGATGAGGAATTTGGAATTCCGGCTGTCAGGACACCTGGTGTAAGGAAAGTACAAGAAGATGCTAGAGGGCAAAGGAGTGACCCAGGACCGCGCAGATCTAATAGAGTCAGAAATCCAGTTCAGAAATTGACTTATGATGGGTATCTAGCGCATCACCAAGCCTACATGGCTAAGGTGATACAGGATGTGGAGCCCACATGTTTTGAGGATGCAGTTGGAAATGTGCATTGGGATGATGCAATGAATGAAGAGATGGCTGCATTGGAAGCAAATGACACATGGGAGTTGGTGCCATTGCCAAGTGGCAAGAAAGCTATTGGCTGTAAATGGGTGTATAAAACCAAGCATAAGGCTGATGGTAACATTGAGCGTCACAAGGCAAGGCTGGTCGCAAAGGGTTATGCACAGACGTATGGCATAGACTATGAGGAGACCTTTGCTCCAGTGGCAAAGATGACGACAGTGAGAGCTGTCATAGCAGTGGCTGCATCTAGAGGATGGATTATGCATCAAATGGATGTAAAGAATGCCTTCTTGAATGGTGAGTTGCAAGAGGAAGTGTATATGGATCAGCCACCTGGTTATGTCGATCCAGGTTACCCAGATTATGTATGCAGACTTCTCAAAGCTTTGTATGGTTTGAAGCAGGGCTCTAGAGCATGGTATGACAGGATTGCCAAGTATCTTGTCAGTATTGGTTTTAGGAGAGCTCATGCTGATCATTCACTCTATGTACGTGAGAGTGATGTGGGGATTGTGGTCATTACCATATATGTAGATGACCTTATTATTGTTGGTGACAATGCTATGGAGATTGACCATGTGAAGGGTCTTCTCAAACAGGAGTTTGAAATGAAAGATTTAGGCGAGTTGCGCTACTTTCTTGGCATTGAAGTGATCAGGACTCCAGAGGGTGTATGGCTATCACAGAGACAGTATGCTTTGGACATGTTGTCAAAGTATGGTATGGCTGATTGTAAGCCAATTTCTATTCCCTTGGAGGTGAATGCAAAGCTGAGTGCAGAGAAGGGTGATGTTGTTGAGGATGTCAACATGTACAGGAAGATTGTGGGTAGTCTAATCTACTTGACTATCATGAGGCCAGACTTGAGCTACACAGTAGGCTTGGAGAGTCAGTTCATGCAACTTCCGAGGAAGCCACATTTGGATGGAGTACGACGCACACTTAGGTATGTGCAAGGTACTCTTGACTACGCATTGTTCTATGCAGCAGATGCACCATTAGCATTGTATGGGTATACAGATGCAGATTGGGCAGGTAGCATTGTTGATAGGAGATCTACGAGTGGCTTCATGTTCTCTTTTGGGAGTGCTGCTGTTACTTGGAGCAGCAAAAAGCAGCCTACGGTTGCTTTATCGAGCACATAGGCCGAGTACAGAGGTGCAGCAGTTGCGGCGTGCGAGGTAGCTTGGCTACACACATTCCTTGAGGACTTGGGAGTGCAGGTGGACCAGCATATTTTCATCCATTGTGACAACCTCAGCAGCATGCAGTTGGCTAGGAACCCAGTGTTCCATGCCAGGACCAAACACATAGAGGTCCATTACCACTACGTTCGAGAGCGAGTGTTGGCGGGCGACATCGACTTGGTCTACGTCAGCACAGAGGAGCAGATAGCGGATATCTTTACCAAGGCCCTCGGAGCTGAGAAGCTTCGACGTTTCCGGACTATGCTTGGACTCTGCGACATGCAGAGCTCGATGGGGAGTGTTGAGATGTCGAGCTCTACACCTTGAGCTGGCATCCACTACGGGTCTTGGCCGCTTACGGCATTTACTCATTGGCGCGTTAGGTGACCGACACGGAGGATCTCTGCCAGTGATTCTACAGCTGGACTACACTTATAGTTCCAGCCTAGTACGCTTCTAGCGAGTTCACACTTAGTGACCGCATGTACATATGTGCTACTTTTCAGCTTTAGCACTTAGTCATTTTGTACTCTCTTTTCTGTGAAGAAGAAGAAGAAGCTTTCCATCTCTGTGTGCTTTGTGCTTGTCTTGTGTAGCTCTCTTGCATCCTCATTCTTTACATAATCTGCGGTGATACATGCATCGCCCTAGAAGTGGTCAAAAATGGAATGTGGGGATGTGGAAATGTTCTTTGGGTATCAAGGATCAAGAGTGTGAAATTTGGTGAATTTTGGAGTCCGTTTGGGATTTTTCCTGCGAAAAATGCCCGCCAGGGGTCAAAACTGGCCAAAACTAGGCCAAAAATGGTAAAAAAAGGTGTGAAATGGCTTCAAATTTCTACATCAGTGACGCTGCCGTGAGTGCTTGGGCTGAAGAAGCATTTTGGAAGCCAAGTTTTGGCACTTTCACCTCTCTGTGTGGGGAAGGAAGTAGGGTTCCTACAGGTGGTCTAGTGCAGTCCCGTTGCGTTCCCGTCCTGTTTTCGAGTGTATGGAGGAGTGAATGAGAGCTTTCTCTCTTCAATTTTGCACTTGGGAGAGTCTATGGAAGTTCTGAGGTTTCCATGGATGTGTGTGTTCAAGGAATTGAGGGAAGAAGGTGCGGCTTTCTGCAAGACTATGTGACCCTGTATCGGTGCCATTAGGGTTGGCGCTACTCCAAAGAGTCCAACAGAGTGGAGTTTGGTGAAGGCTTTGCAATGGTTTGAGAGTGGACTTTTGTGGCTGGAGTTTTTGGGTTTTTGATGGTTTTTCTTGTATATTTTGGTCACCATCAAGTGTGATTTCCAATGTTGATCACCTCGACTCACCTTGTAGTGTCTGCGGGTAGTCAAGGGCTTGTAGGTCGAGGTGTTTGGAGTTTGAATTGAGCTTGTGGGTAGAATTTTTAGGGATCTTTTGAGTGGTGGTGAGTGATGTCCTTGTATTGTGTTGAGGTTTATGGGTGTGTGAGTGTGCACACGATATCTTTTGCTCCATCATCCTTTGGCGATCTTGTTGGGGAGCGAAAATTTGCCGGTTGTGCACCTAGGTGAAGCGGTTTTGCTGTGAAGTTCGAGCTTCGTTGAAGAAAAGTGGTGGTTTGGTTGAGGTGCAAGACTTCAACTTTTGTGGAGTTACTCATGCAAGGGAGAAGCAACTCCGAAGAGATGGCTTATAGTCGGCCAGTGTTCACAAGGAAGGAGGATGTGAAGGACTAGATTGCTGATTTCGAGTGGCATACGCTTGGTATGCACATTGTGAATGACGAAGCCAAGCTTCATGTATTTCCTCTTGCGCTCAAAGGAGAAGCTTGGGAGTGGTTTGAAGGTTTAGAGGAAGAAAAAAAGCAAACATGGGAGCACGTGAAGCTGGAAATTTTTGACAGGTTTGGAAAGAAACTAACCACAACAGAAGGGACAACAAAATTAGAGGTTTGCAGTAAGATGTTCATGCTAACTTTAAAGAGTTTTTGCAACACTTCAAAGGGTTTTGGGTTCAATTAGAGGCGGCATCCCAAGCACCTCCAGGGGATTTCTTTAAAGTACGTCAGTTTATGGATTGTGAAAAGGTCAATCAAGATGAGCCTGCTACATTTGAAAGAGCTGTGGAAATTGCCGAGGCCAAGAGCAAGAAGATCAAGAGAAGGTGGGAGAAAGGCTGACACATACTGAGACAGTTGTGGTGCAGCCAATGGTCCCTGTGACAACAGATGATAGAGTGGAGCGAGTGGTTCAAGGTCTAGATCCTGTTAACAGCCCGGGTTCTACATGATCTTGCCGGTCAATTGCAAGAATTAAGAATTAACATAATGAATAGAAACCAAAGAGAAGAGAAGCCAGCTGGGAGAGGTAGGGGACGAAGGCTACAAGGAAGATGCTACAATTGTGATGAAGAGGGTCACTACGCCCCTGATTGTCCTGAACCACCAAGAGAGAGAGGAGGGATATACTCCTTATATGGACGTGGTCGAGGAAGAATAGAAGAAAATCATCAAGAGTGGGCACTAGAAGCACCGCCGCCACAACAACCACCACAACTGTTGCCTGGAAATGGAGAAGGTAGGGCTATCAACATCATTACCCTTGAGCATCAAGATGTGGATGTTTTGGCCAATAAGAGATCTAGGCATGATAGGGAGAAAGAGACAGAAGAAGAGAGGGAAACAAGAGCAAGAAAAGGAAAGGCTAAGGTAGAAGACAAACCAGAAAGTAGCAAGAGGCGACAAAGAAGGAAAATTGGTCCAAAGGACTACCTCCTTGGCCAAGGTGTTGAAGACTATGATATTGTCGACGACATACAAAATCAAAAGGAAAATAAATCTTTTGGTCAGTGGCTTTGAATGCTAAATTGAGGAGGCAGTGGACCAAGTGTGTGAGTACGCGGCTTCCTTCCGAGAAGGAAAAGCGTCAAAGCATGGTGTCATCTTTGAGGGTTGGTCACCCAGTGGATATGGTGCCAATATTTGAAGCTATGCTGGGAAAGAAGACGGAAGTGCAAGCATATGTGGATGGTGGCTCCCAGGTGTGTGTCATGACCGAGGCTATCATGAAGGAAGCAGGCGTTAAGATGTCAGTGAATGCTTCGATCTGTATGAGGATGGCCAACCACAAAAAGGCAAGGTGTCTTGGAATAGCTGAAGATGTGAAGATAAAAGTCTTGGGGATTGAGTGCTTGGTTGATTGCTACATGATGCAAGTGGGTGAGAATGCTTATCTGATCATTTTAGGGAGGCCATGGCTTATAACCCTTGGTGCTAAGCAGGATTGGGGCACGGGCTTGATCACCAACCCCGACAAAGAGAAAGGAATGACCATTGTCTACAACATGAAGACACATGAGAGCCATACACAGCCCCTATTGGAGATGCAAGATACAGATTCGATAGAAACTATGTCATACGATAGTGATGCGTCGTCTACGACATCAGAAGAAAGTGTAGGGGAAGGATTGATGCAATTATGTCTTGATCTTTTTGGGATAAGTGTTGAAAAGGAAGCATCGATGCATGATGTGAATGTCAAGGAGAAGAAGGATAGTCCAAAAGCAATTGTAGAGCCTACCAAAGTGAATGTAAGGAGCATGCTAGGAGAGGACTTGACAGAAAAAGGAAAAAAAGAGTATGAAGACATGTTCAAGGAATTTCCAAAGCTATTCGCCACTGAATATACAGAGTTGAAATGAGCCAAAGGAGTCGAGCATAGAATCAATCTAAAAGAAGGTGCCAAGCCAAAGGTTCAAAAGCTTAGGAGGTTGGGGGTCATTCATGAGAAGGCACTTCATGAAGAGGTGACGAAGCTTTTGGAAGAAGATTTCATCTTTCGAGTGGAGGAGTCTGAATGGGTCTCTCCAGTTGTTATTGTTCCCAAGAAGAACGGAAGATTTAGGATATGTGTTGATTTTAAACCTTTGAATGCTGCCACAAAAAGGAATCATTATCCACTACCCTTTCTAGGTGAAATCCTCAATCAAGTTGCACGTCATGAACGTTACTCAATCATGGATGGATTTTCTGGCTACTTTCAGATCTTGATAGTGATTGAAGATCGATTGAAAACGAACTTCATTACTCCTTGGGGTTGTTTTGCCTACAAAAGAATGCCTTTTGGGCTGGTTAATGCATATGCTACCTTCCAAGGATGGATGAATAGATTGTTTGGTCCCTACTTAGGTAAGTTCATTCGTGTTTTCATGGATGACATTGGGTGTTATAGCTCAAGGGTCACAAGCTGAGATTGAGTTTTGAAAGGCTTCAACAAGAGGGTGGGCAACTCAACCCAAAGAAGTGTTAATTTTCTCATGCCAGAGTCCATTTGCTAGGACATGTGGTTTCCCAAAATGGAATATAAGCTGACCCAGAGAAAGTTAAGGCTTTGTTTCTTATGGATCCGCCCAACAACACAAAGGATTTAGCATCATTTGTGCATAAGCTCGGTACTTGTCATGTTTTTTCTAGATGCTATGTCAGTATGTGTATCCTCTCCAAAAATTGAGTCAAAGAGTTCAAGGGTTTGAATGGAATGAAGACATGGAACAGGCTTTTGATGGCATCAAGGAGGTATTGTGTGCTTTACCAACAGTGAGTCCTCCTGACTTGCAGTCGATTTTCTATGTATCTATTAGTGTGGGGTCAGTAGCTTTTGGGTCGGTTCTCTTACAAAAGCAAGGAAGGAACTTCAAGCCAATTTATTTTGAGAGCAAGATGAAGAATGTAAGCAAGTTCTCCTACACAGAAATGGAACAGTGGGTATTTGCCTTGGTTCTTGCTTGTCGAAGGTTCAAAACCTATTTGTTGCCCCAAAAGTTCTATGTGCTCACCACCTCGAATCTTTTTCCTGATGTAGTACAACATTTGAAGCCTAGCAAGCGCATCTTAAAGTGGACTTTGGAGCTTCAAGAGTATGAGTTTGAGTTTAAAGTGGATCATTCTGTTAAAGCTCACTTGGCAGACATAGTGGTACATAAGGGGGGGAGCTTCCATCTTACCCAAGGGTTGACAAGGATGATCATGAAGAGGAAGTAGATATTACAGATGCGTATACAATGATGTTTGATGGTGCATACAAGAAACTTCTTCAAAAGGCAAGTGGTGGGGTAGTCATTAAGAACCCAAAAGACGATGTAATCTTTTCTAGAGCTTACGATCTTGATGAAGCTGAAAGTAACAATGAGGCCAAGTACCTCACACTTTTCCTTGGGTTGAAGCAGTGTGTTGAGTTTGGACTGAAGAGGGTCATTGCAAAAGGGGATGCATTGCTAGTCATGAATCAGTTGCTTCGTTTGTGGAATGTTAAGAAAGACAATTTGAAGAAGTGGTTCTATGGCATCAAGAAGCTTTTGCATGAGTTTGAGAAGATACAGTTTAAGCATGTTCCTCATGAGCAGAATAAAGAAGCTGATGAGTTGGCTAGGGACAAGTTGGATGCCTTGGTAGCTCCTTTAAAGGTCAAGGAAGCCTTGTATGCAGGAAGGGAATCATTGCAAGATGTAGAAGTATTTCTTGGTAAAGGGCAATGTCCAGAGGGCATGTCAAAAGTTCGGCGTCAGAGAATAGTTGCAAAAGCAAGAAACTACATATTGGTAGGTGTGGATCTCATGATTTATGGCAAGGATAGCATTTTGAGAAAAGTGTCGTACAAAGAAGAGATAGGCTTGATTTTGGAGCACAGCCATGAAGAAACAGGTCATCAAGGCAAGGATCAGGTTGTCTTTTGTGTTTTAAGAGCAGATAACTGTTGGCCCTCTATGATGAGAGATGCTTATTTTTGGTGCAAGTCATGCCATGAATGCCAAGTGTTTGCAAATCGGAAGCTTTTGGCTGAGCCTCAGAAAGCTATAATGTCTTTTGATGCATTTGCAAAATGGGGAGTAGATGCTGTAGGTCCAATGCCGAGGACCAACAATGGCAAAAGGTATATCCTTGTGGCTGTGGACTATTTGAAAAAATGGGTTGAGGCAAGAGCATTAAAAGATGTAACAGCAGGAAGAGTGGCCTCTTTTTTATATGAACAGGTGTGTTGCAAGTTTGGAGCTCCTATGGTTATCATTTCTGATCGTGGACCAGGGTTTAGGGGAAAACTTGTTGCTGCTCTCATGGAGAAATTGAAAATTCAGCATAGGCATTCTTCTCCTTACTACCCACAATGCAATGGGTTGGTTGAGAACTGCAATGGTCAAATTGTGAAGATGCTATCAAAGTATGCTAGAGAGCATCCTAAAGAGTGGGACTTGGACTTGGAAAAGTGTTTGTGGGCTTATAGAACTGCATATAGAGTGTCAACACAGTTTACACCATATGAACTTGTTTATGGAAAGGAAGCTCTTATGCCCATACAAGTGCAGTTGGATGCCTTGAAGTTGTTGTGCAGAATGCAAGGTGAGCATAGTGACAAGCTGCAAGAAAGAATTCTTTCTCTAGAGTTGTTGCGAATGAATAGAGAGAAAGCCAATGATTATTATCTTCAACAAGCATAGACAAGGATGGAGAAAATGAATAAGAGGCTGCCAGAGAAAAAGATCAAAGAAGGAGATTTTGTGATGAAGTATGATTCTCGTTTGGATTTTACTTTTCAGAAGAAATTGAGGGACAAATGGTTGGGTCCATACAGAGTGAAGCATGTATTTTCTAATGGCACCTATAAGTTGGAAAAATTTTCTGGTGAACGTTTGCGCTATAGAATAAATGGTTATAGACTGAAGAAATATTTTGCAAGGGATGTGGTTCCAGATGCAAGTAGTCTCTTGGTTGAGCATAAATGCTCTACCTAGAGGGTGGGCAATGATGATAGACCGCTTTTGGCGTGTACAAAGTAGCATTTATATGCATGGTCATATGTACAAAAATATATAAATACATGCATTTGGGAGCTTTGCAAAGTGGTTTCAAGTTCGGAAAAAGGTGCAACGTGTGCACATTGTAAATATGCGTGCTTGCGTGTCGGCAGCAGTCAAGCATACGTACATGCCTCGATAGGTATCGGGGCCTTGGATATGGTTCTAGGTGGCTTATTTTGGCTCTATATTATGTGTTTGAGCTTTCTAGAATGTAAATAATGCAAGCGACAAGTGTGGGAACTCTCATCCCGCTCAAGAAGTTTGACACATGCGGTAACTGTCTATTTGCGGCGCCTGATCTGCGGTGATACGTGCATCGCCCTAGAAGTGGTCAAAAATGGAGCGTGGGGATGTGGAAATGTGCTTTGGGTATCTAGGATCAAGCGTGTGAAATTTGGTGAATTTTGGAGTCCGTTTGGGGTTTTTCCTGGGAAAAATGCCCGCCAGGGGTCAAAACTGGGCCAAAAAAGGTCAAAAAAGGTGTGAAATGGCTTCAAATTGCCACATCAGTGACGCTGCCGTGAGTGCTTGGGCTGAAGAAGCATTTTTTAAGCCAAGTTTTGGCACTTTCACCTCTGTGTGTGGGGAAGGAAGTAGGGTTCCTACAGGTGGTCTAGTGCAGTCCCGTTGCGTTCTGGTCCTGTTTTCGAGTGTATGGAGGAGTGAATGAGAGCTTTCTCTCTTCAATTTTGCACTTGGGAGAGTCTATGGAAGTTTTGGGTTTCCATGGATGTGTGTGTGCAAGGAATTGAGGGAAGAAGGTGCGGCTTTCTGCAAGACTATGTGACCCTGTATCAGTGCCATTAGGGTTGGCGCTACTCCAAAGAGTCCAACAGAGTGGAGTTTGGTGAAGGCTTTGCAATGGTTTGAGAGTGGACTTTTGTGGCTGGAGTTTTTGGGTTTTTGATGGTTTTTCTTGTATATTTTGGTCACCATCAAGTGTGATTTCCAATGTTGATCACCTCGACTCACCTTGTAGTGTCTGCGGGCAAGCAAGGGCTTGTAGGTCAAGGCGTTTGGAGTTTGAATTGAGCTTGTGGGTAGAATTTTTAGGGAGCTTTTAAGTGGTGGTGAGTGAGGTGAGGAATTTAAGTAAAGTCCTTGTATTGTGTTGAGTTTTCTGGGTGTGTGAGTGTGCGCACGACATCTTTTTCTCCATCATCGTCTTGTACATTGCTACATAAAATGTAGTCAATGACACTCCTAGGTCATCAAGTACCTGATGATGCAATGGAAAATCGTGGCACAACCTGCACAAAAACACTTATGATTAGACATTGCACATCCATGTTCTTAGCTGTATAAAGAGTAAGAATCTTGACGGTACACAAAGGTGAAGGATGCCACTTCCTTCTATATTGTTCCACTTGCTTGTTGTCTTAATGTGGAAGAAATGTTGCAAAGCTTGAGAGGGAAGTAGATCCTCTCTAGAGAGCTTAATGGAGAAGGAGCAAGAAACCTGTTGAGGAAAGAAAGAGGGATGATGTAGCAGAAGGATATGCTGTAGACTTCAACTTTAGCTAGAGGTGTTTAGTGAAGCCCATGGAGTAATGGAGAACTTCAGTCTGAGGAGAATGCAGCCCTCAAGAATGCAGTAAGCTTGAGGAGGGAAAGGAGGTTCAAACTTCTGTTGTAGAGCTTTTGGGAGGGAAAACTGAAAGGAAGGAAACAGAAACAAGGTGAAGTGAAGAGAAGTGAGAGATGGTACAGTAGAGAGAGAGGGAGGGAATGATCAGCACGTTTTTGGAGGGGACCCCTTTTAGAAGAGAGGGGGGGAGAAACTGGCAGCCAGTAGAGAGAGAAAGGATTGGTTTTTACTCAACTATTTAGAGAAAAGTTCATTTTTTTGAATTTATAAGAGATTTTCTCTTTGTATTTTATAAAAGAGTACAAGTTTGACCACTTAATTTTAGGCCTTGCCATACCCACCATTTTAGTCTACATGGCACATGGCATCCACCCATTTGCCCCTTCCATAATCTCCTTTTAATCCCATGACCAATAAAGAGGCCCCCTTAGACCCCATTCCCTTCCTAATGCTTGCCTCATGTCTTGACTTAGCCCATCATCTTGCGCTCTTGTAGTGACCACTGTTGGCATAACCTGAGGAGTAACAGAAACCACTGGTTCATGATGAACCCTTGGCATGTGACCTTGCAAAGAATCCATAGGCTGAAATTCTAACCTCCTGGCAAAGACTATACTCCTAGCTGACTCGTTCTTCTCAACTTCCACTCTTTGTTCCTCGCTCCATCTAGTGCATCTTCATATGTCCTAGGCTTATCTACCTCCACTCTCCAATGTATATTCTCCAAAAGATCAGCCAAGAACCTACCCTTCTTCATCATGTCAGGTGGGGGTACATGTGGTGCTAAGGCCTTGCACATCCTCTCCCATGCCATTGAAAACTTACGTATGTAAGCATCTACTGGATCACCTTTCCTTTGCACCAAACCTTGTACTTCTTGCCACACTTTGTCAAGATCTTCAGTCTTCACAAACTCCACTTCCAATCCATGCCTTAGATTGTCCCAGATTAATCTCACAGGTGGATCCGCCACGTGCAACTCCTCTTTAAATGCTTTGGACCAAACTCGTGCATCACTCCTTAAACAAATTTGGAGAAGATGTAACATTTGTGCAGGATCATGAATCTGATTGCTAAAGCAGGCAACCTCCATCTTTTCCAAAAAGTCTTCTACATCTTCATCACTTCTTCCATGAAATTCCGGACCCAAGTTTTGATGCTTTGAGAACCCCTTCTAACACACGTGCAAGAACCCAAACTTTAAACTGACTCAATCCCTAGAAACTTCAATGGAGCTCGTCTTTAGATAAGGACAAACACATGCACATCAAATGAGTTTTCATAGTTAATCATCCAAATTGTAATAGGCAAAGGGGATTCCAGTATCTCTCTTAATCTTCTTGGCCCAAACATAACGGCTAGCGCTGCTGAAAAAAAATCTTCGTGGACACATTAACATTTATCTGAATTCTTTGTGCAAAATGAAAAGGAGTGAACTGAGGTCCATTTTGATCATCCGCCGTTAAAGCCAACCATGCGGCTCCCAAGAAGGCACACCTAACTTATCCTCTGATTTTGCGAGAATTTCAGCAGCATAACAGCATGAATGGCTCAAAAGACCAAAAAACCAGCCATCACAACTTGGAAAAATTTTGGCAGAGTTTCCCCAGAAGTAGAGCAGTAAGAACCCAAAATATAGACTGTATATGTATGCATAACCTGCCAACGATAGAACCCGATCATCAAGTAGGAATCACTGGTACATAGCCTATGGTGGCGAGGTCACAAAAAGGGTGCTCCAACCACCTGTATCACCGAAAGGATCTCACATTTGAGAATCCCCCAGCTCAATAAAACCTCACGCTATCGACCCTCTTACAAAAGCTTATGTAAATCTCGTATAGTCAAGTCTCAGAAATGACTATCTTCCAGACCAAGTCTTAGAAATTGCTGGGACTGCCAAATAAAACCAAGTATGGCTCCACAAAGGCGTACAATGGCAGGATCCACAAGTAACGTGCAATACAAGACAATGCGCTCAAACAGGTGCCAATTGATGCATACCCATGGCAACTACAAGTGACTTCCACTTTCCTGTATATCACTCTACTCCAACTACTTGTACATGTGTGAATCATCTATACCTGCCCCTGCCCCTGTAACCTGTAACCTGTAATCTGCAATCTGTACTCCCAAAGCTGAAGGTACTTGAAGAAGATCCTTAGTGGGGGCACCAAAAGAATGTGAGCGGGATGGAAGCACACACGACGCCTCTATAATCACCCGACACACATTCTTGGGATGACACACACACACACACACACACACACACACACACACACACACACACACACACACACACACACACACACACACACACACACACACACACACACACACACTATGGGGCACCACTCGACTTACACAACCCACCTGGCCGAGACAGGGAACACAATGGAGTGTGAGGAGAGAGACTATCCATTTTCCCACTCAACACAGAGACACAAACACACACACACAAAAAAAAACACAGCTCAAAAGAGGAATATTTTTGATACTTAGATACAATTGATCTTGGGCCAACACCAATGGGGCAAATAGCTCACATAATATGGATGAAACATGCCAGATACAATCACAAATTGGAGCAGAGACTTCACTCCTCACAGGAGAAACTTACACAGCCAAAATAGTAGGAAAACGTGAGGAATTTGGCAAAATGGACAGTGCCATTGCATTCGGAGGGGCCAAAAACCCTAGTCTACAATATCGAAGTGCTCAAATCCGGCCTCGGATGAGTAGTTTATGGTGGCCAAAACATGCTCCAAAAACAACAAAAATTGAGTTGCGGTTGTTCCCCATATTCTCTCCACACTTTGCTGGTTTTTTTCTCTGGTTTTTTAGTGTCCACACTTCCCTTTATCACTTGGGCACCTTTGGCCTTTTGATTGACCTCAAACGGACCTTGAACAAGCCAAAAAAAGGCCATGCAGTGCATTTTTGTCACTCTTCTACATCCATCCGCACACCTGGTACTCAACTTTCAATAATGCATCCCGTAATCACGTGAAGTGGCCCCCAAATATAGTTCTCATGATGACCTTTTTGCATAATTATTACAAGAAAACACCCACATTGTGTCCGTACTTATCCACATGCAAGTCTTGACCCCATTCGACCTCCTGCTGCCAGTGGATGACATATGATGCACCTGCTTTCCTCATGGCGTGCACCCGTTGATAGCTTCCTCGAGAAGTTTTACGTGCTACCAGATCCTCATTATTATAGAAAAAACATATTGGTACTGGTGATAATGAAAATCGATGTACTATGTACATGATGTCCTACTTGTACACATGTGGGCCCCACGCAACCACCTGGCTGTGGAAAATGGGCAATCTTTTATTCAATGCACCATGTATGTGTATGTACATATGTGCAATCACTTCTTCCAAAAAACTCATAACAACACGTATAAAGTCTTTTGTGGCAGAATGAGGTGACTTTTGTTCCACTGATTCCTTATCACTCAAGCAACTCTCAGCAAGTTTCAGAATTTAATTTAGACATTTTCGTAGCATATTAAGACCAATACAAGCCTGAATCTGCAGATTTCTATCTTTTTTATCTGGTATACTCAATTGTCTGTTTTGACCAAAATCTGGCATGTGAGACTTTATACGTGTATGAAGTCTTTTAACTCAGATTTCACTTAGATTTCTACCCAAGGCACTCCTTGATGCATAAAACAAGAATATGTGATTACAGCAAGTTTTGGATGTCAAAATTGCTCAAAATCATCTTTTTTTCACCTTTTCATTCTTGTATCTGCAAAATTCTCTTTAAATGAAAAAGAATGTGTCCAAATGAGTTCAAATTTTGCAAACAATCTTAATACATCATTTCCCAATCCCCTATGTGGTCAAAAGTGAAATTTGACTTTCAGATCTGGCCTATAGACATCATATGCGTATGAAGTCTATGTACTCAGATTTTGACAAAATTTTGTATGTGAGCTTTTCTTGTGGTGCTTAACACCCTGGTATACTCAGATCTCAATTTTGTTCTTTAAAAGTTCCCTTTAGACTTCATACGTGTATGAAGTCTAGCTGGTCAAAATGAAGTGAGTTTCAATCCAGAGGTTCCTCTCTATGATGGCAACTCACAGCAAGTTTCAGAATTGAATTTTGACACTTTTTGAGCAAGTTATGGCCAATACAAGCATTCACTTGCCTAGATGCATCTTATGGTCTTTGCAAGCCCAAAAATGCTTCGAATTTGATGAAATTTGGCGTATATACTCCCTAAATGCTATAGATCACAAGGAGACACTCAAATATAACTTTTGACCCCATATCTGGCCTCTAAGACATCATACATGTATAATGTCTTTTGCTCAGATTTGAGTTCTATTTCTACCAAAGGTGCTCCTTAGTGTGTAGAACAAGAATATGTGCTGCAACAAATTTTGGATGTCAAAAATGCACAAAATCATCAACTTTCACAAGGAAATCCTCTAAAAGAGTAAAATCTGCTTAACTCTCAATCTATATGTCCAAGTGACATGAGATTTGGTGTATGTGTCAACACAACATGCAAAAGATGGGTATAATGTCAAAAGTTGAAAATTTCTGTCGAAATCACCTCTTAGACATCATACGAGTATGCTGTCTGCTGATGAATTTTTGGACAAAAATCATTCACATGCATCCCCAAGTCTCTAGCACTATATTTCAAGCACTTCTACCAATTTTCATGCAGAAATGTGCTCAAAATCTCAAGTTTCTCTTTTTGCCATTTCAGACACTCCATCTTTTGTCTTTTGGGTGTCAAGAGTTGGTCAAAACTTTAGTTTCAATGTATACTTAGGGTAAAACCCCCCTACTGAACACATTGATGCAGTCAGATTTTTGAAATTTGGTCTCTAGATGCCCCTTGGATATGCTACGTACATACGTTGCAGGAAGCAAACCAATTGGTAAGACTACTTGCCTATATTGAAATTTTCTTATAATAGTTCAAAGCATGTGACTACATGGTTTAGTCCATTTATGCTTTTATATACTTTTCAACCTAGATCACCCGTTACGGTTGGGTTGGCTATGAAGAAGATACAAAAAGTGAAGGATTTTCTTCAAGACCATTTTGATATGCTTTGAGTTACTTGACAGAATGTTAATCAAGCTCAAGATCAATATAAGAAGTACGTAGATGAGCATCGCGGTCTTGCTACTTTCCAAGAAGGAGACAAGGTTTTCCTCAAAGTTTTGGAGCATTCAGAAAGTCTGAAGATGGGAAAAGTTGCTATATTTTCACTACGATATTGTGGACCGTTTATCGTTGTCAAACATATAGGTCAAATGGCATATAAGTTAGCTCTTCTCGAGCACTCACAAGTTCATCTTGTTTTTCATTTTAGCTGTTTACGAAAATAGCTAGGACAGAATGATAATGTCACTGACATAGGTGTGTTAGTTGAAAATATAAAACCGCCAAGTATCCCTCATGAACCCGAAAAGATTATGAATTCTCATGAGCTCTACACCAGATATCATGTCAGACGACAAGTGTTGGTAAAATGGCTAGATAGACCTGAAGAAGGTTCTACATGGGAGAATATCTCCGCACTTCAGAAACATTTTCCTACATTTGTTTTCTAGGACTAAAACTATTCTCCAAGGGGGAGTAATGTAAGGACATGGGTCCTACGGGCAAGGCCAATGGCACGGTCAGGCAGTGTGTATGCTAGGGGGAGACTATAAGATAGCATGGATGGGTGGAGACTTGCACATTGCATTACTCTCCTCCTTTGAGTGAGATTCTTGATTTTCATTTAGTTGGCCTTCCAAAGTGTTGTATGTGTGGGATGGTCTTAGCCTTACAAGCTACAGAGATTGCCTCTATGTGCATATCGTGTCATTTGTGTCCTCGATTGACATTGTGTTGATCTAGTTAGTGTTGCATGCACTTTATAGGTGGTGTGCTCGCTCTTGCAATAGTGAGGGAAAAGTGGATACAATGGGCTCCTGTGAAGTAAGCAGAGAACTTACCGAAATCATGTTGAGAGAAGACGATGGGCGTTGCTTTGGGAAATTTCTCGTGTAGTGATCTTTGGCATCTAGACAATGTCTACATGGTGGAGCTCCTTCTAGTAGGCAGCATTTGGTTTGGTAGGGACCATATTCACCACACCTATAGCACATCATCGATCGATTGGCTAGCATATGGTTGGTGGTGCATGGAGGGTGAGGTGCGGTAGGAGAGAAACTTGGTTTGGGCTAGGGATGGTATAGAAGCTTTGTATCAAAGGACCACCATAGGGGGACACATTGGGGGATGGTAATAATGGTGGGGATGTACTAGGGCCTAAGTGGGTAGCCCAAGGTGAATCGGCAAAGGGTCCCATAGGAGTGGTGCTCATGTGCATGGTCGAGGCCAAGTTTTGGTGTAGATGGTGGACACCCTTTTGATGGTAGCAATCCTTAGCTTTATGGCCTCCTTTACCACAGAACTGACATTGGAACATCATGGGGCATTCTTGAGGTGGGTGTCCAGGGTTGTTGCAGCTTCTACACCATACTTGGGAATCGTATGAAACTTATGGAACACCATCCCCTCACTAGGATACACCTGTCCCAAAGCCTCTACACTCAAAATCCTAGCTCTGAATCCATCTGCAAAAAATGTGTATAAAGACAGAGCCGACTTCTGAAAGTGCCCAAAACTAAAATCTATGAGTACCTATGCATAGCTTATGTTGCCACAATTCTAGCAACTACTTGCAGGCGGAAAACAGATATTGTTCGATACACTTACGACCAAAACTAGCTCATAGATGCGCGAGCACGTTCGCTCCGTTCCGCAAGGAATGCTTGGCGTTGTTGTGTAGCTCTTGCCGAGGCTAGCACGATGGTGCAATCGGAACTACAATGTGACGAGCGAGCGGTGAGTAGCGCCAGGATGAAGCTCATGCTCTCTCTCTCTCTCTCTCTCTCTCTCTCTCTCTCTCTCTCTCTCTCTCTCTCTCTCTCTCTCTCTCTGACACAGTCGATGGCAGCTTAAAACTATGATTATGATAAAAGTTCTTTTTACAAAAGTGACCTAAGTACCTTATATATTAAGGCTACCTTACGTTAACCAAAAATAGAGTTTGAGTGGTCAAATGGCTTGGTATTTACAATCTGGAAGTGCCATTGCACCTTGGCTTCTACTAGTAGACTAGCTACTTATTACAAATGATGTTTCTAATAGCATTTCATAACTCTCAGAGAATAAGGCTTTGCTAAGTTATGTCATGTTGTTGACCCAGCCATCAACATGGTCAGTTTCAAAACTTTGCTTTGTCTTCATACACATTTTTGGAAGATGGGTTTGTAGTGAGTATGTTGAGTGTAGAGGCTTTGGGATAGGTGTATCCTAATTAGGGAATGGTGTTTCTTAAGTTTTGTATGATTCTAGTATGATTTTTTGCATTTCCTTTTGCTTGTGTGTATGTGGGTTGGGTGATGTAGTTGAGAGATGTGAGTGTAAGGACATGGGTCCTATGGACAAGGCCACCAGCAAGACCGCATAGTGTGTACACTAGGGGGAGGCTATAAGATAGCATGGTTGGGTGGAGACTAGCACATTGCATTACTCTCCTCCTTTCAGTGGTATTCAAGCTATTTCAAGAAAAGGGAAAAGCGGGATGCATGATCATGCGACGCATATCTCCTCTCCCACGATTGTGCATGTAGGAAGGCTCTCTAAACCCGTGCATGAAGGAGGGTTGAACCCAACCCATGAGGATAAGAGGCCAACACCCTACCATCCAAGCTATCGAGACTTGTTGTGTGAACAAGGAAAGATAGTATACTTGAGTTGACAAAGAAAGCCAGAAGGAAAGCAAAGCTACAAACTTCAAGAAAGTAGTTTCACCCTTCCTTTTCACTCCTTATAGAAAGGCAAGTTTTCTTTCAAAATTCCTTTTTCTTCAAGAAAGAGGCTTCACAAGTGAACAAAAGCCTTCACAAAAAAAGAGTCACGAGTTTTTGTGAAGAATCAAAGAAGGTGTTCTTACGAAGAACAAGAAATAAAGCGCTACAAATTTCGCAAGGCAAGGATCGCATGCAACGCAAAAGTCATCGAGTATAAAAAACACAACGACTTTAAGATTTACAAAGTACAAGTTGATATTTTTCTCTCTCTCTCTACATTAGCGTGTGTCTACCATGGCTGGCAAGGATATCCCACAAACACACACTTTTGATTTTGAGCACGCACATCAAAATTCAGCAACCATGGGTGCTATCGACACTAATATGCATGGTGATGATGGTCTAGGAGATCATAACCTTGTAGATATAGATTCTTTCAAGACTTTGGAAAATCGCCAAAGCGTACTTGAACGCAACCTTTTTACATTTAATGAAAATGTTACAAACCTTACTAATCTACTTATGATATTTATGAATTCACAAACGTCCCAAGGAGCCCAAGCTTGCACGATTCAAGGAACAAGCTCGCACAGTTCAAGGAGCCCACATTTGCACAACTCAAGGAGTCCATGAGGCAAGTGCTTCAGAAGATGCGGAAGGTAGCAATGCATTACTTAAGAATATCCACATTCCTGAGTTTCACGGTGAAGAGCATGATCGCAACAAGGATGCGCTCAAAACGTTGTCGAGAAATTTGCGCTCTTGCCAGGAAAGCACCGGGCTTATGGCTGTGAGAGAACTCAACAAAAACTATATGAAGGAGTTAAACCATAGATGCCATGAAGACTAGGGTTTGGAAAGAAGTGCAATCAAAGAAGACTCACTCTTTCTCTCTTGCATTCACACACACAAAGAAAGAACGCAAAAGAGAATGTCAAAACAATACGAAAATGAAAACATCAAGGCTATGGTCATATCGTATCATGGGTAATATGAAAGGGTTGATGGATGAGTTAATGGCATTCAATCTTGGCTGACCAAATAGGCTACGAATTGTTCTTTGGAATTGTAGTTTTATGCTTACCATAATATATATATTTTGTCTAGTGATTGGGATTAATTGTGTGTACAAATCCTCTTGGTTCATAGCAAGATAACTACGCTTACGTCAAAAGAAAAGTTATAGTCTATGAGAGGTAGTATGATGGGATCCGGTGATAGAAGTATTTCATTAAGCCTTTCTGGGCCAAAGAGAAACACTATACGTTGTTGAAAGTGTATTTTACGGCTAATCCATATGTTAATTCTAATAGATCGTACAGAGTGAAAGCGATAGAAATGATCATCATGTGGGTTATTCATCTAGGATAGTATGTGAGAAATGTAGATATGAGAGAAGTGAAGAGATGAGAATTTTCCCTCCCAAGCCCTATTCTTGCCCGTAGACAATAAGGATACTGCGGGGAGAGATGTACCTGTAGCAAAGAGAACCTAAAATTTGTAGAGAGGATGAATTACTAAGAGTGAGAGAGAGAGATTTGGTTAAGGAGATGAGATTAGATACATATATATATATATATATATATATATATATATATGTCGGATTAGAGATGAAAAACAAAACAATAAGAAATCAAGAAAACATCAATGTAGAACACATCTTACTTGACAAACCCTTCGGCACCATTATTGATGGAGAGAGAAGAAGAGGGGGGCACTCCACTTTGATTGATACGCCAAGCACAACACCTTCTTTGATTAGAGTTGATCTTCCAAGGATAGCGTACAAGAATGGCTAGTCTTCCTCTAGGAGAAAGTGTAGGCTTGGGCTTATGTTAATGGGGCTAAGTACAATTAGGCATTACTACTCACTCCCTCAAGAATTCCTCTCATCAATGGCTTGAATGCTTGAGTTTCTTCCAAGGAAGAAGAGGTCCCCTTTTATAGGTGAAGGGAACCCCCAAGGATTTACACAAGAAGAGAGGAGCCAGTGTGAACAGGAATTGGAAAAGTTGGAAATGAGATGTCCCTGCATGATGTGGGCAGACTCGGGTCCAGTATTTTGATCATATCTCCTCAACCGTGGCTCCAAATAAAAAAGTAAAAATATGGGCAAAAACATCAGCTCATTAGCTACGATTTTCATTTTAAAATCGTTTTCCAATTCGGATTGGAACCTTGTGTCAAAAATTCATCAAAATAGGATCCATTTATGGCAGCAAAAGTCTTCATGTGGTCTACTTAACCTAAACTTTCATTTAATTCCAAAGGACACCTCATGCCATATGAAAGCATGACATTGCTCCTTGACAAAGTTTTGTAATCATGCTTGCAATAATGCATTCAAATAAGTGTATCTTTGAAATCATGCCACCTAGTGTCCCACTAGGATTTGATTCTCTCCTAGTAGCTATTTAAAAAGAAATATAAGAAAAGTATAAAAAATACATAGAATATATATATATTGGAGTTTACCCTAGATATAGGATCTAGCTAGGGTGTGAGATGATAATGAAATAGTAGAAATAAAGAATCAATTCTTTTTGCCCCAAGTTAAAGAGGCGGAGCTATTGATGCTTTTCCCATAGTATTTTCTGATGGTAAAGTAAGGATATGTTACCCTTGAAAAAAATAATAGAATGAGATAGAAGGCTTATTATTATACTTAAATATGCATATGTACACTATAGGAAATATAATTATGTATCTAAAAAAATACAAGATAGATCTTGTAGCATGCGTTCCCACTATGTACGTGTCACTGTACGACATCCACCCCCTCTAAACCTGCACATCCTCCGGTATGTGCCACATTGTCTCTTTGTAAGATTAGATCTCTTGTACATTTTCCTTGTCTTCTTCTTCACTGGATAATTATAGAGCTTCATGTTCACTTTGATCTTCACCTGTGTTTGTCTCTTCTTCCTCATCCATATCTTCTAGATCATTGTCTCCTCTTCTCTTAAACATTTTAATCCTTTTTCCTGCAATGGGAATCTTTACTTTTGTACCATCTTGTCCAGATAAGCTGTAAGTAGCATTTTCATGCACATGCTTTACAACATACGGTCCAAACCATCTTTTTGAGAACTTACGCATGACTCTGTGCTGGTTATCAAGGCTACTATCATACACTAAAACCCAGTCACCTTTGTCAATTGCTTTGCTCCTGAGTCGATGTCGCTTATCAAAATAGTCCTTGTTTTTCAACCTTGCATTTTTGAGTCGTTCTTTTGCAGCTTCAATGTCTCCAGGTCTTCTCTCTAGCTGCCTTATACGCAGTGCAAGGAGATCTTCCCTACTAAGCCCCTCTTGCCAAGGTAGTACATTCCATGTGGGAATTGTATCCTCAATCGGCATCACTGGCTTTTGACCATGCATTAGCTCCGCAGGCATGTAGCCAGTTACTGAGCTATGTGTTGTACGATCAGCCCATAAAGCATATGGTAACAATTTTGGCCACTCACCAACTCTTCCTTCGCAAGCCTTGGCCAAAGCTTTGATGATAGGAGGATGCCCTCTTTCACTCTTTCCATTGCCTTCAGGGTTGTAAGCTGTAGTAAGAGAAAGCTTGATCCCTAATCTAGAAAAGAACTCCCTTGCTTCTTCGGCATCCAGTTCACCTCGATCTGCAGTGATTTTTCCCACACAACCATAACGGCAAATCACCTCATCAAGAAGAAATTTGCACACAGCTTCTGTGGTTTTAGCTCTTAATGCTCTTCCTTCAACCTGGTTAGTTAGGTCCTCTCATGCAAGAACCAAGTATCTCATTTGCCAAAGTCCTAAAGGCATTCTGACTAGATCCACAACCCATTTATAGCGCATGGCTAGTGGATATGTAGGGTGCAATCCATCACGATGTCGAACATTTGAATACATTTGACAAGTTACACATGACTCTACAAACTGAGATACATCTTTATACATACCCTTTCACCAGTATTTTTCTTTCAACTTGGAGAAGGTTGCCCACACACCCCTGTGTCCAGCCCATAGACTCTCATGAAACTCTTGCATGAGATTTACTTGAGTCTCTTTTTTACATATAACCCGTTGTGGTGTAGCACCCTTTTGCTTAGGATGCTTCCACAAGTAACCATCCCTTAAAAAGTACCCATATGCTTTCCTGCGTATCCTCTTGAATTCTTGTTCAGACCAATCATCCTGTTTTGTTAGAGTACTCAAGTACCTTCCAATAGAAAGCCAATCACCTTCATAAAGATCTTTCAAGAACAATTCAAGTGAATTAGTCATGCAAACATTTTTACCTTTGACATGAGAGATAGAATAGAATTTTCTGCCTACATCATCTCCCTCATCAATCATTTGTGACTCATCTTCATACCTTGCCCTTGATAGCATATCTTCCACTGTATTGTCTTTACCTGCAATGTGCTTAAACTCGGGATTTAAGGACTTAATGTAAGCAATCCACCGCAACATAGCAATGTCTGGTGTTGAGCAGCTTGTAATCATCCCAAGAAGTGGTAGACAATCTGTTTCTACAACCACACATGCACCAATTAGGTACTCTTTCCCACTTTTCAAGGCTGTAACCATACCCAATAACTCTCTCTTTATCTGTGGATAGTTTCTTTGGCGATCACTTAGTACCTTTGCTCCAAATCTTACCACATACCTGTGTCCTTCTTTGTCATCTTGCCCTATTGCCCATCCAATCCCTGTAGGACTAGTATCTACTGTCACAATCACTGGCCTTTGACACTCATAGTCTACCTTTCTCAAAGTCGTTGCTGACTGGAGTAACTCCTTTAGCTTTTTCATGGATTTTACATGTGCTTCTGTCCATTTAAACTTTTGATTCTTTCTAAGCAGCTGATAAAGAGGATCAGCTACATGTGCATAATGTGGAATCCAAATAACATAAAAGACACATGCTCCCAGAAACCTTCTAACCTCAGTGATGCTAGTGCATGTTTCTTTCATTCTTTGGATGGCATCTACCTTTGATGGACAAGGTTTCCTACCATATGGCCCGCACATGTGCCCCACAATGAGCACTTCTTTGACACC
The DNA here is from genome assembly GCF_014529385.1 of Adiantum capillus-veneris. NCBI lineage: Eukaryota > Viridiplantae > Streptophyta > Polypodiopsida > Polypodiales > Pteridaceae > Adiantum > Adiantum capillus-veneris. The sequence continues at coordinate 74,482,791 of NC_140959.1, forward strand.
AAACATAGAATTTCTCCCTGACAATGTAAGATTCACTTCTTCCAACCTAGACAAAATTTTATCACAATCATTTATGTGATTTACCACAAACCTACGACATCCCTTGAGATCCAAAGCTTCATCTTTGTCACTTTCTTCACATCCTTTGATAGGCAAATCATCAATGAAAGGCATTGTGATTAGAGGAATAAAGTCACGTAAGACCTTATTCATCCCATTCATCATATGTGCAACCGAGTTGGTTGCTCCCTGTGGAAAGGTACACATCCTTACCAAACCCAAAGGTGTTCTCATGGTTGTCAAGTCTTTGGTTTCGATTGCAAGCTGAAATTGATCATACCCTGAGTAGAGATCCCCCATTGAGTAGATTGCCCTCCCTGCAAACGCCTTTGCAAATTCATCCACAATTGGACCTGTACCTACATTTCTAATTGTCACCTTGTTCACTGGTTGCATATCTTGGATGAAGCGTAGAGAACCATTCTTATTTGCAACTGTGAACCACCTGTTTGAGTATGGAGCACAAGAAGGCTCCAAGATTCCCATTTTGATTTTCTCATTCAGTAGCTCTACTAACTTTGGCAAATGAGCCTTTGGAACCGGAATAGGCCGCAGATTCCAAGGCACATGAGGTATTGTGAAAATTACCATAGGAGCTACAATATAAGGATCAACACATCCTATCTCATGTGGCTCAAATGCAAAAGCCTTACCATGCTTTGAAAGCATTTCTTTGAAGCACTTTGTCTCCTCCTGTGTTAGAAACTCCTCGCAACCAATGTGCAACTCTTGAAAAGACTCCTTTGTGAAGGTATGCCCGATCTTTTTAGGATTCCGCAAACTTGGTTGTAAAGAAGCGTGTTCAATCTTTTCCCTGTTGTTGGGTGGTAAGGGTGAAGTTACTGGTTTCACCTTCTTTGCTACACTCTTGTATTTAGTTTCAACATGGACTTCTGGGCCAACTGTTTGGCTTTCTTTAAAGGATTCTATTACTTGATACATTTCCATAGAGAAAACTTCCACAACTTCATTTTCAAGATGCAAACTAGACCTCATTATAGCATCAAGCTCACCCATAGTATCTACAAAAGAAACTTGTTCACACAAACCCAAAACATTTTCAGTAAGCTTTAGCAACCCACTCTTTTCCATGCCTATTTGTACATTATGCACATATTGCTTCTCATATCTCTTCAAATCTTCAAGTTTTGTAAAACATACTGATCCATTCCTTGTTACCAAGGAGCTCATCGAGAAAGTTTCACCTATTTTTGGATCAGGCGAGACCCTTTTTCTTTTTGTACCACTGCAATCCCGCTTTACAATGGTACTTGGCCAAAACCCATCATTTCTCTATGATCATGAAACTCTTTGCTTACTTTTGGTAGAGGATGTTCTCTGAGGTTGTCACGATTTCTTTCATGGTTTACACAGACTGTGAGAAATTGGACAGCTTGTTTACCATCTTTGCTACGTATTCTAGCATATGCTGAACCATCGTCCATTACCTTTGTTTCCATTCGAACTCCCACAATGTAGGGTTGTCCAAGGATGAGATGATATGAAGATGTATCCTGTACAAAGAAGTTTTGGTCAATCTTTACATCACCTATTGTTACCTTCACACCTGGACATGCTGCATACAATTCACCGGATGAATTGTTTGCCACTTTTACCATCCAGTCATGATCTGTGTCCATCGGCCATTTGCACTTGTTGTAGAGACTCTTTGACATTATGTTTATTTCTGAACCATGGTCAATCAAGGCAACAAATGGCTCTTCAAGATCACCTACCTTGACCAAAGTTTCTGTAGTAGCCCATTGCCCAATGACTTCGTGAATAGTAACTCCTAGGAATATCTTCAACTTCTTTATCATCATTTGAGAAATACACTTGCTTCACTCTCCCACTAGATTGGTAGCATCCTACCATAGCTCCATCATTCTCCTTATTTTGCAGTTGCATCCCTTGTGTCTTTGAGGTTTCCCCTTCAACCTGTGGACGAGAAACTTCAGCAAGGGTTTGCCTCTTTCTCTTGATGATGTCAATGATCTCCTCATGGAATTCACGCTTTGCAATGCCAAGAACTTCTCCCAGAGTAAACTCAATCTTGCTATTCAAGATCCTTTCCTCCAAGACTTTCTTTAAATCTGTAGCAACCTCAATATCAGATTGTAGTTTATAAGTTGGGCCTTTTGTCTTACCTTTCATTGGCTCTTTCTTCTTTCCTGTTGTAGACTCCTCCATGAGTACTTCAGGTGGAGATGCTCCTTGTGTTGAGGGTGTTTGAGAAGGCATTGAGTCGCTTCTTCCCCCACTTCTAGAAGCTCTTTTTGATGGTCCTTCATCAGCATTCTCACGTCTGCGCTTCTCTTCTACAATTGCCTCATTTTGTTGGCCTTTTGTAATGTAGGCATGCACTGACAATGAGTCCACTGGATCATTCCATCCTGTTTCTAAACGTATGCAATCACCTGCTTCATGTAGAATCTCTTTTGTAAGCTTTCCCTTTTTAGCTAATTGCATGACATTTGGCCAAATTTGACCATGATGGTCACTCACTTCTTCATCACAAAAATGCTCAATTTTTACTCCATAAGTAGCTGCCTCAACTGAAGAGGTGGCATGCTTAGTTGCCATATCTTCAACTAAGGTTTGCATTCCCCCCTTCCCAAAGTTAGTTCTCAAGGGTAAACCTGTCTCTCTTAAGTGGATTTTACCATCCTTAAAAAAGACAACATCTTTTGACAAAGCAACACTAAAATCATCACAATCCCTTCTTACATGGTCTGTACTATCACACCAAATACATCTATTAACAAACCCTTCTTTGGGCTGTTGTCTTTGCCTAGGAAGTGGCCTTGATGGTTTGCCTTTTTCTTCAAGCTTTGCAAACTTCACCTTCAAGTCACGCATTCCCTTCACAAGCTCATATAGCATGGACTCATCAAACTTAGGAGCGATAAAAGTAGGCTTTACCATTTTGTCAGAAGTTGAGGTGGAAGGACTTGTAGTGTTTACTACCATCTTGTCCCTTCTTCTTTGTCGTTTGGCAAGCATTGAGACAGCACCTTCAACCTCATTCCAGTCGGTCTTTAGTCCTTGCTCAGCATCTTTATCTTCAAGAAGAAGCTCCAAATTTTCTTGAAACTCTTTACTTGCAGCTTGTAAGAAAATATCTGTCTTCTCTGCATCTAGTGTGGCCCTTTCTGTCCTAGTGAGTTGTGCATAGCGCCGCTCAAATTCCCTAAGTAGCTCTATTATTGATAGTCCTTGCTTTGGCTTGACTACCCATTCTAAGAATGTCCTTTTGGTCACTCTCTCTGAGTCCTCCATGAAATATTCCTTCTTTAAAGCTACTTTGAGTTCTTCCCAATTTCTCCCATGCCCATCTTTAATTGCCCTAACATGCTCCCTAATTTCTGGAGCAACAACTAGCTCAAAGCTTTGAATCATCTCACCTTCTAACACGCGATGCAGCTCCATCTCCTTCACATACTCGCGTAAGTACTTGGTTACATCTTTGCCATTGAATTGATCCATTCTGTTGACGACCGCTTGTATGGCCTTCGTTGCTGAAATCTCCCTTCTTTCAGTAGCATGTTGTTGTTGCATGAACATTGCAAATGCTTGAAACATTTGCATTGTTGGTGGGTCAAAATGCATACCCTGCTGCTCAACATGATCACCCATGGTTACCCACAAACTCTCACCCTAGCAGATTCGCGTCGGGTTCACCAAAAATATGTCAAGAAATTTGCGGTCTTGCCAGGAAAGCACCGGGCTTATGGCTGTGAGAGAACTCAACAAAAACTATATGAAGGAGTTAAACCATAGATGCCATGAAGACTAGGGTTTGGAAAGAAGTGCAATCAAAGAAGACTCACTCTTTCTCTCTTGCATTCACACACACAAAGAAAGAACGCAAAAGAGAATGTCAAAACAATACGAAAATGAAAACATCAAGGCTATGGTCATATCGTATCATGGGTAATATGAAAGGGTTGATGGATGAGTTAATGGCATTCAATCTTGGCTGACCAAATAGGCTACGAATTGTTCTTTAGAATTGTAGTTTTGTGCTTACCATAATATATATATTTTGTCTAGTGATTGGGATTAATTGTGTGTACAAATCCTCTTGGTTCATAGCAAGATAACTACGCTTACATCAAAAGAAAAGTTATAGTCTATGAGAGGTAGTATGATGGGATCCGGTGATAGAAGTATTTCATTAAGCCTTTCTGGGCCAAAGAGAAACACTATACGTTGTTGAAAGTGTATTTTACGGCTAATCCATATGTTAATTCTAATAGATCGTACAGAGTGAAAGCGATAGAAATGATCATCATGTGGGTTACTCATCTAGGATAGTATAAGAGAAATGTAGATATGAGAGAAGTGAAGAGATGAGAATTTTCCCTCCCAAGCCCTATTCTTGCCTGTAGACAATAAGGATACTGCGGGGAGAGATGTACCTGTAGCAAAGAGAACCTAAAATTTGTAGAGAGGATGAATTACTAAGAGTGAGAGAGATAGATTTGGTTAAGGAGATGAGATTAGATACATATATATATATATATATCGGATTAGAGATGAAAAAGAAAACAATAAGAAATCAAGAAAACATCAATGTAGAACACATCTTACTTGACAAACCCTTCGGCACCATTATTGATGGAGAGAGAAGAAGAGGGGAGCACTCCACTTTGATTGATACGCCAAGTACAACACCTTCTTTGATTAGAGTTGATCTTCCAAGGATAGCATACAAGAATGGCTAGTCTTCCTCTAGGAGAAATTGTAGGCTTGGGCTTATGTTAATGGGGCTAAGTACAATTAGGCATTACTACTCACTTCCTCAAGAATTCCTCTCATCAATGGCTTGAATGCTTGAGTTCCTTCCAAGGAAGAAGAGGTCCCCTTTTATAGGTGAAGGGAACCCCCAAGGGTTTACACAAGAATAGAGGAGCCAGTGTGAACAGGAATTGGAAAAGTTGGAAATGAGTTGTCCCTGCATGATGTGGGCAGACTGGGGTCCAGTATTTTGATCATATGTCCTCAACCGTGGCTCCAAATAAAAAAGTAAATATATAGGCAAAAACTTCAGCTCATTAGCTACGATTTTCATTTTAAAATCGTTTTCCAATTTGGATTGGAACCTTGTGTAAAAAATTCATCAAAATAGGGTCCATTTATGGCAGCAAAAGTCTTCATGTGGTCTCCTTAGCCTAGACTTTCATTTAATTCCAAAGGACACCTCATGCCATATGAAAGCATGACATTGCTCCTTGACAAATTTTTGTAATCATGCTTGCAATAATGCATTAAAATAAGTGTATCTTTGAAATCATGCCACCTAGTGTCCCACTAGGATTTGATTCTCTCATAGTAGCTATTTAAAAAGAAATATAAGAAAAGTATAAAAAATACATAGAATATATATATATTGGAGTTTACCCTAGATATAGGATCTAGCTAGGGTGTGAGATGATAATGAAATAGTAGAAATAAAGAATCAATGCTTTTTGCCCCAAGTTAAAGAGACGGAGCTATTGATGCTTTTCCCATAGTATTTTCTGATGGTAAAGTAAGGATATGTTACCCTTGAGAAAAATAATAGGATGAGATAGAAGGCTTATTATTATACTTAAATATGCATATGTACACTATAGGAAATATAATTATGTATCTAAAAAAATACAAGATAGATCTTGTAGCATGCGTTCCCACTATGTACGTGTCACAGCACGACAACGTTCTTACACAAATGGAACGATATTCATAGGCTAAGACACATCCCAGATATTAAGACAACTATGGAAACAAGTCTATCTCTTAAAAGAAAGGCCTATAAGTGTTGGATGACATTTCCAATAGATACTCGTCCTCAGTCTTAGGTTGCATTTCAAGCTTCTTTCTCCGAAGAGTTTCTGGACTCTGATGAGGAAGATAAGAATTCGTTAGCATGGGATGAATGACACATGTATGGACTCTTTCTCACTCATTATCTTTCTAAGTATCAAAAAATCATATTAAAACTAGAATGTCTAAATGAATTCCAAAAGATACGGGGTTTCAATAGGGGCCTTGACAAAGATTATCATCTTCATGTCAAGACCCAACATCCAAAAACTTTGAAAGAAGCCATTGCTCATGCCCAAACGTATGATGATGACCAAGAGAGGAAGGGAAATGTTCCCTACTCTAAGAATACTTTCACTAAGAGAAATTCCACTAAGAGATAATGGTGAGGTAGATCTCCCACATGTTCCAAGAGGGACAAGAGACAATTTACCTCCCTGCACCCTCTACCCTCAAGAGGATAACAAGCCTAAGCAATCATGAGATACTCCATGTGGGTTTCTCAGACTACCAATTTTCAGCATGCAAAGAAACACAATTTTTGTTTCAAATGTCTTTTGGACCAGCATAACTAGAAGGATTGTCCTCTTTTTCAAGGAAAAAAAAGACCATGCACATGGTGCAACGTCTCACATTAGCTTCATCTCCTAAATATTGTACTGTAGAGGTTCTTCATATGGAAGAAAAGCACAAGTGTTGTGTGGCTACTTCAATGTGGCAGCCCACCTTTGTCCCCCATGAGTTGATTCGCATGCATGGCACTATTAACAGACAACATGTTTGTATTTTAGTGGATGATGGTACAACTCATACGTTCTTGAAGTATAAGCTAGTCAAGAAATTGAAGCTTACACAGACTCCCTGCTCCCACAAGTATGTGGTAGAATAGATGTCTAGAAATGATAAAGAAGTATGTGAATGGTAGTTCAAGGGGTTGAACTTATTGTTCAAGATCATATGATAACCCTTGAATTTCAAGTTATGAACATGGACCATTGATGTAGTTTTAGGATGGGAGTGGCTGCATGATTTAGGAAACACATTGCACACTAGTTATGCACACAATTCCTTATCCTTTACGGCCAATGGTAAACATGTGCTCTTGCTTGGTGAGAAAAATATACCATCTGCACCTCTTGTATGTACAATCGAGCTTTCTATTTTACAGAAAGAAGATTTAATAGATGAAGTCTTTTTGTGTTATTGCTTGTCTCCAAGTCCTCTGAATTCTCAAGAGCAAAGTGTTGTGGATTCTAGTTATGGTATGCAAAGTGCAATGAATTTTAATGAAAAGCAAAGTACTAACAATTCTAAAGAGCAAAGTGCTCTCAATTCTAATTATAGTGAGCAACGTGCAACTGTTGTAAAACAAACATTAAAGCAATTACAATATTCTTCATCCCATCATAACTCTAGTTTACCTTCTCCTTTTGCACGGAAAAATCTGACTCACTTACTCATAGCATATAGTGATGTATTCTCAAGTGATTTACCACCGAGTTTACCCCCTACACGTAATGTGCAACATGACATAGATGTCCTGTCGGGCACTAAACCGGTGAGTAAAACACCTTATCGTATGAGTGCTAGTGATACCAAGGAGGTTGAGCATCAGTTGGCTGACTATCTCATTCATGGTTTCATTCAACCTAGCACTTCTCCTTGGGCATCACCAATTCTATTGGTTTTAAAAAAGATGGAACTATGTGCATGTGCATAGATTATTACAGATTAAACGCAATAATCATCAAGAACAAGTATCCTCTGCCTCGAGTGGATGAGTTGTTTGATCAACTTCATGGGTCAAGATACTATACAAAGATAGATCTTCGCTAAAGATACCATTAAGTGCGTATCCTTTTGAAAGATATCTCTAAGACTGTCTTTAGAACACGGTTCAGGCATTATGAGTTTTTGGTTATACCTTTTGGTTTAACCAATGCTCCAGCTACATTTATGACACTCATTGATAGTTTCTTATGTCCCTATATTGGAAAATTTGATGTGGTTTTCCTTGATGACATTCTCATTTACATTAAGACTAAAGATGAACACATAGAACACTTAAAAAAAGTGTTTGAATAGCTACAAACTCAAGCCTTGTGTGCTAAGCCAAGCAAGTGTGATTTCTTTCAAACAAAGATACATTACCTCGGCCATGTGATTTCTTATTCTGGCATCAAGATGGACATTGACAAGGTTGCTACCATTCTTCGATGGCCACATCACAACACGGTTGAGGAGCTTCAAATCTTCTTAGGCATGGCTGGATTTTATCGACAATATATTATGCCAAAATTCTTGTTCCTCTGATGGATCAACTTAAGTAAGACCTTTTCTCGAGAAGAATCTCAACAATGCAATTTTGAACAGCTTAAGGTAGTTGTAGCTACTTCTCCCATCCTAGCAATCATTGACCCACTTAAGTTTTTTGTGGTAGAGACTGATGCTAGGGATAAAGCAATTGGTGCGGTACTTCTCCAAGAGAGAAGACCTATAGCCTTTGAAAGTAAACAATTGGATAGAGCTCAATAGAATTATTATGTCTATGAGAGGGAGCTCTATGCCATAGTTCACGCTTTACAAAAGTGGTGACACTATTTATATGGTGTCGAGTTTGAAGTGGTTTTTGACCATGAGAGCATAAAATGGTTTACTACTCAAACGGACTTGAAGGGTCGTAAATCTAGATGGGTGGAGATCCTTCAAGATTATGATTGTAAGCTACGATATCGCAAGGGGAGATATAATGTAGTAGCGGATGCACTAAGCCAGATCCCTCATATTAATTTGCTTGCTTTCACAAAAATAAAGTGAATTTTTGGATTCATTACGTGGCAAGTGTGCACAAGATCAATCATATACTAAAGTGTGGAGTGCACTTTTAAGAAGGGATCCCTCACACTCACATTTGTTTGCACGGCCAGGTCAACATGTTTCTGCACGTGCAAATAAAAACTCCAACACACGAAGCTCCATCTCTACTCAGGACGAGCTTAAGTGATGGAAGAATGTTTTCCATTGACGATGGCTACTTACTCCATAAGGATAGATTATGTGTGCCAAAGGACTCAAGCACTAGGCGCAAAATATTATTTGAGTGTCATGATAGTCCAAGTGTTGGTCATCCACGTATTTGAAAGGGTATGCCTTAGTTTGACGAAACTTTTATTGGACAAGATTACATCATGATGTTCAAGAGTACGTACTAAACTGCCAATAGTGCCAAGTTAATAAGGTAGAGTGCCTCAAGGTAGGCAGCCTTTTACATCCTTTAGAGATTCCAGAAGGTAAGTGGGAGAGTATCTCTATGGATTCTGTATCAGGACTACCTAATACAAATCGTGTCCATGATGCCATATGGGAAATTGTAGACCGTCTAACAAAGATGTGTCGATTCATTAACAGCTCTCTTTTGAGTTGGGCCACCATATCTATCTGTTGAGAGGACCACATTGATGTTGCTAATGATGTCTTTTCATCTTGTAGTGCCCTCTGTAGCTTAAGGGTTTCTAACTCTCTTTTGAGATCCAATAGGGTGTCAACAATAGGGTCATTCATAAGAATAGTGGGGAAAGTGTTACTTGGTGAGCCAAAAAATTGAAGTCTTGCATTTCTTTATTCTCATGGCGGCCGCAATAAAATCATCCATGATAGCTTGAGCCCACAAGTTTCTCAAAGCTTTTGTTGAGTCAAAATAGGCAAGGCCTTCTCCACCCACTTCTTTAGTACCAATTCCAAGCTCTCTAGCTAGTCCAAAGGCTTCTCCCTATAGTCACCCGATTGAAACTCAACAATGAAAGCTGTGTTGAGGGCCTTCCACTTGGTGAAGTGGCCCTCTACAAACTAACTATACCCCACTTGTTAATCAGTCCCTCTAGGGTAGAGGGGAAAAGCACCATATAGGCATCTTCATGGTTCATCCCACAGCTTCTACAGAGTGACAAGAATCGCCTCACATGGTCGATGGCATCATTAGGAGATGATCCCTTGAAAGAAGGAAACTTGATGCTGACCCCCAAGACGAGGGTTGTCAATTCCTCCACGCCAGTCATGGTAGGCCTGATGAGAGAGGTGGAAGGTGGTTTTGTAGAAGAGGTTGGAGAGGGTGATGACAATGGAGATGGTTAAGGTGACCTTTGTTGTTGAGGGCAAGGCTTGGGTGAAGGTAGAGGCAATGGTGCATGCGAGGTGGCAAAAGGCGAGTACAAGTGACGACTATGTTGAATATTTACATGACTTCTTAGACGCTCCACTTAGAGCGAGTAACAGGCATGCATAGATGCAACAATAGGTTTCCTAAATTTTAGGCTAAAATTAAGGGTAGGGGATCAGAGTGACAATAGATGCCTATGGCAACCTAGAATATGGCCACGCTATTGGTTTGCCTCATTCAAACTTCCCATGCTAGCTTGCAAGACCCGATAGAGCTATCCCGATGGGCGAGCCAAAAATGAGAGCAATTGTAGATGGAAATGGTGCACAATTCTCTCTATTGGTGAGGTGCTCTAGATGCAATATGCATGTGGACTCACAAGCTAGCTCAAAATCGTTAAATAATGCAAAAACATGGAAATAGAACTAACAATGAATCTAACAAAAACTAAAATAGTATACTAGAAAACCACAAGGCAGCACCTTGTACATAACCAAATGACCGTACAAAACTAGTCTGGTTGCGGCCAGCTTTTCCTAGTCCACGACTACCCAGCAAGGTACAATGGGGATGTAGAGTCTGTGATGCAATGGAGTGTGCAGTGGGTGCAATGGTACAAGACACAATGGAAAACCACAATGTAACTAGACACAGGACTACAAGGCTTGTAGGCCTGCTAACTGCAGACAACCAAGGTGAAGTGCTCCAAGGCTAGTGCTAAAGAGTGCAAGTTAAGTGCTCTAGATGGTGACACACATAGTGATAAGGTTATGGAAAGACTCACAATACTTTTCCTAGACTCTCAAGACTCTCTACAGGCTGTCCACGTGATGTTGTATATATCCACGAGCTAGGGTCATCGCACGGACACCACATAGTTGTTGCTGCTACTCAAACTATCTATCTAAGAAACTCCTAGCAACTAAAAATATTTTTTATTGGTGTCCTAGTGAAGCCAGTGGTGAATGTGGCACCATTAGTTGCCTGGCTGGCCCCTAGATAGCCTAGCCCGCGGCCCTGGTCTACTATCTCCCCTACTACTAAAGAAGTGTTGTCTAGTAGCTTTTGAATACTCTAAAAGGGGTGAACACACTCTGGATGGTGAAAGCTACCTCTCTGGCCAAGGAGGTCTAAGCCCCACCCAAGCCAACTGGTGTGTCCACATTGGACGCCCACCAGTGGGCGCTCCAAGGGTGCTCGGGCGCCTGGACCAAGTATGGTCCAACTCGAAGATGGTGTCCTGTAGCACACATCTACCAAGGTGTCCATGCTAGTTGAGTCATGTGTAGCCCTATAGCCTCTCTACACCAAGCATGCATGGGTATATCCACTTAAATCTAAGCTCAAAGTGTTCATGTTGTTGGAAATAGGATTGCAGGAAAACGCACACGGCTTAGAGAAGGCTCAAGGCACACAAAAAAGAGTTGTATTGCTTAGTGTGCAATGGAAATATTAGTTAGCCCTAGAGTGATGGGCGTGTATACAATGCTCGGAGAAAAAAACCTTCTAATGATGGAAAAAAACACCCCGACGGTCCTAAGTGTGTTCACACACATCACTTCCACATGTATATGGTAAAAAAATTCCCCGTGGGAGTGATGCGGTGAACGAGAGATGGCACATAGATTTTAAGGAAGTGGCATGCTCTAAGGACATGATCAAACCACAAAGGGGAGTAAGCCCAAAAGTTTGTGGAAAGCTTTGATCTTCTCATGATACAATGCCTTTGTGAAAAGGATTGTAAGGTTGTCCTGTTTTGGCACATAAGCCAACTTGGTCTCTCTTGTTAAGAGTCTCTCCCTAGCATAGTGCTAATGCAGTTCCATGTTCTTTGTGAAAGCATGAAAAACAGGGCTCCTCGCAACTGCCAATGCACTCTCATTGTCAGTGAAGATGATGTTTCCAATGTTTTATCCAACACCCAAATCAGCCCCATAAGGCATATGAGCCATACACACTCAATTGAGCCATACGCACTCAATTGTATTTATGAAGATTTCCCTGTCCTTAGCCTCACAATTGGAAGTGGCCACACTAGGTTTCTTCTTGCTCAACCATGATATGCATGAACTATCAAGCATGAAACAAAAACCACTTGTGGACACTCATGTGTCAAAACAATCAGCCCAATCTGAGTCCAAAAAAGCATGTAGATATGGCTGCAATGATTCCCCCTTGGGATAAAATAACCCAATATGTAAAGTGCCACTCAAGTAGGGAAAGATCCGCTTGATAGCTTGCCAATCCTTAGACCCGGGGCTATGCATAAATCTATTGACCTATGAGACTGCAACCTGAATATCTAGCCTCGTGTTGCATACATAAATAAGGCATCCAACAATAGTTTCTTTCATCTTGATAGTAGCATTCAAATCCTCAAGTCCAAACTTACATAGCAATGTCTAGATGTAACTTGTCTGACACAAGGCAATACCACCATCACACTGCTCAAACTACATGCCCAAGTAATGATGTAACAACCCCAAATCATTCATCTTGAAAGTAGCATTCAAATTAGTCTTAAATTCAAAACTGTGTGCCTCATTCGGACCAGTGATCAAAAAATCATCCACATATATAATAACAATGAGAAGTACATCACTCTCACGCTTTACACGCAAAGTGCTTTCTGTTGGACAGTTACTAAAGCCTTATTTAACCAATGAGTGCTAGCTTTCTCATACCAAGCATGAGGAGATTGCTTCAACCCATACAAAGCTTTCTTACATTTTCCCACTTATCTTCCTACACTTTAATGACAAAACCGCGAGGTTGTGCTACATAAACTTCCTCAAATATGTCACCATTCAAGAAAGTAGTAATAATGTCTGATTGATGTACATCCCATCCAAAATGAGTTGCAAATGCACATAGAAAATGCACAGTAGTCAGTGAAAAGTGGGAGAAAAACTCTCTTCATAATCTATGCTTTTCTACTATGCATGACCCTTTGCAAGAAGTCGAGTCTTATAGCGATCAATCTCACCATCAGGCTTACATTTCAGCTTGTAAACCCACTTCGTACCAATGGCCCTTTTGCCATGAGGCAAATCACATAAAGACTATGTGTCATTTTTCATAAGTGCATCATATTCTGATTGCATGGCAGCCATCCAATTTTATGAATTATGTGCTTCATCAAAAGATAGAGGTTCATCAACATCACATAAGCTAGACACACCCAAAGCATAAATTTCTAATGCATAAGAAGCATGGCAAGAACCTGAATGAGTACAACTAGACAAAGGTGCATCCAATTTACCATCATGCAAAGTATGCACCAGCCATTTTGGCATACCTCTAGCTTGTTCATTCTCATCCCTTTCCACATCAAGTACATCATGTACATGTGCATCAGTAATAGGCTGATCTATAACATTTCCAAAAACTCCCATAGGCTGTAGATTTGCCTCATTCAAATTTACATTCAAATTTCCACCATTGAAAAAAGGTAACAAATTGTCATAAATTTCTTGTAAGCTTACATTATTGTTTATATTACATGACAGCAAGGGCTAAACAAAATCTTCCACAAGCACACATTCTGTGAAACCAAGATACACTTTGTTTGCAGATGGTACAACCTGTAACCTTTGTTGCTTTCAGTACTATAACCAAAAAAATTGCATTTGACAATCTTATCATCCAATTTTCTATGCTACATTTGTGGCACTAAAGCATAAGTCAAACAACCAAAAACGTGCATGTGATCAATATAAGTCTTCTACCGTACAATTCTTCATATTGAGTCATATACTGCAAAGCTTTTGTAGGACACCTGCTAAGTACATAATTGGTACACATGATAGCCTCAAGCCAAAATGAATGTGACAAAGCCTTACTTTTGACCATACATCGTGCCATTTCCATAAGTGACATGTTTTTGTTTGAGCAACACCATTTTCTTGAGGGGTATATCCCATGACTAGCCAAAAATTCATGAGACATATACTCCCCCCATCGATCTGAACGGAGGGTGCCCATATTACATTTCGAGACATTTTCAGACATACGAAAAATTTCTTGAAGCACATAAACACTTTGGAATTTTCTTTAAGCAGATACACCCATGCATGCCTGGATCAATCATCAATGAAAGTCACAAAGTAAAGGAAATTGCCCAAGAACATAGTTTTCATGGGCCCACAGACATCACTATGCACAAGTTGCAACCTGCATGTAGCCGTTATTGAACCATTCTTTCAAAATTTTAAACGCTTCATTTTACCCAAAATACATCCTTCACAAACATGCTTCACAGGTGCTTCAAGAGGTGGCAAAGAAGCAACCATATCAATTTTTTGCAAACGCAGCAAACTGGAAAAATTCAAATGCCCAAAACGTGCATACCAAAGTTTTTCATCTGCAATAGTCTTTGACTCCACAATTACATTTGAAAAATTCTGTCCACACTTTTCATACAAAGTGAGCTTATACAGCCCACGTCATAAAATGCCTGATGCAGCAGTCTGATCACCAAAACTAAGATCATGGATTCTGCATCTATCATCCACAAATTTGACAACTAGACTAAGTCTAGCAAGTATACATATAGACAAAAGGTTCTTTTTTATCATAGTTACATACAATGCATCAACAAGTGTGAAAGAACTACCATTTGCAGAAGCCAACATAATCTTTTCAACTCCCTTGACTAGATAAGAGGCATTATTGGCACAAGTGACTGTATTCACATGAGGGACATCCTCGAGAGAGGTAAACATGTCATGATGAGAGGATGTAAGTCAATATTTTGGTGTTTTCCTTAATTGTTTTGAAGAGTGTGGCAGAGTTGGTGATTGTGGTGCAATTTTCCAATGGTGAATACTTCAAGTTAGACAAGTTTAGGTGTGCCTACATGTTAAGGTGTGAGAAAAAGTGGATTTCAAGAGGTTGGATGATTATAATGGTGTGTTAGTAATTTCACAGGCACAGAGTAGAAAAATCAAGAAGAAGATTAAGCAAGGTGCATTGGGGTATAAAGTGGTGTCTCCCAATCCACCCTAGAGTCTGAGGGATGAAGTTCAAGAAGAAAATCCCACTAATCAAGGTGTGGCAACCATTTCACAACATTGTGTACATGATGCTCAAGCTTTTCCAGAGAAAATTCAAGAGCTTTATTTAAGTGTGATGGACAGAGAGGGTAGGTAGAGGTAGAGCTAGCCGCTGCTACAATTGCAAGGAGGGACATTATGCTCCAAATTTTCTTACATCCACCGAGGGAAATAGGAGGTATGTTTCCATTGTTCGGCAGAGATAGAGGGTAGGGGGTGCTCAATGGCCAAATGGAGCAACCAGTTAAAAATCCTACCTTGATGGCTCCATCGAGTAATGATGAATTTCATAGAGATAACATAACTTGAATGGAAAAGCTAGATGTAGATGTTTTGGCCAACAAGAGAGCACAAGGAGAAAGGAGACAGAGACAAAATAAGAGACCAAATCTTGCAAAGGTAAGGAGAAGGTAGATGAAGGAAGAGAGCAGACAAAGACTAGTGAGAGAAAATTGCACCACAGAATCAAGTAGATGGATTTCGAGGTCATCTTGAATATGATCTAGTGAGTGATGTAAAAATTCAAAAGGCTAATATTATATTTGGGAAATTGTTGTTGTTGATTCCCAGATTGAGGATGCAATGATAAACTAGTGTCAATACTAGGCTTTCATGGGTTTGGGGAGATGTAGTAGTTGTGCAAAATTTAGGCTCAAGGGTAGGAAATCCAATGGATGTTCTTCCCATCACTGATGAACTTATTGAGAAGATGCAAATTCAGACATACATTGATGGTGGAGCCAAGATATGTGTTATGATAGAAGCTGCTATAAAGGACGCAGGAGTCAAAGATGTAGTCAAGTAAAACGTGTGGATGAGGATGGCCAACCATGCCAAGGTGAGGTGTACGGGAAAAGATCATGATGTGAAGGTAAACTTGATGGGAATTGAATGCCTCGTAGAATTTTTTGTGATGAAAGTACATGATAATGCCTATCCTATTATTCTAGAGAGGCCATGGTTACATGCAAAAGGTGCCAAGTAGGATTGGGGAAGAAAGTTCTTCACTTTTTTAGAAAAAGAGAATGGCAAGCAGGTAGTGTTGGATTTGAAGACTAGGGAAATCCATCTCTATCCTATGGAGGGAGGTGATGGAGGTGACTTGTTGACAATCTATGAGTACAAGACCGATTCGGCTTGTGAAAGGACATATAGGTATGGAAGAAGAGGAGACTGATGGGAGTCTTTTGAAGATTGATGTTGAGTTGTTTGGAGTCACCCTATATTCTCCCCTTTCCAAAGAATGTATGCAATTTCAAGTTTGTGGTGTAATTGCAATAGATGTGGAGGGTAGGGAGAAGATTTGACTAAGCAAGAGAAAAAGGGGTATGTGAAGCTTTTTGCATTGTATGCTAATCTATTCTCTATGGACTGCAAAAAGGGATGGAACATCAGATTGTGCTCAAACAAGGGTACAAGCCAAGGGCACAAAAACTGCCAAGACTAGGGGAGATTCAAGAGCAAGCTTTACAGTAGGAGATCAACAAAGTACTCAAAAAAGGTATAATTATCTTGTATAGGAGTTCAAATGGGTTTCTCCTATAATAAATACACCAAAGAAAAATGGAAATCAGTGTGTGTGTGTGTGTAGATTATAAACCATTCATTGTTTCTACAAAGTGGAATCACTATCCTTTGCCATTTCATGATTTGATCTAAATCAAGTAGTAGGTCATGAGAGGTATTTGATCATGGATGGCTTCTCCTAGTATTTTCAAATTGGTATGGCTTTTGAAGACCAAGTAAAGACTACCTTTATTTCTACATGGGGTTGCTTTGCTTACCAAAGCATGCCTGGAAGATGCTAAGGCAATTTTTCACAATTGGATGAACACGATATCCGGGCCATATTTGGGTAACTTATTAGGGTCTTTACAGACGACATACATTTCTACATTTCTAGAGGTTGTTATAGAGAGGTAAACAAGTTACAATGTGAAGTAATGTGCTTTGTAGAACCACTATCAAAGTATCGCACACATGAATCTGCAGCAATTGACATACATGCATCATGGAAAGAAGGATCATAAGTACACTCTTCACTTAATGCCCACTCCACATCAACATCAACATCACAATCTTCTTTCCTAGAAGATTCTACAATAGCTGAACTTGTAGTGGATCTGGGATCTTTCTTCTTCACCTCTTTCCTCTTCAATTTAGGACATTGCTTTATCAATTAATCATTATCCTTACAATAATGGCAATGCATCTTCTTCTTACCCTTTTCACCAAAATTTCTAGACTAGGTGCTTCCAGTAGAAGCATTAGGAACATGTGATTTTCCACTTACTGAAGAACCATGATAAGTGGCTACATTGATATTACCACCTTTTCTTTGAGCAGCAACAAAAGCCTCTTCAACTGCACAGTGTTTAGCCCTATTCTTTCTTGAAATTGGCTCTTGCAACAACAATGTGCATAATGCATCAAACTTGACAGCCTGAGGGGTTCCTTGGGTTATAAGTCTCCAAGTACTAGTAAATGTATGTTGTAAGAATGTCTATGTTAAGAATATGGCAATGCATCAAGAGCTGTATGGACAAAGTGAACTGTCAGAAATGATTTTTCTTGAAAAAATGAGTTGCTCATTAATATCCTTGCTACCAACAAGAAGAGTGTCCATGTAATCTTCCTCTCGCATAAAATTTGACTCTAGATCTTTACGGAGCTTTGCAATTTTAGCCTCATTGCGACTTGCATAAAGATTAGCCGGACTATCCCAAGCCTGTTTTGATGATTTTTTTGAGCAAGTAGTAGTGATTCATAGATAGTGATTTTTTTGAGCAAGTAGTAGTGATTCATAGATAGTGCAATCAATGCATTAGCTTGTGGATCTCTAACATCCCAATCAGCCTACTCATCCATAGGCAAAACAACTCTAGCAGCAACAGACATGTCAGAACCTACAACATCCTCAACAGAGCTTATATCCGCAAAATGCGGATGTACATCAATGCCCTGCACAATATTCCAAATTCCCTTTGACACAAGAATATGTGTCATCATGTTGTAATCCCACATGAGGTAGTTATCCCCCTCTAGTTTATCCTCAGCACCAAACATGTTGAAAACATCTGTGTTTTTGTCAGCCATGGCGAGTGATTGCACATGATGTGAAGACGGACCAAAAAGAGGAAAATGAAGCAAGACTAACACATGCTATATAGCACAACCCAAAGAGGACTATAAGAAACCTGTTTTGCACAAAAAAATCACTGATAGATATCTACCCAAAAGGATAAAATTGTCTGCATAGTAATGCATGTAGTGGAAATGGAGGCTGAAATGAGTCCAAATCAAATTTTGAGCATACTCAGCTATCGTTTTGGAGTGCCTTGGCTGATAATTTTTTACAAAGGTCAAGGTTTTTGAAGCAAAATGGTGCGTTCACTAGTGGAGAAGTTGACCATACAATACTGGTTTTCTTCACCTTATCATCCACAATGCAATTTGGTTGAGAATGCTAATGGGTAGATTGTTAATATGCTTACAAAAATATGTGTACGAGTAGGTAGAGGGTTGGGAGACTAATCCTGAAAAATGTTTGTGGGCCTAAGGAACATCCTATAAGGTGTCTACCAATGAGTTGGTTGATGGCAAAGAGGTAGTGCTACATGTACATGTCCAATTGGGTGCATTAAAGGGTATGTGACATGTTAATATAGCTTACCAAGATTTTTTCTAGGACAAGATTAAGCACTAAAGATGGACAGGGAGGTTGGGATAGACTTTTATGTGAAGCAAAGAGAGAAGCATATTACAATTTTAACTAGATATTTCCAAAGAAGAAGATAGAGAAGGGAGATATAGTGATGAACAATGAGAGATATCTCGACTTCACCTTCCAAAAGAAGTTCAAAAAGAAGTGGATGGGGCTATACAAGGTTCACAAAGCTTTTCCCGATGATACCTATCAAATGGTTTGGTTAAATGGTAAACATCTCAAATACAGGGTTAATGGTTTGCATCTCAAGTTATACTTTGACAAAGAGTTGGTGCCACAAGTTTAGCTGAATGGGGTTGGGTAACCCGTCTAAAGGGAAGTTATAGGGACCAAGAATAAAACTTTGTAAATATGGTTGCAATTTTTTTTTGGGTTTGCTCAAGTTTTCACTAGTTTTATAGTTCCCAATTCAATAAACACCTTTTGTGGTTGAACATAAATGTTCAACAAGTGGGTTGGGAACTGATGGTATGGCCAAAGAGAGTCAAATCTAGGAAAGGACAAAAGCAAAGATATGGAGATCCACAAACACACACTCAATTGCAAGAGTAGGCATGAAGGTCATGGGTAGGAGATTTGTGACAGACCCTATATTGGGGCACTGCACAAGGCACACACACACACACCCTACATGGCCTCGTGCTGGCACCACCCTTGCATGTGTCTCTTTTTCTTCCATTCCACACCTATGATCCCCTTATAATTTAAATACTTAAGGGTGGCTTACATGCAGCCATGTCTCGTAGCTTGAAGAATGGGTGCCTTGTGCAGTGCCCCAATATAAATTGTAAGCGAAGTTCACATGCGACCATGTCCCCTAGCTCAAAGTGTGAGTGCCTTGTGCAGTGGCCCAATATAGGGTACATCACATAGTTGTGTGTCCAGGTCTCCTTTTCTTTTTGAGGTATTTTGGGCCAAAGAGATCTATTGTGGGGCTTATCAAGATGTCTTCTCGTGGTGCTCTAAGTACATAAGTTATGATGGAAAAGATGGTCTTAAAAGTGCTCTTCACACTAGTCCAAACGGCTTGTCAATCGGAAGTGTATAGCTCAAGATATAGGGAAAAATACTTTGTAGATCCCCATCAAGTTGGACAAGCGCAATGCATTGATTGAGATGTATGTGAGTTGATAGGGTTGAAGTGCTTGATTTATGGAGCATTCCGATCTTTTTAGATCTGCAATTTGAGTTTGAGTGATCAAGATATGAACTAGATTGTCCGCTTTGGAAAGAATGCCACCAGTGATTTTGTAGGGCTTGCCAGGGGTTGCAAAGCTAGAGGACAGTGTATGAAGCAAATTGGAAGCTATGGCTTGTCAAATGGAAGACCAAGCACCAAGATATTGCAGTTGAAAGCTAGAGGTCCAAAGAGGAAGAGCCTGTCTAGGTATTTTTTCCAAGTTTTTGTCATATCTGTATGGGAAGCTCTGGTGCCTAGATCCAGATTTGTAGCATGGGTTTAGTAGCCGATATCATGGGTTATCAATTACATTTTATAGATTTGATAATGGATAGTCTGACAAAAAGATTTTGTAGATGGAAGATGGTTAGAGAAGGTGACCTTTGTGGATTGTTTAGAGCTTCAAGGGTGTCTTCTTGGAGCTTTCAACCTGTGGGTGCTACATGGCATGGACGTGGGCATGCAACAAAGGGTATATATGGTGGAGTATGACCCTTCACCTGGTAATCCAAGAGGGAAAGAGAGAGTCGGCTATGGATCCCCTCCCATCATGGGCAGTGTTCAAGCGGCCCTCTTGGGTTGCTTAGTTACAGCGTGCTGCTGTGTGTTGTCTCTAATGGTGGTGGATCTAGGGTCCATCAACAGCACTTTGGTAGCAAGTAGCCCCAAAAATTTTCATTGGGTCCCTATGGGCTCCCCCTTTTGTTGAGGAAAATACCCCTCCACTAGTGACATCGTTAATGCTCAAGAGGGGGCACTTTCTCATGAGCCACACACACACACACACACACACACACACACACACACACACACACACACACACACACACATATATATATATATATATATATATATATATATATATATATATATAGAGAGAGAGAGAGAGAGAGAGAGAGAGAGAGAGAGAGAGAGAGACCGTCTCCCAAGCTCCAAGGCAGTGGTGGTGACCATTCAACTTGCTAATGGTTGCTAAAACCAGTCAATGAAGAATGAACTTACTAAAAAGAAACACGTGTTTGGTGAAGAATTAACTTACTAAAAATGTAAAACCCCCATTTCTAAAGAATTTGATTGTTCAAATTTAGGGGATTTTTCCCAGTGTTGTAAGGAGAAGCCGGTGATGTGATGAGTAGAAACTCGCATAGAGTTTTGGGACAAACCAAGTCGTGCTACCATAGCCATTCTCAGTGTCATTTCCCTGGACCACTTTTCTTATTCTTTTGCTATTTTGTGTGTGTGTGTGTGTGTGTGTCCCCTAGCCATCTATGGTGTGCAAAGAGAGAGAGAGAGAGAGAGAGAGAGAGAGAGATAGTTTGTGTGTGGATTCATAGTCCAAGGGATGATTGCACTATAGAATGTGTGTGGAGTGTTGATCTTGATGAGTGTGTGGGTGTGTTGGATTGTGTGCAATTGAGGGTTGGCAAGTGGAAAAGTATCTTTTTTGAAGTTGTTTTTGAGAGGATAGGGGTAATGTGGATGCCCTGGTCTATAGAGAGGCAATTGTGTGCGTTTTTGGGTGTGTTCCATTCCCCCCTCTCCAACTTCTCATCGGAATATTATCACGCCTTCATCCAGTTAAGGAGCTGGAATATTGTGCTTACTACTATAGGTAGCACTTCTTTCACACTTTTAGCTACTTTGTATGTACCTAAAAAACAGAAAATTATTTCCCTAAGTCGACACTTGAAAAAATTATTTTGTGGGTGATAGATGTAGTGTGCGTGATTTGAATTTTAGTGACACTATTGTGGAATCTAGCACTTTGTTTTGTGGGATGTATAAACTAAACTCTTTTATGAAATGTGTGTTGGATTCAACATTGGTATTTTTTAGTTAAATTTTGTTTTAAATACAAAACTTCGGCATGCATGTTTTTTTGGTCACCTGCTATAATTTGACAGTATCGGGGGATATGTGTTTGAAACATGAGCCGCGAAGGCGGAGGACCTCTAGCTGTGAGAGGTGTGTGTAAGAGAGAACATTAGACACTAATATCTCTGTTAATCACTATAATCATCAATAAACTTTCAATAAAGCCTCGAGTACAACTTAATCATCAATAGCCAAGACGGGCCATTAATGATGGTGTCACTTGGATTAACAAAAAACTAATGAGTTTAAGCTCCCTTTACAAAGATTAAACAGGCCGTTAACGTCACCATGACTTATCAATAAGTTCAACAAAGTTTAAGCTGATAATGGTGATAATTGAGATTAAATTATTTGAGAAAAAGAGCATCGATGATGATAACCAACATCGACAATCGGAGCGAGCATGATCGCTCTCTCAATTCTCCTTTTCTTGCTTCTATAATGATGATGGAGCTCCTCGCCATGTCGTTCATCTTGCTTCAATTTCCCTTTTTCTTCCCCTTCTTTCAATGGAGATAGCAAGAGTGTGGGCTTCTTGTTGTTTAATCTTTATTCCTGGAAAGAACGGTGTTGGAGGCTTCAGATAGAGAGAGCGAGAGAGCCAGAAAACCCTCCCTTCCTCCTTCTTCTTCCTTTTCTTTCCCTTCTTCTTCTTTATTTTTCTTATTCTTCTTTCTTTTCCTTCCTCTTCTTTCTTTCTTTCTTTCTCTTCTCCTTCTTTCTTTTCCTTTCTTTCTTCTTCTTTATTTTTCTTTCTTTCTTCTCGCGATGGTGCTCTTCTCTTTCTATTTCTCTTTCTTTTCCTCATGCCTTTAAATTAGGCTTTTTAAAATTTCTTTTGAGATTGGCAATGATGGCACCGTCATTGCCACGTCATTGTTGCCCCTTTTGTTTTTAGAAAATGAAGAAAATTTTGTCCTCTTCACCCATAAGCCCCTAAGTTTATTTAAATGAACGGATTTTTATGGTGGGCGACCTTTATTTGGCTTCATAATACACCACATTTGGCATGCACATCGACCAAGGCATTTCCTAGCACCACATACACTTTCAATAAGCCTTGACTGACAATATCGTGTGAATTGTGTTGCCCATATCAATGTCTTGGATGGTGCTACATGCCCTCAAGAGGCCTTCCCTTTGCATTCAATTAGCATTGCCCACAAAACCCCTGCCACAATCATAATGGGCATATCTTGTAATCAACGGTTTCTAATAAAAGATGTTTTGAGCAGAGTTCATCAACAACTTTTTGTGCTTCTGTAAGGACGCCACATTTAATAACATATCAACCACCGTAGTGCCAAGCACAAGCCCACCAGAATACCCTGCTATCAATGCACTGCAAGAGATGACATTCCAAACAAGATGCTCCTCCAACACTTACTGATCAATTAAGTTTACCATATTCCAGAACCTGACCAAAGCCCAAAAACTCCCAGATGGCACACTGATCGAGGCAACCAAATTGGTACGGAAGTGGGCCCCGGTGAAACTTTAACGGCAATATCTTGGCAACCAGAGCTTTGGTTGCTCCAATTTCCAATCTGAAAAGACCCACAAGCTCCACAAGGTGAGACTTCATGTCCATGCATTTACTTCAGCCCAAACCCTTCATTTGTAGTTGTCCAATCTATTATGAATCTACAACCCTTCATCTGCAGCTATCCAATATAGTATGAATCTGCAATCCACTCAACTTCAGACTGTCATAAGTTTCTCAACATAGCTCTAATTGAGTTGTAAAGACAGGATTGTAGAGAACTTTGAGTACTACAGTCATTAGATCATATGCTTTCAATTTTGATAGCTTCAAATATCTCCACTTTTAGCATCAACAACATAGTTTTTGGCCCCTTAAGCTGCAGTTGGCATACATTTAGCATTAAGCTAGCTTGTTACCAAGCCTTGATCATTTTTATCAATAATCATATAGCTCTCCAATAGATTTCATTTGCATCCCTTTGTTCTTTCTCACATCATGGAAGCGGAGCAGCACGACATCCACCCCCTTCGAACCTGCACAGCCTCCAGTCTGTGCCAATCAGTCTTCAATCTTTAAGCAAAACCTATAAACGTATAAGCATTGCCCCGCTATGAGCATGCTTTTCAGAAAATCCAACATGTGGCCTATAGTAATCCCATATGTGAGATAGTGGAGCAAAAGCTTTTGGTACATAGGGTAGAGTGTGGCCAGTGTGTGATGTGCATGAGAGAGAGGGAGAGACCACCCTTGAGCTTGGAAATGGTACTTGCCATCGGGGCGGTCTTGGGCACCGCGATGCAGTTTTTGGCCAGAAGTGGCATCATTGGGTAGTGGCACAACAGTGTCGGTGGCAAAAAATGGCACCATTAGTAGTGGGTGATGTGGAAGGGCACTCAAGTGCCATGTTCTCATGCCAAAAGGGTGGCAATGTTTTTGAAGACCAAGGGTGTGAGGGCACTAGCAACATCGCTAGTGCCTCCCTTGACTGAGGGTGAGGGTGAGTTCATGTAGAGGGAGAGGGCATGTGTGGGGTGTGGACCCTAAAGGGTGCAAGAGGGAGTATTCTAGGGTGACAAACCAAGGCAAGTGAAAGGGCCACTCTAAGGGAGTTTGAGGGCAACTACAAAGGGTAATCAAGGGCAGACAAACCCAAGCCTGACGAAGGAGGACTAAGGTGGAAGAAAAGAGGTAAAAGGGGAAAAAAAAACAAAAATAAAAAATTGGAAGATGCAAGGGGCACAAACGACATTGCTAGTGTTCCCCCACTCAAAGGAAAGAGAAGGTGGAGAGAGCAAGTGAGAGGGAAACCATCTACCCAAGTTTCCAAATTGAGATGCCACGTAGCCAAGTTAAAGAGTAGTTTCTAAAGTTGAAGGGCCCCCCTATAAAAGTCATTATTTAATCAATCTAGGGCCTTTTTGGGAGCCATTCAAATCCTATAGAGTGGAGTTTCTTTTAGAGAGGAGTGTGCATGTCAACCCCCTCTGTGTTTTTCTCATGGAAATGGCCATTGTGATGGCAGTGCAAGCTTTTTAAGTGTCTCTTTGTGCATAATGAGGCCACTTTTTTCCAGTTTTGGTGTCGAGTTCCCTTCCTTCCTTCTCTTTCTCTTGTTGTTGTGTTATCCCATAGTGCTCAATAGTGTGGATGTGTGTGCTCCCTCAGACCGATGGTGATTTGTGTGAGAGAGTGAGATTGAGCGGCTGTGTGCATGTGTAAGGATTGCGACAATCCGTGGCAAAGGATGTGAGTTGTGTTGTGGTCTTAAAGAGTGTGTGAGTATTGTGAAGTGTGCAGGCAGTGGTCTACTAGTGCAAGTTGTGATTTTTGAAGGTTTTTTCCAAGAGGATAGGGGTACTATGAATGCCATGAGCTATAGAGAGGCCTTTGTGTGTGTGATGGGTGTGTTCCCCCATTCCCCCTCTCCATCGTCTAGTGCCCCTACAAAGGAGCGCATTGATTGCTCCTAATCAATCAAGAAGATGAGGTTTTCGGTGTTGGAAAGCATGGCAACGAGAAGCTATGGACCAATTTTCACATGCGAGGAGAATCCTCACAAGTGGATGTCAGATTTTGAGTTGTATATGCTATCACTTTGTATGCCAAACAAGGATAGCAAAATGCAGCCATTTTTTTTGGTGATGTAAGGAAAAGCTAAAGTATGGTACAAAGCTTTGGAAGGTGAGTCGAGGCATGCTTGGCCAGCTCTTCAAGTGTGTTTTCTTCATGAATTTTTCAAGGAGACATTGGTTCAACCAAAGTTTGTCCGTGTTGGAAAGTGTTAAGTGCAATGTTCTGTATACAGATAGGTGCATGGTAAAGGGCTAAATCCAATGTGGGAGACCTGGGCAAGACAATGGCAGCAAAAATGTATGCTCAACGTGGTTTTTTAGGCCAAGGTGCCTCCAAATTGGGATAATTGGGATGGCAGATCAAGGTGTCCAAAATGTAGGAAATGTGTCCTGGAATGTAGAGTTCAAGATGCTCTAGAGGCTCGTCCAGACAGCTCGTCAAACGGAGCTTTGGTGTGAAAGATATGCTAATTCAAAATTAGAAGATTTTGCAGATCCTTGACGTATAGGGCAGATGGGGACAGATGGTCAGAGTTGACGTTGGCATATAGGCATGTGAAGCTCAAGTTGTGGAGCATGCAGGTATTTTCGGATTTCCAATCAAAATCTGGATGGGCAAGTTATGGGCCAACGAAGTTTTCAAGGGGTCCAATTGTGTTCTCATTGGGCCGCATTGGTAGGCATGCTGACATGAATCTTTTTTTATTTGCCAAGGTTCTGGAAAAGCTGCATGCACTGGGTGTAGTTGGCCAAAATTTGCGGCTTGTCAATCGGAGTCATGGGCATTGAGGTACATCCAAGCAAAGTTGGTAGACGTTCATGACAAGGGGGTGCATCGGAATTTTTTTCCACTTTATGGATCTTCATTCAAAAGCGTGAGACAGGTAGAATGCGGTAAAGTGCTCGGGTTCTAGACTCAATAAGATGAAGTTCAAAGGGGCAAGGAAAAATGGGAACTTGGCAAATTTGGCCGTGTGCGAGCAGTGACGGCATGGGAAATGGTGTTTAATGCTCTAAATACAAAGAAGTAAAGGGTGGCTGGAGGGCTTTAATAGTCAAAAGGAATATTTTAACTAAACAAAAGGGGAGTCCCAACGTGACCTTAAGGGGAAATGGAGGGAAAAACAAGTGATACAATCACCAGACTAGGCATGATAAAATTTTCTTTTTGACATGCAATTTTCAAGCCCCATTTCATATGCTTTGTGTAATGCAATCAACTTATATAATTTGCCATAAGATACAAATATAAAAAATGCAATTTTCAAGCCCCATTTCATATGCTTTGTGTAATGCAATCAACTTATATAATTTGCCATAAGATACAAATATAAAAAATGACAGACAATTTTGAGATTCTAGCATGTCAAATGACATGAGTTTTTTTTTAAGCACTTGTTTTGATAGGCAAAATAGCCATTGACAAAAAAAAATAGGCGTCAATTTTAGGCCTTGTCCTCACCCCGATTCTGAGGCTAGATCTCACTTTAAAATCTCTATATCTCTAAGCTTTAAAAAAAAAAAAAAACATAAGCACATAGAATTGAATTAAAAAAACACCCTTAAGCTCTACACCTTAAGCTTTAGATCCCTATGCTCTACATCCTACTTTAAAAAATTCTACATTTTTAAGCTCTAAAGCCCTTTTTACAAATTCAAAATTGTAGATCCCTAAGTTGTAAATCCCACTCTAAAAGCTTTAAAGTTCTAAGTCCTAAAATTCTAGCGTTTCGGGGTGACCCTTCCCCTACCTATGGATCCATGTAACATTTTTACTTTTTTAAACTAAAAGTTTTACCTTTTAATATTAAAAAACTCTAGGTTCTCATTGGGCCATTGGAGACCTTGTTTTAAAAGTTCTACATTTTTAACTTCTAAACTTAGCTTTAAAATTTATAAAAATAAAAATATAAAATCTTTAAAGATTAAAGCTCTAAAGGATAAATTCCTTCCATAAAGTTTTAACCAACAAATATGATAACTTTAATCCATTACCTCAAGTGAAAAGGTGGGTAAAAGAACTTCTCAACTCTCAAAATGAAAAGATGGGTAAAAGAAAAGGTAACTCTTGGGATTTGTGGAGCCTCTAAGGCTTTATCATTTAACATGCAAGGTTGTCAACGTTTCATGCTTTCAAAGGCATTGGGCAATCCAAAATCTTTTCCTTGATATATACGCGTTCATTTCATATTTCAAAATTCAAGACATGTCCATCATTAGATTTACACACTTCATTTCAATGAGTGGCCACTATCTTATTTCAACCA
This sequence comes from Adiantum capillus-veneris, assembly GCF_014529385.1. Taxonomy (NCBI): domain Eukaryota; kingdom Viridiplantae; phylum Streptophyta; class Polypodiopsida; order Polypodiales; family Pteridaceae; genus Adiantum; species Adiantum capillus-veneris. The sequence continues at coordinate 74,510,476 of NC_140959.1, forward strand.
ATCAACATTTTTGACCTATCAAAAAATGCTTAAAAATACAACTTAGCCTTTTTCCTATTTTAGTCATCAAAAAGAGAAGGCAACGCTATAGCTTTTGCCCTTTGGGCAGGCCAAAAAGGGTTGTATGCAGAGTCAAGCAGCAATAACGAGAAGGGTTGTTTTTAGAAAGTTGAAAAAAAAGAGGTGAAGGAAGGGAGCACCGACGGTGCCGTAGTTGCCCCTTGGGAGTGAAAAAAAGGGGGGTTTTCCTTTGGTTTTTGGGAATAGAAAAAGAGGAGGGGTTTTTTTCTAAAGCAACGAGGCGGAGCTTTTTTGGGTGCATCTTCTTCTTCGCTCATTGGGTCGAGAGTAAAGCAAGCCCGAGGAGGGACTCTTGGAGGGAGCATTTTTTAGCGATGAGGGCTTGAAAGGGGAGAGGGTTTGAGCATGTGCTTTGGCAATGAAGATAGAAGGGAGAAAACTCCATCATCGAGACGACGCCCATTAGGGCTGCCGAAGTTTGTTTTTCATGCCCGTCGAGGTTGTGCCGATGAGTCCATTTGTAGGTTGTATTGAGTAAAGTAAAAAGCCCCCCCCCCCCCCCCCCCCCCCCCCCCCCCCCCCCCCCTGTTCTATTGCTCTTGTGCTTGTGTCCGCGGTGTCGAGTGTGTGTAGGCAAGTCCCCCATCGAACGAGCATTGTCTTGTAGTAAAGAGAGAGAAAGAGGCTTTGGGTGTGCGTTGGAAGTTGTGAAATGTGTCATACAGTGTATGTGTGATGGATCTTGATCTGATACACTTTGATCAACTCAAAAAGTGTGCAAGCAATGGTCTGTTAGCAAAAAAGGAAATTTTTGAAGATGATTCCTAGTGGATTGGGGTGTTATGTTTACCCTCAGTTGTAGAGAGGCAAATTGTTTGTGTTATGGATGCGTACCCCTTTCCCCCTATCTATCTTTCGGTGCCCCCACTGAGGAGCATGCAGATTGCTCGCAGTGGTGAAGTAAAAAAAGAGGTTTTTATATTCGTAAAGATGGCATCTCAAAGCTATGGTCCGATTTTTATAGATAAAGAGAATCCGGACAAATGGCTTGCAGATTTTGAATTGTTCATGTTGTCTTTGTGAATGCCTAATAAAGACAGAAAGATGCAAACCTTCCCATTGGTGATGCGCGAAAAGGCCAAACTGTGGTTCGAAGCTTTGGTGGAGATTGAGCCGAGATAGGCATGGCCAGCACTACGGGCAATATTTTTACATGATTTTCACAAAGAGTCATCTCCAATTGAGATGGATGCAAGGCTAAATGCTCTAAAGCAGGATGTAGGTGAGGAATTCAGCTTGTTTTTGGATCGTTTCAAAGCATGTTGGGTAGAGTTAGCAGCGGCTATGTAGCTAGCGAATGGTGACTACTTCAAATTGGATAAGTTTATGGCATGCTTGCATCCGAAGGTGCGAGAGAAAGTGGACTTTGAAAGCCCAAAGAACTACAATGGGGTAGTGGCAATTGCAAGGTCAAAAAAAGAAAAATTAAAAAGAAGATAGAGCAAGGTGTAGCAGGTTATGAAGCAATGGCACCTGTTCAACCACAAAGTCCTCAAGGGTCAACTCAGGAGGAAAATCAAGGGAATAGGGCTATGGATGCTATTCCATAGCAGTGGATACGTAAGGTTCAGGATCTATCAGAGCAGATGCAAGAGGTGCAGTTGAGTGTAATGGACAAGGGACAGCCAAGAGGAGCAAGGGGCAGGGCAAGGCCGCTACCTGGAAGGTGCTATAATTGCGATGAATAAGGGCATTATGCACTAGACTGTCGCCATCGGGTGAGGGAAAGAGGTGGTACTACCCATTGTTTAGCAGAGGGAGAGCCCAAGCACAATTTAATGGTTCAAGGGAGCAGGCAATTGAGAATCCAATGCAATAAGCCCAAACGGATGGCGGTGAAGTCCCTAGGGTGAACATCATTGGGGTGGATAAACAAGATGTTGAAGTGTTGGCCAACAAAAGAGCTAGAGCTGAAAGGGAGACAGAAATTGAGTGGGAGACTAGAGCTTGTAAAGGCAAGGAGAAAGTATATGAGGGAAAGAGAATCCTGACACTAGCAAGAAAAGAAGGTGTCTCAAGATTAAACATACAGATTTCCAGCTTGGGCGTGGCCATTGAGAGTATGATTTGGTGAGTGATTTCCAAAGTCAGAGAGCTTATATTACTTTTGAACAGTTGTTTGCATTGAACCCAACGTTGAGGTAACAATGGCTGACTAGCGTTAGCATGAGGCTGCCAAGGGGTAAGGGCAATGTGCAGGCGGTGCAAAATATGGCACTTACAGTTGGCAGCCCGATGAATGTTCTTCCTTTGGTGGATGCTTTCATTGAGAAAAGGATGCATGTTTAAGCCTATATAGATGGTGGAGCACGGGTTTGCGTCATGAAGGAAGCTGCAATGAAGGAAATAGGGGCTAAGGCGGTAGCCAAGTCGAATGTGTGCATGAGGATGGCTAACCATGCTAAAGTTAAGTGTTTAGGAGTGGCCCAGGATGTAAGAGTGAAAGTGATGGGCATAGAGTGCCCCGGATCAGCTTCTTTGTGGTGAAAGCTGGGGATAGCGCATATCCTATCATCTTGGGTTGGTCGTGGCTGCTGGCAATAGGTGCCAAACAGGATTGGGAAAGCAAAGTGTTTACCTTGCTTGATAAAGAGAAAGGAAGACAGGTGGTGTTGGATCTGAAGACCAAGGAATCCATTTCCATCCTATGGAGGCAAGAGATGAAGGGGACACCACCAGATATGAATACGAGACTGAAATGGCCTATGATGAAGGCTATACAGATACAAAGGAAGAAGAAAGCGGGCATGGTAAGCTCAAGATTGATGCTGACTTGTTTGGGGTCACTATGGAAGAACCTTGTGCGAAAGAGGAGGTGCAAGCACAGGTGCATGCCATACGTAGTGAAGAGGTGATCAATATGCTAAGTGGAGACTTGACCAAGAAGGAGAAAGAAAGCTATGTCCAATTGTGTGCATCCTTTCCAAACTTATTTGCAAAGGAGTATAGAGATTTGAAAGGAGCCAAGGGTGTTGAGCACAAAATAATCCTCAAGGAAGGATACAAGCCTAAGGTGCAGAAGCTAAGAAGATTGGGCGAAATTCAAAAGGAAGCCCTTTGGCAAGAGATCAATCAATTACTGGATGCAAGTATTATATACCCCGTGAAGGAGTCAGAGTGGGTTTCTTTAGTGGTTATCACTCCTTAAAAAATGGAAGATTGTGGGTGTGTGTCAACTATAAGCCATTGAATGCTGTGACCAAAAGAAACCACTACCCATTGCCATTTCAAGATGAGATCTTAAATTAGGTGGCTGGTCATGAAAGGTATTCCATTATGGATGGATTTTTAGGTTACTTTGAAATAGGGATTTCTCTTGAAGACTAGCTAAAGACGACATTCATATCTCCATGGGGTTGCTTTGCATACCACCGGATGCCTTTTTTGGGTTGATAAATGCCTATGCCACCTTTCAGGATTGGATGAACAGGTGTTTGGTCCCTATTTGGGTAGGTTCATTAGGGTTTTCATGGATGACATTGGATGTTATAGCTCAAGGGCAGATCATTTCTCAAAGTTGCGATTGTGTTTTCAGAGGTTGGATGAAGAGGGAGGTCAATTGAACCCCAGGAAGTGCAGATTAGCACAACCCCGAGTATCATTTTGGGCCGTGTGGTGTCACAAAATGGAATTGAAGTGGATCCAGAAAAGGTCAAGGCTCTAGTCTTGATGGAGCCTCCTTCCAGCACGCAGGGTTTGGTGTCGTTCATGCACAGGTTGAAGTATCTATTGAGGTTTTTTTGAATGTTGTCGCAGTATGTACACCCCCTTACAAAGAGGGCGCAGCAAGTGCATGGTTTTGAATGCGATGAAGAGACTCAAGTAGCTTTTGACAGGGTGAAAGAAATCTTGTGTCAATTGCCTACGGTGTGTCCTCCCAATCATGAAAATGATTTTTATGTTGCCATGACGGTAGGCACCATAGCCATTGGGGCAGTACTATTGCAGAAGGTGGGAAGAAGCTATAAACCTATTTATTTTGAGAGCAGGGTGGTAAGTTCTGGGGAGGCGACCTACACCAAAGCCGAACAGTGGGTCATGGCCTTAGTTTTTGCCTGCAGGAAGTTTAAGGTGTATCTCATGTTGCGAAAGTTTTTTGTGTTGATGGCCAATAATTTATTGCCAGAGGTAGTGATGCACTTAAATCGAGGGAAGCACATCATGAAGTGGGTGATAGAGCTACAAGAGTTCGAGTTTGAATTCATAATTGACTATACAAGTCGATCTCAACTGGCGGATATTTTAGTAAGCAAGATAGTTGATTTTCCAATCTATCCTAGGGTGGTGTGGGATGAAACCAAGGAGGAACCCAATTTACCAAGAGCTTTTACCATGTGGTTTGATGGATCATATAGGAGGGTAATACAAAAGACAAGTGGAGGTGTGGTGATACAACCCACACAACAGGGTGATCTTTTCAAAAGCCTACAACTTGGAGGATGTTCATACCAATAATGAGGTGGAGTATCTTACCCTCCATTTAGATTTGAAATAGTGTGTCGAGTTTGGTATCTTGAGGTTGGTGGTGAAAGGTGATGCATTCTTAGTCATAAAGAAGTTGTTGGGCCAATGGAAGGTGAAACGGGATTCATTAAAGCATTGGTTCTATGCCATCAAGAAGTTGCTGAAGTTTTTTCAGGAGGTTCAGTTTAAGCATGTTAGAAGAGAGCAGAACCAAGAAGCAGATCAGGTTGCAAGCAGCAAGGTACAAGTGCAAATTATAGGTATATATGTGGCCTCAACCACCTATGCTGGTCGTGAGACCTTGAAAGAGATTGAAGACTTTTTGAGCACCGATCAGTGCTCCGAAAGATTGTCGAAGCTACAAAAGCGGAGGATAGTGCAAAAGTCTCGCAAGTTTACACTGATAGGGGAGGACCTTATGACCTATAGACGGAATGAAGTGTTGCGAAGGGTATTTTAAAGAGAAGAGATCGATATGGTGCTACAACAATGTCATGAGGAGAGTGGGCATCAGGGTAAAGACCATGTTTTGTTTTGAATCTTGAGAGCAGGTTTTTGGTGGCCGTCGATAGTATGTGATGTGCACTATTGGTGCAAAACTTGCTATGAATGTCAGACTATGGGTGAGAGGAGGCTGGCAGCTGAGTCGCAAGGAGCTATCATTGCCCAAAAGTCTTTTGAGAAGTGGGGCCTAGACACCATTGGCCCACTCTCAAAGTCGGCAAGCAGGAAAAAATACATTGTAGTGGCAATTGACTACCTTACCAAGTGGGTCAAAGCCAAAGCGGCAAAGGAGGTAAATGCTCATGTGGTAGCTCAATTTGTTTTTGACAGCATCTCTTGTTGTTTCGGAGTGCCATGGGTGCTCGTGTTGGATAGAGGGCAAGGATTTAGGAGTAAACTTATGAAGGATTTAGTAGAGAAGCTGGCTATTCAACACTGATTTTCTTCGCCTTATCATCCCCAATGCAATGTTTTGGTAGAAAGTGCAAATGGCCAAATTGTAAAGATGCTGACAAAGTATGTTTACAAGCAAGAGGCGGAGTGGGAAGAGAATCTCAAAAGATGTATGTGGGCGTACAAGACATCTCACAAAGCGGCAACCAATTTTACCCCATTTGAATTGGTCTAGATAAGGAGCGGTGTTGTCGGTGCAAATGCAATTGGTTGCTTTGAAGGGAATGTGGCAATTCAATGACACACAATAGGGAATGCTACAGGATTGAATTGTTAGTCTCCAAACTTTTTCAATATGCTTGAGTGCAAGCAAAGTGTTGCAGGTTTCAAGTTTTGTAAATATGCTTGTGATTGAACATAAATGTTCAACTGAGGGGTGGGCAATGATAGTGCAACCAAAGTTGGTCCATGCTGGAAAGTGTTAAGTGCAATGTTGTGTATACAGATAGGTGCATAGTAAAGGGCTAAAGCCAATGTGGGAGACCTGGGCAAGACAATGGCAACGAAAATATATGCTCAAAGTGGCTTTTTAGGCCAAGGGGACTCCAAATTGGGATAATCGAGATGGCAGACCAAGGTGTCCAAAATGTAAGGAATGTGCCCTAGAATGTAGGGTTCATGATGCTCTAGAGTGCTGTCTAGACAGCTTGTCAAACGGAGCTTCGGTGTAAAAGGTATGCTAATTCAAAATTGGAAGGTTTTGCAGATTCCCAACATATAGGGCAGATGGGGGCAGATGTTCAAAGTTGACGTTAGCATATAGGCATGTGAAGCTTGAGTTGTGGAGCATGCCTGTATTTTCGGACTACTGATTGAAATCTGGATGGGCAAGTTATGGGCCAGCGAAGTTTTCAAGGGGGCCAATTGTGTTCTCATTGGGTCGCATTGGTAGGCATGCTGACATGAATCTTTTTGTATCTGCCAAGGTTTTGAAAAGTTGCATGCAGCGAGTGGAGTTGGCCAAAATTCGCAACTTGTCAATCAGAGTCATGGGCACTGAGGTACGTCCAAGCCAAGTTGGCAGACTGTCGTGACGAGGGGGGTGAATCATAATTTTTTTTCCACTTTATGGATCTTCCTTCAAAAGCATGAGACAGGTAGAATGCGGAAAAACACTCAGGTTTTGAACTCAATAAGATGGAGTTCAAAATGGCAAGGATGAATGGGAACTTGGCAAATTTGGTTGTGTGGGAGCAGTGACGGCGCGGGAAATGGTGTTTAATGCTCTAAATACAAAGAAGTAAAGGGTGGTTGGAGGGCTTTAATAGCCAAAAGGAAGATTTTGACTAAACAAAAGGGGAGTCCCAACGTGATCTTGAGGGGAAATGGAGGAGAAAAAGGGTTGTATGTGGAGGTAAGCTGCAATAACGAGAAGGGTTGTTTTTAGAAAGTTGAAAAAAAGAGAGGCGAAGGAAGGGAGCAACGACGGTTGCCCCTTGGGAGTGAAAAAAAAGGGGGGTTTTCCTTTGGTTTTGGGGAGGTGGGAAAGAGGAGGGTTTTTTTTTAAAGCAACAAGGCGGAGCTTTTTGGGTGAATCTTCTTTTTCGCTCGTTGGGTCAAGGGTGAAGCAAGCCCGAGGAGGGGCTCTTGGAGGGAGTGTTTTTTGGCGACGAGGGCTCGAAAGGAGAGAGGGTTTGAGCATGTGTTCTGGTAATGAAGATAGAATGAAGAAAAATCCACCATCGAGATGACGCCAACAAGGGCTGGTGAAGTCTGCTTTTCATGCTCGTCGAGGTTGTGCCGACTAGGTTGTTTGTACCTGGTTGTCTTGAATAAAGGAAAAAGCAAGGATTGCCCGCACTTTGGTGTCATTTCCCCTTCCCCCCCCCCTCTGTTCTTTTGCTCTTGTGCTTGTGTTCGGGTGTCGGGTGTGTGTACGCAAGTGTGCCCCCATCAAACCAACGCTGTCTTGCAGCAAAGAGAGAGAAAGAGGCTTTGGGTGTGTGTCCGAAACTGCGAAATATGTCATGCAGTGTATGTGTGGTGGATCTTGATCTGATACAGTGTGGTCGACTCAAGAAGTGTGCATGCGGTGGTCTCTTAGCAGAAAAGAGGATTTTTGAAGGTGAATCCTACTGGATTGGGTGATGTGTTTACCTTGAGCTGTAGAGAGACAAATTGTTTGTGTTCTAGGTGCGTACCCCCTTCCCCCTATCCAAAGTCCCCAGTCAAGATGGATGCAAAATTGAATGTGCTTAAACAAGATGTATGTGAAGAGTTCAATTTCTTTTTGGAGATTATTTTGAACCATGTTGGGTAGAATTAGCGACAGTCATGCACTTGGCTAATGGCGACTACTTCAAGTTGGATAAATTCATGGCATGTCTTCATCCTAAAGTAAGGGAAAAGGTGGATTTTGAGAGCCCAAAAAATTACAATGGTGTTGTGGCAATTGCACGGTCAAAGAGTAGGAAGATAAAGAAAGAGATTAAGCAGGAATTTTTGAGCTACAAGACGGTGGCCCCCCCCAACCGCAGATTTCGAGAGAGGTTGTACATGAGAGGAGAACCATGGAGACTGAGGTGTAGCAATTGTGACAAAAAACTAGGTGCCTATCGTGCAAGACTTGTCTGAGCAGATCTAGCAATTCCAGCTAAGTGTGATGAATAGAGGACAACCAAGAGGAGAGGCAGGCCAAGGCCGCTACCAGGCAGGTGTTACAACTGTGGAGAAGAGGGACATTAAGCGTTAGATTTTCCTTAACTGCCAAGAGAAAGAGGTGGTATTTATCTGTTGTTTGGTAGAGGCAAAGGTTAAGGGCATCTTAATGGCCAGAGAAAGCAGGCAGTTGAGAATCCAATGCAAACAACTCCGTCGGAGGTGAAGTCCCTAGAGTAAATGTTATTGGGGTGGATAAGCAGGGTTTTGAGATCTTGGCCAATAAAAGGGCAAGGGCCAAAAGGGCAGCTTGAGACTTGCAAGAGAAGGAGGCCCTGCAAGATCAAGTAGGTGGAATTCCAACTAGGACGTGGCTACCCTGAGTATCACCCGGTAAGTGATGTACAGAGTCAAAAATCTAACATTACTTTTGGTCAATTTTTGGCTTTGAATCCTAAGCTGAGGAGACAGTTGTCCACAAGTGTTAGCACCAGACAACCAAGAGCTAAGAGCAATATTCATGCGGTGCAGAATATGGCTTTAAGGGTAGGTAGCCCAGCAGACATTCTTCCCCTTGTGGATGCGATCATTGAGAAGAGGATGCAAGTACAAGCGTATATATGCAGTGGAACACAGGTTTGTGTTTTAATGCAAGCGGCTATGAAGGAGACATGTGTTAAGGTGGTGGCTAAATCTAATGCACACATGAGGATGGCCAGCCATGCTAAAGCAAGGTGTCTAGGTGTGGCGCCAGACGTAAAAGTCAAGGTGATGGGCATAGAGTGTCTGATAGACTTTTTTGTGATGAAAGCAAGTGATAATGATTACCCTATCATCTTGGTTAGGCCATGGCTTTTGGAAATAGGTGCTAAGAAGGATTGGGAGAGCAAGGTGTTCACCTTGCCTGACAAAGAGAAAGGGAGACAAATAGTGCTAGATCTGAAGACTAAAGAGAGCAGCTTTCATCCTATGGCCGCATGAGATGAAGAGGACATGACCAGCTACGAGTACAATACAAAAAAGTCTTATGATGAGGGCTACACAGATATAGAGGAAGAGGAGAGCAAGGGTGCATGTTAAGGATAGATGCGGATTTGTTTGGAGTCACTATAGAAAATTGTCCGACAAAAGAATGCATGCAACCTCAAGTTCATGGTTTGGATGTAGAAGAGATCTCTGATATGTTGAGAAAAGATTTAACCAAGCAAGAGAAGGAGAGTTATGTTTAGTATTATGCATCTTATCCCAAAATGTTTGCGATGGAGTACAAATATTTGTGAGGAGCAAAAGGGGTAGAGCACAAGATAGTTCTCAAGGAGTGATACAAACCTAAAGCACATAAGATGAGAAGATTAGGGGACATTCAAAAGGAAGCCCTTTGGTAGGATATCAAAAAGCTATTGGATGCAGGTATCATCTACTCTGTGAAGGAGTTGGGTGGTTTTGACCAGTGGCCATAATACCAAAGACGAATGGAAAATGGAGAGTGTGTGTCAACTACAAGCCATTGAATGTGGCAACAAGAGAAACCATTACCCTTTTCCATTCCAAGACAAGATCTTAGACGACGTAGTTGGCCATGAAAGGTACTCAATCATGGATGGGTTTTTGGGGTAATTTTAGATAGGAATTACACTTGAGGATCAATTGAAGAAGACATTTATCTCTCCATGGGGATGTTTTGTTTATTGCAAAATGCCATTTGGGTTGGTCAATGCATATGTTGTTTTCCAAGATTGGATGAACAGGGTGTTTGGTCCCTACTTGGACCGTTCATCAGGGTTTTCATGGATGATATAGGTTGCTATAGCTTAAGGGCGGAGCACATGTCAAAGCTACAATTATGTTTCAAAGGCTAGACAAAGAAGAAGGTCAGTTGAACCATAAGAAGTGCAAGCTAGCACAACCTCCAACGCAATTGCTAGGTGGTTTTGAATGGGATGAAGAAGTACAAAAAGCTTTTGATAGAGTGAAAGAGATCTTGTGTCAGCTATCAATGGTGGGCCATTGGTGTGTCCTCCCAAGCAAGAGGATGAATTCTATGTTTCTATGATGGTGTCATGCATTTTTTTCATCAGCATAAAGCTAGTAAATTATGCCAAAAATCTTGCCAGCTAGCCTCATGTATATATGTGTACATAATGCTTTGAGTCTTGGGAGTGACCATGTAAAAATTCAAGTACAAAGGCTTGGTTTTTCCGGGCTTGTTACTAGAGTTTTGGGTTGTTTAAGTCCCCAAAAGATGGTTTTCAATAAGTATTTTCAGCTGTGCTTTATAGCTTGTGAATTGGACTTGTACATCATGAGTTATATGCGTCCTAAGTGGGCGGTCTCAACTTAGAAAGTGGTTGCAAATGCATGTGAGAAAGGCAATTGGGCCAACTTGATGATTTAAATGAAAATCTTCAGATTTTAAATTTTTGGAAGTAGCCGAAGTAATGGGCTCCGAGTCATGATTTACGACACCGCATTTGGTGGCGAGAGTGATGCACTATGCTCCTAGGAAGTTGGTCCTGAGAAGAGGTCGAGCTGAACATTTTATGTGGGGAGAGGAGGAAGTTGGAGAAGTGTGGGAGGAGGATGCCATGTGGCACTAAGAAATCCCACATGGGGGGGTGTGGAGACAAGATGAGGGGTATATAGGAGAAGTGGGGAGCTCTCATTGTTTGAATCACATGATGAGGAGCTTGGGGAAGAGGGCTTGTGGACTCCAAAGAGATGGGGGTGCTTATCTAGATGTTCACACCTGCCTATCCATGCGCTCCCTCCTCTTTTGGTCCTCTGGACAAGTGCCCACTCCTTCCCTTGAGCACAAAGGCACCGAATTGCTCCAGGTCTTTACCAAAAAAGGCTCAAAATGAACCAATAAAATGAAAACCCCAAGAGGCCATGTCAGCTGACGAGAGAGAAAAGAGAGATCTGATCAAAGGGGATAAGAAGAGTGCGTTCTTAATATCTGCAACACCTACAAAGTTTCCAGAGAGCTCATTTTTTAGCATAAGAGAGTACACCCCCAACTTCGGATGGCCATATTTCTCTCATATTTTATCTATTTTTAGCATATGGATGCTCTACGGACATCTACTCAAGATAAGATACGTCTTTATGTCCTTGGTTTCTCCTAATTTCAAGTGTGCTTCTTGCTAGAAGGGTTCTTCATAAATCTTTACAGGTGCTTACCACAAGTGGTTTCGACAGTGTAATAGATTTGTTTTCCCATGATGTGACTCGTGCAAAGCAATAGAGGCGCTCGTTTTCCTTGTCGTCTGCATGCTAACACCGTTTTGGTGCCCCCATGCAGGAGACATGCTCATGTGCTCTGATTCTTGTGAAAATGTATATTTTGCAGGCAAAGAATGTAGGATGTAGATCCTTATGGACAACCGCCTATGTATGTACAAATTGTGGACAACACTTGAGGTGGTCATTTAATTGGATTGCAACCTTTGGAGGGTTGTGAGGTTTTGTGAAGCCAAGCACTGGGGGTCGGGTTACCTAGTGTGAGGTAGATTAGGTACTAGAGTGATCCATTCCCTAGAACTTATGACATCACATGTAAGTGTTTTTGTGACAATCGAACATGGCGGGCGAGTTTCCAAAGTTTCATGGATTGCCTAATGAGAATGCACGGGCTTTTATTGAGAAATTGGAAGTTAATTGCTTATTGTGGAATATACTAGATCAACCTATGTTATTGTGGTTGCTACGATACAGTTTACAGGATGAGGTAAAAATTTGGTTACAAAATTATAAAGAGGTGGTACAAGCACAAACTCCATGGATGGTTTTGGACAACAATCATGTGAAGCAGACTTTTCTAGCACAATACAGGAACCTTGAAGTATTTGATGTAGTTGGTATAAGATTTTGGGGTACACTCAGATCAAAGTGTTGATGATTTTGTCATGCAGTTTACTTGTCTATGGGATAAATGGGCCCGAGCTTTAGGAATGAAATCCCTCCAGTCATGTTAAAGAAGGACCGTTTTGTGGCAAACTTAAAGGAAAGTTTGAAGTCCAAAGTTGAGTTGAAAAGGCCCGCTACTTTCAAGGAAGCAATCAACATCGCCAGGGAGAAATAATGGAAAGCTCAAAGACTTAATGAGTATGGGAGAGCGCTCCATGTGCAAGGTAATGGTGGCCAAAATGAGGAAAATCACGCAGAGACTGGAGCCCAACCTGCTCAAAGGGTTGTGAACACCAAACAATTACAACAAAATATGCAAGACATGATGACCATGAAGTAGAAATTACTGCTCAATGTTCTTGGAGGTGGTTGTGGTCATGGTCGTGGTAGAGGAATGGCCTAGCCATATGAAGCTAAACTTAATGATAATGTGGGTCATTGACAAGGTGTCTTTGAGCCACAAAGGAGGTTCATCCCTACCTGTTATAATTGTGGTGAACTTGGTCATATCAAAACTCAATGTCTAAGGCCAATAAGGATGGGCGGTGATATGATTCCACTTCCTTGGCAGATCCTAGCAGGGCTAATGATTACGCATTGGATATATAGGGAGATCAGGGTATTGAATAGGAAAATCAGGCTTCAAGCTCGGGTGGTCATGTGGATATACAGGGAGATCAGGGTATTGAATAGGAAAATCAGGCTTCAACCTCGGGTGGTCATGTGGGTATTGTGCGGGTTGAAAGGAAAGAAGCAGATATGATGCCCTTAGGCAAAAGAGAGAGGGAAGGATATGTTGCTCCAGATCCCAGTAAGACGAAAGGGAAAGAGAAAGAGGGTGAAGATGCAAAATTCAAGAGGAAGAGAAGACCTCGTAAACAGTTTGAAGTTGCAGATTTGCCTTTTGGGGGAAGTTCAAATAGCTTACAGTTTAAAGGAGGACTTGATTGGGAGGAAAGTTGATTGTACTTTTGGACAGTTGATGAATATGGTGCCCAAACTCAAGAGGTAGTGGAAGTCATTAGTAAATCCAAAGAAAGAGACAAAGCATGGAAAAGTCAGAGTGTTGGTTGTGGGAGAGTTATTGGACATTTGTCATGTACGTTTGGCACAAAGGTGTGGACATGAGAGAGGCCTACATTGATGGAGGTGCTCAAGTTTGTGTGATCACACAATCATGTGTTAAAAGATTAGGTCTCATTACATGCGGAAGCTCTGGGTTCAAAATTCAACTAGAAAATCATGCCAAAGTAAAGTGTTTGGGGCTGATTAAGAATTTGGAATTTGAAGTCTTTAATGTGAAGGTTATGGTGAACTTTCATGTTATGCCAGCTGGCCTGGGAGCTTTTTCTCTCATTTCGGGACGATCTTGGTTGAGAGTTGTTGGTATTGTGCAAGATTGAGTCAAGGGCACAATCTGTGTGTATGGCAAGAAGGGCGAGAAGAGGGTGTTTGATATGACTACCAAGATACCTTTGGCACTAGAAGATGTGAGTGAAAATGATGAATCTGAAGTTACCAATGAAGATAGTTCTAAAGGTTCAGAAATTAGCACTACTTCTAGTTCTTGTGATGAGGGTGAAGTGTCATTCTTACTGTAAGTCAAGGAAAAGAAAGAAAGTGGTGAGGTGTTGCAAGTGTCAGGGGATATAAATGCTTCAAGCCGTTTAGAACAACTTGAGGAGTTGATGCAACATAAACAAGAATTGTCAATGAAGAAGGGGTTGATACAAAACATTTGAGTATTGATTTGACACAAGAAGAAATAAGGGAGTACTTAACAATGTTGGACAGGTTTCCAAAACTTTTCAATCACTTCATATCAAGAAATAAGGGGTTTTGTTGGAGACCCTGTGAAGATTGAACTAGTTGAAGGGGCAAAGACAGTAGGGCAGAAATTAAGAAGGATGGGTAAGGAGCAAATGAATGCTTTAAAGGAAGATTTTGATAAACTTTGGATGCAAGGTTCATTGTGCTAGTTGATAATGTTGAATCAGTGAGCCTTGTAGTGGCCACTCCAAAGAAAGATGGGCATTGGAGAGTTTGCATTGATTATAAGCCATTAAACGCAGTGACAAGAAAGATCCTTACCCCTTGCCTTTTATTGTGATCAGCTTTTAAATGTCGTGGCTGGCTTTGAAAGATAAAGCATTTGTGATGGTTATTCAGGGTATTTCCAACTTATCATTGCTCTTGAAGACCGAAAGAATACTACTTTTATCACTCCTTGGGGTTGTTTTAACTTTTGTTCCCTTCCTTTTGGGTTAAAAAGTGGGCCTAGAGAATTTGAAAGAAAAGTGGATTGGGTTCTTACCCCGTTTCTTGGGAAGTTTGTCAAAAGGTTTATAGATTATTTCTCTCTATCAGTTTACAAAAAGAGCATGTTCAGAAGCTTGGACATGTGATCTTAAAAAATGGAATTGAGGTAGATCCAAAGAAAGTGGAAGCTTTGTCATTGTTGTCATCTCCAAAGGATACAATGCAATTGGACACTTTCATTCAAAAGGTCAAATATTTGTCTTGATTCTTATTTTTGGCATCATAGTTCTTGTATCCATTGCAGCAAGCGGTTGAGAATGATCCATTGGAGTGGATGCATGACTATGAAGATGTTTTTGACAAAGTTCAAGAAGTCTTAAGTACATTACCTATTATGCAATCTCTTGATTGGGAAAAAGAATTTTATGTTAACCCATCACTTGGAGATGATGCCATTGGGGCTATGTTGTTGCAAAGAGGGAAGAAATCTCAATATATGAAACATGTTCATTATGCTAGCAAAAAGAAGACTCCTCATAAAAGAGATTACTCAATGATTGAATCGGTGATGACCAGTATGGTTTATGCTTGCAGACGGTTCAGACATTTCTTGTTACAAAAGTCATTCAATTTTCCCACCAGTTATTTATTGCTTCCTCAATTGTTTAATAACTCAAATATATCAAAGACAGTAAAATGAAGTGGGTTATTGAACTGCAGGAGTTTCAGTTCACTTTCTTCGTGGAAGAGAGTACTCGGGCTATGTGCGCGTATGTCACACGTGTCAATGCAAGGAACTTGCCGATACACTGTGTGCGCGCCACAAATGGCTCCAAGCACACAACAAGCCTAAACTAGTAAGCTCAAAGATGACGATGGTGTGTCACTCACCGCTCTACGTTTACTGTTGTGGAGGATTCCTTGCCGCAAAGAAGAGGGAGACGCCGCTACGCTGCGCTCAACCGCCTCGACGTCGTTGTGCCGTCGTCGCAATGCTCGATCGCTCTCTCTCTCTCTCTCTCTCTCTCTCTCTCTCTCTCTCTCTCTCTCGCATACGCACACACACAAGGAGATGAAGAAGAAGAAGATGGAGATGGAGCAAGAGCACTCTTCAATTGCATAAATGAGAGATGAGTGAATTTTAGGTTTAGTTGACTTTTATATGATCTCGCCCTATTCACAGTTGGGCACCTATGCTTAGCCAACTAATCCCTTGAATGTTCGAGTTAGAGTGCGCCTCTCATTGGTGATCACTCTTACCCTTTTCCTATTGGACCGACAAGCCCGGTACCTGACTCTACCAAGTAAATAATACAACATCTGTCCTAGGTGATAGGGTGTCCATGAGCCGTGAGGGTTAACATGCCCCCCTTCCTGATGTAGATTCAGCCCTCGGAAGCTAATGAGTTGAAGCTCGTTCGTCAAGGTGGAAGAGCATTTGAGATGAATGTCCTTAGCCTTCTTCAGTCGATGCAAAATCAAACAACATTGGCACAATAATTGCATTCTCATATACAATTACAAAGCATATGCAGTTTTAGGCAGACAAATTGATTGGTAGCAGAATCCTAAACCATTTGTTAGCAATAAACATTAAATTGCAATATAATCAAATGCATAAACAGTTGTAAAGGTAAAAAATTAAACAAGTTTGGGGTCGCTAATTTAAAGATCGAAAAGCACTAAAGATCAACTATTAATACCATGGGCAAGCTTCTCAATTTTCTCTGGTCAATTAAGTTGTTTAATCGCGAGAGCCAAGTATTTCATGTTCAAGGGCTGACTAGAGGCTATACCTAGAAGACCTTGTAGTTAAGCTACGATAAAAGAATTTCTCATGAAATCATCGCCTAACTGATTACTTTTTCTTTGACCCCCCAAAGTCTTTTCACAGTGATTCAATTTTGATGTATGTGCTTATTTTGTATGCCTTGGGTTTTTTGCTTTTCAAGGAAAAGAACCCACACTGGGAACCTCTAGGGCTCTAGTACCATAGGCGATACATGTGAGCATTAGGAAAAGTTTGGACTCAAAAAAGAACTTTTTGGCGTTAGAGAGAGAATGTTGTTCGACCAATAGAGTTTGAGTCACCACAACGGTAGCTCCAATTAATTTATTTGATTTTTATTTGAAATTTGTGCTTTTTCAAAAAAGAGTTTTTTTTGTTAAAAAGATATGAATAAGAAGATACGACGCGATTTGTGCAAATTATTCCCCTGCCATGGGCGACGAACGCCGAATGTGCCATAACTCACATTCAATGAGGCACACCTTTTGATGAACACTTTTCAAGCTACTACTTCTTGTGTAAACTAGTGAGCCTCTTTTCTTTTATCGTTTTTGTGTAGTGTCACTTTGCAGCTAATAGAAGCAGAGATGGAAGGAAGATGACCACGACGACCATCCGCCTCTGTTAAATCTGTGGAACTATTCAACAGCTTTGACTTAGACCATGGTCTCGCTGGATGTCTACCACAGTCACCATTGATTTTTTTTTTCCGAGAAAAAGATCCTTCTATTAGTTAATGAAAACTGCCCATAGGGCTACATCCACCTCTGCAAGAGAGGGCTACAACAAGCATGATGGGAAGACCCTCCCAATGAAAAAAAATCATATATACAATGGGGCTAAATCAAAGGATGGGAGGAGGGAAGAGCCACACAAGTGGACAGTAGTGCCATCTGAGCACCCCCTGGACCATGGTGTAGAAAGGCCCAGGGCGCCAGATTCGAAGGAAAGCCTCGCGGCGCTCCCGCATTCCGTTGGAGCTGCCATGTAGTCCCTCAAGCTGTCCTCTGAGAGTATGGATCAGCTCTAGCCAAAAGTCACGAACAGTCTCTGCTGGTGGCACAGGGCGAGCCTCAAAGATGCGGAAACAACAGGCCCGCCAGATGAACCAGAGACGTAGGCCGCTGATGAGCTCCCAACACTCCTCTCTCTCAGTGCACCACTCCTGTGGAGTAAGGTCTGTAGCAGGCTGGAGTGTAGGTCGCCCCCCCTGTATCACTATCATCCTGCTGGTGGAAGATAGCTCAACCTGTAGTGCCGGACCCGTGAGGGTGGACCAAGCCGCTGCCCCCCAAGTGTACTGTCGAGCCGTGGAGAGGGCAGGCATCAGACAAAGAACTCGTAGCCACACCTGCTGGGCCAAGGGACAGTCCCAAAGACAGTGTCGCTGACTCTCCACCAACTGGTCACAGGCTGTACATGTGGCCGAGAGACCACTATGCACAAGCCAGCTCCCTACGGCTGTGGCTCTGTGTGCAACCAATTACTGGAACAAAGTGACGCGCCTCGGCTATTTGGAGTCCCACAGCCTCTGCCAAAAAGCTGCCAAGAACTCAACTGTGAGACCCTCCTCCTGCCAATGCCGTGCTGCAGCAGGGCGGGCCTCTCTCTGCGGTGCAAGTATATGACGTCCAAGCCGAATAGTGTACTGAAAGAAAGGGACTCCTGGGTGGTCCGCAGAAGAGAAGGGGTCCCTCCAAAGCCACTCACCAGGATCCCACTGTACTCGTGCCAGTGGACAACACTCCCAAGCCCATAGCCTCCAGTGTCCTGACTCGAGAGCTACTGGGTCAGGGTCTATGACGCAAGTCCTCCCATAGATGCCCACAACTCGGATCCTCTGGAAACAACACTCTGCTACCTGCGGGGCCTCTACTGTAACTCGTTGTAATCGTCCCCCACCCTGAAGCTCGAAGAACAGGGCTGGGACAGTCTCTGAATGAGCCCTGACTGAGATGAGAACCTCCAGTAGTGTCAAGGCTCCCATCCATCGGGGTGCTACTAGATCGAGAGGAGTGAGCCACTCAGCTGGAACTGACTCTGAGATGTCGTGACACATGCTCTGAACCCCTCTCATGCCCTGTAGCTGGACACCCTGCACCTCCTCTGACAAACCTGTGAACTCTAGCCAGTCACCTAGAGAGCGTGCTTGACCTGCTGCCATGGGACCCCAAGAAACATGAGGCCTACTCCCATCCAAGTGGCCTCTCTGAGTGCTAACCATGGGGTTCCAGACGAGGGGCTGTCGTAGGCGCTCCTCCGTGCATGTCGGCTGTCTCTGCTCTAGGCCACGCCGTAAGAGCTCCCAAGAGCAAAGCAAACTCACAGCGAATCGGTCCTCCAGTCTCCTGCTCAAACCAACTCACCGCAACTCTGTAAAGATCCATCTGGTCGAAGGTTGCCAAGGGCCTCCTGACTGAGGCACCCTAGCACGAAGCCTCTGCAGCAAGAACTCTTTCCAGGGCTCCTCGTCTGGAAGAAGTCCTCTGACGACGAACTTCCCAAGAAGGGCTCTGCTATGCTGTGCTGGATCAATGATCCCAAGCCCTCTCTGAGAACAAGGGAGTGTGATGACTGACCAAGCCACCTTGTCTCGGGCAACCTGAGTGTCGCGACCTGACCAAAGGAAGTTCCTGATCAGCCTCTCTACCTGGCTGATACAAGAACTCAAGAAGATCGAGCAAGAAGTGATGTACCACATAGTTGCCAACAACATATGGTTGGCAACTACTACTCTACCAGCCAGCGAAAGTCGTGCTGAGCTCCAGTGTAACAGCTTTCTCCTGATGGACAGGAGAAGAGGAGCAATCTGCTGCTCGGGGGACAAATCCAAACCAACCTGACAACCCAAGTATCGAATTGCAGTCCCTGGAGGAATCCACCTGAAACCCTCTCCTGGCATCCACTTTGGCACAGGAGCACTGCCAACCGAGAAAGCCACTATCTTTCTCCAGTTGATCAGTGCGCCCGATGCATAGAAAAAGGTCTCTAGATCCTGCCCACACCTGTGTAAATTGGCCTCCTGGCCCTCTAAGTACAAGGCTGAGTCGTCGGCAAACTCAGCGTCCAGAAGCTCATCTCCCCATATAGGGAGTGCTAAGCCCCTCAAACCAACCTGCTGTGACACCAAAAATTTGCTCATCGCCTCCGCATAGAATAGAAAGAGAAAGGGGGCAAGAGGACAACCCTGTCTGACCGATCGTGTGAGCATGAAGCGCTCACCTCTACCTCCTGCCAAAAGCACCTGACTGTGAGCCTGTCTGTATAAAGCTAACACCCCTATGATCCAAGCATCTGAAAAGCCCATCCTGCGAAGCGTGCCCTCTAGAAAGTCCCATTCAACTCTGTCGTATGCCTTCTCAAAATCGAGAAGAAGAATCACAAGGTCCTCCCCACGGAGACGTGCCAAGGTAGAAGCCTCCCAGAAAGTGAAGATGTTGTCAAGGATACTGCGTTCCTTGACAAAACCTGTCTGAGTCCCATGTATAAGGCTCTCCAAAAGTGGCTGAATCCTCAAACTCAGAGCCTTGGCAAGAATTTTGTAGGCTGAGTTGAGGATGGTGATGGGGCGCCATTATCGAATCTCATCCAAGGAGCCACCCTCCTTTGGAATGAGGTAAATCAGGCCCTCAGTCATGCTATCCGGCATGACTCCTGTGTGCAGAATGTACTGAAAGGCACTACAAAGATCTGGGCCAAGCAAGTCCCAGTACTCCAAGAAGAAGCTGGGAGTCAGCCCATCCTCACCTGGACAGCTACCACGAGGAAGGGCCCTAAGAGCCATGTGCAGCTCCTCAATCTGAAGAGGTATCTCCAGCCTCTGGCGCATCTCCTCAGTCACAAGACAAGGCATCTGCACCCAAACCTGCTCCCTGCATGCATCCTGTCTCTTTGACTGGGGCTCAGCCGACAGTAGCTCACGGTAAAAGTCAGTAGCAACTGCACGCATATCCTCAGGCTCACAAGCAACTGACCCATCGGGTCTCCTCAGCTGATTGACCTTGGCATGCGAGTGCTGAGGTCCTACTGTCTCAAAAAAAGCACCTGTCACTTTGTCACCTACCTGAGTCCACTGAGATGCCTGTCGGTGAAAGGCAAACTCATGGCGCCTCTCCTCTGTGCAAGCAAGCTCCTGTTGAGCCTGCTGTAACTGCTCCTCCAACCATGGATTGTCTGGATGCTGCTCCTGCATCCTTTGTAGTGAAGCAATGCGTCGTCTGAGACGTTGCTCCACCTCTCTCGCTGCAGACCATCAATCCAAAGACTCATGGAGAAAAAAGTGGCTAATCTGAGCTAGGCCTAAGGCCACTCTGTCTGCCGGTAGAGCCTGGCTGTCCATGCCCTCTGTCCAAAGAGCCTCTACCCTCTCTCTGAGTGCTGTGTCCAACAAGACCCGCTCTGGGATGCGAAGCATCGTGCTCCCACTCCTCTGCCTGTCTGCCATTATGAGGATCACTGGTGCATGGTCCGAGAAGGATGTCCCTGCCAGGATGCCCACTGATCCCCCCAAGTCACTGAAGTGGTCACTAGTGTAGAAGCGATCTATCCGAGATAGATTCACTCCTCCCACTCTGTGGTCTGATCTAGAGAAGGCAAGACTCTCTGGAGGCCACACAAAGCCAAAATGCTTCCATGTATCCGAGACCCTCAAAGTCATACACAACCTCTCCCAAGCTGCTAACTCGACTCCATGCACAGTAGCATGGCTGCCTCCGATCCTGTCAGAGGGGTCCTCTAACATGTTGAAGTCCCCTCCTACACACCAATGGTCAACCTGAGGCAAAGACTCGACAATCTGTGACCAAAACTCTGCACGAGCACTCGCCACATTGGGTGCATAGATATTCAGGAAGCCCACAAGGCCACCCTGAACCTGCACAGTAATCCACTGAGCCCTGCCTGGCACAATAATCCCTCTGCCCACAATGGCCTGCTGCAATGAGTCCGCAATAGTCATACATACCCCACCCTGGATGCCTCCAGGTCCAAAAGCAGCTGACCAAAAGGTATCATAACGTCCATGCAAAATCTAACCACATCGCCGAATGCGGCTCTCAGACAAATGGTGCTCCTGAAGCATAAGGAGATCAATCTCTCCTCCCACAAGGCAACGCTGAAGCTCCTGACGCAATCGGCCCCGCTGTCGCTGAAATTGGGGCCCACCTAATCCCTGCACATTCCACGAGACGATCCTCATGGGGAGCGAGAGAGAACAGATGCTGCCGCAGCAGCAAGACGGGCTATTGTCGAGGCAGGCTTGGATGGGGAGTAATCCGCATCCGAGCGTCCTCTAGATAGGAGAGCCTGTAGTGAGTGCCTCGCCCAAGCCCAAGCAAAGTGAGCCATGCGTAAAGCAACCTCCTATGTCCAGGAGTCCTCATGTATGTATACATAGCAAGGCAAACACTGTGTATCAGCAAAAAAGTACACCACAATGTGCCTACATCCTACTGAGTCTAGGGGTGTCACCGCAAACTTGGCCAGTGGCCACAAAGTCTGCAGCAAATCTGTAACTCCAAGTTCTCCCATGTGGTGAGAGAACTCGAGAACCTGTGTATGCAACCATCCCACCACTGAGTCGAGCGACCACTCTGTCTTGGTCCTACCACAAAGGCGAAAGGAGAAACCAACTGCTGAGTCCAAGGCCTCTCTCCCCCTAGCGGCGAGGAACAGAGCGTGGACCCTGAAGCAGGCTGCCTCGTGGTCTACTGCCGAATCGCCGAGAAAGCGAGTGAATCCGTAATTGAAGAAGTCCCAGCGACGTCGGAGGTCAATGCTCATCAGACCACGAGGGATAGCTGCAAGGGAAGATGTCTGAATCTGCAAAGGTGGCCGCAAGAAGGGCTAGCCCTCTCTCGCTAGGCGACTCGTGGCAAAAGCGCTGCCAAGAGATCTCCTAGCCGCCGGCAAGGGACTAGTCTCCTGAGTCGACTGTGGAACTAAAGCAGGAGGAGGGGGAGAAGGATCTGGGGGGGGCGGAGGAGAAGAGAAGCGGGGCGGGGCGACAGAGACAGGGGGGCGAGGTGAGGAGTGGACGGGAGCAAAGGGCGGGGGAGGGGATGAGGAGGAAGAGGGGAAATCTGAAGGAGGGGGGGCTGGCGAGGGTGAAGCGGAAGAGGAGGCTGGCGTAGGGGGCTCCTCCTGCTCAAGAGGACCAAAGCGGTTCCCCGTGGGAACCCACTGCTGCTGAGTAGGCACTTGAGGGCCACTCTGAGTGCCAGGCTGTCGCTGTGGCCCCTGGCATCGATGGCCATGGGCCTGCTGCCACACCTCCTCCGCTGGAGCCCCAGGCTCAAAGGGTGGCTCAGAATCTGTGCACTGTGTCACTAGCTGAGGCTGCGGCCCAGCCTTGGCAGGCTGGGGCTGAGGCTGAGGTGCAGGTCGTGGCCTCCTCCGTGGACAGGCCTTCGCTAGGTGGCCCATCTGTTTTCAAATGAAGCACTGGTTCGGGAGACCCGAGTACTCCACACTCTGCCTAGACCAACCCCCACTCACCCGAGGCAAAAGGATGACCTTCGGGAGCGTGTGGGTATCTCTGACCAAAACTCGAACTGAAGGGATGCCGGCCACCTTGGCAGCTACTGATGCTGCCGTACGAGGTGTCTCCAGAACAGTCCCGATGGAAGAGCCAATCCTGGAGAGCAGTGGAAGGTACTCCCTCCGTAAACCCGGAAAGCAGACTGAGATGGGGATGTCTGCCTCCTCTACTAGCACATCCGAAGTCGGGTCAAAACCGTGTCCCCACTGTCGAAAGTGGGCGCGTGATGCTCGGATAGCCAGTGGACTCATAACTATGACCTTGGAGGCCATCTCAGAAGTCTCAAAATCGATCTGGTAGTACCCCCGTCCGAGGATCTGGACATCCAAAATCTTGCCCACCTCTTCGAGAAGGCAGGCCTCGAGAAGGTCTCGCAGCTCTCCTCTACTAGGACGGGTGTCGAGAACCTTGCAGATGACAGAAGTCACCTGCAAGCGCTCTACCTCTACGGCAAGGCTCGCTTGCTCTGTCGGCGAAAGAGCAAGTCGAATGGTGGGCTCAGTGAGGTCGAGCGAGGGGGCTTTAGGCGAGTCCCTCTGTGGCGGAGCTGGAGCCTCCATCTGTGTCTACTGCTGAGTCGAAGAAGCGGACGGAGAAGAACAATCTACAGCCGAGAACGCCGAACCAGGCGCAAAAAACCCTTCGGAGATAATGCGGACAAAAAAAGGGGGGGGATGGAGGGAAGGAAAGGAGGCGAGCACGGGTACAGAAGGCTGCGGGGGGGGGGGGGGGGGGGGGGGGGGGAGGAAACAGCCAAGGAGTGGGAGGGGCAGCGGGAGGGCGGCGGGCAGCAGGGGGCAGGAGGTGGCGGGCTGGGCCGGGTGGGGGAAACAGCGTGAAGGCGGGAGGAGGGAGGGGGTGCAGCGCGAGGACGAAGGGGGGGGGGGGGGGGGGGGGGGAGGGGAGGGGAGGGGGGGGGGGGGGGGGGGGGGGGGCAACGCGGGGGTGGCTGAGGGCAGCGCGAGGGTTAGAAGGAGAAGGGGGGTGAGGGGGAGCGATGGCGCAAGGGGGGGGGGGGGGGGGGGGGGGGGGGAGCGTGCAACAGCAGCGAGCTCAGTCCAGAAAAAAAAACAGTCACCATTGATAGTTGGGTTCTGCTTCAAACAAAAAGAAGAAAATGGATGTCAAATGAATTCATCAACAACTACAAAGGACGTGTGAAAGATTTTCGCTTGTCTCAAACGGGAAAGACAGTGAAAGAGGCGCTCATTGAGCATGTATATATGCACTCCGAACTACGACTACAACATTCACCTTTGGGGTTTCCTGCTCATAGACCAAACTGTGTGACTGCTATATTGCTAAAAAGTCTTTAAAGATCCTTCAAGTTATTTTGTTGACTATTTCTTGTGACCATTCTCTTATCTTTTGTTTTTGCAGATATTTATCCTTCTAACAAAGAAGACTGGCAACCACTTGAGTGCATAATTGGTATTTTTGATGCTTTTCATGCTTCGGTGGGAGAACTTATGTATAGAACTAGTGCGAGAAGAGCTCTCGCAGAGAGGGGAGTTTTCTTTTACGACTACTTTTACAACGCCCCTTGCTCTGTCCATGGATTTTTCACTTTGAAACCTTTCCCTCTTCCCCAACAAGATTCCCCAAAGTGGCCAGTTCCAACTTTAGAAACCTCCGAGTGTTTTAAACTCAAGCTTCATCAGGAAATTTTGAAGTGTTTCTGACCAAACATTGCAAGCAGGCAAGTACGAGTCAGTCTATTTATGCCATTACATGTCTTTATAGATTTCTTCCACGATGAGGAGGTTAGAAAAACAGAAACCATGTTCATCTGCAAATCCCAAACTTGCCTTGATTTTTTGGATGATAATTGGCATTTCAATGATTCTGAAGGCATTTTGTGCAAAGTTGACAAGCGCTCGGTTGTGTGCAAGTGTATGATAGCATCACAGAATTTTATAGTTTCTTTCTACTACATGAGGTGGCATCGAGTGAATGGTCAGTTGGTAGCTATGGATCAAGATTTAAGTGACAATGATTTTAATCCCTTGATGTCCATCGAGATATGGTTTTCAAATTATTTGCTTACAGTTGTTGTGGTTAAATCAAATGTCACTTTAAGACAGGTTCGAGAGGATCTGTTAAATGAGTCCGATCTCAATTTGCCTTCAAAATTTGTTTTCAAGTGTAACATGCGAAAGGTACTAAGCTACATGTATTACTTTTATACGTTGATATTTCTATCATGCTCATGTATCCCAATGTCTTATCGCATACGTTGCATTGCAGGTACCTCACAGACAAGAAAAAACGACTCTTTGTGCACAGATTACCAGCGACAGACTTGAAATAGTGAACTAACTGTACACAATGATTCAAATACTATTCTCAAAGATTACTCGACAAAGGCAGCTCTCTACATTACCAAACACCATTGGATCCTCACTGTTCGATTTTTTTGGAAAGCTGTACACAACATTTTGTAAACTTTGAACCATAATCAAAACAAAAGTCAAATTTCGATCCACTGCTTGTAATCAATTTGTCAAAAGAACATTTCATAATCTCTTTCTAATCTTGTGCGTGCGGTGATGTGGGGGCTGTTGGTTGAGGTTGAGGAGAGGTGGTGGCTTGGGGGTTTGGGGGCTCTGGAGATGCTTCATGAGTAGGAGAGCTACTGGGTGGGGGGTTTGGGGGCTCTGGAGCTTCTTCATGAGCAGGAGAGGTGCTGGGTGGGGGTTTGAGGGTTCTGGAGCTATTTCTTTAGGACGAGATCTGGTGGGAGCTTGGGTTGGGGAGGCATCTGGGGAGATATTGATATGTGCTTGTTGTTGGTGTGGCAGACACGGGGTATCTTGTCGGTGGAGGCCTAGGCATGGGCCTTGGTGCTGGCGGGATAAAAGAATCACGTGCTCCGTCTGGATGCATGGTCGCGCAATTGATCAAGTTTTCAATCATTCTGTTTCTAAACGAAGAAACATCAGCCTTTGAATAATCTGCCAAATTTCTTACCTGCGTTAAGAACATCATGTTTATTAACATAGCTACTAACTTATTAAGATACAAATCTGTAAACGAGTGTCAAATGCTTACACTTCTACGAATTCCATCAAGCATGACCCCTAACAAAATTTTTGCATTGAGTAAGACCCTCCATCCACAAGAGTAGGCATCGTCCTGCTTAGGGACTTTGTAACTAATAATCGTAAGATTCTCATATATCTGCTCTTGCGTTAAAGCTTCAAGAGCAGACACAAGCTTTCGAACAGATCTGCGCAAAATACAATTAAATCTCATAAGCGACTTTTAACAAAATTCTTTGCAATGTCGAAAAAAATACAAAACCTCTTACCTACGTACTTCACCATGAAATCCATGGGATGAATTAGCAAGGTAGCACCGGTTTTGTTCAAGGTGTAAGAGAACAAGACTCCAATGAGATCTATTACAAATAAATATAAGCAAAACATATATCATCATAACAAATTAGAGTTCAAGATAAAATAATTTCACTATTGAAAACATTGCGTACCCTTCATGATAAGCTAGAACAAAAATTTTAGCCGTATCCATGTTCATTGCAGTTAACTACTTCCACTAAAGATGTATCCTCAGCCGTCAAAACGATCGAGAGGTTTGAGTCAAGGACGGCGACATCATCTTGCATATTCCAAGGCAAATTTGAAACTACAAAACTGTAAAGAAATTCGTGTCATACAAAATTGAATATATTAAAAGAATATATTGTGAAAAAAAGAATAGCACGCACCAAAGCAAGCAATTGATGATTGAGTCTGTGAGTTCCCTCGTCCGGTTCAGTAAAATTGCAATCTCGTGGGGATGATAAGGAAAATACAGAATGCGTCCCCACACAGGAAGGCCAACATGGAAATAGCGAAATAGCAATGACAAATCATCAGTGTTGGCGTCGCTGATGGCATCTGCCATTTGTTCCTCCATCATCCCAAGGCATAACTGCTCCAATCTCTCACTATCGTCTTCTGATGTGTCCCGCTCGGTGTTGAGACGGGTGTTGTATTGATGCATTTGTGTAGACACTTTATGAACTTTGACCTTGTCAATAGGTGGTATTCTAAGAATATTGTCCATCTCTCGGTCTGAAATACCGGCAGGCGGTATTGTTTTGTCATACCTAAACCTGAACCTTAGAAGGCGAAGTGTGTTGATGTCTCGCGGCATCAATGTTGTCATATGGGCGTGGGCCGAGAGAATGTAGCTGTCCTGGAAAAGCTCTACAAAAAAATCCTCGGCGGCCTCGTGCAAGCACCCCATTGCACTTCGAGACCACCGGAAATTCGGGTTGTGTTGCTCGCAAATCTCGCGAACAGCTCTCTGGAATGGAAGTTTAGGTATTGCCAATGAAATGTGCTTTTGGATCTTACGAAGTTCGAGTAGAACGCTCCTATTCTGCTCGTATCTTCTTCTTCGCATTGTTGCCCATAATTGCGGCATGGTCTTGCCCGGAATCACCTACGATGTTGACGGTTGCATTGTAGACGAGCTAGCCTGGCCCTGCACACCAGGCTGGCCAGGATAAACCTTCCTTGTTGTTTGCTTTGTGCGGGCCATGACCTGAACGAGGAGAATGCGAGGAAATATGCAAATCTGGATGTGGGTAAAAAGGCAGAGTGACTAGAGACACTTCGGAAAAAACGATGAGAAAAAAAGGGGGGGGGGTGTTTATATTACCGGAATAAGTATAATAAGAAGAGGAGGCTGCACTAATCATGACATTGCGAGGTATGACGGGAAGTGTGCGAGCATAATGATTACGCGCCATGTGGCACATCGGGACTCAAGCGATATTGGTGGTGCCCCAACGGGTTGCCCTAGCAACAAGGATATGTTGTGGCACAACGTGAGGAGGCGGATCAGAGTACTTTGCACTGGTCGTATCGCGTTCTGACGCGACAACAAGCTGTCGCGCCAAAACGCCATAGCGGTGCTTTTGTGGAGCGGCGGCACCAGTTTTGCGTTGTGGCGCGACCCTTCCACGGTGACTGACACGTGACGTAATCATCACGGCGACTGCATGATGTACGCATGACGCGACAAAAAGGCGTCGCAACACAATGCGAGAAGGTGGACCTGAGTACTCTGGACTAGCCGTATCACGGTGTGCCGCGACGCCTTTTTTGTCGTGCCACAACGCGATAGCGGTGCTTTTCTGGTGTGGCGGCACCAGTTTCGCATTGTGGCACGACCGTTCCACGGCGGCTGACACATGGTGGAATCATCATGGCGACTGCATGATGCACGCCGGCCCCATGATGCACGTCAATCGATGTCATCATTGTCCTTGGGAGTCCTATAAATATGACTTGCTCCCCCATTTGCCCTTTGTTTGGATGTTGTGCTCTCTCGTCTATCTTCGCTTTGGAATTTCCATTATGGACCCCTTCAATGTTGAAGCAGAGGAGGAAGTGCCTTGCTCTGAGGATGCCCCCCAAGACAAACTATCTCATTTTCTATACCGCATTGGGCTTCAGTAGCGCGAGACAGAGATCAAGCCGATGTTCAATCCAGATTTTTCTTTGCATGAGTGGATTGTCTCCACGCAACATTACCTATCAGGTTTTGAGCAGACCTACCAGCAGCAAACGTCTGGTGGCATTGTCGAGATACAAGGAGTTCTTTTTGTTCACGTGAAGGATATCAATTCGGACTCCTCCAAGAAACACATATTTTCTAGGAGTTGCCTTAAGCTGCCAATGCACTTGCGGATAACAGACTACAAGTGTACACTTTATAACCGCAAGTGTCGAGTGGATGAATATTATGCAGGTTTTATTTTGGATTTGCATTTAATTTTGGATGAGCATGTTGATGCCTCAGAGACCTCGCTAGAGGATTAGACTGGGGAGGGTCAAGAGCCCAAGTCTCGGGGAAGCCTTGCCTTGCAGGTTTCAGAGGGAGTCCAGCTTCAGGAGGGTGCTTTGCCTACTAGTGTTCTACCTACCATACCTATTAGTGATTTGCAGTATGTCATGCTTAACGACATTATGGAGCTTTTTGACCTTCGAGAGGACTATTGCCTTGCCATTGTGGCACAGAATCTCGAAGAGGATGATGTTGTCATTGACCCTGAGCACGACAAGTATTCTGTTATAGATGCCCATGTAAATGACGATGAGTTCGTTGACCCCGCAAGTGCACTTGTGATGATTTACAATGATGTTTCTAGGTATGAGTGCACGCTTCCAACAGAAAAGGAGTTCATGGAAGTGCAAAAAAAGCTAGGGATTGAAGAAATGGGTAAGGCAAGCACTTCTTCATCATCTTTGGCCTCAACCTCCAATGCGCCCACTGGAGGTCAGGGCGGCATCAACCTATGGAATGAGGACTTACTTGAGGAAGATGAAAACCAGAAGGTAATCTTTTTTCTTTGCCTTACTTTTTTGGTTTCTACTTATCTCATTTCATAACTTTAATTTGTTGCAATTGGTGGTCTATGATGATACCTTCATTCCTCGCCCTCGTGGACGAGGCATGGGTGATTTAGGGAAGAATTCCTCTCTCGGCCAATACTTAAAGAATCTTAAGTATCCGAGTTTTTTGGTCTTCCATTCGTCCTTCTCCAATGACAACGCGGAGCTACCCTTGATGACGTTGAAGACACTTTCAAGATATTTAGGAGGGGCCGTCATTAGGTGGAACGCAGATAAAATAATGCTTTCAGAAAAAAAGGCCGCATTGTATATGTTTGGCCAAGAGCCAGGAATGTATGGTTTGCGTAGTCGCTATTTTTTGACCCAAGCAACATATGGTTTGGCATGCGGAATCACTGACCCTGCGCAATTACTAGAGTATGACAAGCATGCTATGTTTCGCAATAAACAACCAATTGCGCATCTGTCTACTGAAGAAATGTCTCTTGTGGCTGTGGAGGTGGAGACAAATGTACTGTCGACAAACGAACCTACAGGACTAGGTTGCAAAAGACCAAGGCAAGAAGAAGACAATAACACACAGTAGGCAAAAAGGCCAGAATATTTTGTAACTTTTCCTGACGAAGATGAAGAATATTGTCGATGCCAAAAAATAGTACATTTTCTATCAAAACAATGAGTACATTATGTTTCTCATTTTTGTGTGACTGGTTGTCTTCTCTTGGCACAAAAAGTTATATTGTGTTACAATGCGCTATCTTTTGGAAGTCTCAAACAACTTGGGTCGGAGTTGTCCAAGTTTTTCCAATTTGTTCTTTGTGAAGTCGCCACTCTGCATGTCGCGATGCAGCAGAAGATGCCTCCCATATTTCCTTCTTCCGTCGTTTTCTTGCTAATCTCATTGCTTGGCCAATTTGACTGTCTTTGACACATTCCTTTCGGTGTGTTCTATGCATAAGTTTTCGATAAGTCCATTGTTGTAGTTCCTCCAAATTGTTGGCTTTGTTTGCACCACCTCTGTGATGAGTGTGGTTGAAATAGCCAGTACCGGCTTGGTAGTGAGTTTTCTCCATACCTTGTGTAGACCATATAGCCAAGCTACCATACTGCCTAGCAAACCAAGGCATGTGGCTGCATATGATATGCTAAAAAAAAAAACAGCCTATTGTTTATATGTAAATATATAATCACAATTTTATCAAATAAAGTAATATACCAGGTAATGAGTTATGTGTTGATTTGTCCATGCAGCTATGAAAGACCTGTGGAAGGTCTCCAGAGCGTCTTGAAACAATGTATAGTCAGTATCTCTCCAAGTATTGAGCTCAAAAAACTTGAATATGGAATCCAAACTTTTTCACACGTTCGCTTTGCGAGTCCTTGCTGCACCATTGTCTGTGTGGTCAACCACTACATTGTGCAGGTTTCTCCACCGGTTGTATCTCAATGTCAACCTTTCCTGAGCACTTTGGCTTTTGTGTTGTCTTCCACTTGTTGACATCGACAAGAAGAGACAGGCTTTCACACCGCCAATAGACAACTTCTTTGGCACATCTCGACCATTCTTAGACCTCTTCTCGTCCTGCTCTATTTTCACATGTCCTCCATGCAAGCCCATATCTGAGAAAACTGTTTCCAATGATAATATAGCCCTTTGTTTTGTTGATGCTAGCCGAGTGGTCCAAGCAA
Source organism: Adiantum capillus-veneris (assembly GCF_014529385.1). Taxonomy (NCBI): domain Eukaryota; kingdom Viridiplantae; phylum Streptophyta; class Polypodiopsida; order Polypodiales; family Pteridaceae; genus Adiantum; species Adiantum capillus-veneris. Next base: position 74,541,125 of record NC_140959.1, read on the forward strand.
AACAAATGTACAGAAACATAAGTTTCTCAATGATTCTGCAGAGTGCATGCATCGTGCAAATATGTACTCTGGATAGTAGAATATCCAACACTGGGCGGAAGTTAAGGTCCTGCAAGTGCCTGTCCGGTGCTCTCCTTCAATTTCTTTTGTCAAGACCAATGACTCCTCCCATGCAATACAAACAAGGGCTTTTACTTGTTGCTCCTTTTGAGATGTTGTACATACACTTTAGGGTTTTGAGATCTCCAGCCATATGCCACTCTACTGTGTATGAACCCATGCTTAATACATCGAGTGTCTTTCCATTTCTTTGTTCGCTTATAACTTCAGGAATACTTGTTTGATGGAAAACCCAGTTAATAATATTGAAATTCTCTGCAGGCACCTGAAATGGGAAACCAAACCAATCAAATGAAACATGTCTAACTATTTTTTAAAGCAAAAACTTGTTGATATCAAACCTTGAATGTGGCTAATAAGAAAATATTGTTTTCGGATTGCACGCTAAAGTTTCTAGGGTCGTCTGAAGCAATGCTTTCATCTAATGCTCTATTCATAAGTGTTATTGTGACACGCTCAACCTTTGTCTCTTTCACTAGCTCGCACTCATCCAGTTTAAGCACAAAATTCAAGACTCCATTGCATTCCTCTTGAGAAACCTCGAACAATTGAACAATATATGTCTGAAAAGCTACTAAATCATAAAATATATTATTGTATTTGTCATAGACCACTTCCTCTGTTGATGGCGATCTGTACATTGCTTCAATGTGAAAAGGATTGCCCGCTACACATATCCAATATACCTAAAAAATGCAGACATTTGATTTGACAGGTGAAGACAATTGATTCAAACACCAGACATACCTAAAAATTGCAGAATAACCTTTGTTGGATATTTCGGCTTCATCCAGAATTGATTGAACATCACGTGTTTGGAGTTGATTCTATTTCAAAAGAGTGTCAAGTTGCTTAGCAACAATCTTGCAGTAGCACTTATCGTCCAAAAGTCCGGCAACATCTTTGCGTTTTAGTATGAGACCATAAGGAATTGAAGAAGTTGGTGTGTTGCTGTCAATATTTGACCGAGGATGTAACAACGATCTAAGCATAAATACGAAAAGTAAGATATAAAACTACAAACGTAAAGATGAATTAAACCTGCTTGAATGATAATCTTACTTGATTGCTTTAACCCTCTTCTTCAAACCCCTAGAACCAACCTTCAGTTGTTCAATGTCTCGTAAGCGTCGTTCTATTAACCGAGGACCCAAGACAGTATTTTTTTCTCTGAGATCTTGCGTGACCTGCGTGATGCTTTCGTCCTTGCCTTTCAAGTTGCTGAGCACACTCTGTCATAGTTTGCTTCAAGAAAAAGTTTTCTTTGTGTGCAAGGTCTCTCTCAAGCTTAAGAATATCACTTTTGGCCGCCAAATGCTTGGTGTAGACATATAAACCAGAATAACCGTCTCCTACATAGTTCAGCAATGACATTAAGTTTCTGAATGGTGGAGTTGAGTTGGTGATAGGATGCTCATGATATATCCTGCCATCCACCCAAAGATCGACACTTTTTTTACCTTGAATTCTGAAGTTCTCTTTTGAAGCTTCGGAAAGGATGCCTCGCTGATTCTTCTTGTGGAGGGGCTCGTATTCTCTGGACAGTTCGATGTACATATGATACACATCGTTTTGACTCCTCGTCTAAGTTCTGTGTGAAGATGATAATGACATTGAGACGACTTGGTGAATGAGAAAGCTCAAAACAGAGGAGAGCGCAAGAGTGGAGCAAATGGAAGAGAGCTCAAGGGAGGAGAGTGCGTGCAGGCGGAAAGCAAGAGAGACGCGAAAATGAGGAGAAGAATAACATTCAATGCACCTCATTGAGCATCAAATCTTAGTTTTGAAAAATCCAAAAGATTGAGACAATCAGCGTTCAATTCGGAGCCGTCGTATGTTATCATTGTCTGAACACTTTTTGAGAGTTTTAATAAACGTACCCCCCAAATCTGATATCCAAGTTTTTTTAAAAGTGAATATCAAAAATGAAATTAGGGACTTTTTATTATCTCTCTCTAAGCTGACCTGGCATTTCTTACAAGGCCCATTTTTGAGTCCAAACTTTTCCTAATGGTGAAGTACCAAATCAAAGCTGAGATTTCTCTTTCCGCTTTAGATTTTACATTGTGGCACTTTGATTTTTTAGTTTGTTCGTTTTCAGCATTTTAATTTTGTAACTTTGGGGGGTCATATAACACTGTTACCCTCCCAGGCTCATCACACTAGTAAAATCCCTTTATAATACTTAAGCTAAAGGTCAGTAGGGACTAAGCCCACTAGAAAGCCCTAGTACATTTCACACAATGCTGCCTAAACCAGATTAAGAACCTAAGTAACCATTGATTATTAGGAAGGCATTCCCCATGGTATTAAGAGAAGATTTCTAACACCTAGCTTGGTCAAACTAGCTTAGTCGGACTGCTTGATTTTTAAACCTAGACAAGTGATTATGATAAAAAATTACATTGAATTAAATGTTTGATACTAAGAAAATGTGCTGGATATTATGCTACTAATCACAATTAAAGCAGACAAACATGGATGCAAAAAGATAAGGGGCAATCTAATGGACAAGAAACACCTGTTTGTGTTGATGATCAAGCTTGGTTTGAAAAGTGGATGAGAGAAAGATTCCATGAAGGTCCAAATCCTAACAACAACAACACGTTCCTGTACACACTATGAAACACAAACAATACCTCTAGGAGGCACATCAGTGGGAGGAAGAACTTTGCTAATTACTAAACTCTAAAATAGAAACATTCCTATTGTACTAACCTACCTACCCTCCATCACTCGAGTGATGAGGATCAAAGGTGTTTGATGACATAGGTTTCTGTTTCAGTTTTACCGGATGTGAATGTGTAGGTTTGGTCAATGTTATGACTTTTATTGTGCACACTCGTTTGCTAATTGCTCTTGCTCTTTATTTTTATTTTTTTTTGTGGGTATAAGGCTTTATATATACATTCCCTAAGATTGGGAGATTGAGAGGTCAAGGAAGAAGGTTGAGAGCAAAGTGAGTGAATGATGACTGTCAGCAAACACTCCCCTCTTCCTTGGGTAGATCATACCGTTTGAAATGTGCTCGTCACCCTTTGAAACCAATTGTTTTAGTTGGTACTAGGTGAGGATTTTTGCCATTAGTTTTCTATTACCTTAGGTGCCTCGTCGGGATGCATGGGTGGTAAGGTACTCTCCCAGGATCGAACTTGAAGTGGTTCATCAGGTGATTCTTGAACACTGGGAGGTGTGGAGTCCTTTGTAGCTTCATGGAGGTCCAAGTGGAGACTGTGGAGAATATTTTACCTCTATGGATGCATTACATGACGAGCTAGAAGCTTCATGGGACTCCCCCCTTCCTGAGCTAGGTGGAGCAAATCGTTCTTTCTTCGGTACCCAAACTAGCTCGAGAACGGGTGTGTAGCATTCTGTGATTTTTTTCTTTCCACGATCGTCAATTTGTTTTGGAGCTACAGGATTGGGCGCACATGGTTCAGGTGACAAGTAAGAACACAATCTACGTTTTGGTACCCAGATTTGATCATTTCCTTGATAGTAGCCTTGGGCTTCCAATATTCGTTTAGGTATTCACCGCCACGTTTCCTTACATTTTTTGGAGTGAGTGGGACGTTTCTTACAAGGCTTCTGTTTTTTAGCATCAGCTATGGTCGCTAAAGAAGCTTTAGGGACCCACTTGTATGTTTTCTTCGTTATATTAGGATGAGTCTTGTCAGAAGCTATATGAATTGCTTGTAGCATATTTAAGGGTACAGGCATTTCATCCCCCTCCGGTGTTACCCAGGTCGTCCCCTTGTTTCCCCAAGTGTCTATGGTTGCTGCTAGGTGGACCCAATCCACATTGTCCGACTCAGTCATCCCAGGTAGTACATCCATATAAGGAGAATCTTCCCCAACATCAGTGTCTGCTTTACACGTGTTAAAATACTGCAATGGGACCGAGTGAACTTTGGTGTCAGATCTATGATCAATTATAGACCTATTTCCTAGGGGATGTGCTCAACTAGTCACAAGATCCACTCGAATGACAGAATCTTGGAACTGCAGGTAGATATGGTTTTTAGACCAGTCATGCACCACTTTTGCTTCCCTCATGAAAGGACGTCCTAAGATCATCTCAGATGCCATAGTGTGCTTGGATAAATCCATAACAATGAAGGTAACTCTTATTTTATGTCCAAAGACCTTGATCTTGAGATCTTCTAGCATCCCAATAGGTTTAACAATAGACCCATTGGCCATCTTCACTACTATGGTTGTGGTCGCAAGGTGAGGTCTTCCCATAGTTTCCCAGCAATTTTTAGTCACAATGCTAACCCCAACACCACCATCAAGGATTCCCTTCACAGTTAATCCCTTAGTAGTCATTGGTATAGTCGCATTGGATTCATCACCCTCAAAGTATTGTCCCCACTTGTTAACAGGTATTTCTATAACAAGATTCTCATCTAGGTTGGGTTGTGGATCTAAGTGTTCCTCCTCTATTGGCATCTCCCCAGCTGCATCCATCTGTGCAAATTGTGGTAGCCCAAACTTCAGTTCTCCATTGAGGAAGGCTCGAAGAGCTGAGACTAGCTCAGGGTCTTTATATAGTTTGGACATGATGGTGGTTATAACTTCTGAAGACATGAAATCCATCAATTTGGCAATGTTTAACGGCACCTTTTGGGCTTCAATCATTTGACGTGGGGAAGATGGGATCTCCATTTCTTCGATAGGATCAGGTAGTCCCTCTGTAAACATTCTTTCCATCAAGAAGTGAGTACGCCCACTTTCCCATGACTTTAAGTCACTTTCTTCTTGGATGACACTAGGTATGGCTAAGGGTCTATGGACTTGATGAGGTTGTTGTTGCATAGGGAACACGGTGTCTGTAATCTGGATCTGCGTAGTTGCTGGTTCTAGATCCCTTTGGGTGTCTTCTACCAAAATCCTTAATTGCTTGACTCGCTCAATCTCCTCTGTAGGGTTTAGATAAGTTCCTATCTTCTTCTTGGACCCTGGCCATTGTGGCTCATGAAGATCTTCCTTGTTGGTTTCTATCTTAGTGGTTGTTTTGATCTCCATGGTTTCACTTGAATCAGAATCCTCTTCAGCATCGTTCATATATACGGAGTTGGCGCGAGTCCCTATGTTGGTCTTTGAACTGGAGTCTGACTTCGCTGCTTTTTTCGATCTCTTCCTTCATGTTTTCTTCTTTTTCTGAGATTGGTCAATTGATGCCGTGTCTCTTTTCTCAAGAATATAATTTTGTTTTTGGAGCATCGATCGTGTGAGTACGTTTACTGGTACCACAGGTGTACTTTGTGATGGATCCTCGATAAGTTCAATCAAGTTTAATGGCGTGATCTTCAGTGCATTTGGATTATTTGGACATTGGGCAATCAAATGATCTATGCCACATTGATTACACATGAGTATCGGCATTGTAGACGTGCTCGCTTGACTGGTTTGCATTAGTGTGGTGTTCTTTTGTAGCCTAATAGGACACTCGGCTACACGATGTGGACCTCCACACTCATAGCATTGAGGAGGTGGTCTCTTAGCAGTGTAATTGATATTTTGGCCTCTTGCCGCAAGAGCAGCTACTTGATAGACAGGTTTGACTTGTCCCCAATAGTCCTCCATGTAGTATTGTGGACTTTCTTCAAGCACATCCATCCCATATCTTCCTCACATCCTTCCAAACAATCAATAGATGACTCACAACCCACTTGATTCACAAAAGTGATTCTCGGATGTGGTGGTTGCGGTCCTAGCACTGGAGGTGGTAAGGGTGTTGTTTGAGCAACATTTTGGGCCCTAGGGACCATGTGTTGTGATGTTTGTTCAAGAGGTGGGGCCGGCATCAATGCAGGCACTCGAGGTGTTTTTGTCCATGCTAAGGTTGGTCTATTGGCCATCACACGCTTAAATACTATGCAATTCTTAGCTTGATTATCATACCTTCCACAGGCATTGCAACTCCCATTGAATTTTACTCTAAAAGTAGGGCATTCACTGGTACTATGCGGTCCATAGCATGTTGAGCACCATTGTTGCTCCCTTCTTGGATACATATGATTGTTTTGCGGAGCATGATTGTCTCTAAGATTCTCTTGAATAGCCTTGATGAGATCTGCTAAAGTCATCTCAGATATCTTTGGCTCCTTAGCAATAGGCTTTAAGATAATTGGTCGATGCCCTGATGCTTGTGAGCTAATAGATTTAGGCTCAATAGACACTCTTTCTCCTTGAATCATTAAATTATCCTCCAATTGGATTGCGTTGGTGGTGACTGCTTCCCAAGTGGTAATACCTCTAATGACTAAGCCATTGTAGATATCCTCATGTCGTAATCCCCTAATGAATCTATCAAGAAATTTCTTATTATTGAAGCGCTCATTTGGATTACAACGAGAATTCAAATGCTTCAAGCGGCTAATAAAGTCTCTCACAGACTCTCCTTCCTCTCAATGGGCTTTCTGGAGCTGAGAGGCTACACCCCAAAGTACTCCCTCTCGTATGTATTCTTTTAAGAATAGTCTCCTAAGAGTATGGTAAATCATTTTTTCTTCCACCCTTAGGGTTATATACCTTAAGGTTAGTCTTAAAGCATTACTCTTATGCAGGTCATTGTGTTCTCCTAGAGAATCGCATATTTGTTCAAACACTTCGATATGCTTTCTCACATCCCCGTCTCCACTAAATTTTTGTGTGATCTTGGCTATTTGTACTGCCTTACTTCTAGGATCTCTATCAGGCGTGTTACGCATATTCTCAGCAATAGATCGACCAATAGATTGAGAAAATGTTGCCAAGTCACCTAAGTGGGCAGGCACCGTGGGTGAAGGCGCTCCAGAGACTACATGTGGAGTAGGTATTGGCATTAGGCTTGACGATAGGAAGCCCTTGGGTTCCACGTTGGGTATGATGTTGTTCCATGTGGTGGCCCAAAGTTCATATGTGTGGCCCTAGGCATAGCAGACGTCGGATGTGACATGCTAACACTAGCTTGTATGGTCCCATGGAAATAAGAACTTGGGTGTTGTGGTTGTGGAGCATAGGTTATTGAAACAATGGGAGGGGTAGGGACTACATGAGTGCGATGACCCATAGGTGCATACGATTGGTACACACTTGTAGGTACTGTTGCAGGCATTGAGCTATCATGTAGTGGTGCTTTACTAACAAATGAGGTCCATGGCATGTTTCTTGGCATGCCCATCATTGAGGTAGGCATGGTAGCCGTGGTGTCATCAAGGGAAAGATGAGCTAGACTTGGAAAGGTAAAGCGATCACTTGTGGGCTCAAATTGCACGGAGACCCCTGGAGAAACAACATGTGGAGGATCCATCGGACTTACCGAGGGAGTCTCCATTTGCGATAAGGTCGGTTGTTTAGCCTTTCCTGTGTCCAAGAATCTCATGAGACCCGTTGAAGGCATGTTGATCCCCTTGTTCTGTCTCTCTAACTCAATGACCCTATGGATGTTGATCCCCTTGTTCTGTCTCTCTAACTCAATGACCCTATGGATGACCTCACAAACTCTTTGTTGTTGATCCTCCACATTAGTAGCACCCATTGTGGATTGTAGGACATCTAACCAACCCACGTGATAGGTGTCAATTGTATATAGGTCGGTTAGGGTTTCCGTTTGTAGTTCGTACTCCCAGTTCTCATGAGACCCGTTGAAGGCATGTTCATCCCCTTGTTCTGTCTCTCTAACTCAATGACTCTATGGATGACCTCACAAACTCTTTGTTGTTGATCCTCCACATTAGTAGCACCCATTGTGGATTGTAGGACATCTAACCAACCCACGTGATAGGTGTCACCTGTATATAGGTCGGTTAGGGTTTTCGTTCGTAGTTCGTACTCCCAGTTCTCATTTAAGAATGCTCCATCTAGGATTGAGGTGCTAGGGGTGTCCTTTGAGCTAGATGCAATGTTGCTTCCTAGGGGTTAGCCCTTAGCGGTTGCTAAGTCAGGAGCACTTGATTTCTCTCTTAGCAAGGATATTGACATAGGGGCTTTCACTTTTAACTCTCTTTGTTGCTCCGCCTTGCGTAAGCTCTCGATTTCCTTTTCCCTAGCCGCAGTGATATATCGCTCAACCTCTTGCACTTTGGCAAGGCTTCTACCATCGGGTAATATGACCTCGGAGGAGAATATCTCTGAAGAGTCAGGAGGTGCAGTGAATGAAGTATTCACGTGCACGTTCTCTAAGGGCATAGGGTCTACGTTGGTCATGAATGGAGAATTCACTTCCCCACCCTCCTCATTTACATCACTAGCTCCATGTTCGGAGCGAGTGGCTCTACTAAAGGTTTCCTTCAAGCGGTTAAGCACGCTCGGCCTAGAACGTGGGCCCATGGCATGCATGTCTTGGCTTAAGCTATCAAGATTAGGCATTGGGAAACCCTCCATGACATCGTAGTCAGAGGAAGAGTCACTAGCTGCTATGTTTGGGTCTTGGTTTGTACTACCTTGGGTCCCCACCGAGGGCCTGGAACCTAAGGTAGGTGGATAATGAGAACTCACGTAAGTCGAAATTCTCTCTAGTTGCTCCATCTCTAGCACACAACTAGAGCACAGATGCATGTGCCTTTGACACCCTACAAGCGTCGGCGAATAACCTCGAAGGTTAACCTCTTACTTTTTTAGGCGTCCGTTTTCACTCGTTTTTTTATGTTTTTTAATGATCGGGTTTTTTTTTTATTGAAGTGTGTGATAGCTCAAAATAAGCGTATCACTCAGAGGGTCGTGGTGTGATTTACAGCACAACGTTCAGTCACTTGAAGCTCCGTTGGTCTTCAAAAAAGTCGATTTTTAGCTACGTGTGAAGCTAAAATACGTAATTTCAAAGGGAGACTGAGGCTTGCCTGAGCGTGAGCTTGGGCTTGGGTCTGGGAGATATTCTCGACCCCCATCCTACCTTTAAAATTATTTTATTATTTTATTATTTTATTTCTTTTTTGAGATAAGGTCGTCGCGGCTTGCATGCGAGCACACACACACTCTACCTACCTACTTACAACTAATACACCTACTATTACACACTAACACACTTCGTTATCTCTCACATATCTACTTCCTACTTACTGTACATCACACATAACTAACAACCTTAATACTAACACCTTACACAGAGAAAACACAGTAACCTACTGGAGGTTGGCACCCGCCTGAGAATTTGATCTTTTCCCTTACAATACAAGTGGTCGTCTATAAGGCGGTACCTAGTAGGCCACTGTTTTTGGCCTTTGGTGTGTCCTGCTGGACATTCTCCTGTATCTAGAAAAATGATGACCTCAGGCATAGCATCACTACCTTGGAAGAGGGGTAGTTTTAATTTGATCGCCCCTACGGGAACGTCTTGTATTCTTTCTTTAGCTAGCGCATCTGCCTCTTGATTTTCTACTCTGGGGACATGGAATAGTTTCACTACTTTAAACTTCTTCAGAAGGCCCTTAACTTGGCAAAGTTGACCAAGTAAAACCTGATTTTTACAATCCCAGGTACCATTTATCTGCCTTATCAAAAGCAAAGTGTCGTCGAACACATTTAGGCGTTGAATTCTTTGTGAAATACATTGTTCCAACCCAAGAATTAGGGCTGCATATTCTGCTTCATTGTTGGAGTGGGAGTGTAATAACTGCCCCATCGAGAATACTCTTTCTTGCCGTTCATTGAAAATGACCATGCCTGCTGTAGACTGATCCATTGTTATCTTGTATGCTCCGTCAAAGAAAAGAGAGTGAGCTCTCTCTAGCCTAGGACTTTCTATCGTTGGTTTTTTTTCCTTTGCTTCCGTGTTGACCTTCAGCTTCTTTTCATAATGGCGATGAGTGAGAATTCCTGCTAAACTAGCCCTAGTGGAGTTTTCTACTTGCATGGTGTAGTCAAACTCTTGTAGTCTAATTAACCACTTTGAGATCCTAGATGAGACATCCATGTGTCGCATTACATATGGGAAAACCTCCTCCATTGTCACGATTACAACGGGTCTAGGCAAGAGATAGGAGAGGAACTTTGTGGTAGCAAACATTAGTGCCAGAACCATGTGTTCTACTTCGGTAAATCCTTTTTCTGACGGGGTCATGACACGACTACAGAAGTAAATAGGGTGCATGAAAGAAGTTTTGGGGTCCTTTTGCATTAGCACTGCTCCGAGTGTATCACTTCCCACACTAGGGTTCACATAAAATGGCTCGTCCCACTTTGGAGGTGAAATAGTGGGAAGCTTAGCTAGGATTTGCTTCACCTCAGTAAACTGCTGCTCATTATCTTCACTCCATGAGAAGACATCCCTTTGGGTGAGTTTTTGTAGGGGAAGGACCACTTGAGATAGCCGGTGAATGAACCTGCTTAAGTATCTTACCTTCTGAAGGAAAGAAACCAGCTGCTTGGCGGTGGTGGGTGACGATAAAGATACCAGGGCCTGAACCTTGCTAGGTTCAGCCTCGATTCCTTTTACTGAAATTACATGACCAAGTAGAGTGACTTTGCTCTCACCAATGTGACACTTGTCCACGTTGAGTTGGCCACCCAAGGTTTACAGCCTAGTTAAGCCATCATAGACTTTGCTTAAATGAAGGGCTCGTGAGCTATAAACGCAAAAATCATCTATGAAAACCCGTATTGATGTTCCAAAGTAGGGTTGGAAAACAAAAGTCACATAGCGTTGAAACGTGGCCGGGGCGTTAGTGAGGCCAAACGGCATCACTGTAGGCAAAACATCCCCCAAGGCGTGATGAAGGTTGTCTTCTTCGGATCCTCCTCCGCAATGCTAATCTGGAAGTATCCTGAGTAGCCATCGCATACTGTGTATCATTCGTGACCTGCCACTTCATTGAGTATTGCTTCCTGGAATGGAAGGGGAAAGTGGTCCCTCTTCGTGGCTACATTGAGAGGTTTATGATCCACACAGACTCTCCACTTACCATTTTTTTTTTGTGTGACTACTACTGGGGAGACCCATTATGAGTCTTCGACAGGGTAGATGAAACCTGCTTGTAGCAAACTTCTCACTTCTTTAAGCAATGCCTCTTGTTGGATTACTCCAAGTCTTTTGAGATTTTGTACTATGGGTTTACTACCTTACTTGAGATTTATGTGGTGTTGTACTACTATAATTCCTATGATCTTATCATAGCCATCAATGAACAAAGTAGTGAAGTTACCTAGCATGGAGACGTACTCCTTTCTTTCTTCATTGGTTAACTCATTTGAGAGCATTTTTTGTAGCTTACCTACATCCTCCAAGGACTGCATACCTGATGATCTCTCTTGGTTGGTCGAGGTTGTTTCAGATTGTGTTAATCTGTTTGGGTCTTAAAGAATGACTCTGATTACTTCGATGCTACTGTCACTTCCGTCGATGGTGGTCCTTTCTTCTCCTGAGGAAGACGAGTAGTCGCTAGTGGACTCATCTTCTGAAGCCTCCAAGATCATGTTGCGCTGCTTTCCAGTCCTCATGTTGTAGAATATGGACTTCCCTTTAGCATCCTTCATCTGGATCATCCCGGTGCTCCAATCTTGTTTAGCTTCCATAGCCATAATCCAAGGCATCCCAAGAATGATGGGGTAGCCCTTCCCTTTGTGTGGAATGACAAAGATGTCTACCTCCACTTCTGTATTGAGTGCTTTTACTTTGACCGCATTTACAATGCCTACGCATTTCACTCTTACATTGTTTGCCATCTTGGCTCGGCAGGGTGCCGGCCTACTTACCTCTAGACCTAGATGGTGCATCATATTTTCACTCATGACGCATATTTGCGTGCCACCATCTATGTAGACGATTGAAATTCGTTGCCCCTTGATGTGAGCGTCCATGGTTGGCAGGATGTTGTTGAGATCCCTCCCAGAGATAGCCCCAGCTATCCTGGGCCTTGATTTCCTGGTACTTACCAGTTTCGTCCATTGCCTCCTCATTCTGGGTGCAAGGTGGAGTAATTGGGGCCAAGTTATCTTCGGGCCTTGCATTAACACATCCTGAACTAAGTCATAGGGTTTTACATACTCACCTAGTGAGAAGTCCACGATGTCTATCTTCCTGCGGTTTAGTTGCTTGCTTGCTAGACTCGGCCTTTCCTTTTATCTTCTCTTCTCTTTGAGATGCCTCCTCGTGCCTCGCACGTTTCACTCCTATAGCATACACTTCTTCTACCTTCGCTTTTTCTTTGTGCTTCTCTCGAGCTGATTCTTCTACCTTCGCCTTCCCTTTAGCCTCCAAGCTAATAACACTCATTGCTTGGTTCACAGCAGGTGGTGGGGGTAGTGGCGGAATGAGAGGTTGGGGTGGTGGTTGTTGTTGTATAGGTGGTCTAAGGATTTGGACCGGTGGGATTGGTCCTGGCTGCCTAGGTGGTGGTGGTCTTGCTCTTGGCGAAGAGATCTGATTCTCCCCCCTCTATTGAAATTCTGCCTCGTCGAGTGTGGGAAGTAGTACATTCCATGGCCATCTTCCTCGTAGTTGTAACAGTGGTACTCTGGGTTCTGCCTTCGTTGTCCCCTTCCTTGTTCTGGGTTTCTGCTAGATGCATGCCCTTGCTGCACCAGATGCACATATAAACTCTCTAGTTGGGTGGTGATGTGTGGGTGGTGATGCGACTCAGCAGGTCTTGCTGCTCTTCTGATGCCTCTTGCGGTTGGACTCTATGATTGGCTGTTGTAGCCACTGGGGTTTGTCGGGCCGAGCTTGTTTCCTCGGACTCGTTTACTCTTGCCTGCATGCGAAACTTCTTGTCTTTAATGCGGGCTACTTCGACTGCCAACTCATATGTTGCAGGAAACCTTCCCTTCACCTTCTCTCTAAGCGGCGACCATAGACCAGCAATGAAACGGTCCTTCTTTAGGAAATTAGGCGCTCCTTCACCTTCCTCTAGTGAGGCAACTCATCTCTCCATAAGTCCACAAATTTGGAGTCGTAGGTGGCATACTCCAGTAGGCCTCCCTGCTTTAATTCTGTCAGTAGTTAGCTGCCATAGATACTCCGAGGTTGTGCCTCCACCAAACCTCTTTACAAAAGCAACCCTTAACACATACCATGCATTCTTGGTAGCTTGGGGCAATGCATTATACCAGGACTTGGCCTCTACTTTCATCAGTAGAGGAAAAATTATAAGTCGTGAAACGTCGTCATCTTTGTTGGAGATGACACAAGCAATGTTGAAATCATTCAAAAAGTTGGTGGTGAGATCCTCTCCCTTATTTCCACTGAACTTGGGGAAAGAAATGCTTGCCATGGTGGTGACTCAGGAAATTACAAACCCTTTTTTTTTCTTTGCATTACATTAACAGTAGCGGCTCATAGCGGCTTTTTACAAGGGTAGGTGGATAGGTTAAAACAGGGTAAAGATAGAGACATTAAAGGAATGATGGTAATCTAATATGGGGAAAATGATAGGGTTCGGGGAATTGAGGATTTCTCCTAGTACCGCCGCACCAAATAGGTGTACGATCTTCTGTTGGTAGAAGACTTTCCTATCTACATAGATATTCACATGCATATGGTGCAGGAATCTGAATGGGAATGTCGTCGGTCCGTTTTCCATCATGCACAGAGGGTGGAATACTTAATTATACTCTTATCGTGCCAATGTTGATGAGTCAGTACATCCACAAGAGGTCGTCGCCTTTCATGGGCTCTACCTTTCCTTCGTTGCTCAGTACATACGGGGTGATGGCGACGTACCTGACCACTCCCAGCCTCTTGGCTAACAGCAATTGCAGGTAATTTCCATAGTCGGCGTGTTGCATGAATTCTACTCCATTCAGTTGCAACTTGTCCCCATCCCACTGGGTTTCTCCCGTGGTAGAGAGTTTCTTCAGGATAAGTTGTACAGGGAGAGGAGGAAGATCTTCCACTCGCTTTCCAAAACAGCGAGAGCAGTAGCCGAACCACTCTTCTCTAGGACATGGGAGTCTTCTTACCACTTCTTCTTCCAGATTGTTGAAGTGGATTGGTAGCACTTGCATGCGTCGTGCAAATCGGTAGACGACCTTCAGCCGCTTAGCTTCGGATGACTTCTTCCTTGACAAAGGGGGTACAACCCGGCTTTCTGAGCTTGAAGCACTTTCTTGGCCAGATGCTTCTCCCTTTAGGGTCATGTGTTTCCAGAGTGGCTTATCTTCTCTTTGACTTTGGCTCGAGCAGCCCCTTTAGACCACATTGGAGTTATATCTTTGACTGCAGTTTCTTTAGGGAAAAGAGGTCTCACCGTTTGCTTCCCTTCCTTGACGTGAATGAATTCTTTGCAATGAATGTCGATGTAGATGACTTCAGCCCTTTCGCTGTCTTCATTGCTGGCACTCATTGACAGTGTGCCTTGGTTGACAACAGTGATGGAACTTCACCAATATCCCACTTGATGCTTTTGATTTATAGTTAGAACGAGCGACACGAGATGGAGAATTTACCTCTTGAATGCTGATGACACTGCAGCCTAGTAGTAGCACCTTAATGAAGGTGGCTAGTGCCTCCTTCGTCTCCTCTTCTTTAGTCCTCCAGTTAGAAAATTCCTTCAGCCATTCGTCCATGATTGATAGTGGGTGTCACTTTTAGCATTGTAAACTGAAGGTGTAAGGTCTCCATCCTAAAAGATCGGGGTGACTTGGAAGATAGCCTTCTTTATCCTCTAAATCCGTTGACGACACCCTACTCCGATAAGGCGAAGCAAGGATACGAGCAACGAAAGAGAAGAAGACTTCCACCTGTTGTGTTCGTAGTTGCAAGACCCTATGCCACAAGCCAGGTCGATGAGGTTAAAGGTTCTATGAACTCTAGATCTTACATTATAAGAGAAGAAATCCCTTTCACATATTAAGGATCCAAAAACAACGCCTTTTTCCCCGCGTTTAAGAGGCACGACCGCCATCCTTAAATCCAAAATATGACATGGGATAAATCTCTAACTAACTGAGACAAAGTGAAAAGTACTCGACTAATTGAGTCCACCCATCCTTGACCGGCAACCTGAGCCAGTCCCCACTTTCCACACCGCACTCACCCTTTTTACCACACTATTTAACATATACAAACAGTGTTCCTTAATTAGTTCCAAACACATGTTCTTTCATACAGCCCTTCAAACAATACCAAAACAATTCAAATAAGGTCCAATGTAACATCCCTATTAATCAACAAAAATAACTTTTCCGAATTCTCATGAGTTTGCCGCTACCCACGGACTTTCTTTGTCTAACCAACAGAGCCTTTGGAAAGGATTTATTCGCGAACCGCGAATTGCGCAACCTTCCCATCTCGCTAACCGCGATGCATCTTGCTAACCGCCAGGCATCCCGCTACCCGCGAGGCATCTTGCTAATTGCGAGGCATCCCGCTACCCGCGAGGAACAAAAGAGAGCCAATAACCTCAGCTTAATCTCCGCTATCCGCGGAATCATCTCGCTACCCGTGAGAACAAAATATATTGTTTCAACAATTCTTCTTATTAATGATTCATCAAACATGGTCAACCAATTCTTCATATCAATCGGAAACCGCTTATCAAACAATAATAGTTTATTAAGTCATAACAATTCAACAAACAGTGATAATTTATCAAAACAGTTCTTTCACTAATCTATGAAAACATATGCTTGTTTCATGTGATAGAATCACGTTTCTCAGACGGTTTAAGCGTTCCCTATGCTTAGCTTCCCAAGTCAACATGAATAGTGATGCATAATTATAAATTTATCTTACCGGATTTGGAGCGCGTATAGCTAACTCCTGTGCTGGAGTTTGGACGGCTTCGACTTCTTCTTCAGTTGATGCTTCCGCATGATATCTGTTCAGAGTAGACACCCTTCTTCCCACCTTCCTTGGTGGTGCAACGGCATGGGCGTCCTTAGAACTTCGTGTTACACGCTTCGGAGCCATAGATTCGGAATGGAGAAAAGAAAAGCGCGTATTTGGAGAGAGAGAGAGAGAGAGAGAGAGAGAGAGAGAGTCCACAAATCGGATGAAGGCACATCAAAGATTGGAGATGGAGATGGCTTGAAGGTGAGAGGTTAAGGGAGAGAGGCTTCCTCCGGCGCGTCGTTGCAAGAGAGCTTCCGCTTCTGTAGATGTGTGTGTTAAAAGTGAGAGGAGAAGGGTCCTTTATATAGGCCTTAGGGGGTGCTAAGAATACTGAGAGGTTTCAAGAATAGGAGAAGGAAAAAGCTCGCGCATCATCGCGGCTCTATTTTTTTTTTTTTGAAACGCGAATCGTATGCGCGATTTTAAAAAGCTCTATACTTACAAGTTCCCATTCTATTTTGAAAGAGAGAAAGAAAGAAGTATCTTAATTTTTACTTATCTCTCTTTCTTTCCTAAAAATACTATCTCTAAGCTTTTCCTTCACACATAGATTAGGTTCCCACATAAATTTATTCTTCCACATAAAGAAAGATCATAAATAAATAGATTCTGAACCCGATTTTCAATCCGATTGCTTTGATAAACTCATGATGACTCACAAAATTGAGAATCTCAATTACTTTGCAAAATATCTGAAATGATTTATAAGGATAAATGTTAGGTACATTACAGAAGGGTCTTAGAAAAGCCCTCCTCAATGGGGGCACTAAATGACGGACGCAAAGCGGACCCCGAACCCCGACGGCCTCTAAAACGCTGGGGGGCGAATGGCGCGCCTCGAGCTTGCCACGGTAAAGTGAACAAGGGGCACCACCTAGCTTTGAGCGGCTACGACGCAAACCACGATGATATGAATACCGCAAACTTACATAAACACACACACACACACACACACACACACACACACACACACACACACAGAGAGAGAGAGAGAGAGAGAGAGAGAGAAGGAGAGATTTTCAAATGATGAAAACCCTCGAGGGTGTGAGGGTGAATTATTTCTACAATATTTACAAAGTGGCATGCCGTGGTGGTAGAGAGGTAGGGAGACGAGGTGGTGCAACCTACTTGGTGCGTTCTCTAAAACGACTCAATGATTGTGAGTACTTACTACCAAGAGCGTGTATACGTGTGTGCATCGACCATTGGCGTCGAGAGATGGATGTGGTTCCCTTCGCATGGTACAATTCCCAAGGTAAACCTAACACACAAGTCCCCTCCCCGTGATGGTGATAGTGTCAATCCTTCCGACTACACTCTACCGAATGCTTGGCTCCTCATGAATTGCCCCCCCCCGATAGTGATCTCTCAGGACCAATTTATAGGTGTTGGCTGCTTAGATTATGGTAATCCGAGTGTGGTTAGGGTAATCTTAATCGGGGAGACAAAGCAAGTGGTGGGCCTGGTGTGGTTGACCCTTGCTTTGTTTTGGGAGGTTATTAAAAGATGGGAATCTCTAGGTGGGCCTTTGTGACCATCACCTAGAGAGATGATATTTACAAAGAAAAAAGGGAATTTACAATGGCTCGTGTGAAAACTGAAGATAATAATAAAAATAACCAATAAATTACTGGAATGGCATCGTGGTTGCGTGTTGCCGGTGCATTGATATTGAGCGTACTTCTTTTCGGGGTCGGCCATGGCATGCCTTCGGCGCATTTTCTCCTTTTGTTGTTGGCGACGCGTGCTTTGGATCCTTCTTTTTTTTCGTCGATGTCGTAGTCGTAAACCTTGGGTTTTTTGTATTTGTGGTGCGGTGCGTATATGCGGGTGTGTGTATGTATTGGCACGTGAGGGCGGGTGTGTGTGTATGTTCGAGTGCGCACGCGTGCGTGTATGTGTGAGTATTTGTATATGTATGTGTGTGCGCATAAGCGTGCATGGGAAAAAGGGCTTAATATTATTATGTAATTAATATATAGATTATATATATATTGTTGTTTTTTTGTTTTCTCTGTTGGTTGACGGTCGATTGCCTGCTACGCTACGCGAGGCGAAGGGGGGGGGGGGGGGAGATGGGGTTAGAGAGAGAGTGTGGGTGTGGGCGGTGTGTGTGTGTATTCAGTGTGTGGAGAGAGATTCGGTCTGCTGCGGCCTAAGCGCCCAAGAGGGAAAGAGAGAGAGAGAGAGCGTGAGTTGCTGCGGGTTCGTGCATAGCGCCAGAGGGAAAGAGGGCGGGGGGGTGAGGTGGAGTGTGTGTGTGTGTGTGTGTGTGTGTGTAAAGAGAGAGAGAGAGAGAGAGAGAGAGAGGGAGGTTCTACGCCTGCTACCTATGAGAAGGAGAGACAGAAAGAGATTCGGGCTGAGAGAAGGAGAGAGATATGGGGTGAGGGAGAGGGAGGGATAGGGTGTGTGGATAATAGAGAGAGAGAGAGAGAGAGAGAGAGAGAGAGAGAGAGAGAGAGAGAGAGAGAGAGAGAGAGAGAGAGAGAGTGTGAGGGAGAGAGAGAGTGTGCGGTCCTTGCTTAGTGGCCGTCGGACAAGAGAGTGAGGGAAGGGGAGGGGGGGGGGGGGGGGGGGGTTGGCAATGGAGTGGGGTAGGGGGAATGTGTGGGTGAGAGAGATAGGGAATAGTATCTACTGTCTTGCATGGTAGCTTAAGGACGAGAGGAGGGGAGCAAGTCAATGGGTGGGAGTGAGGGAATATATTAGCGGGCCAAGGGAGGAGGGAATGAGGCCGAGGGGAGGGTGAGGCGAGTGGGTGGGGAAGAGGGGGGAGGGGTTGGGAAAAGAATATTAGTGGGCCAAGGGTGGGGGGGGGGGGGGGGTTCCCATGCGGCTCACACAGAGGGAGCATGAGAGAGGGGTGGGGGGGTGAGTGTTCAAAGTTTGCGCCTGGCTGGGGGGGGGGGGGGGGGGGGGGGGGGGGGGGGGGTGGTATATTTGGGAGAGAGGGTATTAGAGAGAGGTGTGTAGGGAAAATGAGAGAGAGAGAGATGGGGTGTTATTTCATCCAATGCCCGTTGGTGGGCGGGGGGGGGGAATAGGCTACGGGAGGGGTGTGAGAAAGGGTATCTGAAACCAAGGGCGGCCGGCTAAGTTGGGGTATGGACCAACGGGGTTGAGGGTGATAAGACCGGCAAATCAAAAGGGGGGGGGGGGGAGGGTGTCATGCCCATAGGAGTGTTGGGAGGATTGACCAGGCGGTGTCGAGCCCTCCAACAGTGTTGCCAAGGCTTCAACAGAGAAAAATAAGTTTTTTTTTCTTTTTCTTTGATTTTCAAAAGTCGGCTACTATCAGCAGCAGCTACAAAACTCAAGAGCACTTTGAGTAGCTACACAATAAAAAACTATTATATATATAGAGTTTTATTCCTATTGTCCATAACATGTGTTTACGTGGGTTGCCACCCCCTTCAACTATCACTCGATGCATGACATTGTCGTGCTGTGACACATACATAGTGGGAGCGAATGCTACAAGATCTATCTTGTGACTTTTTAGATGCATAAGTATATTTTCTATAATGTACATATGCATATATAATTATTATAATAATCTTTCTATCTCATCCTATTATTTATCTCAAGGATAACATATTCTTACTTTACTGTCAAAAAGTAATATGGGAAAAGCGTCAATAGCTGCGCCTCTTTAACTTGGGGAAAAAAACATTGGTTCTTTTTTTCTACTATCTCATTATCATCTCACACCCTATCTATATCCTATATCTAGGGTAACTTCCAATATATATATTCTATGTATTTATCATATATTTCATATATTTCTTTTTAATAGCTATTAGAAAGGAATCAAATCCTAATGGGACACTAGCGTGCATGATTTTCAAAGATACACTTATTTTAATGCGTTATTAGGAGGATTTTTACAAACCTTTGTCAAGGAGTAATGTCATGCTTTCATATTTCATGAGTTGTCCATTGGAATCAAGTGGAAGTCTAAGCTAAGGGGACCACAAGAAGACTTTTGCTGCCAGAAAGATACCCTATTTTGATGAATTTTTTACACAAGATTCCAATCCGAATTGGAAAAAGTATATAAAATGGAAGTCGTAGCTAATGAGATTAATTTTTTTTGCTCCTATTTTTATTTATTTATTTGGAGCCACGATTGAGGAGATATGATCAAAATAATGGACCCCAGTCTATTAACATCATGCAGGGACAACTCATTTCAAACTTTGCCAGTTCCTATTCACACTGGCTCTTCTCTTTCTTGTGTAACCCTTGGGGGTTCCCTTCACCTATAAAATAGGACCTCTTCTTCCTTTAAATTAATTCATGAGGGAGTGAGAGGATTGATGACAAATTGTACTTAGCCATAAACATAAGCCTAAGCCTACACTTGATCATAGAGAAAGACTAGACAATCTTGGAACCTATCCTTGGTAGATAAGCTTTAATCAATGAAGGACATGAACTTGGTGCATCAATCAAGGCTTGAAGTCTTCCCTCTTCTTCTCTCTCCATTAAAAATGGTGAATAACTCTCGAAGGGTTGGTCAAGTAAGATGTGTTCTACTTTGATATTTTGTTGATTTTTTGTTGTTTTCTTTTTCATCTCTAATCCAACATATATCTCTAATTTCATCTCCCTCTCTAACCAAATATATCTCTCTCACTCTTACAAATTCATTCTCTCTACAAATTCTAGGTTCCCCTTGCTATAGGTACTGACGGGAGCAAAGCAAACCCCGAACCCCGATGGCCTCTAAAGCACCGGGGACCGAATGGCGCGCCTCGAGCCTGTCATGGTAAAGCAAACAGGGGGCACCACCTAGCTTCAATGGCTAGGACGCAAACAACACACCACCATAACAAAGTTTTCATCCAAGAGAGATGGATGCTTGGGAGTAATGATGAAAAGGAAAGGGAATGAGATCAAGTGAGAGAGAGAGAGAGAGAGTGTGAGGGAGGGGGTATAGCGGCTTAGTACTTAGGCATCACAAAAGGATGGCGAATCCGCACACCCTTCACATATACACAAGCTCACTCCAAAACACAAGACTAGGTGGCGATTCCGCACACCTCACATGGGCAAAACATTGCAAGAAAACATACTCACAAAACCTCAAGCTTTATTTAGAGAATTAGGCGATGAAATGGGGATCATAGGGTAGGGGAATGAGAAGGGAGAGAGTGGTAGAGCACATGGCGGATAGATGGGAGTTGATGGCGAAGACTCGCACGAGGATTATGGCCATCATCCTTCATTTAGTTGCCCTTCATCTTCCATAGCCAAGGGTGTAGAGGTCATGCTCAAGACAAGCATGGTGATTGCGGTGATGGTGATGGTGTGGGTGTGTGTGTGTGCACTAGGCACACACAGTGCATAATGTGTTCTTTGGTGATGTTGTGTGTGTATTTAGTGTGATGGTGATCCCTCTTTATATAGGGGAGGAGGGGGGAGAAATTCTAGAATTTAGAAATGAAGAAATCATTATCTACATAGGCCATGTGACTGTGGGCCCCACTTGTCTGGCTGCGTGTATATGTGCCAGAACAGTAGTTTCATGAGAGAGAGACTAAGAGAGAGAGATGGGTTGATGAAGAAAAGTGAGAGGTGACATGGAGAATAAAGTAATTACAAGAGGGGAGAGAGGGGAGAGTGTTCAGAGGTGAATCTGTGTGCAGATGTGTGTGAACACAAGAAAAATCAGGTAACCACCGGGTGGGGATGGGTCTGTGGGCACCTTTTTCAGTGAAACTGAGTGTGTGTGAGTGTGGGGTAGGTTATTTAGCTACAAGACAAGAGACATGGCGCCCTTTAGAGAGAGAGGGGGGTATTTGCGTCGTGGGATATGATAGGAGAGAGAAAGAGGGGGTGGGGTATACTATTTTGGAAGATAGGGTAAGTTGCATGTGAGTTAGGGTGCATTATTGGTGAGTTATAATGCATTATTGGTGAGAGGTGGGGTAGCTTGAGGGGAGAGCGAAAGGAGAAAGGACAAGGGAAAGAGAGAGGGGGCTGACCTTTTGAGTGGAGGAGAGGAAAAGGGACACCCGACGGGGCAACAGTGAAGAAAAAGGAGGCAAGGTGGGGATGGGCTACCCCACAAGCATGAGGTGGTCTATTTTACCTTTCTTATATATTTACATAATCATACTTTATCTTTTTCTTACTTTTTTCCAATGCCTTTTATCACTCCCTCCATAAGAGGGGGTTTTCATGGGGTGGGGACGAGAGAAGAGGGGTATGGGAGGTTGGCTTGTGAAAAGCCCCCATCAGTACATCTCTTCAAGTAGTATCCTTATTGCCTATGGGCAAGAATAGGGCTTGGGAGGGAAACTTCTCTTCTCTTCACTTCTCTCATATCTATATTTTGCACATACTAAAGTTATCGTAGATGAATAATCCACATGATGTGAATTTCTATTGCTTCCACTCTGTGTGATTTATTGCAATTAACGTAAAGATTAGTCGTAAAATACACTTTCAACAACGTATAGTGTTTCTATTTGGCCCAGAAAGACTCAATGAAATACTTCCTTTACCAAATCCCATCATACTATCCCTTATAGAATTTAACTTTTCTTTTCACATAAGTGTAGTTATCTTGCTATGAACCAAGAGGATTTGTACACACAGTTAATATCAATCACTAAACAAAACATATATATTTTATGGTAAGCACAAAATTACAATTCCAAAGAACCATTTGTATCCTGTTTGGTTGGCAAAGATTTAACTCCATTAACTCATCTATTAACCCTTTCATATTACCTATGATACGATATGACCATAGCCTTGATGTTTTCATCTTTGTGTTGTTTTTATCTTCTCTTTTGTGTTGTTTCTTTTGAGAGACGGAAGTGAAAAATAGACCCGGTGGCCTCTACACCAAGACTATGCACAATGGCCTCATCATGGGGAATACTTAATAGGGGCACCACCCAGCAAGATATGCGGCTAGGACGCATACATATACACAATGAAACATGCCATGGAAAACAATTTCAAGATCCACGCCCAAATGTGGAATGGGGTGGTCAGAGAATAAGGTGAGAGGAGTGGTGAGTGAGTGAGAATGGACTCGCTACTCGTGCATGTAGTAAAGAAGATAACGAGGTCAGGGATACATGCAAGTTTGCTCACTTCTCATACAAGAGGTGGCGAATCCGCACACCTCAAGATGGAAGTAGCAAGATGATAGGAATATGAGAGGGAGAGAGAGTGTGTGTATATGGTGGCGAATCTCCACACCTTAACATAAGCAAAAAAAAAATGGCAAGGAGCAAGCATATACCATACTCACAATGAGATGTATCCAAAGCCGCGCAAAGTATGGCACCAAGATGGAGTGTGTTGATTGCTTGCAAAAGATGAATACAATAGGTAGCGTATGGCAGGAAAATGAGAAGGGAACAATATCGTAGGAGGCATAATGGAGAGATGGGAGTTGATGGCGAGGAATATCATGAGTGTGTCCACCGTTCTTCTTCTTGAAATTGTGCCTTTAACCCTTCATTACAAGTGGTGTGGAGGTGTGGTGCTCAGCTTTTGTGCATGGTGTTGGTGATGATGATGGTGTTGTGATTATGTGATTAGGGTTCATGCTACAAGCATGTAGCACAAGAGTGTGTATCGATATGTGTGTGCGTGTGTGTGTGTGTGTGTTTGTGTGTTCTCCCCCCCCCCAAAGTGAGGTCTCATGGCCTCCTTATATCGGGAAGAAGGGGAGGATTTAGCAATATTTCTTTTTGAGGTGAGTGTCCCACTTTGGTGACTAGGAAAATGGGGTGCATGTGACTGTGGCTCCCATCTTGTCTCCTCATTATTTAAAATACCAGAGTCAATAGAGAGAGAAGAAGAGAGAATGTGGGTAGGATGTAGAGGATAGGAGATGTTTACAATAGTCTAGCTTTGGCTAGAGATATAAGCTTATTAGGGAGAGAAGAGAGAGGTAAGAAATTTACAAGAGAGGTTGTCGAAGGTGGATAGTTGTTGATGAGGATGGATCCTCCAAAAATGGTGATAGAATCACTCTAGACTTGCCAAGACCTCATTAAAAGATCCTTGTCTCTTGTAATCATGCTTGAAGACTTGTAGAACCATAGCCATTCTAGAGGGAAGAAAATTGGGGATGGCCTGTGTCACCATTACACGAGAAAACTGGGGTCCACTACAAAAATCATATCTCCGTGTTCATAACTCCAAAAATTCTGAAAAACATTGAGCTAAAATTTGAGATCACGAGCTACATATTTTGTGTTGAACGCTCCTTCAGATTCGGGGTTCTTCTCTAATTAAAAAATTCAGCCAAATAATGTATTATTTGTGGCTGCAAAGGTCTTTTGGTGGTCCCCTTTGAGTGGACTTCTCTCTTGCCTTCAAGTGTAAGCTCCTTCATGTGTATGAAAACATGACCTAGAGTTATGAAAAGATTGGAAATCATCTAGATGGAGGTATTTTTGAAATTTGAAAGTGGGGTTGAGGTTTGAAAATGAAAACTAGTGAATAAAATATTTGGTAGATTGGAATAATATATATACATGAAAAATATATTAGAAAATACTAAAGTATAT
This sequence comes from Adiantum capillus-veneris, assembly GCF_014529385.1. Classification (NCBI taxonomy): domain Eukaryota; kingdom Viridiplantae; phylum Streptophyta; class Polypodiopsida; order Polypodiales; family Pteridaceae; genus Adiantum; species Adiantum capillus-veneris. The sequence continues at coordinate 74,565,545 of NC_140959.1, forward strand.
AATGTAATTTAGAATATATATATTTAATATTTATGGTCAAAAGAGAGATCAACAAAGAAAGCTTATTTATTTATGCTACATCGTGATTGATTAGCATAAGTCTTATTTATTTAATAAAGGCTAAAACGTTTGTGAAAAAGGGGAGAAAAAATCAAAAGTAACTTATATAATAGGAAATATTTTTGGTAAAAGAAAAAAAATATATGGGGGGTTCCCATGCATGGAAAAGCATGCTTCATTAGCCCTCCCCCCTAAGGCTAGAGGTATTCATGCCTCTAGCTCTGTACTTCTGGAGCATGTTGAAAGAGAGTAGGATTTCTCCCTTGTGGGTGGTAGATCCTTGTAGGGAATAATGGATCCCTTGGAAGCATGAGGCTCCCCAAAGTTCTTTTTGGTGTCCACCTGGGTCCCATACTATGCGTAAATCCATTGTATGCAATAATGCCTTCTTCATAAGATCACACTTAAAATGATTCTTGAGTCCACAAGCTGCACAAGAATTAACTCTTGCATAAGTGATAGAAGGTATGGAAAGAACTTGATCATTCCTTGAAAGTATTCCAAAGAGGCACCATGCATGGCTTCCTCGTTCAGACACATAGCCAAAAGGGAGTAAGAAACCATCATTCTCATATCTTGCTTGTTGTCCTTCTTCATGCCAAATTGATAGAGACTTGTTGCCCACATGGATAGATTGCATGGTTGATGCCTGTTGCACAAGAGAGCCCACCATGTACAAAAGATAAACTGCAAAATACATTTTGAAAAATGACTCCATGTTACCACTAGTATGCAAAACCATTCTTCCTTGATTGGTGTTTCCTAGATTGATTCCACTGGTTGTTGATGTCAATCCTTCCACTCCTGTCGCAACCCAACTTAAAGAGTTTCCCAACTTAATGTTACACACAATGTTCACAATTAGAAAGGAATACCTAAAGTGCCAGTAGACCTCAATTGCATTTCTCTGCATGAGTCTTTCTCTAGAAAGGACTTCCCAAGTGGTCGTCAATATAACTTTTGGTCATCTTCCACCAATCTCGTGCCATATGGGTAGTTGAAGTGTCTTCACCACTTTCACCTGTGGTTGCAAATTTGAAGGGTCCACCTTGTTGTGGTTGAATGTGAGGCCCATTACCTCAATGGAGCTATCACTTCCTTCACTACCTGTTGACTCCTCCTCTGAAGTGGTTGAAGAGTCACCACTAGAAAACTCATCCATAAAGTTTTCTAGATTCATGTCGCATTGCCGACCTGTCTTCATGTCGTAAAGTATTGGCTTCCCTTTGGCATCTCTCATTTGGATTATGCCAATGTCCCAGTCCTGCTTAGCTCTCATAGCCATAAGCCAAGGCCTCCCTAGAATGATAGGATAGCCCTCCCCTTTGTGTGGCATGACAAAGATGTCCACATCTACCTCGGTGTTAAATTCCTTTATCCTAACTGCATTTATAACACCAACACATTGAACTTTTACATTATTTGCCATTTTGGCTCGGCATGGTGCCGGCCGACTCACCTCTGAACCCAAACGGTGCATCATTTTTTCACTCATGACGCATATTTGTGCGCCACCATCGATGTAGATATTGGAGATGTGTTGCCCTTTGATGTAAGAATCCATCACTGGTAGTATGTCATCTAGATTCCTCCCAGAGATAGCCCCAGCTATCTTTGGCTTTGGTCGTCTCGTGCTAACCATCTTTGTCCATTGTCTCCTCACCCTAGGTGCTAGGTGGAGTAATTGGGGCCAGGTGATTTTTGGGCCCTGCACAGAAACATCTTGAACCAAATCATATGATTTAGAACATTCACCCAAAGAAAATCATATGATTTTTGGGCCCTGCACAGAAACATCTTGAACCAAATCATATGATTTAGAACATTCACCCAAAGAAAAATCTACAATGTCAATTTTACGTCGTGACTTGGACGGCTTTTTGCTAGATTCCCCTTTAGTCTTCATCTTTTCTTCCTTTTGGGAAGATTCACCATGCCTAGCGCGTTTTACCCCCATGGCATCTACTCCTTTAACCTTGGTCTTACCTTTTGCTTCTCCCTTGATATCCTCCTCCACTTTCTCCTTACCTTTACCTTCAAGACTGATGATGCTTACTGTTTGATTGCCAACTAGTGGTGGGGGTAAGGGTGGAATGAGAGGTTGTGGTGGTGGTGGTGGTTGTGGTTGAATGGGTGGTTGTAGGATTTGCATGGGTGGTGCTTGTTGTGGTGCCCTCAGTGGTGGTGGTCTTGATCTCGGTGGTGAAACCTTGTTTTGCCTGGCTCCTCTGTTGAAATTCTTCCTCCTTGGGTATGGACAGTAGTACATGCCATGACCATCCTCCCCACAATTGTAGCAGTGGTATTCTTGGTTTTGCCTTCGTTGTCCTCTTCCTTGCTCTTGGTTGCAATTGTGTGCATGCTCTTGTTGTATCAAATGGACTGAGAGATTCTCAAGTTGATTGGTGATTCGATTGAGCAGGTCTTGCTGATCTTCAATTGGTTCTTGTGGTTGAATCCTCTGGGCGGATGTTGTAGGTGGTGCTAGAGGTGGTCGGGTCCTAACGGCTTCCTCTTCATCCATATTCCTGGCTTGTAGGCACAACTTCTTGTCTTTAAGGCGGGCCACTTCAACTGCTAGCTCATACGTAGCAAGAAACCTTCCCTTCACCTTCTCTTTAAGAGTTGTCCATAACCCAGCCACAAACCGATCTTTTTTTAGGAAATCAGGTGCCCCCTCATCCTCTTTTAGCGATGCAACCCATCGCCCCCATAAATCTACAAACTTTGACTCATAATATGCGTATTCCAGCATACTGCCCTGCTTCAACTCTGTCAACAATTGCCATAGCTTCTCTGATGTTGTGCCCTCTCCAAAACGCTTGACAAAGGCTGCTGTTAATAATTCCCACCGTTCCTTGGTTTCTTGTGCCAAGGCATTGTACCATGATCTTGCCTCCACCTTCATTAGAAGTAGGAAGATGCGCAAGCGCGAAGCATCATCATCTCTCACAGAGATGACACATGCTATTTCCAAGTTGTCTAGAAAGTCTGCCGCATCCTCACCCACCTTACCAGTAAAGGTTGGAAATGCTACACTTGCCATTGTGAGAGTGAGAAAATTAACTCGACTTAGAATTTTTTTTTAATTGTTATAGAGATTCAATACATGGGTGCTCAGTGGATGGAAAACATACTATACAAGGATGAAAATAACTACATCAAAAGACACTTCATGATTAATCATAGGGAGGATAAAGGGTAGAGAAGAGGTGTTTATCTCTTGCAGTCATTCTCTACCAAACATGGTTGTAATGATCTGCTGATAAAACATCTTGCGGTCCAAGATTACTTTGATTGATTGAATCCGTTGTGGTGCATAAGTTTGGTTCCTTGCAAAAGGTTGATGTGCTCGGACCATCACATGATAATTCGGAAAGGCTCTCTCCTTTGTGGTGGAAGGTTATAGTCGGAGGTGTAGAGCTCTTGGTAGTCGAGGTCAAATTTATAGTACCATAGGACAAGGTTGTATTCGTCTTCTAGCTCTAGGACTGCCCCTCTAGCAAGTTCTTGGAAAGCTTGAACTCTCTCTTTGAGCAACTTCACTTTCCTGCAAGATAGAGTGCCATCTAGTGTATACACAGGTGTGATGAGGTAGGTGGTGAGTCTTACCACTTGTATTAATCCAAGTTGGATGGATACATAGCAAGCTGTAAAGTCATCATCATAGCTTTGATTCACAAGAAACACCCCTTGAAGGTGGAGGGTCTTGTCTTTCCGCCAAGCAAAACCTATGTCAAAGACCTTGTCGATGACAAGCTCCGCCACTTCACTCGGTAGACGACGTAGAATCCATGCTGCTGTTTCTAGTTCCTCGCTCATGAGATGAGAGTGAGGTATAGAAAGACTTTGGAGGATTTACCCTTTTGTTTTGGAGATGGGGTGATTGTCGGCGCTGGAAAACCCTTGAATCTTTTGGTGCAAGGGAGAGGGAGGGACCATGCGTTCGTAGTAGCTTCCTTAAGTTGTGAAGGCTTGTTGCGGATGTAGGTGGAATAGGTGGGAAATATGTGGACGTAGATGTAGAGAAGACTGGTGCTACTTGAAAGCCTATTGATGTGAGAACGCCTGTGCGAATGTTGAGGGAGAAAATGATGGCCTTTTCTTCACTTTGGGTTGCACTCATGTCAAAGGTGCGGTTTTTGGCTACAATGTGAGCATGATGCAGCTTGTGCCTTGCTTTTAGGCTTGCGGGGATGATGAGAAATGTAAACAATCTGAGTAGGGAAAGAGGGTCTTACCACTTCTTCTATGCTAACAATACAACACCCTGGCAAGAGTGTCTTGATGACTTGTGTCAAACCTGCTTGAAGCTCCTTCTCTTCAGTGGTCCAATTAGAGAATTCAAGAAGCCACTTGTCCATGAAGAGAAGTAAACATGTCAGCCTTGTAAACTGAAGGTTTCAAGAGCCCTCCTCCATGGGGGCACCAAATGAGAGACGGAAGTGAATAATAGACCCGGTGGCCTCTACACCAAGACTATGCACAATGGCCTCATCATGGGAAATACGCAATAGGGGCACCACCTAGCAAGATATGCGGCTAGGACACATACATATACACAATGAAACATGCCATGGAAAACAATTTCAATATCCACGCCCAAATGTGGAATGGGGTGGTCAGAGAATAAGGTGAGAGGAGTGGTGAGTGAGTGAGAATGGGCTCGCTACTTGTGGATGTAGTAAGGAAGATAACGAGGTCAGGGATACATGCAAGTATGCTCACTTCTCATACAAGAGGTGGTGAATCCGCACACCTCAAGATGGAAGTAGCAAGATGATAGGAATATGAGAGGGAGAGAGAGTGTGTGTGTATGGTGGCGAATCCGCACACCTTAACATAAGCAAAAAAAAAATGGCAAGGAACAAGCATATACCATACTCACAATGAGATGTATCCAAAGCGGCACAAAGTATAGCACCAAGATGGAGTGTGTTGATTGCTTGCAAAAGATGAATACAATAGGTAGCGTATGGCAGGAAAATGAGAAGGGAACAATATCGTAGGAGGCATAATGGAGAGATGGGAGTTGATGGCGAGGAATATCATGAGTGTGTCCACCGTTCTTCTTCTTGAAATTGTGCCTTCAACCCTTCATTACAAGTGGTGTGGAGGTGTGGTGCTCATCTTTTGTGCATGGTGTTGGTGATGATGATGGTGTTGTGATTATGTGATTAGGGTTCATGCTACAAGCATGTAGCACAAGAGTGTGTATCGATATGTGTGTGCGTGTGTGTGTGTGTGTGTTTGTGTGTTCTCCCCCCCCCCCAAAGTGAGGTCTCATGGCCTCCTTATATCGGGAAGAAGGGGAGGATTTAGCAATATTTCTTTTTGAGGTGAGTGTCCCACTTTGGTGACTAGGAAAATGGGGTGCATGTGACTGTGGCTCCCATCTTGTCTCCTCATTATTTAAAATACCAGAGTCAATAGAGAGAGAAGAAGAGAGAATGTGGGTAGGATGTAGAGGATAGGAGATGTTTACAATAGTCTAGCTTTGGCTAGAGACATAAGCTTATTAGGGAGAGAAGAGAGAGGTAAGAAATTTACAAGAGAGGTTGTCGAAGGTGGATAGTTTTTGATGAGGATGGATCCTCCAAAAATGGTGATAGAATCACTCTAGACTTGCCAAGACCTCATTAAAAGATCCTTGTCTCTTGTAATCATGCTTGAAGACTTGTAGAACCATAGCCATTCTAGAGGGAAGAAAATTGGGGATGGCCTGTGTCACCATTACACGAGAAAACTGGGGTCCACTACAAAAATCATATCTCCGTGTTCATAACTCCAAAAATTCTGAAAAACATTGAGCTAAAATTTGAGATCACGAGCTACATATTTTGTGTTGAACGCTCCTTCAGATTCGGGGTTCTTCTCTAATTAAAAAATTCAGCCAAATAATGTATTATTTGTGGCTGCAAAGGTCTTTTGGTGGTCCCCTTTGAGCGGACTTCTCTCTTGCCTTCAAGTGTAAGCTCCTTCATGTGTATGAAAACATGACCTAGAGTTATGAAAAGATTGGCAATCATCTAGATGGAGGTATTTTTGAAATTTGAAAGTGGGGTTGAGGTTTGAAAATGAAAACTAGTGAATAAAATATTTGGTAGGGTGGAATAATATATATACATGAAAAATATATTAGAAAATACTAAAGTATATAATGTAATTTAGAATATATATATTTAATATTTAAGGTCAAAAGAGAGATCAACAAAGAAATCTTACTTATTTATGCTACATCGTGATTGATTAGCATAAGTATTATTTATTTAATAAAGGCTAAAACGTTTGTGAAAAAGGGAAGAAAAAATCAAAATTAACTTATATAATAGGAAATATTTTTGGTAAAAGAGAAAAAATATATGGGGGGTTCCCATACATGGAAAAGCATGCCTCACTTTGTGTGTGTGAGTGCAAGAGAGAAAGAGTGGGGTTTGTTTGATTGCACTTCCTTCCAAACCCTAGACTTCATGTCATCTATGGTTTAACTTTTTCATATAGTTTTTGGAGTTCTCTCACAAACTCTCACAACCATAATCTCGGTGCTTTCTTGGTAAGACCACAAATTAATTTTGGACAATGTGCATTGATTCTCTTTCAAAATATAGCTTGAGACACACTCTAGTTACTTTGTGTCTGAGATGCCTACCATTCAATCTCACCAACTGATACGTACAATTTGGAAAAACTTGGTGAAGTTTGTATGGTATTGTACACTTCTTCTTAAACTTCTTATGAAATGTGAAGTCAAGTGTTTTCGGGTAGATTCTTCACTTGGAGTTGCTAGCAAAAGTGTGAACTAGGCCAAAAAACAAGATGTCAACCAAGGACGGAGCTTGACCCGTAGGCGCACGGAAACAAATCGATGGGTGTCAATCATCTACTCGACCTTCTATGGAAAATCACTAACAAGGGAAACCAGCTCAAAGCACACTATGTATGCACAAAATCTATCTGACCTATGGCAGCTACACTCTTTGAAAGAAGACCTAACATTGTCGAATCTTCATAAAAATCAAGGGATGACCTCTACACTCCTAAAGAACACTACCCTAAGGTGTCTAGCTGAACTCACCACCTGTAAACACTTGGTGTAGAAATTGCATATGAAGACAGACCAAAAATTGCAGGTCATCAATTCTCAACGTGTTTAAGCCTAAAGTTTAGTTCTACTCACTGTGGATGCAATGACATATATCAATCACTAATTGGATGCACGGTTAGAGAAAAATTGCTGCAAGGCTCGTTGCAAAGAGATTGAAAGCGTGCAAGCTTGGTGTTAGCGCGTAGCTCTTGCCGTTGCTAACACAAGGGTGAAGACGCCTTTGCATTGTAGCTTTTGTAGCGCACATAGAGAGTAGAAGAAGATCACTCACCCTCTCACACAAAACTCACGGCACACTTAGTTGAGCTCAAAAGTTGATTAATTCAAAATTTTCCCTTAGGGTTACAAAAACTGGCTTTTATATCTCAGCCTTGAAAATTCTAACTTATCAAAATAATCTCCTACTTTCTACCATGGGTTCAACTAATTCTCATAATTAGTATATACAATCTAGAAACTCAATCGAGTCCCAAAAAATAATTACCTTGACGGAATAAATAATTCAAAATTGGACTTTTCCCATGTTTAATGGTTAACACTCTCCCCCTCTGTGTCCGTGTTGTCCCTGATATGATGGGTCTTCTACTTTTAAATCTCCTTATCCTTGTGTACTGATGTAGAAATATTCATTCGTTTGCATCAATGGGAACCTTGTGGCTTTAGAAGCTTCAACTATGATTCATATCTGATGTTTCCCAAGGTGACTGTAGGGCAAAAATCTTGTTGTCGTAAGTGAAAAAGACAATGTAGAAGGATTCCTCAAAGGTGTGCATGTGATATCTTGGCAAGAACATCAGCCTTTGATAAAAAAAATGTAACACCTTTGGGGATGACTGCTTTGACAAATCATACGTCATTTTGGTGACAATGTCACCCGTTGATAGTAATGTGGAGTCCGTTGCTTTGGACAACAAGAACACTTCGAGCCATGCTAGGAGGGTCTTGCATATTTTTTTGATCATTGCACACGTCAAGTCAGGAGAGGCAGTGAACATCTTAATGGTTCCCTTTAGGGTTTTCACCATATATGGAACACTTATTCTCTCTCCTTCCTTGGGTGGTGGCATTGATGGGTAGTTGAGACAGGTAGGATGCTTCTTCAGGAGTCTGGAGTGGTTTTTCCATGAGCATATGCTAGGTACTGGACAAAACAAAGTGTCATCCTTGATGCTTTTTGAGGCTTCTACCAAGTACTTTAAAAATATAAGGTACTTGAGGAGCCACCCTTTTCTCCACTTCGGTTGGGATTCCACAATCCTTTTTGTAACTTCTGGGTCCTTGGCGTCCCCATCATATACTAGCCCGGTTCCTTTTGCTTCAATTCTCTTCTTTATGGTAGAAACTTTTTACTTCAAGAGAGGGTAGGGGAGTGATGATTGCATCCACTCGTCCCTAAGAACATATGGGGAAAGTAGTCCTTAAATTCCAGCTGAGTGGATCATTTACTTTTCCCATTTCCCTAAGATCTTCTACTCTAGCTTGTTCAATCCGATTTTGAAGGCGTGCCTCCGCCTCTGCTAGCAATGGTTGTTCTTCCTCTTCTTGCTTATTTAAGTTTTTCTTTAGGTGTTGTAGATCTTTTTCACCTTCAGGGACCTCCATGGGATCATTTTGTGTTTTCATGCCTAGATCACTAGGCTCTTGCTCCATCTATGGTGACCTTGCTTCTTCTACTTCTTACTGGATCTCAACAATTGTTGTTGCGCTAGGTTGTCCTTCCTTGTGGCCTCTTTTTCTTGATCTACTAACAGCTCTTGAAAATTTTCTAGATGGAGTTTGATTTGTTCATTCTCTTTTCTTAGTTCTTGTTGATTGTCTAACATTCTCTCCTCGCGGCTAGGGAACCTTCTACCATATGCATTCTTTGTCTTTGTTCTAGCCGTAATTCCTTTTGTAGTGCAATGACTTGTGCTTCCAGGCTTGTATAGCCTAGCTATCTGCTCGTATACGTGATCTTGTAGCCCTTGGGGTTGCTCTGAGCCTCTGTATCATCAAATCATCAAGATCCAACTTGGCTTTTAGCTCCATTACCTCAGCTTTAGCTGCCTCTAGCTCATCCTCCATATTTTCCTTCTCTTAATGCAAACTCCTGACTTTACTTAAGACCTCTACCATCTGTAGTGTAAGTGTGTCTTGTTTGCTCTCAACATCCCTTAGTGTTTTAGTGAGATCCTCAAGCGCTCATTCTGCTACCTCAACTCTTTGAATCATTGTTTGGAGAGTTCTTGTGAGGTTTCCATACTCTTCTTGCATATCTCTATCCCTAGTGTGTAGCATGTTTTTCTCCTCTGTGAGTGTAAGAGATTGCATTCTGATTCTCTCTATTATTTGATGAGAGTCTCTTGCATATTTTTCATTAGTTGCTACCATGTTTCTTGTTGATGGCCTGGAGAGTGCACCTAAAAATGGAACCTGGTGTCCCATGCTTAACATTAACCCCATTGGAGGAGGTCTCCAAGGGTTGGCTAAAGATCTCCATTGTGGTACTGGTGGAACCTGTGCCAACCCTAGTACTCCAAGTTGTGGTGACTTCACTTTTGGTGGTCTTCTCTGTGTATCTTGGTCTTTGAGCTTTTCTTTCTCCTTATTTTTGTCTTATGCTATCTTTCTAAATGGAGCTAGCTAGCTCATAGACTCTCTGTGTCCACATCTGCTGGTTGTGCTGTGAAAAAATTATATAGGGCCTACTCTCTCCAGCTGGTTGAGAGTCTCTTCTTTGTTTGTGTATTCCATAATTTCTTGTGGATTCATTGGTATATTTATGATGTTTCCTTGTGGGTCTCTGAATGTACCTTGGTACACTGCTAGTCTTTCTCTTTCCAATGTAGCTTAATCCACCCAAGCCTTGGCTCGCTTCAATGTCTCTTTGGGTATAGTGTAGGGTTTGGTAGATGTAATGATATCATTTAAGGATAACCTCTTCTTCTTTGCTGGTGATTTGCTAGCTTCCATTGATCCTGTGGGCACTCCAAGTGAAAAAGCTAGCGTTGTTCACAAAATCTGGCATTTTCTCATTTTCTAGCTATCCAATATTTCAAACACAAGCTAATTGGGATCTAAGGGTACTATTCATGTGGTAAAAAATGCATTTTGAGTGTAGATTTATGCTGTGAGACATCGTATGTGTATGATGTATAAGTGCTTAGAATGAGTTGATTTTTCATATGTACATAGCTCATAGCATGTACATCATGTATATATCTTCAAATTCAATTTGGATGTCATTTGGGAAAGCTATGACCATTAGATCTCCTTTCAGGCTTTGAAGTTGGATTCTAGCTTAGTTTTGATCAGATGAGGTTTGAATGGGGTGAAACTCGGTAGATACTGTCATAATCATGTGATGAAGGCTTAGAAGGGATCAAGTTAGCTTCAAGGTTCATTTTTAGGCTATTAAGACATCATACGTGTATGATGTCTACTTTGATTAGGGCTCAGACTTGTACTAGAGCTAGGCTTTAGCATGGCATAGACTCTTGTGGTATTAGATTTTGAATTGAAATTATTTTCATGTGTTGGAAGCCAAAATTCAGGTGTATAGCTTCAAAGTTCGAAAACCTGGGCTTAGATGGGTATGAGGAATCAAAAGTTGATGGAACCTTAGCTGTGGGCTAATAGAATTTGGATAATAGCATTGGAAGTGAGAAATCCCCCCAAGTTGGTTATTTTGGCCTCTAGAGACATCATCCGCATGTGATGTCTCTTTTGAGACTTTTGGCCCACACTTGATCTATAGTATCCCCAGGTGATGGATAACCCTTTGATCATCCAAATTTTTTATTTGGAGATGATTCACGTTGTTCGGGCCATAGATAGTGTCCTCGCCCAAGATTTTTCATTTTTGGGCTCCAAGTGGTCAAAACCTTGCTCAAACTTGTCCAGATTGAATGTATGGCCATTATGCTTGGTGGTGAACATGCTCATGATAGAAAATGTGAAGTTTGGCATGTGTATGAGTATGTAAATATCACACGTGTTGTCGTAGTGTATTTCGTGTAGCCGGGAACACACGAGGTGCCTAGCTGTGAGAGAGTGTCTCGTATAGAGTGTGGCTAGGAACACATGATATGCCTGGCTCTGAGAGAGTGTCTGGTACAGATGGCATAATCGGAGAAGCAAGTAGCAAAGAGGCAATTTGCACCATGTTTCTATCCCTCCAATCTCTCACCCCAATTGCTTCACATCAGGTTCACCAAAAAATGTCGGAGTGGATTTCGTGTCGCCAAGAAGACATAGGGTGCTTGAGTGTGAGAGTGTGTATGGTAGAGGTGGCGTAATTGGAGAAAAGAGTAAGAGGAGTGTGGTCAGTAGAATCACTGATATCCTAAGAGACAACTCTATTTATGCCCAATACCTTTACAAAAAACTGTGTTCAACACCCTTATTCATGACAGAGAGCTATGGAAGTATAACTGAGAGGTTTTTTATGATGGTGAGGTGAGGGAGAGATAAGAGAGTTTTGGTGTGTAAATAAGATAAATAATCAATCTAAGAAGCTTTCTTTAGATCAATAGAGAGAGATTAACATTTAGCATGAGGGACAGCTATATTAGAGCTCGAACATGAGGGAGAGGTTGATTCCCTTTCTGGAAGCTTCAAGGTGCTTGGTTTTGGCCATCCTTGTCAATGTCCCTAGCACGGCCCAAACATGATGCAAAACCTTTCCATTGATCATGGCACACAAAATATACACATTCTTGATGGTTGGTTTTCTTGCCCGCTTTATCTTTGGCAAGCTAGTACTAACTCTAAGAGCAAAAACAAGAGTTTGTTCAATAAACACATGATAAGACTGAAGCCTCGGCAATATCATGAAGTGCTAATGTGGGCTTGTCACTAGATTTGGACCCATAAATTACTACCACCCTCTCATGTAGTACTACCACTCCATTTCTTACAGCACTAGCTCAATCCCTCCTCCTCTCAATCCCTTCATCTCCAAGCTTCTTTCACTGCGATTTTGACTACAATAGCTTCCATCCCTTCAGCTTCTCTTTAAGGATGCATGCCCCTAGGTATTGATAACCAGACACATCCACCTCAATGACAGGCATCACCCTATGGTCACCCATCCCCTTGGTGGCTTCTTACTCATCTACAACCTAGGCTTCTTACTCATCTACAATCTAGGCTTCTTGAAGGTATAGTCTTGCACACATCGATCACCATTTGTAGCTTCTGAAGGCAACTCTCAACTCCACCTTTACCCTTTGAAGCTCTCCTTGGTGTCCACCAATCTGTAGTCCATTGGTTTCCATGATGCTCACCTTATCATTCCTCTTACCTTGTATGCTAGCCAATCCTCAGTTCATGGTCTTCATCACTCTTTGTAGATGGTGGCCATCAGCTCCTGCATACCCTGTGGTGACCTCCTTATAGAGCATAGGCTCTTATGTAGTTGGCAACTCCCTCCAATTGGATTATGCAACCCAAGACCTCCTACACCTCCCACTCATGGCCAACCCTATTACGGCTCTTCAACCCCCCCTCCCCTCTTTCTGCACTTCGTGGCCACCCTTTTCATGCACTCCTTTGCATGTTGCAGCTCGTTTTAAAAAAATCATTATTCATCTTAATGTAGTGTTTTTAAAATAAATGAAAACCCTTTAGTTTTCCTTGTTTCACACTCCCTTGATGTCGATCCTAAAATGTAGCTCCTTCAAGGCTCACATAACAATGAAGGCATTGCTTAGTTTAACATGATGATTTGACATCTTGTATCTCTTTTGGTTCTACAATCATGGCATTCCAATGTGACGACATTTCAGATTAAAAAAAACCCCACCAAGAACTTTTGGTTTTCAGAAATCACCATATCAAGCATACATATTGACTAAAGCACTGTCGAGCACAATATGTTCTTCCAAGACTTTGATGCCACCGTCATGTACATATCCCTCAATCAAGGCAATCCACGTGATAACTTTTTGGATCGAGTTTCCTACCACCAATTTGAATCGCAATTGCCTAGTACTTTGCCATTTAATGATCGGTATATTGTTTTCATCTAACATAGCCCGCAAAGCTTATCTTGTAAATAATCCTTTTGTGCATCCTTTAGCCCTATTTCCCACCGTGGAAGCGGATCCACACAACAACATATGATGTCTGTTGATGCAAAACTATTTGAAACTCATTGGGGTAAGATGTGTATAGCATGTGCATGGTGCCCGCAAGCCTAGATTTGAATTTGAGCTTGAAAATGGATGTCAAAAATCATAAAAAGGGTTTGTGCATCTAGAAGTTTTCCTTTTTGGTGATTGGAGGTCAAAATATATCCAAATGTGATGAAAATTTGATGGGGAGCTCATAATGATGTGGTTAAAGTGTTAGAGTTGCAAAAATCATAGTAGCATGTCAATTCAAGAAGGTGTCTAGGCTAGAATTTTTGGCTCAAACTTGGTGCAGAGGTAGCTCATGATGTGTGCATGGCTTTGATGTGTGCAAATATGAATTTGGACTAGTGCTCATGTGCCCAAGGCCATAGAAGGTGTTTAGGACACTTTGATTTGGAAAATGTTGAGGATGGTGATCAAAACATGCCCAAAGGTGTCCATACTTGGTGTAGAGGCTATATGTACCATGCTATACAAATATGGATGGCCAAAATGTTGACATAACTCCTCTATGACAGGTCTAGACATCATACATGTATGATGTCTAATCTTGGAAAATGGTTGTTTGAGCATAGGCGTATGATGTATATGCTATGTGTTAGCCATGTGTGAAATTTCACTTGGTTTGAAGCACTTTTGCTAGGTCTAGGGACAAATTGAGGGATTAGGCCTAGATTTTGCATTTTTTGGGCATTGGACACCCTAACTAGCTCCAAATCTTATGAACTTTTGTGTACTTCATGTTTAGAGTTGCACAATGTGGTGGTGGATTCAAATGAGTAGTTCTTCTGCAAAAAATTGGTTGTGAGACATCATACGCATATGATGTCTACTTTGATAAAAATTAACTTTGATGCTTTGAAGTGCTTTGTGCTTGTGCCCTAAGCCCTAATCGCTAGTTTTCATCTTAAAAAGTTAGTTGTTTAGCTTAGAAACTCCCTGTTTGGCATTTAAGTCTTTGAAAGGGATTCCTTCACTTGGAGACGAGTGTTCGTGAGGATTACGATTTGCCACTCAAATAACATCTTTTTGTGAGGAGATGGTACGTTGGCGACAATTTTTCTTGTTGTCTGACCATATGTTTTGGTTGTTGATGATATGTTGATGATGTCTATGCAGTCTGGTGGCAAACGGACGTAGCGTTTGGTCATGAGAGCCAAATGACGCTTTGCATGTTGAAAGCCTAGCTTGATGTTTTGACCACCTCCTGGTAGTTTGACTCTAGAGTCAATTACATAGCCTTGTAGGAACCTTGAGGAACACCTATTCTTAGATTTTGGTAGCATTCTGGTAATTTTCTTCTGGGTGCTTTTGTAGGCTCCAAGAAGTTAGGGTTTTTTTTATTGGCCTAATCCAACATAGGAGGTCATAGACATGTTCATCTAGCTTAGGGCTAGCCCCCTATCATGTTTTGTAGCTATCAAGTAAGTAGTTGTTGTGTTACAGTCCTGTTTTGGTTTATTCCCCTCAATGCCACATTGTCGTCTCCATAGGTTTCTCGCGATGAAATATGCATACAAGAAGGAGGGCATATGGTGAGGAGCATACCTCTCATGTTTGGAACCGATCGGTGTTCTATGTGCATTGTATGAAGCACTCGAAGTTGGCTAGCTCTAGGTATCTCTAGCTCTCTCTCTAAATGTGAATAGTAGAAATGAGAGTAAGTGGGACCCAAAATATCTTATATTGGGGGTCCTCATACCACTTGCCATGAAATTTGATATGTGCTCCTATCTCGTTGTGAAATGCACTTTAGGCTCAAATTTTTTTCCATTCGGACTCCGTTTGACCCATCTTTGGATAATTTTTCCTTTCATCTAAAAACTAGTCGGATTGTGCTTCCGCAACTTTTTTCCATAATTGCGCTCAGGCTTCACCATATGATGTCCTTTGCTTACTAATCATTCTTGTATTTCTCTTTTGTCGTTCTGACTCCATCTCACTTGCTTTTCTATTTTTCTTTTTTTTCAAAAAAAGTAGCAAAAATAAAAGGAAAATAACCAAACTAACTCAAAAATACCAATAAATCAAAATAAATCCCAAACAACACAATAAGCCATTATGTACCATCATTCATAATATTTTTGGCTGGATTGCTCCATTTTTCTCACTTTAATACATAAAAACTGTTATTTTTACATACACACACACACACACACACCTAGAGGATCATTACTGGCGTTCGTCCTCATATCTCTGTAGAATTAGATTAGATAAGGGCATATATACTTGGGTTTACCAAATTTTTTCAATCAAGCGTAATCAAAATCCAAAAACATAGGAAAAATTGTCCTTTTAGTACTTTTCTTAGTCTGCCGGGTTTGCATTAAGAATGCCTCCCCCCTCCTAGACAACGATGTATCGCTCTAGGATATGTGTTGTGTATAGGTTACCAAGTGGTGCCAATTCCGGCTATGTAATGCGGCCCTATATGCATACTTAGTCAATGCATGGAAAAAGTTAATGATGTGCAAGAGGAGGGTATAGGCGATGTTCTTATTGGCATTCGATGTTGAGGTTTCCTGCTAAGCTAGTACCAAGAGGATAGCGGTGAGATAATAGTCATTCTAACCACTCGTTGTTTGATTGACTATGGTTTCTTTGGTACTTCTAGTTTTTGTTGCTAGTGTTGTTGAGAGTCTTGTTTGAATCCAAGATCCACATATGGCATTTGTATTGGCCATTGTTTAATGACCCAAATTTGAGTGTGTCTTTTTGAGCCTTCCATAATGGCTTGGGTACCCAAATCTGCTTCACATTGGGTCTTTGATGACAGGTTGTGGTTTGGGATGTGGATTTGAGAGGTTTGTACTGAAGGGATTTCTTTGTTGTGTCGTTTTGGAATCCAGATTTTTGATGGATGACCTTGTATAGAAATAAACTTCTTCGGTACCCATTAGGGTTGGTTGCTGAGGTTTACCATGTATCATTGTTTTGGTATTTGGAAGCTTGGTGTGTGGAAATTGTGCAACCTCTACCTTCTTAACCCAAAAATGTTTAGGTTTCTACAGTATTGGCCGTTGCCTGGTGGGTTTATTGGATAGAATCCTTAGACTATTCCTGGTGCTTGGTTCTGCACTAGTAACCTCTTTTGTTTTGCTCTTTGGGATCCATTGTTGAGTTGTTGTAGGGAAGGGTTTTTTGCCCTTAAGTTTTAATCTCTTTACCACAGGCATGTGGTTTGGTTCAACGGCAAATGGAATCACTTGATTTTCTTGGACATGTTGAATGTTGATTATATCAAATCTCCAATCAATCTATACGTTGTGCTTTTGTTGCCATCAATAATGGATGCTACACTGACTTATCTTTTACCACATAAAATTTATGCAAATATATGTAGTGATTACTCTGCACATGTATCACTGTCCATCCCAATGCTTTGATTGAGTGCTCTAAATAACTTTGAATGTCATGTTGTGTTGGTTAAAGCTGTCGTTCAAGTGTTAGCTTCTTGTAAAGGCTGTAGGAAATGAGATTCCCTTGAGCTTTGGAATCTAGGATTGCCATGGTCTCCACTTGATTACCTCCAAGCTTGACTTTTATGATTGGATCCACCGTATGCTCCTCTTCACAATCGATATTTTTTATCACATTGATTCATAGTGGTGGTCCCTCTTGTTAGGCTGTTGTCATAAACGCTTCTATTTTGCCATGTGCTCCCTGGCTTCTCCTTGAGCAGCTTTGATGACCCACTTTTTTTCTTGATATCGTTTCTTTTCTGCATGGATTTGTTGAAGCATGCTCTGGGTTAGTGATAGATGGTACTTTTTAAGGCGACAACCACTAATCCAACTATGCATTTCTTCACCATCCAATGTAGCAAGCTTGACAGGTCCACTTGATAATATATTGGTGATCACCAAGGATCCCATCACTCGCTTCTTAAGTTTTTAAGCATTCTCTTTCAATGTGTAAACCAGGACATAGTCTCGTGTTTTGAACTCTTTTGCTGCAACACCTCATTCGCAAGAGGAGGGTCAGCTGAGTTCTTGTCAGCCTTTTGAGCGAGGTGTTGGGACGCCAAACAACGTGGCAAGTTACTTTGTTCGAGTGGCTAGTTGAACATAGAGCTATAACAGTGGGGAGTTGGCTAGTACAGAGTGGCCTTTTGACAACATGTGCAGCTTGTGACCATCCTTTGGAAAGTCAACATCACTATTTGTGGGACTTCCCTATGGCACAACAGGTTTGTCTTTGGTCGTTCGGCTAATGCTAGCTCTCTCCACAACACAAAAATACACTTGGGGGGTAGCTTCTTGGTCCACTCTCATAGGCCCTGCACTTCAGTTTGAGCTATTCTCCACCAAAAAGATGATAGTGATACAAGGTGGTCGACCTACACTACATTGTGCTATAGAGATTATCCCACAGGAGTGGTGTAGTGAGAGAGAAATGTGTTGGGAGATCGTCTCTGGCCTAACACCCTGGTTCATTTGGTGGGCCCCCTTGCTTTCGCATTTTTGAGGATCACCTTGTGCCATTAGCAGAGACTATTTGAGATTTTTGGCTGGAGTTGATTCACACTCTTAGGGGGCTAGGTAAAGAGACTTCTGGGAGACTCCGATCACATGCAAGAGCGTAGAGAGGAGTTCCTTTGACTCCAGCACCCTTGCCTTTCTTCACCATGGTCTGGTGTGAGTTCAGATGGCACTACCGTCTACTTGTGTGTTTTTTCCCTTCTTCCATCTCTTGATTTAGCCCTCATTGTACATATGTTGTTTCTCCATTGAGAGATTCTCCCCTTATGATTGATGTAGCCCTCTCTAGTAGAGGCGGTTGAAGCCCTATGGGAAATTTTATTAACTAATAGAAGGATCTTTTATTCAAAAAAGAACGGTAGAGGGATGTCAAATTGTGGAGCCCATGATTAGTAAAGGATTGGGGTCTTGATCTAGTATGGAGCCTTGTACTTACTACTATATACTGTCAAGACCGCAGTAAGCAAAGACACCCCTTTCCAACGATTGTCCAAGAACCCCCCCCCCCCCCCCCCCCCCCCCCCCCCCAAAAAAAAAAAAAAAAAAAAGAAACAAACAAACAAACAACATTAAATGTGGAAGACGTAATTTTGTCAACCTCATTTGAGAGTGAACCAAGGGTTCCTATCAAATGATAATGAGAGCACAAGTAAATCTCCATAAACAAGGAGTGAGGGATTATAAATAAGTAGAATGTCTTGAAAAATATCTTAAAGAGTCAAAAGGTGGAGACAAAATGAAAAGAAATGAAACACAACTGAGCAAGCAAAGGCTAATGGTCTAGAAAATCTAGAAACACCCAAGGAATCATACTCAAGCATGAAAAAGGAATCATGATCGGGTGATCTTGTATTGGTAGACAAAGTCTTTGAGCCTATTGATGTTGTATTAGAGGCATACTAAGCAGGGCTCCACCAAGCTTGTCTCAACCTCGAAAAACAATGGAAACACTACCTTGATCATAAGATGGAAGCTATTAAATTAGAAGCTTTCTAAACTTTTGTAAGAATCACTAAAGATATTTTAGAAAATCCAAGACAAGAACCAAACAAATATTATGAGGAAATGGAAAATCCTTTAAAAAATCAATAGAGACCATGAGCTAGAGCAAGGAGGAAACATAACCAACAAGATAAACAACTAATTTTGGTTGTATCTAACACTAAAGATAGGATGGGTGAAATTACAATGGTAGTAGAAGATTGGACTAATCACCTTTAGGGAGCATATAAAAATGTAAGGGATGGTAAGAGGACCTTGGATTCAACACTTTGGAGAACTTTGGCCAGGAAACTGGGTTTCAAGAGTTTAACTCTAGAACACATGATAGAAAATTAAGAGACAATAGTCTCCTTGTAAAGAGGTCAATTTTTTTAAGTAAAAAATATTGGATATTATTGTGAGGACAAGGAAGGTATCATCACCTTACCTATTGAGTATGCTAGAGTCTAATATCTTGTAGATCCCATTTGGGACTAGGGTAGAACCAGAGGATTATGTCAAGTTAATTTTTACAAGAACAAGGATAATTCAAAGGAAATGTAGAAAATGGGTTACCTAAAAATAACAAGAGGATATTTCTTATCAATTGGTCGAATTCCACAAAAATTATCCCACCAATGTTGAGAGACTAGGAGGGGGGGAAAAAAAGGACATGTAAAATCCAAGAAGAATGCAGCTAGGTACTATCACCAAACATGAGAGGTGAAGTGGATTGGGTACCCCAAATCTCAAGTGGTAACAAAGATAAAAGTAGACCATCTAGCTATGGGTGGCATGGATGGGCAATGTCATGTAATTTTGCGAGGCTTGGTGAAGGTGAATTTTAAATAGGCTGGAAAATTTCAATATAGCTTGGTGTGGGTGTGTTTGCCAAATTGGATTGCTAGGAGATGGTTGGATGAGCTTTATGTGAGAAACTATGCTAACAAGGTTGGCTTTAGTTCCAAAATCTACTTGATCTTTACTGCAATCCAATCAAGTCCGCTAGAACTGGCTCAATACAATCAAATTTGGTTTAATTACGAGGCTTTTACGGGTCTCAAAAGTAAGGAGTACATGTTAATTTGTGCAATGTTTTGGATTTCCTTTTGAAAACGTGGATGTTTGGGATGTGTTCAACAACATTCAAAAGTTTGGAGGGTTTTATTACACCCCAATTGAGCTCAAAATCGATAAATGGTGGCCAAATAACCACAAAAGTTTTATTTTCTTAGAATTTTGGTGTCCATGAGGATCAAAAAGGGGGGAGACCATCTCAAAGTGTCATGTGGCAGAGATATTAACACACATGTGGATTTTTCTTTGGTATAAGAGGGGTATATATAATGTAATGGTCCTTCTCTATAAGCATCATGTATGAGACAAGCCCTTAAGAAGCTCACATGGAGGGCAGTTATGGGGGCCTTGATGCAACAACCTTTGCGTCACCTATTACTATGTTATTGCTCGAGGCTGCATAGTCGATATCACAATTATGTTAAGGCATGCTATGAGGCAGTGCCATTTCCATCAATGGTTGGTTTGTCTGTGCTACTTCTTTAATGGGGGGGACTCCCACCCCATGGGTCTAAATGACAGAGATCATGATTGTCCCAAGGGCGGGGAGAGCATTCATATGTGGGAGAGAAAGAAGGGATTGGAAATGTGAGGTTGGCCAAGTGTTGGTTCATATACAAAGTGGAAGTGTAAATAGTTTAAGAGGGGGGGGTTTAAAACAGGAGATAAGAAAAAAAATTACTAGTGTTGGAGTAGGCTCAAAAGATGAGGGAGAAGGTGTTTTAAAAAAAAATTAAAAAAAAAAAAAATATATATATATATATACATTATTTTGGGGGGGGGGGGACACTTTTCGTGAAGAGGGGAGGCTTCCCTCATGTGAGAAATATGTGCAGAGATGTGCATGTGTGCATGTGGGTATGGAGAGAAGCAGGAGAGACTGTGTGTGGGTGGAGAAGAGGGGCCAGAAGCAACCCTCACTCCTTATTGCTTTACGTGTATAAAGAATAATGTAAGTGGGTCAGTGTGTGGCAGTTAGTAGATGTCCATCATGGGGCCTATTAGCTAAACTACTATTATGTACAAGAAAATAGGTGAGAGACTCTCTCGATCTATGGCCACTGGCTCACTCACTCGATCTACATGTAGTTGTATCAGCTCTAGTGATAGACAAGCGTATGTATCCATGCTAGAGCCTGCATGAAAATCTTGTAGACAACTCTGTCTGGTTCTCGCAGCTCCACAATGCATCATGCTAGTGTCAATCATCATACAACTGACAATCCTTGCTACAAATTCTCCCACTATAGTTGTTAGGTTGGGCCTTGATACTAGTAGATCATACATGAGATACCCAATCACTGACAAAATCGACACAAACCCGGCTGGACTAGACACTTTTAGTGCTATTTGCATACATTACATCATCCGGATTACTCATCATGTATGGATGTGCCATCGTCGATGGTGGGATGGCTACGTCCCTCTCATCCATAGAAATCATCAACTCATCAACCTCTAGCATGAGTATACCAAATAAATCCATCTCTGCACAAAGGATGCATGTGTCTCTAGGGACCATGCTTGCTCTATTGCTATTTGCATAGACTTTGATGACACGTTGTGTCTCACTAGAGCACTATCACTCTACCTTTACCTCTACAAAGTCCACTCACATATTCTGCACAGCAAAAAGCTTTGTCTCATGATCATGGTGGAGCTCACTCATGAAGGAGACATGTCTCTTCTCTCGCTCATTGCATGCCAACAACAAAATCAAGACTATTGCATCTTGTACCTCAAATACATGTGTAGGTTACCAAGCCACTTCGGGCTCCCCTAGCAATCACTAGTGATCTCTAATGAATTGTAATGGCCGATCCTTAAGAGGTATCTGACACCCACAACTTCCTAGCTGTCTCAACAAAATCAAGCTCTGTCTTAGATAACGAACATGTTTTACATGTTGTAGAGTATAGGATTCACCACTAGATCATCGCAAGCAAACACCTCATATAGATGCAATGTCAAACGCCAAGCCATTGGCCAAGTTCACACAACCAAAGATCCCACTAGAGAAAGTGTTGAACCACTCACAATGTGTTGTGATGTGGAAAATTGCACCCTCATCCAGAATCCAATGGAAAGAATTGCCACCTCTCAAAGACATGTAAGCAAGAGTAATGCTAGAGGTAAATATGACATCACCATCATTGGCATACAAAGACACTGATCTAGCACGTGTCAAAGCTACATTTGTATCTTGCATACATCACTCTCGCTGGCTTGTATGTTCAAATCCATGATGCCTAATGTGCCCTATGTGACCACAATGCCAACAATGCAAGTATCTGGATGAATGAGACCTTTGTCTCTCACCATTCATGTTTGTAGAATATGAAATGTTGGAGAGGGGAATGGGGAACACACACAATTTCCTCACCATAGATCACAGCATTCACAACACCCCTATTTTCTCAAAAACACCTTCAAAAGACAAAATCGACGCATTCACACAGGCTACCATCCCCACACCCCTTTAAACAATGCTAGCAAGAATGCAATTTAACTCACACACACCGGCAATGCTCATTTTGACAAACCCGACACACACCACCACTCAAACTTTCACTCCCTTTGCACCACAAAACAAGCCACGAGCACACACCTCCGTCAACACCAGCACATGCAAAGAGCAAAAGAAAAGAGAGGGGAAGGGGGAAAGGAAACTAGAAATCAGGGGCAATGATGCTCAATTGCTTAGCCAAGGCATGTTGTCATGAAATTTGTAGTCTTGCCAAGAAAGCATTAGGCTTCTAGCTGTGAGAGTTTGTGAGAGAACTCCAAAAACTATATGAAGGAGTTAAAGTCTAGGGTTTGGAAGGAAGTACAATCAAAGAAGCCCCACTCTTTCTCTCTTACACTCACACACACAAAGAAAGAACACAAAAGAGAATATCAAAACAACACAAAGAAGAAAACATCAAGGCTATGGTCATATCGTATCATGGGTAATATGAAAGGGTTAATAGATAAGTTTATGGCATTCAATATTTACCGAACAAACAGGCTACGGATTGTTCTTTGGAATTGTAGCTTTGTGCTTACCATAATATATATGTTTTGTCTAGTGATTGGGATAAATTGTGTGTATAGATCCTCTTGATTCATAGCAAGATAACTACACTTACATCAAAAGAAAAGTTATAATCTATAAGAGGTAGTATGATGGGATCTGGTGAAAGAAGTATTTCATTGAACCTTTTTGGGCCAAAGAGAAACAATGTACGTTGTTGAAAGTGTATTTTATGACTAATGCATACGTTAATTCTAATAGATCGCACAGAGTGAAAGTGATAGAAATTCTTATCATGTGGATTATTAATAAAGGATAATTCTAGTATGTGCAAAATGTAGATATGAGAGAGGAGAAGAGAAGACAATTTTCCTCCCAAGCCATATTCTTGCCCGAAGTAGGCAATAAGCATACTGTGGGGAGAGATGTACATGTAGCAAGGAGAACCTAGAATTTGTAGAGAGAATGAATTTCTAAGAGTGAGAGATATAGCTTTGGTTAGAGAGGGAGATAAGATTATAGATATATGTTGGATTATAGGTGAAAAATAAATCAAGAAATCAACAAAATATCAAAGTAGAACATATTTTACATGACAAACCCTTCGGAAGTTTTTAACCATTTTTGATGGAGAGAGAAGAAGAGGGAAGACTTCAAGATTTGATTGATTCACCAAGTTCAAGTCCTTCTTTGATTAGAGCTGATCTTCTAAGGATATCTTACATGAATGTCTAGTGTTCCTCAAGGAGTAAGTGTAGGCTGAGGCTTATGTTTATAGCTAAGTAAAATTAGGCATTACTACTCTCACTCCCTCATGAACTCCTCTCATCAATGGCTTGAATGGTTTTCAAGAAAGAAGAGGTTCCCTTTTATAGGTGAAGGGAACCCCCAAAGGTTGACATAAGAAGAGAAGAGCCAATGTGAACAGAAACTGGAAAGGTTTGAAATGAGTTGTCCCTGCATGATGTGGGCAGACTGGGGTCCAGTATTTTGATCATATCTCCTCAACCGTGGCTCCAAATAAAAAAGTAAAAATATAGGCAAAAAATTCAGCTCATAATCTACAACTCGCATTGTATATACTTTTTCCAACTCGGATTGGAATCTTGTATTAAGAAATCTTCAAAATAGGGTCCATGTCTGGCAACAAAAGTCTTCCTTGGTCCCCTTAGCCTAGGCTTTCTTTTGATTCTAAAGGACACCTCATGCAATACAAAATCATGACATAGATATAGGATATAGCTAGGATGTGGGATGATAATGAGATAGTAGAAATAAAAAATCAATGCTTTTTGCCCCAAGTTAAAGAGGTGCAGCTATTGACGCTTTTTCCATAGTACTTTTTGACGGTAAAGTAAGAATATGTTACCCTTGAGATAAATGATAGGATGAGATAGAAAGATTATTATTATAGCTAGATATGCATATGTATATTATAGGAAATATAATTATGTATGTAAAAAGTTGCAAGATAGATCTTGTAGCATGCATTCCCACTATGTACGTTTCACAGCACGACATCCACCCCCTCTAAACCTACACATCCTCCGGTATGTGCCACATTCTCTCTTTGTAAGATCAGCCCTCTTGTACATCTTCCTTGCTTTCTTCTTCACTGGATGATTCCAAAACTTCATATTCACTTTGATCTTTACCTGTGTTTTTCTCTTCCTCCTCATCAACATCTTTTGGATCATTGTCTCCTCTTCTCTTAAACATTTTGATCCTTTTTCCTTCTGTACCGTCTTGTTCAGACAAGCTGTAATTAGTAGCATTTTCATGCACATGCTTTACAACATACAGTCCAAACCATCGTTTTGAGAACTTACGCATGAATGTGTGCTGGTTATCAAGGCTACTATCATACACTAAAACCCGATCACCTTTGTCAATTGCTTTTCTCCTGAGCCGATGCCGCTTATCAAAGTAGTCTTTGTTTTTAAACCTTGCATTTTTGAGTCGTTCTTGCAGCCTCTATGTCTCCAGGTCTTCTCTCTAGTTGCCTTATGTGCAATGCAAGGAGATCTTCCCTGCTAAGCGCCTCTTGCCAAGGTAGTACATTCCATGTGGGAATTGTATCTTCAATCAGCATCACTGGCTTTTGACCATACATTAGCTCCGCAAGCATGTAGCCAGTTACTGAGCTATGTGTTGTACGATCAGCCCATAAAGCATATGGTAATAGTTTTGGCCACTCACCAATTCTTCCTTCTCAAGGCTTGGCCAAATCTTTGATGATAAGAAGATGCCCTCTTTCACTCTTTCTGTTCCCTTTAGGGTTGTAAGCTGTAGTAAGAGAAAGCTTGATTCCTAATCTGGAAAACAACTCCCTTGCTTTCCAACATCTAACTCACCTCTGTGTGCAATGATCTTTCCCACAAAACCATAACAGAAAATCACCTCATCAAGAAGGGATTTACATACAAAAACCGTGTGTTTTAGCTCTTAATGATCTTCCTTCAACCTGGTTAGTTAGGTCCTTCAACTTAGTTAGTTAGGTCCTCTCGTGCAAGAACCAAGTATTTCATCTGCCAGAGTCTTGAAGGCATTGTGACTAGATCCACAATCCATTTATAGTGCATGACTAGTGGATATGTAGGGTGCAATCCATCACGATGTCGGACATTTGAATACATTTGACAAGTTACACATGACTCTACAAATTGAGATACATATTTATACATACCCTTCCACCAGTATTTTTCTTTCAACTTGGAGAAGGTTGCCCACACACCCCTATGTCTAGCCCATAAACTCTCACGAAACTCTTGCATGAGCTTTACTTGAGTCTCTTTTTTACATATAGCCCGTTGTGGTGTAGCACCCTTTTGTTTAGGATGCTTCCACAAGTAGCCATCCCTCAAAAAGTACCAATATGCAGTCCTACGTATCCTCTTGAATTCTTGTTCGGACCAATCATCATGTTTTACTAGAGTACTCAAATAGCTTACAATAAGAAGACAATCTCCTTCATAAAGCTCTTTCAAGAATAATTCAAGTGGATTATTCATGCAGACATTGTTACCTTGGACATTAGAGATAGAATAAAACTTTCTGCATACATCATCTCCCTCGTTAATCATCTGTGACTCATCTTCATACCTTTCCCTTCATAGCATACTTGCCACTGTATCGTCTTTACCTACAATATGCTTAAACTCGGGATCTAAGGACTTAATGTAGGCAATCCACCGCAACATAGCAATTGCAAGTGGATTATTCATGCAGACATTGTTACCTTTGACATGAGAGATAAATAAAACTTTGTGCCTACATCATCACCCTCCTCAATCATCTGTGACTCATCTTCATACCTTTCTCCCTTGATAGCATACCTGCCACTGTGTTGTCTTTACCTGCAATATGCTTAAACTCGGGATTAAGGACTTAATGTAGGCAATCCACCGCAACATAGCAATTTCTGGCATTGAGCAACTTGTAATCATCCCAAGAAGTGATAGACAATTTGTTTCTACAATCACACATGCACCAATTAGGTACTCTTTCCCATTTTTCAAGGGTGTAACCATACCCCATAAAACTCTCTTTATCTGTGGATAGTTTCTTTGGCAAGCACTTAGTAAATTTTCTCCAAATCTTACCACATGCCTGTGTCCTTCTTCGTCATCTTGTCCTATTTTCCATCCAATCCCTGTAGGACTGGTGTCTATTGTCACAATTACTGGCCTTTGACACTCATAGTCTATCTTTCTCAAAGTTGGTGATGACTGAAGCAACTCCTTTAGCTTTCTCATGGCTTTTACATGTACTTCTGTCCATTTAAACTTTTAATTCTTTCTAAGCAGTTGATAAAGAGGATCAGCTACATGTGCATAATGTGGATTCCAAATAACATAAAAGACACATGCTCCCAGGAACCTTCTAACCTCAGTGATACTAGTACATGTTTCTTTCATTCTTTGGATGGCATCTACCTTTGTTGGACAATGTTTCCTACCATATAGCCCACACATGTGCCCCACAATGAGCACTTCATTGACACCAAACTTAGACTTTTCCCTGACAAAGTAAGATTCACTTCTTCCAATCTAGACAAAATTTTATCACAATCATTTATGTGATTTACCACAAAGCTGCGACATCCCCTAAGATCCAAAGCTTCATCTTTTTCACTTTCTTCACATCCTTTGATAGGAAAATCATCAATGAAAGACATTGTGATTTGATAAATAAAGTCACATAAGAACTTATTCATCCCATTCATCATATGTGCAACCAAGTTTGTTGCTCCTTGGCAAGGTACACATCCTTACCAAACCCAAAGGTGTCCTCATGGTTGTCAAGTATTTGCTTTTAATTGCAAGCTGAAATTGATTATACCCTAAATAGAGATCCCCCATCGAGTAAATTTCCCTTCTTGCAAACGCCTCTGCAAACTCATCCACGATCGGTCCTGTACCTACATTTCTAATTGTCACCTTGTTCACTAGTTGCATATCTTGGATGAAGCATAGAGCACCATTATTATTTGGAACTGTGGACCACCTATTTGAATATGGACCCATTTTAATTTTTTTCATGTAGTAGCTCTAATAACTCTGGCAAATGACCCTTTGGCACCGGAATAGGCCGCAGATTCGAAGGCACATGAGGTATTGTGACAATTACCATAGGAGCTACAATAGAAGGATCAGCACATCCTATCTCATGTGGCTAAAATGCAAAAGCCTTACCATGCTTTGAAAGAATTTACTTGGAGCACTTTGTCTCCTCCTGTGTTAGAAACTCCTCGCAACCAATTTGCAACTCTTGAAAAGGAGCCTGAATATTTTCCCTATTGTTGGGTGGTAAGGTTTAAGCTTCTCATTTTATATTTTTTGCTACACTCTTGTATTTAGTTTTGACATGGACGTTTGGGCCAAGTTTTTGATCTTCTTTGAAGGCTTCTATGACTTGATACATTTCCATAGAGCATACTTCCACAACACTATTTTCAAGATGCAAACGAGACTCCATTATATCATCAAGCTCACCCATAGTATCTACAAAAGAAACTTGCTCACAGAAACCCAAAACTTTTTCAGTAGGCTCTTAGAGACGGAAGTGAAAAAATAGACTTGGTGGCCTCTACACCAAGACTATGCACAGTGGCCTCATCATGGGGAATACGCAATAGGGGCACCACCTAGCAAGATATGCGGCTAGGACGCATACATATACACAATTAAACATGCCATGGAAAACAATCTCAAGATCCACGCCCAAATGTGGAATGGGGTGGTCAGAGAATAAGGTGAGAGGAGGGGTGAGTGCGTGAGAATGGGCTCGCTACTCGTGCATGTAGTAAGGAAGATAACGAGGTCAGGGATACATGCAAGTATGCTCACTTCTCATACAAAAGGTGGCGAATCCGCACACCTCAAGATGGAAGTAGCAAGATGATAGGAATATGAGAGGGAGAGAGAGTATGTGTGTATGGTGGCGAATCCGCACACCTTAACATAAGCAGAAAAAAAAATGGCAAGGAACAAGCATATACCATACTCACAATGAGATGTATCCAAAGCGACACAAAGTATGGCACCAAGATGGAGTGTGTTGATTGCTTGCAAAAGATGAATACAATAGGTAGCGTATGGAAAGAAAATGAGAAGGGGACAAGATGGTAGGAGGCATAATGGAGAGATGGGAGTTGATGCCATTGAGGAATATCATGAGTGTGTTCTCCCTTCTTCTTCTTGAAATTGTGCCTTCAACCCTTAATTACAAGTGGTGTGGAGGTGTGGTGCTCATCTTTTGTGCATGGTGATGGTGTTTTGATTATGTGATTAGGGTTCATGCTACAAGAATGTAGCACAAGAGTGTGTATGGATAGGTGTGTGCGTGTTTGCGTTCTCTTTCAAGTGAGATCTCATGACCTCCTTATATAGGGAAGGAGGGGAGGATTTAGCAATATTTCTATTTGAGGTGAGTGTCCCACTTTGGTGACTAGGAAAATGGGGTGCATGTGACTGTGGCTCCCATCTTGTCTCCTCATTATTTAAAATACCAGAGTCAATAGAGAGAGAAGAAGAGAGAATGTGGGTAGGATGTAGAGGATAGGAGATGTTTACAATAGTCTAGCTTTGGCTAGAGACATAAGCTTATTAGGGAGAGAAGAGAGAGGTAAGAAATTTACAAGAGAGGTTGTCGAAGGTGGATAGTTTTTGATGAGGATGGATCCTCCAAAAATGGTGATAGAATCACTCTAGACTTGCCAAGACCTCATTAAAAGATCCTTGTCTCTTGTAATCATGCTTGAAGACTTGTAGAACCATAGCCATTCTAGAGGGAAGAAAATTGGGGATGGCCTGTGTCACCATTACACGAGAAAACTGGGGTCCACTACAAAAATCATATCTCCGTGTTCATAACTCCAAAAATTCTGAAAAACATTGAGCTAAAATTTGAGATCACGAGCTACATATTTTGTGTTGAACGCTCCTTCAGATTCGGGGTTCTTCTCTAATTAAAAAATTCAGCCAAATAATGTATTATTTGTGGCTGCAAAGGTCTTTTGGTGGTCCCCTTTGAGCGGAC
Organism: Adiantum capillus-veneris; assembly: GCF_014529385.1. Lineage (NCBI taxonomy): Eukaryota > Viridiplantae > Streptophyta > Polypodiopsida > Polypodiales > Pteridaceae > Adiantum > Adiantum capillus-veneris. The sequence continues at coordinate 74,594,921 of NC_140959.1, forward strand.
TTCTCTCTTGCCTTCAAGTGTAAGCTCCTTCATGTGTATGAAAACATGACCTAGAGTTATGAAAAGATTGGCAATCATCTAGATGGAGGTATTATTGAAATTTGAAAGTGGGGTTGAGGTTTGAAAATGAAAACTAGTGAATAAAATATTTGGTAGGGTGGAATAATATATATACATGAAAAATATATTAGAAAATACTAAACTATATTATGTAATTTAGAATATATATATTTAATATTTAAGGTCAAAAGAGATATCAACAAAGAAAGCTTACTTATTTATGCTACATCGTGATTGATTAGCATAAGTCTTATTTATTTAATAAAGGCTAAAGCGTTTGTGAAAAAGGAAGAAAAAATCAAAAGTAACTTATATAATAGGAAATATTTTGGTAAAAGGGAAAAAATATATAGGGGGTTCCCATGCATGGAAAAGCTTGCCTCAGCTCTAGCAACCCACTCTCTTTCATGCCTTTTTGTACATTATGTACATATTTCCTCTCACATCTCTTCAAATCTTCAATTTTTGTAAAACATACTGATCTATTCCTTGTTATCAAGGAGCCCGTCGAGAAAGCTTCACCTTTTTTTGGATCAAGCAAGACCATTTTTCTTTCTGTACCACTGCAATCCCGCTTTACAATGGTAGTTGGGCAAAACCAATCATTTTCCTATGGTCATGAAACTCTTTGCTCACCTCTGGTAGAGGATGATCTCTGAGGTTGTCACAATTTCTTTCATGGTTTACACAAACTGTGAGAAATTGGACAGCACGTTTACCATCTTTGCTTCGTATACTGGCATAGGTTGAACCATCATCCATTACTTTTGCTTTTATTCGATCTCCCACAATGTAGGGCTGTCCAAGGATGAGATGATATGAAGATGTATCATGTACAAAGAAGTTTTGGTCATTTTTTACATCATCTACTATCACCTTCACACCTGGACATGCTGCATACAATTCACCGGATGAATTGTTTGCCACTTTTACCATTCAACCTTGACCTGTGTCCATCAGCCATTTGCACTTATTGTAGAGACTCTTTGACATAATGTTTATTTCTAAACCATGGTCAATCAAGGCAAAAGATGTCTCTTCAAGATCACCTACCTTGACCAAAGTTTTTGTAGTAGCCCTTGCCCAGTGACTTTGTGAATAGTAGCTCCTAGGAATAGCTTCAACTTCTTCATGATCATTTGAGAAATGCACTTGCTTCACTCTTCCACTAGATTGATAGCATCCTACCACACCTCCATCATCCTCCTTATCTCCTCGCAACTGCATCCCTTGTGTCTTCATGTCAGCCTGTGGACGTCAGCAAGAGGTTTCCTCTTTCTCTTCATGATGTCAATGATCTCCTCGTGTAGTTCACACTTTGCAATGCCAAGGACTTCTCCTAGAGTGAACTCAATCTTGCTATTCAAAATCCTTTCCTTCAAGACTTTCTTCAAATCTGTAGCAACCTCAATATCAGATTATAGTTTACAAGTTGGGCCTTTTGTCTTAACTTTTGGTGGCTCTTTCTTCTTTCCTGTTGTAGACTTCTCCATGAGTACTTCAGGTGGAGATGCTCCTTGTGTCGAGGGTGTTTGGGAAGGCAGTGAGTCGCTTCTTCCCCCATTTCTAGAAGCTCTTTTTGATGGTCCTTCATCATCATTTTCACGTATGCGCTTCTCTTCTACAATAGCCTCATTTTGTTGCCATTTTGTAATGTAGGCATGCACTGACAATGAGTCCATTGGATCATTCCATCCTGTTTCTAGACATATACAGTCACCTGCTTCATGTAGAATCTCTTTCGTAAGCTTTCTCTATTTGGATAATTGCATGACATTTGTCCAAATTTGACCATGATGTTCATTCACCTCTTCATCATCACTAAGATGCTCAATTTTTACTCCACAAGTAGCTGCCTCAACTGAAGAGGTGGCATGGTTAGTTGCCATATCTTCAACTAAGGTTTGTATTCCCCCCTTCCCAAAGTTAGTTCTCAAGGGTAGACCTGTCTCCCTTAAGTGGATTTTACCATCCTTAAAAAAGACAACATATTTTGTCAAAGCATCACTAAAATCATCACAATCCCTTGTTACACGGTCTGTACTATCACACCAAATACATCTATTAACAAAACCTTCTTTGGGCTATTGTCTTTGCCTAGGAACTGGCCCTAATGGTTGGCCTTTTTCTTCAAGCTTTGCAAGTTTCACTTGGCAAGTCATGCATTCCCTTCACAAGCTCATCTAGCATGGACTCATCAAACTTAGGAGCTATAAAAGTAGGCTTTACCATTTTATCAGAAGTTGAGGTGGAAGAACTTGTAGTGTTTACCACCATCTTGTCCCTTCTTCTTTGTCGTTTGGCAAGTAGTGAGATAGCACCTTCAACTTCATTCTAGTCGGTCTTTAGTCCTTGCTCAACATCTTTATCTTCAAGAAGAAGCTCCAAATTTTCTTGAAACTCTTTTTCTGCATCTTGTAAGAAAAGATATATCTTCTCTACATCTAGTGTGGCCTGTTCTGTCCTAGTGAGTTGTGCATAGAGTCGCTCAAAATTCCCTAAGTAGCTTTTTTATTGATAGTCCTTGCTTTGGCTTGACTACCCATTCTAAGAATGTCCTTTTGGTCACTCTCTCAGAGTCCTCCATGAAATATTCCTCCTTTAAAGCTACTTTGAGTTCTTCCCAGTTTCTCCCATGCCTATCTTTAATTCCCGTAACATGTTCCCTAATTTCTAGAGCAGCAACTCGCTCAAATATTTGAATCATCTTAACTTTTGACACGCAATGCAGCTCCATCTCCTTCACATACTCGCGCAGATACTTGGTTACATCTTTTCCATTGAAGTGATCCATTCTATTGACGACCGCTTGTATGGCTTTGGTTGCTGAAATCTCCCTTATTTGAGTGGCATGTTGTTGTTGCATGAACATTACAAATGCTTAAAACATTTGTATTGTTGATGGGTCAAAATGCATACCCTGTTGCTCAACATGATAACCCATGGTTACCCAAAAAATCACACCCTGGCAGATTCACGCCGGGTTCACCAAGAATATGTCAATAAATTTGCGGTCTTGCCAGGAAAGCACCGGGCTTCTGGCTGTGAGAGTTTGTGAGAGAACTCTAAAAACTATATGAAGGAGTTAAACCATAGATGCAATGAAGTTTAGGGTTTGGAAGGATGTACAATCAAAGAAGCCCCACTCTTTCTCTCTTACACTCACACACACAAAGAAAGAACACAAAAGAGAATATCAAAACAACACAAAGATGAAAACTTCAAGGCTATGTTCATATTGTATCATGGGTAATATGAAAGGGGTAATAGATGAGTTAATGGCATTCAATCTTTGCCGACTAAATAGGCTACAAATTTCTCTTGGAATTATAGTTTTATGCTCGCCATAAAATATATGTTTTGTCTCGTGGTTGGAATTAATTGTGTGTAGGAATCCTCTTGGTTCATAGCAAGATAACTACACTTACATCAAAAGAAAAATTATAGTCTATAAGAGGTAGTATGATAAGATCCGGTGAAATAAGTATTGCATTGGGCCTTGCTAGGCCAAAGAGAAACACTATACGTTCTTGAAAGCGTATTTTACGGTCAATCCATAAGTTAATTCTTATAGATCGCACAGAGTGGAAGCAATAGAAATTCTCATCGCGTGGATTATTCATCTAGGACAACTCTATAATGTGAAAAATATAGATATGAGAGAGGAGAAGAGAAGAGAATTTTCCTCCCAAGCCCTATTCTTTCCCGTAGGCAATAAGGATACTACGGGGAGAGATGTACCTGTAGCAAGGAGAACCTATAATTTTTAGAGAGAATGAATTTCTAAGAGTGAGAGAGATAGGTTTGGTTAGAGAGGGAGATAGGATTATAGATATATGTTGGATTAGAGGTGAGAAAGAAATCAAGAAATCAACAAAATATCAAAGTAGAACAGATCTTACTTGACAAACCCTTCGGGAGTTTTTCAAAAAAATTTATGGAGAGAGAAGAAGAGGGAAGACTTCAAGCCTTGATTGATGCACCAAGTTCAAGTCCTTCTTTGATTAGAGCTGATCTTCCAAGGATAGCTTACGTGAATGGCTAATATTCCTCTAGGAGTAAGTGTAGGCTTAGGCTTATGTTTATGTCTAAGTACAATTAGGCATTAGTACTCTGACTCCCTCATGAACTCCTCTCATCAATGGCTTGAATGGTTTTCAAAGAAGAAGAGGTTCCCTTCTATAGGTGAAGGGAACCCCCAAGGATTTACACAAGAAGAGAAGAGCCAATGTGAACAGAAACTAGAAAAGTTTGAAATGAGCTGTCCCAGCATAATGTGGACAGATAGGAGTCTAGTATTTTGATCATATCTCCTCAACCGTGGCTCCAAATAAAAAAAGTAAAAATATCGGCAAAAAATCCAGTTCTTAATCTACAACTCCCATTTTATATACTTTTTCCAACTAGGATTGGAATCTTGTGTAAAAAAATAATCAAAATAGGGTCCATTTCTTGCAGCAAAAGTCTTCTTGTGGTCCTCTTAGCGTAGACTTTCATTTGATTCCAAAGGACACCTCATGCAATACAAAAGCATGACATTGCTGCTTGAAAAATGTTTGTAATCATCCTTACAATAATGCATTTAAATAGGTGTATCTTTGAAAATCATGACACCTAGTGTCCCACCAGGATATGCTTCATTCTTAGTAGCTATTAAGAAGAAATATAGGAAAAATAAATAGAATATACATATATTGAAAGTTACCCTAGATATAGGATCTAGCTAGCGTGTGAGATGATAATGAGATAGTAGAAATAAAGAATCAATGTTTTTTGTCCCAAGTTAAAGAGGCGGAGCTATTGACGCTTTTTCCATAGTACTTTTTGACGGTAAAGTAAATATGTTACCCTTGAGATAAATAATAGAATGATATAGAAAGCTTATTATTATACTTAGATAGGCATATGTACATTATAAGAAATATAATTATGTATCTAAAACGTTGCAAGATAGATCTTGTAGCATGCATTCCCCCTATGTACTTGTCACAGGACGACAACGTACAAATGGCGATCTCATACAAAAACAAACCACCTCCAAACCTCACACTTGGCTCTTAGTACTCCACTATTCAAGAACCCAAAAAAACCCCTTCAAATGAATACGAAAAGTGGGGTTTTATAAGATCCCACGGCCCATTTTTAGCAATTTTGATTTGATTGGACGCTTTGGGAGCTTTATGTAGCCACTCTAACTAGCTTGAAACTCTGGAATCAAATTCTCTCACTCTCCTTCACATTGCACCATACTCGTGCTAGATGAGAGTGGGGGACACTAGCGCTCCTCCCACTTTGTCCTCAAAAGTGTTGGGGGCCAATGGCCCGTGTGAAACGGCCCCAGATCGGGTGCACTCTACCATGTCATCATCGCAAGCCACCCTACTTGTTGGCCAACTCCACATGAGCGTGTGCCATTGACGCTGCCCACTCCATCCAAAAGTGCATCCAGGGCCGGCTGCACCGCCGCCTATAGTGCCTACTCGAGGACGACAATGGCGCCCTCCATATCCACGCCAAGGGAGAGCTCCCCTCACTCCTTTGAGTTTCTTATGAATGCTACTCACTCAAGGATATAAGTGTGTTCCACTATTTTTTGGTAGCACGTATGGGATAATTTAGCTTGCCACATGGCCTTCTACCCTCGCTTGGCCCCTTGGGTGACTAAAAACCACCAAAAGGACCCTTAGAGAACCATGTTTCTCCCTGCAACTTTGGAGAGCCACCATCCATTGCTTGGAGACCCAGCCTTTGAGATGCAAAATGATACCAAAATTCCTCACCCCAAACTCCAAACTTTTGGATCCTCACCGCACTTTAACCTTGCTGATGCCACAAACTGAGGCTGCAAAAATCACAAAAAATCATCTGCAGTCGCCCCTTGACAACTGTCTCAATCTTTCACCGGCCATAACTTGGTGACCACATCTCCGATTGTCAAGCCATCAAATCTTGTCATCTCTATACAATGTATACTCATCTTTGGAACATGGTCCAAGCTCAAAAATCCGTTAGATGGCACGACTTCCAATGCAACCAAGTGGGCATAGACTCGACCCCCTTGCAATTCTTCAACTGACCATAACTTGCCCTAGAGAGCTTCAATTGAAGATCCAAAAAGACTGGAATGCTCCACAAATTGAGCTCTACAACCCTATCTAGTTGCACTATCTCTGACCACCTATCCATACCTACCATGTCCGTCCGGGATTTGCAAGATCTTCCAACTTTGGAGAGCTCTATCTTTCACACTGTGGCTTCCTTTGATGAGCTGTCTAGACGTACTTCTAGAGAATATCAAGAACTACATTCCCAAGCATTATTTTTGCACTTTAAACACTTTGATTGACCATCCCATTTGGCACACTTAGAGCCTTCTTGTCCAAAAAACCCGTAGTGGATATACATTCCTGCTGACACATGCTTGCCTAGGGCCTTCATAGCTACTTATTACTAGACCCTTTTCCCTACACCTATGTGCACCCATAGCACTAACTAGCATCACTCCGAGCTTCAATAACTTTGCATGTACCATCCTTGCCCACCCTCTCATTTAGCATTTATGTTCAACCAAAAGAATATCTATAAAACATGAAAAAACTACTACACAGAATAAGCAACTAAAGGCATTCATATAACTATAACCATATGTACAAGCTATGTACAAAGCTTCAATTTCTCCACTCAGTAAATGTTTTTAGGTGGAAAATGTAATGTAAAATCTAATGTACATCAGGAACCGCTCCTTTGTCAAAGTATAACTTGAGTCGCACACCGTTTACCTTGTGCTTAAGAAGCTTATCATTGGCTCTCACCAACTGATAGGTCGTATTCCAAAAGGCCTTTTGCACTTTGTATGGACCAGTCCACTTCTTCTTGAACTTCTTCTAAAAGATGAAGTCCAAGTAGCTCTCGTATTTCATCTCCAGGTCTCCTTCTTCTATCTTCTTGTCTGGCAGACTCTTGTTGACTTTAGCCACCTGTTTCTCCTGCTACTTCACATAGTAGTCCATTACCGCTTTCCTATCCATTTGCAATGCTTGTAAGATCTCTTGTGGAGTGGCATTGATGCACCACATACACTTCAAATCTCCTAGTTGTGCATGCACCAACATCACTGCCTCCTTACCAAAAAACAACCCAAATGGATTAAAGTTGGTTACCACTTTGTAGGATGTTGTGTATACCCACATACAATTCTCTTAATTGACCTCCCACTCTATCTCCTTCTTATACACATACTTTGTCAACATTTTGATGATCTTCCCATTGGCACTCTCCATAAGACCATTGCATTGGGGATAAGGCGAGGAAAATCAATGCTAAATCTTTAGCTTCTCCATCAATGCTTGCATAAGCCTTCTTCTAAATCCTTGGCCTCTATAAAAAATGAGTACCAATGGCAACAGATGTTATAAAAAACAAACTGGGTTACAACTTGTGCATTTATCTCCTTCATCGCTTTGGCTTCGACCCACCTAGTGAGGTAGTCGATGGGGCTACCACCACATACTTTTGACCACTTGTAGACTTAGGGAGTGGACCAATGGCATCCATACCCCACTTCTTGAAATAATTTTGAGTGACAATGGCTCCCTGTGTCTCATCTACTACCAAATGGCTCTCTCTGGTAGTCTGACATTCGTGCTAGGTCTTGCACTAATAATGCACATCCTTCAGTATTGAAGGCCACCAAAAACCTGCTCTTAATATTACAAACAACATCTAATCTTTTCCTGATGTCTACTCTCCTCATGAAATTGCTTCAGCACCAAGCTAAGCTCTTCTTAATAGATTACTCTCCTTAGCACTCCATCTCACTCATAGGTCATTAGGTCTTCACATACCAATGTAAACTTGCAAGCTTTTTGTACTATCCTCCTTCTTTGTACCTTTGACAAACCTTTGGGACATTGTCTTGTACCCAAAAAATATTCCACTCCTTCAGTGATTCTCTACCTTTGTAAGCGGCTAGGGACACATATATACTTGTAACATGTACCTGCACTTTGCTGCTTGCTAGCTGGTCTACCCCTTGGTTCTGTTCTCTCTTCACATGTTGAAACTGGATCTCCTTAAAGAACTTGAATAGATTCTTGATAGCAAAGAACCAATGATTTAGGAAATCACGCTTTACCTACCATTGGTCCAACAGTTGATGATCAATAGTGCATCACCTTTGACCACCAACCCAAAAATGCCAAACTCGACGCATTGCTTCAAACCTAGATGGAGGGTGAGATATTCTGCTTCATTGTTGGTGTGGAAATTCTCCAAACATAAGCCTTTGAGAAGATTACCTTGCAGTGTGGGTCATGTATCACCACACCTCCACTTTCTTTTTACATTACCCTCTTGTACGCACCATCGTACCACATGGTAAAAGCTCCCACCAAGTCAACCTCCTCTTTGTCTTCATCTCAAACTACCCTTGGATAAATTGGAAAGTCAGTGAAGATTTCTGCGATGGGATCAACTAGTGTGGTTGATCTTGAACTCAAACTTGAACTCTTGTAACTTTATTACTCACTTCATGATTTGCCTCCTTGGCTTCAAGTGCAACACCACTTCAGGCAAAAAATTGTAACCCGTCAGCACATAAATTTTTTGCGCAATCAAATATACTTTTAGCTTCTTGTAAGAGAAAACCAACACCATGACCCACTGCTCCGCTTTGGTATAGGTCACCTCTCTAGGATTTATCACCCTGCGTTCAAAGTAGATATACTTATAGCTCCTTCCTACTTTCTATAGAAACACTATCCCAGTACCTACAGTACCTACTATCATCGCCACATAGAAATCGTCCTCTTGATTGGGAGGACACACGGTCAGAAACTAACACAAGATTTCTTTTACCGTGCAAAATGCTTTTTGAGATTCTTCATCCCACTCAAAACCATGCACCTGTTGAGCCCTCTTCTGAAGAGGATACACATACTACAGCAACATCCAAAAAAATCATAACAAATACTTTAGCTTATGCACAAATGAGTCCAAACCTTGCACACTGGAGGGAGGATTCATCAAAACTAGAGCCTTGATCTTCTCTGAATCTACATGTCCCAGAAACTGCACTCAAGGCTGCACTTCTTAGGTTTCATTTGATCCTTTGTCAAGCCTCTAAAAACATAGTTGTAGCTTTGATAGATGATCCACCCTTGAGCTATAGCACCCAATGTCGTCCATAAAAACCCTAATGAACCTGCTCAAGTAGGGACCAAACACCATGCTTATCCAGTCCTCGAAGGTGGCATAGGCATTTACCAAACCAAATTGCATCTTGTGGTAGACAAAACATCCCCATGGAGAGATAAACACCGTCTTTAGCTGGTCTTCGAGAGAAATACCTATTTGAAAGTACCCTGGAAATCCATCCATGATGGAGTACCTTTCATGGCCAACTACTTGATTAAAGATTTCATCTTGAAACGGTAGTTGATAGTGGTTTCTATTGGTTGTTGCATTCGATGGATTGCAGCAATGGACACCCACCATTTCATGTTCTTCTTAGGGATGATAACCACCGAGGAAACCCACTCTGACTGCTTCATAAGGTAGATAATACCTACATCTAACATTTGGTTATTCTCTTGCCAAAGGGCTTCATTTTCAATGTCCCCTAACCTCCTTAGCTTCCGCACTTTTGGTTTGTGCCCTTCCTTAAGGACTATCTTGTGCTCTACACCCTTTGCTCCTTGCAAATCCTTGTACTCCATCAACAAATAAAATTTGGAAAAGAGGTACATAGCTAGACATATCCTTCTCTCTCTTTCTTGGTCAAGTCTTCACTTAACATAGCGGTTACCTCTTGTGCACCTATACCATGAGCCTATGGTTGCACCTCTTATTTCACATGAGAGCCTTCTACAGTGATGCTGAAAAAATTCGGAATTATCTTTGACAGGTCATCCTTGCTCTCCTCTTCCTTGGTATTTGTGTAGCCCTGATCATAGGTAGTTTCAATCTCATATTTTTAGATTGTCCTATCATCATCATCTCTTTCTGCAAATAGGCCGGAAATTTCTCTCTTTGGTCTTCATATCAAGCACCACCTATCTTCCTCTCTCTTTGTGAGGCAAGGTGGATACCCTGCTCTCCTAATCGTACTTGGCCCATATTGCAAGAAGCCATGGTCTATCCAAGATAATAGGGTATGCATTATCACTTGCTTTCATCCCAAAGAGATTGATCAGGCACTCAATGCCCATCACCTTCACACTCACATTGTGAGCCACACCCAAACATCTAGCCTTGGCATGGTTGGCCATCCTCATATGCACACTTAATCTAGTTACTACTTTAACACTTGTTTCCCATGTTGCAGCCTCCATCATGATGCTCATATGTGCTCTGTTGTCTATATAGGCTTGCACATGCATCCTCTTTTCAATGATTGCATCCACCAGTGGAAGGACATCCGTCGGGCTACCCACTCTTAATGCTACATGTTGCACTACATGCACCTTGCACTTAGCTTTTGGTAGCCTTGTGCTCACACTCGTAGACCACTGTCTCTACAGCTTAGGATTCAAAGACAACAATTGACCAAAGGTAATGTTAGATTTTTGGTTTTGCACATCACTTACCAGGTCATATTCAGGGTAGCCACGCCCTATCTGAAAGTCCGCTTGCTTAATTTTGTGATGCCTCCTCTTTTTGCTATAAATTCTCCTAAACTTTGTGCACTTTCTCTTTACCCTTACGAGCTCTAGTGTTCTGCTGGGTTTTTGTTTCCCTTTCCATCCTTGCTGTTTTGTTGGCCAAAACCTCAACATCCTGCTTCTCTACCCCGATGATGTTCACACTAGGGAATTCACCACCATCCAGAGGAGCTAGTTGCACTAAATTTTAGACTACCTACTCTCTCACGCCATTGAGCTATGCTTGGCCTCTACCTCTACCAAACAACTGATAGATACTGCCTCTTTCTCTTAGTGGATGAGGGAAATTCGGTGCATAGTTTCCTTCTTCACCACAATTGTAGCACTTGTTGGGCAATAATCTTGCCCTTCCCCTTGCTCCTCTTGGCTGTATTCTATAAATCACACTTAGCCGCAATTCTTGCCTTTTCTTGGACAAATCTTGCACGGTTTGCACGAAATTATATGGCACAATAGCTACACCTTGGTTTGCTTGATTCTCCTCATGAACATCATCCCTCGGACTCTAGGATTGGGTAAGAATCACCACTTTGTAGCCCAACATACCCTGTTCAATTTTCTTTTAGATTTTGTTTACTTTTTTCCTTTGCAATGGACAATGCACCATTTTAGTTTTTTGGGATTTCAAAGTCCAATTTCTCCCTCACTTTAGGATGTAGGCATGCCATAAACTTATCCAGCTTAAAGTAGTCACCATTAGCCATTTTCATGGCAGCCACCAACTATGCCCAACAAACTTCAAAACAAACTGAATTCTTCACTTACATCCTGTTTGAGTGCCTTGAGTTTGGCATTCATTTCAACGGAGGATGCCTGTTTGAGGAAATAGTGCCAGAAACGTGCCCGCAGAGCTGGCCAAGCATGCCTTGTCTCACCTTCCAATTCTTCTTACCATACCTCCATTTTATTGTGCATCACCAATAAGAATGCCTACATCTTTCTTTCCTTGTTTGGCACACACAATGATAGCATATACAACTCAAAGTCTGCAATCGACTCATCGAGGCTCTCTTCACCTGTATCGAGGCTCGAGATGCCATGTCGAACAACACCGAAAATTGCTCCTTTACCCTAATTGGGAGCAATCAGTGTGGTCCTCAGTGGGGTACTAGAAGATGAAGAGGGGGAATGGGGAACACATTCGAAACACACACATTTTCTTCGTTATAGCTCAAGGCATTCACAACACCCCTATCCTCTTGGAAACACCTTCAAAAGACAAAATCCACACAAGCTACTGCTTGCACACCCCTCAACACATACACACTACCAAGAATGCCATTTAGCTCACACACATCATCAATGCTCATTTTGACACACCCAACACACACCACCACTCAGATTTTGACTCCCTTGCACCGCAAAACGAGCCGCGATGGACACACACCTGTATCGGCACCAACACACGCAAAGAGCAAGAGAAAAGAGAGGGGAAGAGGGAAACGACGCTAGAAATGAGGGCAATGACATTCAATTGCTTAGTCAAGGCACGTACAGCCATCCAATCAACACAAAAGGCAATTTCATACAGAAAAAAAAAATACTCCAAAACTTACACTTGGCTCTTTGTACTCCAAAGTTCAAGAACCTGGAAGAAGCCCTTCAAATGAATACAAAACGGGGGGTTTATAAGAGGCCAAAGCCCATTTTTAGAAATTTTCAATTTGATTGAACCTTTTGAGAGATTTATTTAGCCACTCTCACTAGCTTGGAACTCCTGAATCAACTTCTCGCACTCTCCTTCACATTACACCATACTCAAGATCGATGAGAGTGGGGGGCACTAGCGGCAGTGCTAGTGCTCCTCCCCCTTTGTCCTCAAAAGTGTTGGTGGTCAATGGCCCATGTGAAATGGCCCCCAATCGGGTTCACTCTACCATGTCATCATTGCAAGACACTCCACCTGTCGACCATATCCACACGAGCACGTGCCATTGATGCCACCCACTCGTTCCAAAACTACCTCAAAGGCCAGCTTCATCGCTTCTTGCAATCCTACCCCTGGACAACAATGGTGCCCTCCATATCCACGCCAAGGCAAAGCTACACTCACTCCTTTGAGCTGATTATTTATCAATGCTACTTTCTCTAGGACATATAGTGTGCTACACTACTTTTAGGTTGAACCTATGGGACAATTTCGCCCACCACATGGCGTTCTACCCTCACTTGGCCTCCTTGAGTGACTAAAACGCACCAAAAGAACCCAGAGAGAGCCATTTTTTCCCCTGAATCTTGGAGAGCCACCATCCATTTCTTGGATACCCAATCTCTAAGCCGCAAATTCTACCAAAATCCATCAACCCAAACTCCAAACTTGTGGATCCTCACTACACTTGAATCTTGCCAAGGCTGCAAAAACTGCTAGAAATCATCTACAACCACCCCTTCTAGACAACTAGGCTCAGTCTTTGATCGGCCATAACTTGGCAGCTACATCTCCTATCATCTCACCGTCAAATCTTTTCATCTCTTCACAATGCATACTCCCCTCTAGAACTTGGTCAAAGTGCAAAAATCCACAAGATGGCACGACTTTCAATGCAATCGGGCACATACCCACCCCCCTCACAATTCTTTATATCTAACCATAACTTGCCCTGTAGATCTCTGATTGAAGATCCAAAAGGACCAACGTGCTCCACAACGCAAGCTCTAGAAACCTATCCAGTTGCACTAGCTCTGACCACCTGTCCATACGTGCCCTATTCGTCACGGATCTGTAAGACCTTCGAACTTTGGGGAGCTCTATCTTCTACAACGTGTTTCCATTTGTTGAGCCATCTTGATGGGCCTCATCACTACATTCCTAAGAATTATCCCCGCACTTTGGACACTTTTATTGACCATCCAATTTGGACCATCTGGAGCATTCTTGGCCTAAAAACCCGCATTAGACATACATTCCCGTCAACACCTGCTTGCCCAGGGCCTTTATACCTGCTTAGACCCTTTGCCTTGTACCTATGTGTACCCACAGCATTGTCTGGCACCACTCTAAGCTTTAACTAACTTTACATGTACCAACATCACACATATAGGATTTTTGCATATTGAAAAACATTTTGCATTTTGGTTTGCATATATATGAAAACCAAAATATGGTAACCTTGGGATAAATCTGACAAAGTATCCTTATAAGTTAAAAACAATCTCAAGCAAAATCTCAACAATAAACCGTATCAAGATGGTAACAAAGTGGGAGATCACTAGACCACTACACAATCTAATGCTTAAATAGGTAGCAACAACATCCAGACCTCTGATCTAAACAAAGAAAATTTAGTGAATAAACAACCTAAGGGTAAACAATTCTCGAAAGAGTATAAAACACATAACTATATGCATAGGTAAAAGGAAAACACGATGTTCAATATGCATCCCACAAATCTTTGTACAAAAACTACGTATAAAATGTACCTATAACCTATAGCCAATATGAGCATTGTTGGAAGATTCCAACAAAAACAGATGCTTGCTCTCAAAAAGGAGATGCTCAAGAGAATTTTTGAACCATTGTAATAGAAAATGATTGTAATTATCTTGTCAAAAAACCATTAGATCTTTGTTCACTCTATAATTATGAAGAATTTGGGACTATGAGCTGTCAAGTTGTATTTTTTGTTATTTATTAATCAAGTCTAGCCCTTATACATGAGATGCTAAGCCATAGTATAGGGACAATATTTTGTAAATTTTTGGACATGATCATTATTAAATGAAAGTGTGAGCATATAAGATTTCTCAGTACATCATGTGTCATTTCCTACTACTATGTCTTTACATCAGATTTGATGATCCGTAATTCTACTGCTACTGCAAAAAAATCACATTCTTTTTCAATGGATAGATTTTAGGTTTGCTAGCCCAAAAGTATTTTTGACCTTGCAAGGAAAGAGCCTAGTAAATTTGGTGCTGTTTGGAGTTGATTTGCTATTTGTTTTACATGTTGATTGTGAGTGGATCAAAGAGATAAAAACCAACTCTTTTATGGTTAGAGCACACATAGATAGTTTTTACAGAGTCAATGTTCAAATGAGAGATTGGCACCCTCTTGGCATGCCTCCATGCCCTAGTCAAGTCACTTGCTTCCTAGGATTGGCATTATAGTCTTGGGCCTGTCTCTTCATGAGATGTGATAGGTGATGAGAGTGTAGCCCCCAAAAATTTCCATTGTTTCCTAGGAACAAGTACTTAGACTAGTGTGGACACATACAGTTCCATGTGCTAGACTAGTTGAATAAGGTAGATTAGCTGTGGAGATTGAGGTATCCTTGATCTTTGTGATTTAGCGGGGTGAGTTTCCTCCATAGAAGTAGTAAAGAGATAGGGTAGAGTGTTGTGAGTAAGTGTGGAAGCTTGGTGCATAGTTTTGCTGGCTATGACAACAACTACACTCCTACTAGGCTGACAAACACAAGAAAACATAAAATTTTAGAATCTCTGTAGCGAATTGTTGATTTGAGTTTATTTTAATGTTGTCTTTAGGTTATTTTTCTTTTTCATAAGAGTAAAGTAAGTAGAAGAGTGTGACAAGTACTCTTGTCAATTTGGATTTAGATTGAGTCTCAAAAAGACCATCATTGCAAGTTGAAGCTAATGTGTGGTAAATGTCTAAGAATGGAAACATTCCATTTTTCAAGTTGTGATTTGAGAGCATAGATTGTATAGAAGTGTGTTAGTACACTACATCAAAAAGAAAGTTCAAAAATTTGATGATCGGCCTTTGTGAGAAAAAAAACATGTTTTTTTCCATCAAGCTGATATGAGGGAAGTTCACATATTGAATTGACATTAGTGTTTGGCTATTGTGTTTCAGCACTTGTATGAGAGTTGGATGTAAAAAGGAGCATATTTTGTGTGCAAGAGCCAGGAGACCTAGTGCCAATAAGGTTCATAAGAACAAAATGGGTGTATAGCATTATTTGAGATTGATAAGTACATTGCAATTGTCAAAAACCAAAGAGAACTCAAAAACAAGGGGTGATAGGGATAAAATGAAATTTTTTCTTGAGAATATGTTACAAGGGTCAAAATTTGACAAGATTTGGAACAAATGTCCTGCTTAATGCAAGAAAGCAAGCGATCAAATCAAAAGTGAGTTTGGGAATATAGTGTGAGTGTGGAGTCAAATCCCATCTCTTAGACATAGAAAATTGCTAAAATTGAAGTTCAACTCAAAACAATCACCCAAACATTGTGAAACAGGTGAGCGCACTCTTGGAAGAGGGAAAACCACTTTGGGATTGAGGGAAGTTGCAAAAAAGTGTTAGAGGGTAAGGAAAAAAAAACCTTTTTTCTTTACTATCTGCAATTTTTTCCTTTTTTCCTCAAAACTTTTTGACCAAGTTTTGGAACAGAATAGAGGGGGGCCTTGATGCAAGGATCACACTTAGCAAGTCAAATTAAATTGGGAAATTGCACATTAAGCTAGACTAAACCCTAGTCAAAAAGTTGACAAAAAACAGGTTGAGTGATTGTCAAGGACCATCAAAAGCCTATAAAATTGAGATTGGTACATGATTGCATTTATAAAAGTGTGCTGCAAGCTTGTGGAAAAGTTGGAGTGAAAATCAGATTTGAAACTAATAGATAAGAAAAAAACACATTTTTTTTGTCCTGAGAGTAAGGAATGATTTCAAACAATGATTCAAGGTTTGTATAGCATAAACAACCCTTTGGATCCAAAAAATTTTGTGGATAAGATGTTATTAAATGCAAAATGTGTGTACAACTCAACTGCCAGTTTAACCGTTAGCTCAACCAGTACTTTAGCTTTGTGTTGACTCTTGTCCACATAAGGAGTCTAGTGCATGAGTGGAGTTGGAGCAAGGTGGAGATTACCAAAAAATATAAAGAGTTCCAAGTAGCAGGTTAGGTTTCAAATTTGTATATTGTTCATGTTCTTGAGGTCAGGAGCTTTGTATAGGTTAGGTGAGAGATTACCTAAAGTTCAAGTGAGTCATGTGTCTACTGAAGAGAGTGTTAATCGGGTTGAATTAGAGCATTTATCAACCATTTAAGATGAGGTAGTCTTAGAATTTCCTATCCTTGTGAGTTAGAGAGCATCAATTATAGGTTATCATAGTAAAGGAGATGTGGGTCATACCTCTAGAAAAGCCAAAGTCAGGCTAATCATGCTTTTACACTACCATTCTACTAATCATAGATGAGTCATAATTTATGTGGATATTCATAACAAATGGTATGTTCATGAGGACTTTAAACATCCCAAGTTTTTAGAAATGGTAGAAGCTATTGACAATGGAGGCTATTACATTGACAAAAGAGGGGTTGCCTATCTTCGGACAGGTAATCCTGATCTTGTAGATGCAATGGGTATGATTCGAACAAAGCACAAAGTAGAAGAAGGAATGGAGAGACCACCTTTGGAAAATGACCTAAGATCTAAATTCATAGCCATGAAAGAGCTTGAGAATGCTTATTGATAATCCTAGTGTGGTATTATATAAGCTAATGATCAGAGAATAGAAAATTGGGTACATTGATGGCCGGTTTTCGAAACCGCGGCCCCAAGAACCAACCCCAATCAGGGAGGAGCACATTACCGGGGAAAAACAATAAAAAGTTGTTTTTTATAACAATCACCACCCCCTCTATGCTTGGCCATGGTGGGCCGCCCCTTAGTTTGTCCATATTGATCCATTATCACCAGAGCATAGGGATCTCTCTCTCTCCCTTGCTCGGCTCCACCAACCCACCATCTCTCTCTTATCTCTGTCTCTTTGTCACCTAGCCCAATGGGCGCATACAACAAGCCTACTCCCTCTTTCTTCCCCTGGCGGGCCACCATGCATGGACAAGAGTCAAACTCTCTCTCTTGCATTATTCAGACACACACACTTTCACATTTTTTCCTCTCTCTCTCCCTTCCCTCTCGTCCATACTCTCTTGTCCCTCTCTCTCTCTTCCCCTCTTGTTTTCCAACCAAAGCGGGGTGCCACCATGCAAACTAAGTAACCACCACACACTCTCTCTCTCCCTCCCTCTCTCTTGTTTATTCCTTCTCCATCTCTATGAAGGCACACGGGCCAGCATGGAGTAGAATCTCTCTCCCCCCCCTCTCTCTCTCTCTCTCTCTCTCTCTCTCTCTCTCTCTCTCTCTCTCTCAACCCACCACCACACATATCCTCTCTCTCTTTCCCCTCTCACTCACTCACACTCCCTCTCTCTCTCTTCACCTCGGTGTAGAAACCCACCATGCAGGGTGCAGCTACAAAGTCTCTCTCTATATCACTCCCTATACACAAACACACACCCACACCCCTTTCTCTCCCCACACCCCTCCCTCCCTCTCTATTCCTGGACCGCTCTCTTCCCCACCTCATTGACAAAACCCGCCCCTCTTGCTCTGTGTCGCGGCCAGGCACAACTCGAAGACACATTACATGCTCTCTCTATCTCTCTCTCTCTCTCTCTCTCTCTCTCTCTCTCACACACACACACACTCTCCATACCCTCTCACCCCTCACCCACTCACCCCTGCAATCCAGCTACGTAGCTCTCTCTCTCTCTCTCTCTCTCTCTCTCTCTCTCTCAACACACACACACACACACAATCCCTATCTCCTCTCAATTCCCAATCCCTCTCATACCCTCACGCTCTCTCCTTTCTGCCCCTCGTTCTCATTAAACCTGCACAAAAAATCGTTAAAAAACAGTATATATTGAGGCGGTCCACAGCAGGCAACAAGAGAGGCAATCTCTAAACACCCCTCAAGGCTCCGGTGCTGCTCAATTAGGGCTAGGGCAACCACAAGCAAGAAACATCAACAACAAACACATAGCCAAACAAGTGAAGGGGCACAACCTAGTTATGGTATGCGAACTAGGACGCAAGAAGAGAGATTTTGTCACACCCAAGAAGATGCACCACAAAACACACACAAGAAATCTCACACCAAGACACACACCAAATGGAGCACAAAGAGTTAGAGCAAAGCGAAGAGAGAGGAAGAGAACGAAACTTATGTAATACCTTGTCTGTGATTTGCAAATGAAGATAGTCCGTTATGATGCTATCATAGAGCTTGTACAAAGTTAGCTCAATGCTTAGTGAATGCTAAACATTGCCAACACACACACACACACACACACTGTCTTAGGGTGTGAGAAACCTCTCACCACAATACCCTCTTACAATGGACACAAAATTGGCAATGAAAGCACACTAAAACACTTTCTGAAACAAGATCAAATGATAGAAACTCAAAATACACCAGTCACCTTGAATTCACCAAACCGTACGGCACAAGTAGAAGGACGAAGATTTGAACATCGATTCACGCCTTTGATACACGAAACCTCAATTTATTAATGATAGAGGAACATATACAATAGTGGTTTTGAGATTTTGAACTCACACTCTCTCACTTGCAATATGTAGCTTGAAAACTTCTCTTACACCAAAAGTGAAGCTCACAAAGTGGTTGCTACGTCTAAGTCTCTCCTCATGCATAGAGTATTGGGATGCTATGCAAGATATTGCAGGTTATTTTACAAGAAGGAGAGGGGCCTATTTATAGGTTGGAGACCCTCATTAAGATTATTTGGAAATCCTAAATTACAAGCTAACAAATCAGGATTATGATTTTTCCCGAATATCAAAACATTGCGGGCCTTCTTTGTCTATTTGAGTAATGGATGTGGGCTCAAAAGAGAGCATTATTGATGGTAGATAAAGTGAAAGTAGAGTTTTAAGGAAGGAGAGAGAGAGAGAGAGAAAGAGAGAGAGAGAGAGAGAGAGAGAGAGAGAGAGAGAGAGAGAGAGAGTTAATATGCACATCTCTTAAGGTGAGGTGTCTTTTATGGTTAGGTCAATGGCTATTTTGTGTTTGTATGTTAGTGGTTAGTGTTAGTAATCACTAGAAAGTTAATGATATATTTACATTGGGTAGAATGAGGTGGATGGTTGAAGTAAGATGGTTGAATGAAGTGAAGAAGTCCTTGTGATGGTGAAGCTTGAAGAAGTTTTTTACTTACTTGTGTAGGTTCTCAAAATGGATATCGGTCCTCTTCTTCGTCTTCTCTTCTTCACGCCACCGCTGTCAAGGTTGATTATCGTGATGAAAATGGCAACTCGGCAGTTGAAATTTCTCAATTTTCAGAGGTTAAGCATGGTTTACATGCTGAATTTATGTATATACAGAAGGGGTAAGATGGAATTGTACATAGGAAGTAATAGAGAGAGGCATAGAGATAGTGTATGTACATGTAGAGTTCATATGAGAGCTATGGAAGTAAGAGGGGAGGTTAATGGTGAAGAAGGTGAGAAAAACCATGGAAGGTGTAGGTTTGAGTGAGGGATTGAGAGCAATGAGTGTGTGTGTGTGTGGAAGTGGGAAAGAGGTGAGAGAAGACTATGGGCTACTTGTGAGAAAAGTAGGCAGAGTGGGGTCCACTCAAAAAATCCTATCTCATCGGTGGTAGCTCCAAAAATCATGAAAAACTTTGAGGTGATTATTTAGCTTATGGGCTAAATTTTCTTTGTTGACTACTTCTTCAAATTCTGAGTGGAGATGGGTGCCAAAAATCTCACCAAAAAGCCTGTTTTTTATGCCTGCAAAAGACTTTTTGTAGTCCCCTCCTTTGTTGAATTTGCACAATGCATATAAGAGTGAGCCCCTCCTTTGTCATATCATGATACAAAGCATCCAAGTTCCCTTTATACATGCATGGAGAAGTATTATTGATGAAATAATAAATATATACATGGTGGGACTAGTGTATGGACTATTCATGGATTTTAGTTCAATGAGCACATGGTGTTAGAATAATGAGTATATAATAAGAAAAAATATAGAAGAATTATGAATATGGAAAAATATATTGGAATCATATGATACGATCCCTCGTTTGTATTATTTTGGATGAAAGAAGAAAAGGTATGCAAGTAAATGAAAATAATATAATAAACATGACTAAGAGAGTAGAAATTAATTTTTTGTTTTCACAAGAGTGAGGATAAAAATGTGAAAATGGGATTGTATACATATTGACAAAAAAAAATATACTTATGGTGCAAGAGGATGAAAGAAGGCATAATAAAACACACACCTAGGTATAAATATTTAAATAAAATGCCAAAATAATTATAAAAAAGCTCTATATTTAGGTCATATATACAATGAAATATTTACACACAAGAAAGGCCATAATATACTTTCTTTTTTAATATATTTTATTTTGTTGGCTTAGCTAGCCCATGACTAGCTAATTGAGAGTTTTTAAGGAGATATGGGGAAAGTCTCCTAACTCACATACGCCTATGTACAAATGAAATGGTGGGGATAGCCACAGTGTTTGGGTGATTTGATAGGATGAGGTGGCTCACTAGACAATTTTGAATAGCCAAAAAATGGCTATCACTATTTATATATATATACATATATATAATAAACCCTCTTCCTCTCTCGTTCCCACACACAAACATTCGCGTACGCACTTATAAACACACACACCCTCTTCTTGTCTCGTTCCCACACACACACATTCGCGTACACACATTTGCGTACGCACTTATAAACACACACACCCTCATCACCCACTCTCTCACTAACTCTCTCAATTCGGTAAAATATAACTATCTCTCTCACTCACAAAATTACATACACATACACATAAACACACAGTATGCACACGCATATACGCACCCACAAAAAAAGGTTAAAAAAAACGAAGGGATTTGACATCCACGTCTAACATCAAATGAAAAGAGACGGCCAACTCGCGCAATGCCCACACCAAAACAAGAAAAGATGTCGAAGGCATGGCCGGCCCCGAAAATGATGAATGCGCTACACCAACGCACCAGTGAGGCCTATGGTTTGCTGTCATCTTGTCCATGACCATGACACATATTTTCAAAAATATCCATAGGTTGTCATCATTCTTTTCAATTTTACGTCCAATCTTGTAAAGAACCCCCAATTGCAAATTATCACCTCTCTCTAGGTGATGGCCATAAAGGCCCATCTAGGAGTTTTCATTTTTAAAATTCCCCACGAAAAAGCAATGGTCAACCATCTAGGACCCACCGCCTTGCTTTGTCTCCCCTAATTATGGCCCTAACCTAATCAAAATTCCCTAAATCTAAAGCAACTAGCATCTATAAAAAGGCACTGAGAGGTCACCATCTGGGGGTCAGCACTTGGTGGAATTTTTGGTGGGAGTGATTGGAAACACTTGTATCAAGAGAGAGGGGATTGAGTGTAGCGTTTTGGGAATGAGCACTATGTGAAGAAGCCATGTTTACACCTTGAATCCGATGGTCGCCACACACACACTCACGCTGGAAAAAATCTCTGGATCTATGAGTCACCTCTAAAAAGCGCACTATTAGGCTCACCATCTCTCTCTCTATCTCTCTATCACCATGGTTGCCACCTCGTTGGAAATAATTTTGCTGTAAGTATTGCATGAAAATATTTTTTCCTCACAGCCCAAGGGCTTTTTCATCACTTGGGTCACTCTCTCTCTCTCTCTCTCTCTCTCTCTCTTTCTCTCTCTCTCTCTCTCTCTCTCTCTCTCTCTCTCTCTCTCTCTCTCTCTCTCTCTCTCTCGGTGTGCAAAGTTTTTTTTTAATTTGAATCACCGTTGTCCGCGTCCTAGCCGCTCAAAGCTAGGTGGTGCCCCCTATTCTTTCATCGTGGCCATCTCGGCGTGCATCAGCTCCTAGCGTTTGAGGCCATCGGGGCCTATGTTGCGCTTTGCACTCTTCATTTGGTTCCCTTATTGAGGAAGGCTTCTCGGAAACCTTCAAATTACAATGCTCAAAACAATGCACATCGTCGACCATGGACGAATGGTTGAAAGAATTCTCCAACTAGAGAACGGAGGAGGAGGAGACTGAAGAAGCACTAACAGTGAAGCGGGTCTTTGTTTCTAGGTGGAAGTACTACTGCCAGGCTGTAGTGTCGTCAATTTTCAAGAGGTAAGATCCCCATCTTGTGTTGCTCATGCTAATCGCAAATTGAGAGCATCCGGTGGGAAGGCCATGAAGTGCCATCACTGTTGTCGACCAAGGCACACTATCAATGAATGCCAACAACGAAGGTAGTGAAGGGTCTCAAATCATCTATATCGACATTCAGGGCGAGGAGGTCGTCCATATTAAGGAAGGAAAAAAATCATTAAGAACTCTCTTTCCGAAGGAAACTGCAAACAAAGGGATAGTCTCTACTCCTAAGTGGCCAAAAGAAACCGCTCAAGCCAAAGGAAAGGAAGGGCTAAGCCAGACCAGAAACACATGACCCCAAAGGAAGAAGCACCTGGCCACACGAGTGCTTCAAATTTGGGAAGCTGAGTTATGCCTAGTTTGCCAAAAAGAAGGTCATCTGAGGCAAGGTGGTGGAAGGTCGCCTATCGATTCGCATGGCACATGCAAATATTATTGCCAGTCCATTTCGACAATCTTGAAGTAGAAGTGGTAAGAAGGTTCCCATGCCCTAGGGAGGATCTCATCTTGAAGAAACTGTCCACCACGGGTGAGACCCAGTGGGAGCTACAACTGAATGGAGTGGAGTTCATGCAATACACTGACTACGGTAACTACCTGCAACAATTGTTACTAGCTAAAAGGCTAGGAATAGTCAAACGTGTCTCCATCACCCCGTACGTACTAAGTGACAAATTGAAAGTGGAGCCTACGAAAGGCGACGAACTCCTGTGGATGTGCCGACTCATCAACACCCGCACGGTAAGAGTATAAGTAAGTGCTCCACCTTCTGTGCATCATGGAAAACAGACCAACAGCTTTTCCGTTTAGGTTTTTGCAACACATGCATGTGAATATTTATGTAGATAGGAAAATATTTCACCAACAAAAGATTGTGTATCTATTTGGTGTTGCGGTGCTAAGAGAAATCCTTAGCTCCCCAAACCCTATTATTCTCCCGGTACTAGATTATCACCACTCTTTCAATGTTTTCGTTTTTATATTGTTTTAAATCCATCCACCCAACCCTGTAAAAAGCCGTTATGCGTCGCTGAGTCATTATTTTTATACATAAACAAAACAAAACAAAATTTTTTAATTTTTGGCTCATTGAGTTACTACCATGGCAAGTATCTCTTTACCCACATTCAGTGGAAAGAAGGGAGAAGACATCACGACCGATTTTTTGGATGACTTCGACATTGCTTGTGTGGTTTCCAACAAGGATGGCAATGCCTCACGACTACAAATTTTTCCTCTATTGATGAAAGTAGAGGCCAAGTCTTGGTACAATGCTTTGCCTCAAGCTACCAAGAATGCATGGGATGTATTACGTGCTACCTTTGTAAAGAGGTTTGGTGGAGGGCACAACCGCAGAAAAGTTATGGTAGCTACTGATAGACTTAAAGCAGGGAGGTTTGCTACATTTTTCCACTTATAAATCCAAGTTTGTGGATTTGTGGGAGTGATGGGTTGCCTCACTAGAGGAAGGTGAACAAGCACCTAATTTCCTGAAGAAGAACCGTTTCATTGCTGGATTGTGGTTGCCGCTTAAGGAGAAGGTGAAGGGGAGGTTCCCTGTAACGTATGAGTTGGCAGTAAAAGTAGCCCGCCTTAAAGACAAGAAGCTGCACATGCAAGCAAGAGTCAACAAGTAAGAGGAGTCAAGCTCAGTCCAACTAACCCCAGTGATTGCAATAGCTGCTCATAGAACCCAACCATAAGAGGCATCAAAAGAGCAGCAAGACCTGTTGAGTCACATCACTACTCAGCTTGAAATTTTATCCGTGCATCTGGTGTAGCAAGGGCATGAACTGTCAAAAACCCAGAACAAGGGAGAGGACAGTGAAGGAAAACCCAAGAATACCACTGCTACAATTGCAGGGATGACGGCCATGGCATGTATTACTGCCCACATCTGAGAAGGCAGAACTTCAATAGAGGAGGAAAACAGAACCAGATCTCTCCATCAAGGGAAATACCACCACCACCCAAGAAACCAGGGACGATCCCACCAGTCCAAATCCTTTGCCCACTTGTACAACAACCACCACCACCACAACCTTTCATTCCACCGCTACCTCCACCACCCGTTGTAAACCAAGTGGTGAGTGTTATTAGCCTGGAAGCTAAAGGGAAGGCAAAGGTAGAAGAACCGATCTGAGAGAAGAACAAGGGAAAAGGGAAGGTAGAAGAAGCGGATGCAATGGGAGTGAAGCGTGCCAGGCACAAAGAAGCCTTTCAAAGGGAGGAGAAGATGAAAGGAAAAGGCAATTCTAGCAACCAGGCATCTAAGCCTCGATAAAAGATTGACATTGTGGATTTTTCATTGGGTGAGTATGCTAAACCATATGACCTAGTTCAGGATGTATTGATGCAGGGTCCAAAGATAACTTGTCCCTAATTACTCCATCTTGCACCACGAATGAGAAGACAATGGACAAAGATGGTATGTACAAGAAGATCCAGACCAAGGATAGCTGGGGCTATCTCTCGGAGGGACCTTGACAACATCCTACCAACCATGGACGCCCACATCAAGGGGCAACGCATCTCAAACGTCTACATAGATGGTGGCACACAGATATGCATCTTGAGTGAAAAAATGATGCACCATCTAGGCCTAGAGGTAAGTAGTTCGGCACCATGCCGAGCCAAAATGGCAAATAAAGTCAGAGTAAAATGCATAGGCAATGTGAATGCATTCAAAGTAAAGGCATTCAACACAAAAGTGGAGGTAGATATTTTTGTCATGCCACACAAAGAGGAGGGCTACCCTATTATTCTTGGAAGACCCTGGATCATGGCTATGGAAGCTAAGCAAGACCGGAGTACCGGAATGATTCAAATGAAGGATGCTAAAGGGAAGCCCATATTCTACGACATGAGGACTAGGAAGCAACTCAACATGATTTTAGAGGATTTGGAAGATGAGTCCACCAGTGACTATTGGTCCACCTCAGGAGAAGAGACAACAACAACTGAAGAAAGTGATAGTAGCATCGATTTAATGGGGGTCATACTCAAAGACCCAAAAATATTGACACAATCTGAAGCACCGCCGGCAAACCAAGAGGGACCATCAGGTACGCAATCCTTGATGGATGGATACAAGTAAGCTACATCAAATGCTCTCCAGTGAGTTAACCGTTGAAGAGAGGAAAGAATATGTCTCTATGCTAGGTAATTTCACCACATTATTCATTGATGGTTCTGATAAGATCACATGGATCACAGTGGTCCAACACCGCATAAGACTCAAGGAAGGAAGTAAGCCCGTAGTGCAAAAGCTCAGAAGGCTTGGGGTAATACAACAAGAAGCACTGCTCAAAGAGGTAAGGAATTTGCTACAGGCAGGTTTCATTTACCCCATTGAAGACTCGGAGTGGGTCTCTCTAGTGGTAGTCACACCAAAGAAGAATGGTAAGTGGAGAATCTGTGTAGACTACAAACCTCTCAATGCAGCCACAAAAAGGGATCATTTCCCCCTCCCATTCCAAGATGAAATTCTCAATGAGGTAGCAATTCATGAGTGCTACACAGTATGTGATGGATACTCAGGCTACTTTCAAATTAGTATTGCAAAAGAAGACCAGAAAAAGACAACTGCCATAACACCTTGGAGATGTGATGCCTTTTGGCCTCACCAATGCTTCGGCCACATTCCAACGCTATGTTACTTTTGTCTTCCAGCCATACTTTGGAACGGCAATACGAGTCTTCATAGATGATTTTTGCATCTATAGTTCGCACTCCCTCTATTTGTGCAAAGCTATGATGGCTTGACCAGGCTGCAAACCTTGGGTGGCTAGCTCAAAGTGGATAAGTGTCACATTGGTGAAAGCAAGGTCACTCTCCTTGGCCATCTAATTTCAGCAAAAGGGATTGAGGCTGACCCTCGCAAGATTCAAGCTTTGGTATCTTTGTCATCGCCCACCACAGCTACCCCTAGAGATATCTTCTCATGGAGTGAAGAAAATGAGCAACGGTTTACCAAAGTGAAACAAATCCTGGCCACACTTCCCACCATTTCACCCCCCAGATGGGGCGAGCCATTTTATGTGAACCTCAGTGTAGGAAGTGATACACTTGGAGCCGTACTAATGCAAAAGGACCCCCAAACCTCTTTCATGCGTCCTATCTACTTCTCTAGTCATGTCATGACCCCATCAAAAAAAGGATTCAGCACAGTAGAGCACATGCTCACATTAATGTTTGCCACTACAAAGTTCCACTCTTATCTGTTGCCTAGACCCTTTGTAATTCTGACAATGGAGGAGGTCTTTTCGTATGTTATGCGACACATGGATGTCTCATATAGGATCTCTAAGTGGCTTGTTAGATTACAAGAGTTTGACTACACCATGTAGGTAGAAAACTCCACCAGGGCTAGTCTAGCAGGTATTCTTACTCATCATCACTATGAGAAGAATTTGAAGGTCAACCCGGAAGGTAAAGAAGGGACACCAATGGTAGAAAGTCCTAAGCTAGAAAGAGCTCACTCTCTTTTCTTTGATGGAGCATACAAAAGAATAGTTGACTAGTCTATAGTTGGCATCATCATTTTCAATGAGCAAAGGGAGAAAGTATTCTCCATTGGGTAGTTGTTACACTCCCACTCCAACAATGAAGTAGAGTACACGGCTTTAATAGTGTATTTTGCAAGGGATTCAATGCCTAAATGTGTTTGGCGATGCTATACTTTTGATAAAGCGGGTAAATGGAACTTGGGTTTGTAAAAATCAGGTTTTACTTGTCCAGTTATGCCAGGTTAAGGATCTTATAAGAAAGTTTAAAGCAGTGAAATTATTTCATGTCCCTGGGGAAAAAAATTAGGAGGCAGATGCTCTAGCCAAGGAAAGAATACATAACGTTCCCATAGGAGCAATTAAACTAAAACTTCCCCTCTTTCAAGGTAGTGATGCTATGCCTGATATCATCAGCTTCTTAGACACAGGAGAATGTCCTAAAGGGGACACTAAGGGCCAGAAACAATGGCCAGTCAGGAAGGCTACAAGATACCCCCTTGTAAACAACAACTTATATTGCAAAGGCAAAGACTAGATTCTCAGGCGAGTACCAACCTCCAGTGAGATCATGGAGGTAATCTCAAGTTGCCATGATGGTGTCTGCGGTGGTCATTTTGCTTTAGATATCACCATTAGGAAGATTCTACAGGCAATATTCTCTTGGCCTAGTCTAAACAGGGATGTGCATCATTGGTGTAAAACATGTAATTCATGTCAAGTGTCCAGTGATCGTACACTAACCTATGAGCCACAGACTCGGATCATCTCATATGGTCCGTTTGAAAAGTGGGGAATAGATGCCATTGATCCTCTACCAAGGGCCCAATCACGTAAACTATACATTCTAGTTGGTGTAGACTACATGACCCAATGGGCAGAAGCAGTGGCCACCACATGCATTACAGCCCAAGAGGTGGCAACGTTCATATTTGAGCACATTTGTTGCGGTTTTGGCACTCCACTAGAGATAATATCTGATAGGGG
This sequence comes from Adiantum capillus-veneris, assembly GCF_014529385.1. NCBI lineage: Eukaryota > Viridiplantae > Streptophyta > Polypodiopsida > Polypodiales > Pteridaceae > Adiantum > Adiantum capillus-veneris. The sequence continues at coordinate 74,623,111 of NC_140959.1, forward strand.
CTAGGTTTTAGAGGCGACTTGGTGAGAGAACTGATGAAAAAGTTAGGCATTACACACCGACATTCCACACCATACTATCCACAGTGCAATGGCCTAGTGAAAAAGGTAAACGGCATGATCTATAAAATAATCAGAAAGTAGGTGAATAACCACACAGGTGACTGGGATAGACATCTCATGGCCGCTCTATGGGCCTACAGAATGACATTCCAAACATCACTCGGGTTCACCCCTTTCCATCTAGTCTATGGAAAGGAGGCCATTCTACCCATCGAGGTACAAATAGCCAGCTTGCGAGTCATGGCTAGCCAGTTACATTTCCCAATTGTCAATCTCCGCAACCACATCTTGGATCTGGAAAGGCTCCAATTAGATAGGGAAGATGCAATCAATCCATATGCAGCACAAGCAGAGCGACGCCGACTCACCTTCAATCAAGGGTTTAAGAAAAAGTTCTTGGAAAAAGGCATGTTAGTATTGAGATACGACAACAAATTTGACACTAGGAAAGATAAGAAATTTCAACCCATATGGGAAGGGCCATTCATTGTCAAAAGGTGCTACGCAAACAACAGTTATTACAAGTTGATGGAAGTAGATGGGAGAATTCACAATACTATAGTCAATGGATGGAGGCTCAAGAGGTATTTCTAAGGTTGACCCAGATACTCCAGAGGAGCGAGAACCCTCCAACTCCGCTGCTAAAGAATCAAAAGTAGGGCTAGAAGCATGAATGCCTCTAGCTAGACCGGAGGGCTAATGACGGCTAGTTTTTGAAACCGTGGCCGCAAGAACCAAGTCCAATCAGGGAGGAGCACATTATCGGGAAAAATGATAAAAAGTTGTTTCTTTTTAACAATCACCACCCCCCTCTATGCTTGGCCACGGTGGGCTGCCCCTTAGTTTAGCCATTGATCCATTATCACCAGAGGACAAAGCTCTCTCTCTCTCTCTCTCCCCCCCGCTCGGCTCTGCCAACCCACCATCTATATCTTATCTTTACCCCTGTGTTACCTAGCCCAATGGGAACATACAACAAGCCTACTCTTGCTTTCTTCCACTGGCAGGCTGCCATGCATTGACAAGAGTCAAACTCTCTCTCTTGCATTATTCATACACACACACACACACACACACACTTTCACATTTTTTTCCTCTCTCTCTCTCTCTCTCTCTCTCTCTCTCTCCCGTCTTGTCCATACTCTCTTGTCCCTCTCTCTATCTTTCCCTCTTCTTTGCCAACCAAAGCGGGGCACCGCCATGCAAACTAAGTAGCCACCACACACTCCCTCTCCCCCTCATCTATCTCTCCCTCCCTCTCTCTCTCATTAATTCCCTCTCCATCTCTATGAAGGCATGCGGGCCAGCATGGAGTAAAATATATATATATATATATCTCTTAACCCACCACAACTCTATGTTGGCGAGGCACAACCCAAATACGCACTACATGCTCTCTCTCTCTCTCTCTCTCTCTCTCTCTCTCTCTCTCTCTCTCTCTCTCTCTCTCTCTCTCTCTCTCTCACACACACACACACACACACACACACACACTCCCCATCCCCTCACAATCCCCATCCCCTCTCACCCATCACCCACTCACCCCCAAAATGCAGCTACATTTCTCTCTCTCTCTCTCTCTCTCTCTCTCTCTCTCTCTCTCTCTCTCTCTCTCTCTCTCTCTCTTTTTCAACAGGCCCAAAGCCGCATTACATGCTCTCTATCTCTCTCTCTCAACACACACACACACAATCCCCATCCCCTCTCATACCCTCATGCTCTCTCCTTCCCCCCCCTCGTTCTCTGTAAACCTCCACAAGAAATTGTAAAAAAATGGATATATATATATATATATAGATATATGTATGTATGTATGTATAATAAACCCTCTTTCTCTCTCATTCCCATACACACATTCACGTATGCACTTACACACATACACACCCACATAAACACACAGTACATGCACACATATACGCACCCACAAGAAAAAGGTAAAAAAAATCAAGGGATTCCACATCGAAGAGACGGCCAACTCCCGTGATGCCTACACCGAAACAAGAAAAGACACCGAAGGCATGCCCAGACTAGCCCTGAAAATGACGAAGGCGCTACAACAACGCACCAACGAGGCCCGCCGTGCGCCGTCATCTCTTCCATGATGCATATTTTTAGTAATATCCGTAGGTTGTCATCATTTTTTTCAATTTTACACCAAATCTTGTAAAAAACCCCAATTGTAAATTATCACCTCTCTCTAGGTGATGGTCACAAAGGCCCACCTAGGAGTTTTCATTTTTTAAATTCCCCACGACAAAGCAAGGTTCAACCATCTAAGACCCACCGCCTTGCTTTGTCTGCCCTGATTGTTAGGAAATAAGACGTAGCTAAATAGATAATTGAGTAGATTACTTAATTAAGAAAGACAGATTTACATACACGAGATTATAGAGTAGAGAGAGAGAGAGAGAGTACACACGATATACGTGGTTCACCCAATGTGGGCTACGTCCACGGGAAAGTAGCCACTCAATGGCTTTAGTACTTCAAAACAAGAAGTAATTTACAAAGGGATTATACCCTTAATGGAGCTCCCGCCTTGCTTCACTCTCACCACCTCACACTCACCTTGTTGCATCAACTTCACACTATGAAATGTGTGTAGAAATGACCTCCTTTTATAGGCCAAAAGGGCTGCCCTCTCTTATGAGAGACAGCCATGTGTAGCCGCCCTTGTGGGAATAAGTCCAAATCGGACCCTCCAATCCGCCCATGTGTGGCCGCCCTTGAGAAGACAAGTCCGCTTTTGAATTTGGCCACCGGCCATTGAATTCGGCCACCGGCCATTGACTTCCGACCACCGGCCACCGGCCATTGACTTCCGACCACCGGCCATCGGCCATTGACTACCGGCCACCGGCCAACCGACCGGTTGTTTTCCGACCACTTTCCGGCCGCCGTCCGGCCATAATATTCCGGCGAAAAAGAATATTCCGGCGAAAAAAAAGTCTCGGGGGCCTCCGCCCCCGAGGCCTTTAAAGTTGCCCCTGATTCTTGTCCGTGAAAATTTTGGTTTCCGGTGAGTGATTTTCCTTCACGCACAATGGCTTCTCCTCATAATGGGGGCCTTACAAATTTGCGCTTTTACCACTGAAAATTACAAGGGTAAATCGGGCTCCATACTTAACAATCTCCCACTTGGAGACTGATCTCCAAACCAAACCTGTGAGTGCTTTCCATTCTGGCTTCTTATCCTTGAATGCCGATTGAAGATGAGCAAAAGCTCAACTTCTCCTTGTTGACCACCTTTGTAAACATGTCTGCAGGATTTTCACTTGTATGCACCTTTCCTAGCTTTAGTTGTCCCTCTTCCAAAAGAGTGCGTATGAAGTGATATCTCACCTCAATGTGCTTTGTCCTTGAATGAAAGGCTGAGTTCTTCGCAAGATGGATAGCGCTTTGGCTATCACTGTACAAGACACAATTGTCTTGTTTGAATCCAAGCTCTTCTAAGAATCTGTGAAGCCACAGAATTTCTTTGCTTGCCTCCGTCATTGCTACATACTCTGCTTCCGTGGTAGAAAGTGAAACCACTTTCTGCAGCTTTGAAGCCCAGCTTACTGCTGTGCCTCCAACCGTGAACACATAGCCAGTAGTGCTCCTTCGAGTATCTTTGTCACCTGCCATATCTGCATCAGCATACCCTTCTAGAAAAATATCAGTTCCTCCAAAATACAAAGCATTTGTTGTTGTCCCTTTTAGATACCTAAGTATCCACTTCACAGCTTGCCAATGCTCTTTACCTGGGTTGTCCATGAACCTACTCACAACTCCCACTGCATGTGCAATGTCTGGCCTTGTCCAGACCATAGCATACATTAGAGAACCTACCGCTGCAGCATATGGAACTTTAGACATATAGGCTATCTCCTCTTGTGTCTTTGGACACATATCCTTCGTTAGTTTAAAATGACCAGCCAAAGGTGTAGAAACTGGTTTTGCATTTTGCATTGCAAACCTTTCTAGTACCTTCTTGATGTAATCTTCTTGAGATAGCTTTATTGTTTTCTTCGTCCTGTCCCTTGATATTTTCATACCAAGTATCCTCTTTGCAGCACCTAAATCTTTCATTGAAAAAGATTTGGACAGCTTCTCTTTTAGGTCTTTGATGTCCTGCATGTTAGCACTTGCAATCAACATGTCATCAACATACAACATTAGGATGATGAATTTCCCATCTCCCAAATTCTTCGTGTAGACGCAGTGATCCGAGTTTCATCTTGTGAATCCATGATCCAACATCCATCGATCAAACTTCAAGTACCATTGTCTTGATGCTTGCTTTAAACCATACAAGCTCTTCTTTAATCTGCAAACCATTTTCTGCTTACCTTTTACTTCATACCCCTTTGGTTGAAGCATGTAGATTTCCTCCTCTAAGTCACCGTGAGGGAATGCCGTATTTACATCCATTTGCTCGAGATTTAGATCATGAGCAGCCACAAGGCTTAAGACAAGCCTAATTGAGTTCATTTTTACAACAGGAGAAAATATTTCATTGAAATCAATACCTTTCTTTTGAGAAAAACCTTTTACCACAAGCCTAGACTTGTACCTTTTCTTCCCACCTTCTTCTTCCTTTATCTTGTACACCCATTTGTTTTGAAGTGCCCGCTTACCTTTAGGCAACTCAACCAACTCCCATGTTTGGTTGTGATGTAGTGAGTCCATCTCCACTTGCATGCTCTTCGTCCATTCTTCTTTGGATTCATGTTGCATAGCTTCTTCATATGATTCCGGCTTTCCAGAATCTGAGATCAAGAGATGGTTGAAGGAAGGAACAAACCTTTCTGGAGGTCTACTTGCTCTTGTAGATCTTCGGGGAATAGGTTGAGGCTCCTCATTTGGTTGACGTTGTTGCACATTGTCACCGTTTGCAGTCCTTGAGTCTTCACTGTCCTCAAGCTCCATGTACTCATCACCTGTTTCTTTTGTTTGTTTTCTTTCCAAGTAATCTTTGTACATATTTTGTTCGTTAAAAATTACATCCCTACTCCTTAAGATTTTACCATCTTCAGGATTCCATAGGCGATACCCAAAGTCTCCTTCTCCATAGCCAATGAAGAAACACTTTTTGGACTTTGCATCTAACTTTGATCTTAGGCTTCTATCTATGTGCATGAAAGCCTCACACCCAAACACTTTGAGAAATGCATAATTCACCGGTTTACCTGTCCATGCCTCTTCTGGAACTCCCCCATCCAATGCCGTTGAGGGTGACCGATTGATTAAGTACACAGACGTACTTACAGCTTCTGCCCAAAGTTCAAGTGGTAGGCCTGCATGTAGCCGCATGCTTCGTGCTCGTTCCATGATTGTCCTGTTCATCCTTTCCGAAATCCCATTTTGTTGAGGTGTCCTTGGGGTTGTCCTTTTCCTCCGAATGCCATTGCTAGCACAAAAGCTTTCAAAAGCTTGGCTGCAATATTCGCCTCCATTGTCGGATCTGAGGCATTTAACCTTGGTACCTGTTTCATTCTCCACAAAGGCTTTCCACCTTTGAAATATGGAAAATACATCGGATTTATTCTTCATGACATAAACCCATGTTTTTCTAGTCGCATCGTCTATGAATGTTACATAGTACAATGAGCCACCAAGTGATGGTGTACTTGCAGGACCCCAAACATCAGAATGAACCAACTCAAGTTTTTTATTCTTTCTTTCATTTCCTGATTTTTGAAATTTTACCCTCTTTTGTTTACCATAAACACAATCTTCACAGAACTCTAAGTCCACTTCTTTCAAACCTGGTAGAAGCTTCTTTGTTTGAAGGATTTGCATTCCTTTGGCACTCATATGCCCAAGTCGGTAGTGCCACACCACACTGTCAACTTCTGTAGTTGCTGCACAAGCTGAAGGTTGCGTGCTAACAGTACACAAGTAAAGTGTACCGACTTTTTCACCCTTGGCAACCACCAAAGATCCCTTTGAGATCTTCCACCGTTTGCCGAATGCAATGTTGTGACCTTCATCGTCCAATTGTCCTGTAGAGATCAAATTTTTGCGAAGAGAAGGAACATGCCTAACATCTTTAAGCTTCCATTCATTTCCGTTAGCAGTTTTGACAGAAACTGTACCCTTGCCGACAATCTCACAAGCTTCATCATCTCCCAAGTATACATACCCAAAATTACCTTTAGTGTAGTCTTGGAAATGTTTCTTGTGTGGTGTCGCATGGAATGAAGCCCCGGAATCTACTATCCAGGAATTAGACACATTGTCTAATGAGAGAATTAGAGCATCTTGCTCTACTTTACCTGCCACATTGGCCTCCGATGTTGGCTTGTTGTCTTGAGACTCTGTCTCCTTCTTCTTCTTGGACCAGCAATCCTTCTTGACGTGGCCTTTCTTGCCGCAGTTCCAACATTCAAGAACTGACTTTGTGCGTGACTTGCTCCGCCTTGAGCGATCACGACCCTTTTGGTTTTTGAACCTCTCCTTAGGCCTTCCTCTTGTTTCCACTGATAGTGCAGCACTTGATGATTCTCCTGTGCTTCTCCTTCGCATTTCCTCGCTTAGGAGAACACCCACAACATCATCAAACTTAAGAGTATTTGTGCCAGAGATAGAATTACTTACAGCCATCACAAGGCTGTCCCAACTATCCGGTAGAGATGATAGTATAAGGAGAGCTCGTACTTCGTCATCGAAATTGATTTTCACTGATCGAAGTTGACTTATGTTTGTGTTAAAGTCATTTAGGTGTTCTGCAACTGAACCATTCTCTGACATCTTTAGATTGAACAAGCGCTTCATAAGAAATACCTTATTGGATGCCGATGGTTTCTCGTAGAAGTCGTCAAGTGACTTCATCAAGTCCTCCGTGGTCTTCATCTCCGAAACATTGAAGGCCACCGTTGACGCCAAGCTTAACCGGATTGTTCCCAGTGCCTTTCGATCAAGGACAATCCATGCTTCATCTGCCATTGTTGCGGGCTTCTTCGCAAGACCGCCTAGTGGCAAATAGAGGTCCTTCTGGTAGAGATACTCTTCAATCTGCATCTTCCAATGTTGGTAGTTTTTGCCATTGAACTTCTCAATCTTGAGCTTCCCTTCCTCCGCCATAACTCCCACTCAATTCAAGGAATCCTTTCCTTGAGATAATTTAGCTACGAGCAAACCTTGCTCTGATACCAGTTGTTAGGAAATAAGACGTAGCTAAATAGATAATTGAGTAGATTACTTAATTAAGAAAGACAGATTTACATACACGAGATTATAGAGTAGAGAGAGAGAGAGAGAGTACACACGATATACGTGGTTCACCCAATGTGGGCTACGTCCACGGGAAAGTAGCCACTCAATGGCTTTAGTACTTCAAAACAAGAAGTAATTTACAAAGGGATTATACCCTTAATGGAGCTCCCGCCTTGCTTCACTCTCACCACCTCACACTCACCTTGTTGCATCAACTTCACACTATGAAATGTGTGTAGAAATGACCTCCTTTTATAGGCCAAAAGGGCTGCCCTCTCTTATGAGAGACAGCCATGTGTAGCCGCCCTTGTGGGAATAAGTCCAAATCGGACCCTCCAATCCGCCCATGTGTGGCCGCCCTTGAGAAGACAAGTCCGCTTTTGAATTCGGCCACCGGCCATTGAATTCGGCCACCGGCCACCGGCCATTGACTTCCGACCACCGGCCACCGGCCATTGACTTCCGACCACCGGCCATCGGCCATTGACTACCGGCCACCGGCCAACCGACCGGTTGTTTTCCGACCACTTTCCGACCGCCGTCCGGCCATAATATTCCGGCGAAAAAGAATATTCCGGGGATTGTGTGTGTGTGTGTGTGTGTGTGTGTGTGTGTGTGTGTGTGAGAGAGAGAGAGAGAGAGAGAGAGAGCATGTAGTGCGTATTTGGGTTGTGCCTCGCCAACATAGAGTTGTGGTGGGTTAAGAGAGAGAGATATATATATATTCTACTCCATGCTGGCCCGCATGCCTTCATAGAGATGGAGAGGGAATTAATGAGAGAGAGAGGGAGGGAGAGATAGATGAGGGGGAGAGGGAGTGTGTGGTGGCTACTTAGTTTGCATGGCGGTGCCCCGCTTTGGTTGGCAAAGAAGAGGGAAAGATAGAGAGAGGGACAAGAGAGTATGGACAAGACGGGAGAGAGAGAGAGAGAGAGAGAGAGAGAGAGAGAGGAAAAAAATGTGAAAGTGTGTGTGTGTGTGTGTGTGTGTGTGTATGAATAATGCAAGAGAGAGAGTTTGACTCTTGTCAATGCATGGCAGCCTGCCAGTGGAAGAAAGCAAGAGTAGGCTTGTTGTATGTTCCCATTGGGCTAGGTAACACAGGGGTAAAGATAAGATATAGATGGTGGGTTGGCAGAGCCGAGCGGGGGGGAGAGAGAGAGAGAGAGAGCTTTGTCCTCTGGTGATAATGGATCAATGGCTAAACTAAGGGGCAGCCCACCGTGGCCAAGCATAGAGGGGGGTGGTGATTGTTAAAAAGAAACAACTTTTTATCATTTTTCCCGATAATGTGCTCCTCCCTGATTGGACTTGGTTCTTGCGGCCACGGTTTCAAAAACTAGCCATCATTAGCCCTCCGGTCTAGCTAGAGGCATTCATGCTTCTAGCCCTACTTTTGATTCTTTAGCAGCGGAGTTGGAGGGTTCTCGCTCCTCTGGAGTATCTGGGTCAACCTTAGAAATACCTCTTGAGCCTCCATCCATTGACTATAGTATTGTGAATTCTCCCATCTGCTTCCATCAACTTGTAATAACTGTTGTTTGCATAGCACCTTTTGACAATGAATGGCCCTTCCCATATGGGTTGAAATTTCTTATCTTTCCTAGTGTCAAATTTGTTGTCGTATCTCAATACTAACATGCCTTTTTCCAAGAACTTTTTCTTAAACCCTTGATTGAAGGTGAGTCGGCGTCGCTCTGCTTGTGCTGCATACGGATTGATTGCATCTTCCCTATCTAATTGGAGCCTTTCCAGATCCAAGATGTGGTTGCGGAGATTGACAATTGGGAAATGTAACTGGCTAGCCATGACTCGCAAGCTGGCTATTTGTACCTCGATGGGTAGAATGGCCTCCTTTCCATAGACTAGATGGAAAGGGGTGAACCCGAGTGATGTTTGGAATGTCATTCTGTAGGCCCATAGAGCGGCCATGAGATGTCTATCCCAGTCACCTGTGTGGTTATTCACCTACTTTCTGATTATTTTATAGATCATGCCGTTTACCTTTTTCACTAGGCCATTGCACTGTGGATAGTATGGTGTGGAATGTCGGTGTGTAATGCCTAACTTTTTCATCAGTTCTCTCACCAAGTCGCCTCTAAAACCTAGCCCCTACCAGATATTATCTCTAGTGGAGTGCCAAAACCGCAACAAATGTGCTCAAATATGAACGTTGCCACCTCTTGGGCTGTAATGCATGTGGTGGCCACTGCTTCTGCCCATTGGGTCATGTAGTCTACACCAACTAGAATGTATAGTTTACGTGATTGGGCCCTTGGTAGAGGATCAATGGCATCTATTCCCCACTTTTCAAACGGACCATATGAGATGATCCGAGTCTGTGGCTCATAGGTTAGTGTACGATCACTGGACACTTGACATGAATTACATGTTTTACACCAATGATGCACATCCCTGTTTAGACTAGGCCAAGAGAATCACTCACCGGAAACCAAAATTTTCACGCACGATGGCTTCTCCTCATAATGGGGGCCTTACAAATTTGCGCTTTTACCACTGAAAATTACAAGGGTAAATCGGGCTCCATACTTAACAATGATTAGGGCCCTAACCTAATCCGATTACCCTAAACCTAAAGCAGCTAGCACCTGTTAAAAGGCACTGAGAGGTCACCATTTGGGGGTCAACACTTGGTGGCATTTTTGGTGGGAGGGATTGGCAACACTTGTATCAAGAGAGAGGGAATTTAGTGTAGCATTTTGGGAATGAGAACTATGTGAAGAATCCATGTTTACACTTTGACTCTGATGGTCGCCACACACACACTCACGCTAGCATAAATCTTTGGGTCTATGAGTCACCTCTAGAGAATGCATTATTAGGCTCACCATCTCTCTCTCTATCTCTCTATCACCATGGTTGCCATCTTGACGAAAATAAGTTTGCTGTAAATATTGCATGAAAATAGTTTTTCCTCACACCCCGAGGGCTTTTTCATCACCTGCATCTCTCTCTCTCTCTCTCTCTCTCTCTGTGTGCAAAGTTTTGTATTACTTTGAATCACCGTTGTCCATGTCCGAGCCGCTCAAAGCTAGGTGGTGCCCCCTGTTCATTTCACCGTGGTCAGCTCAGCGTGCATCGGCTCCTGGTGTTTGAGGCCGTCGAGGTTCGTGTCGTGATTTTCCAACTCAAAGAGAGGTAGGCTTTATGGATCAAGTCACAAAGATTCCATTGCATGTAGAGAACACATGCATGATAGTGTCGAGAGCACCAAGAGTTCTAGATCCTAGGATTAGAGGGAGTTACTTGTCGGAACCAAAGCCTATGCGAGGTGGCTTTATGGCCATTACAGGGTCATCCATGCCACACCCTACCAAGCAAGGGGTTCCCGGTGTGACTACAAGAGACATACCAAGAATTATATCTAGAACACCAGCACCTACAATGTATTAGGAAGTTTTCCTAGGAGATCCAGGAGTGATGAGATATGTCGCTAAGCCGAGGCCCACTTGTCCATCTCAAGTCATAAAATGCATGGCATGAAAGTGTAATGGATCAAGGGATCCCCATGCGCATTTTTCATCATTTAAACAAATGTTGAAAGTTGAACACGTCATAAATTTCCACCGAAGGTTTTGGATTAACTTTGGAAGGCATCGCCTTACATGGTTGCAACATTTGAAAAAGGAAGATTGTGGAAACATAGAAATGCTTGAGAGATGTTGCCATGAGAGAAACCCCAAGAGGACTGCCAATCTCAAGGGGTTCACCGTTCAATATCCCACTATATATTGTGAGTTAGTGGGGTATTAAAAAAACCCCTCTTTTAACATGTCTAAATAAATCAAATGACCCCTTATTGTAGGAATTTTTCCCCAAAATTGAATATAATAACCTCTTATTTTAACACTAGGTTGGTAACCTAACAACACATAAAAGTGTCCTTTCAGGGTTTTGAAAAAAACCTCCAAAACCATAGTAGATCCACTCATTTTGTAAAATCCTTTAATGAGGTTATAGTTCAAGGCCTACTACACATGTAAAAATAAGAAACTTGTAAAATTTCTCATCTTTTGGTCACACCAAGCCTCCAAAGTTGATGGACCGGTACATTTTCATCAAAATAGTCATTTCTTGCGTTTTGTTGCATAAAAATAAGATTAGGGATTTTTGTAGGACTTGAGATAAATTCCCTAGTTAACTTCAATGGGTTGGTGATCAGAACATATGATTGCTTCTCACTCACTATTTTCTGTTTTTCCAAAATAAATAGGTACAAAAAAGTTGAATTTTCACCATTCTGCAAACCTATCATCAAAGTTTCTATAACCACACTCAATACAAATAATATATGCATGTTTTCTTAGTTCCCTATTGTCCTTTAGGTTCATAAGGAGCCATGGAGCATGTCAAAAGAATAATACATCTCTTACCAAGGGGAATCTTGGGGACAAAGATGAAGTGCTAAATACAGCAAACATGAAAAAACTGGGTTCAACATTATGAGTTGTAGAATCCCATAGAAACTATTGAATATCTATCCAAATTTGATCCTTATGACTAGATATGGTTACTACCTACAAAATGCATGTAGTTGTCACAAGAAACTAACAATATTGAAAAAGCTATACTTGATATACTAGAATGTTTCGTTTTCTTCTAAAATTGAAAAAATCAACCATCGTTGTCTACTATGCAAAATAGGGTATTAGGTGCCCCAAAACTCAAGGAATATTAGCTTTATGTTACAATATGCAACATAGAAAATCAAAACTGCATTTGGATATCATGAAAGTCACCAGAAAAATCATAGAAGAGCTAAAATTGGCTAAAAAACAGGATTTGACAATTTTTGTAATTTGGTCATAACTTACAACTTTAACATTTATTTCTCCCTAGAAGCATCAAGACATGTTGAGGACTACTAAAGATAGTTCTCTAGCATTATAGACCTCACAAACATGAATTCTATAGTGGTATAGTTGCAAAAAGTTGAAAAAAGCCAAAAACATGACCCGTTTTTTCACACAGTTTAGGTTGTGAAATGTTGTGCAAAGACAAGGTTAAAGATGGAATTGATATTCCAAAAAAATTTCGAGTTTTTTTCAGCTCATGAGACAACTTTCTAGACCGATAGCACCTCAAAATCCATTTTGAAACTCTTGACATAATTCAAGGGAAATGGTCACTTAACAGGACATAAAAGTGTCCCAGGACATAAAAGTGTCCCATTACCAACTTAGTGTTAATGCATCTCTATTAACTTGCCTAATCTTTTTGTATTTTAAAAACCCTCTTTTTAAACTCACGTTATACATTAACATGATTACATAGTGCACCCCCTGAGCCACCAAGTCAGTGTTATTCCTTGAATGGATCAATAATAAACACCTCAAGAAGGAACTTGCACTTCAAAAAGGATCACCAAGGAGAACTACCACGGGGTGTTGTTCATTGAATGGATCAAGAATAAACACCTCACAAAGGACTGGAAGAATAAACACCTCTCAAAGGACCTGTAGTTCACAAAGTGTGCGATTTAGATGAGGTCATGAGAGAAGCTATCTATTCAGTAGAGACAATTGCAAAATCTACAAAGAAGTATCACATGATGCGAATACTACCTCAAATGATTCATGTTAAATTGCTAGTGGCAAGCATGACAACATTGTAGCAGCAACTAATGAATATTGATCAACTTGTAGATGATCTTATGAGGAGAATGAATTAGTGTTGAGAATCCAAAACCAAAGAGTACCACCCTTGAGATGCTGCTTGACATGTGGAGACAATCATCCGACACAGTAGTAATCTATGTTGCCACAATCATGTACCCTCAACAGAAATGGTGTGCCATTTAGAATAAGTGGACAAATCATACCATTAAGGAATGCTACTACAACAACGTCAAGTTAGGGAGAGGCCCTATTATCCCAACCTTCAATACCATTCTAATCCACCAATGAATCCTCAGTATCAACAAAATAGTCTAGCACCACCACCATCGAGATATGTATCAAGATCACCAAATCTCTAGTAGAGCCAAGAGTTGAACGGCTAGGATTGGTGTTGGGGTACCAACTACCACTTTTACACGAAGGCCAAGTAGCTATGAGGTGTGTGTATCTGGACCAATACCCATAAGAGAATGCTTTAGTGCCAGTACAATTCTATTAGGAAGAGGAAATCTATGGGTACCACCATGCATACGATTCTAACCCACTAGTGATTATGGAGTCATATGACCATGAGAATATTGCTTCATCCTCGAGTAATCCATAGTCAAGAATAAGTAGTGTATCTCCAAGTGAAGAGTCTACGTCGAGTCAAGGAACACTAATGTTCATAGCCAATCAAGGAGAAGCTAAGAAAAACACATATCCCTAAGGGCCATATGCCCAGTAACCAAGACAACAAAGACCTCTAGGACCTTGTTTCAAGTGTCAAGGAGACCATTTGGCTAGGAATTGCCCAACCAACCAAGCTAATGATGCAAACAATGTTCTGAATGTGACTTGTATTGATTGTGGACAAAAACATTTTTACTAGGATTTTCCTCAGAACCCAAATAAGGAAGGAAAATTAGCAACAAACATTATAGAGGTCATACCCTCTTCAAGTGGTTCTAATTTAGATGTGAAAGTTCCATTGAAGGTGGTAAGGAGAGTGCAAGCAAAGCAGAAAGCGACGAGTGAGTGAAATAGTGGTGAATCTAAAAATCAATGAGTGTGAAATCTACAAGGAAAGCTACAACGTATAGAGTTAGAGCCCAATATCATCAAAAGTTAAAGGATGTTACAACTAAAGTTATCACAAGCTAGAGAGCAATTACAGCAATCAACAAGATCTTCATCTAGTGTCATACTACAAGAAATGCCCAAAACTGAACAAAATCCAAGTAGAGTACAACTAAGTTAAAGGATGTTTAAACTAAGTTATCACAAGCTAGAGAGCAATTACAGCAATCAACAAGATCTTCCTCTAATGTCATACTAGAAGAAATACCCAAAATTGAACAAAATCCAAGCAGAGTACAGCCAAAAGATGCTAGTTCTGGAGGTTTGGTCTTAATTAATAAAAAGGTTGAGCCATTGGAAGCAATTCTAAAGGCATATCAAGCGAGAATAGACAATCACTAGACTATGGATAACTTATCCTAATGCAAAGATGGAAAAGTTGAGGTTGGAGATATGCAGAAATATGATTAAGACTACTCACGTGCTTACAAGATCTGCACCATCCGTGCGAGCCCAAGCTAGGATGATCCACCTCTTGATTCTAAAGAAGAGTGTGAGAAATCATTTCAGAAATTGAAGGAGGCATTGATATCAGCACCTATCCTTAAGGCACCAGATTGGAATAAGATATTCCATGTGCATGTTGATGTCTTTGCATTTGCCATTGGATGTATATTGACACATCTTGAAGAAGGCAATATGAATTTCCCAATTTTCTATGCGAGTCTTCAATTAAATAGTCCTTAACAAAATTACACAGCGAGTGAAAGGGAAGGATTGGGAATGGTCTATGTGGTGAAGAAATTCATGCATTTTCTCCTTTCAAATAAATTCGTTTTCTTTGTTGATCTTCAAGCATTACATTATATCTTGTTAAGAAGCCACACAACTATCTAACTAGAATTTGATTTCCCAGTCGTGGCGAAGAGGGTACTACCCATCAAAGGGTTGCTTGCATTTTTCGACTTGTAAACTATGAGAATCCTACGGCAATTGAAGATGATTTGACACATGCATATCTCTTTAACATTGAGATGGTACCTAGATCAAGCAAGAGCATAATTCCAATTAATCATAGGATAGTTGACACTAGATCAGAAGAAAATGGCTATTAGAAAATTGGTTGAGCAAAGCAATCCTTTTCAAGTGCTTAGAGGGATATTGTATCACATAGGCTTTTATGGCGTATTAAGGTTATGTATACAAGCCTCTGATATCCATTTATACTTAATGGAAGCACATGCCACTATGGGCTACGTACACCATAGGAAGGCTTGTACCTACTAAAATTTGAGAGTTTTATGGCTTAGCAATATTTAATGCCCACATGTATGTTAAGGATTGTTTAGCTAGACCCCTTATAGAACATGCTACATTGTTTCAAGTGACCATAGCACCTCATTGGAGTAGGTACTTTGTAAATTTTTTAAACCAAGTTTCCTTTCCATCATATATGTCAAAAACAAAAGCGATCCAAATAGAAGAAAAATTATATGAGTTGATCGTCAATCAAATGTATAAGTGCTGTAAAGATAATCAACGTAAACTTTTTGTATCAAAAAGAGAATACTTGCTTATTTGGTAAGCAGCACATCCACGGCAAGCAAGAGGTCAATTTTTTGGTGAAAAATACAATTAAATATATAACGTTTGTCAAAATATGGTGGCCAACACTCTTCATGGATGATGAACAATATGTGAAGAGATGCGATGAATGCTAAAGAACAAAAATTCCACTTAAGAAGGATAAAATGCCTATGAGATCAATGATGGGAGTACGTGCATTTGCAAAGTGGGGCTTAGACTTTGTAGGTCCTATAGCACCACCACATTACAAGACTCATGCAGAATACATTACACTAGCCACATAGTAGCTAGCCAAGTGGGTGGAAGAAAAATCTCCACAAAAGAATGATGCAATAACCACATCACACTTCTTGTATGAAAATGTTTTCACGTTGGTGTAGCTAAAGTTGGTCGGTGCTCAAGAAGTGCAATACAAGGTTATGTGGGATCTCAAGGGCATCTCAAAGTGGTTGAGCAACTGGGAAGATCAAGAGTAGGCAAGGAGCAACAAATATGTATGATTTATGTGGTTTTGAGTTCCAGAATGCTCTGCTATGGTGCTTGTTAGAGGTGGATGGTTGGAGTACAGGTAGAGAGGACGGTTGTCATTTACTATGACAACCTCAATAGAAAAGCACATTGAGGTGCACTACCACTTCATCTGATAGAGGGTCTTAGTAGGAGGCATCGATCTTGAGTACGTGGTGACAGATGAGCAGGTTGCAGATATTTTCACGAAGGCGCTTAAGACGGCAAAGCTACGATAGTTTTGAGTGATGCTTGGCATACAAAAGATAACATTCAACTTGAGGGGGAGTTTTGAGATATCAAGCTCAACATATAGGACTCCTGGATGACTACCACCAATAGTCATCATCACTGGTGTGCCTTGGTGGACACCCATATCTTCACCACTAATACTACAACTGGACTACACTAAGCTGATCTACCTACCATAGTGATAACACACTTATCTACTCACCTCCCTTACTAGCGATTCATACTAGACCATTGTACTAGTTCCCACTTTATGTTGTATTTTACCATTGCATAGCTACACTCACTAGCATACCATTCAACCATGATTCACATACCTCCTTTGGAATCTTGGACAATGCCAAAACCTAAGATTCCCCTTCATCCACCATAGACCATAACTTCTATACTAGAAACTCTTCCACCTTTGACCCCATGCTCGTTTCCACATTTTCAACATCCTCAATACCAACATTGTCAATCCCTTCCACATCACTTGACTCATAGAGGTCAATCAGCACCTATTGTAGGTCCACTTCATCTATGTGTTGTTCAAGCACCTGTTCTACTATCACATCCTCAACTAATGAAGTGATATATTCATCCCATTTTGCATCACCCTGGGGCATAGCATTGATAGAATCTCCTTCCTCATAATAGCACACATACTCACTTTGTCCCACTCCATCACTATCTATTTCCACCAAACTTGCACATGGATCCATTTTTCCACAGTCACAAGGTATAACAACAACCACCACTTCACCCACCTCCTGTTCTCTTATGACCAAGGCTACTCTAACCCTTATGGTAGAGTTTTTCACTTGTTGCACCACCGTAGGACACTCCACTGCAACCTTAAGGAGCATGGTCATCAGCATGGCACCACACCTCACCTTCACCTACATACCTTCACTTGTAGGCATGAGCTCTTCCACCAACATATTGTCTTGTACTTCTCCCTACTCCTCACGTATATTCACCACATCTCTACCCACATACAAGAGATCAAACTCATCATACCTAAATGAGATGAATTAGTCTCCCAAGTCATATGTGCATCAAATAACTGCTATCCTTTGTCTCTACCTCATCTTTAGTCTCAAGATCTAGGGTTTTTTTAAGCTTTATTGCTTTGACCTCCTCTACAAACCTCACATTTATTCTTTAGCACATATCAATACAGCTTGACCAACCATACATGGACTTGTTCGTGCATCCTTTTCCTCATCTAGAAACACTTACACCTCCTCCACAGTTGGAGCCTTTTTAGCCAGCATCTTGGGCATAGAAACGGCTCCATCCCTCTACAACCATAGAACCCTTCATTCCTCTTGCATCGATAAACTCTCTAGCACCAACTTTGGCTTGACCTCCATCACATCAACATGACTTGTCATCACTTGACTTGACAAACCCTACCTAGATTGGCACTTCTTCAAAATTTTCTTTGTCCATCCTCTTGCTAAAGCCACCACCTCTTCATCAGTGACATAGGTCCATTTATCTCTACTTTGTTTTGAACCTCCTCATGAAAGCAATACATGAATTTTCTTAACTTCAAAAAATCCACATTTTTTGTAGTAGTTACCTTGATAAGATTTCCCCAAAAGGCTTCAAATTCCCATTCAAATGCTTGAAAATCACCATTCAAGTTGTGCTTCAACTTGTCCTCTTCCTCTTCACCTCATCTAGTTGCACATATGCCATAAACCAACTTCAAAAGGCTGCTTCCAAGGCCTCCCAATCTAACTTTACTTCATCACGTATCCTGCTAGACCATCTTCTTGCTTTACCACCACAAAATATGAGTGAGAAAAATGAACTACACCTTTATCTCTTGACAAGATGCTCTCCAGTACAAAAAACCCGTAATCTTGGAGCCAAAGTTCTACATTTTCAAACCTAGTGAGAATTAGGAAACCCAACCACATCATTTCGAGCAGCACCTCCTCTTTAAAAATGCTTATCTGGCATTGCCAAAACCACCTTTTCACCTATAAACAGGAGCAATCAATGCGCTGCTCAGTGGGGGCATTGGATGTTAGAGAGGGGGAATGGGGGAATACACCCGGAACACAACACAAAACCTCCTTATAGCTCAGGGCATTCATAGCACTTGTGTCCTCTCAAGAAACACCCTCAAAACTTCACTCTTCCACTAACAAACCACCATTTTTTAGTGGAAGTGTGAAGAAACCAGTGTGCTCCTTAGTGGGGGCACCAAAATATGGAGAGGGGCAATGGGGGAACACACCCATAACACAACATAATGCCTTTCTATATCTCAGGGCATTCACAGCACACTTGTCCTATGAAAAAACACTACAAAACATCACACTTTCACTAATGGACAAACGTTTTCACACAAACCAACGCACCCACATGCTCACCACGAGCAAATCCGCACTCCTTTGCACATTGTTGATGCCACACACTCACACTTGTCAAGATCAGTCACACACACACATTTCACATCTCATTTCAAACCACAAACTAGTGCTGCCCATAGTACCTCTATCTCTCTCTCTCTCTCTCTCTCTCTCTCTCTCTCTCTCTCTACACACCAAAATGGCCTAGGGCAAACATTGTCTCACACACATCAGCACCATGACACAAAAGCAGAAGAAGTAGATAAGGGGGTAGGGGGGAAATGACAGTCACGAAACGTCTATGGAAGCTCAATCATTCTTAGAAAACACCACACATGGATCTCTTACAATAGATGGCACACCCATTTGGTTGTCGAGCGAAAACACTCTAACTCACTCTCTTTGGGCTTTGTAGGCACACACATCTTCACAAAGAAGCCCCAAAAAAAACACTCTCTCATGGCTCCCTGCATACGGAAGGCAAAAATCCCGCAAGTTGTACAAAAAATGTCCATTATAGGGGGGCTTCATCCATCTTGGTATCTATTCTCCCATTTCTCCACTTGGCGTTCGGATTTGGTGACCTTTGGATGGCGGTGCCCTTTGCTTGACATTTTCTCCCATTAATCTATCACTTAAACCGGGGGAGCACTTGCAATATTGCTAGTGCTCCTTGGGCATTTCTATGCTTTACATTTCCACCTTCTCCCTCTCTTGACTCACGTTTTGAGCTCACCCCTTCCCTCTCCCTTGCATTAGCGACCTTGTTAGTGGGGGGAGCCTTTGCCTTCAAAAAGATTGGAGCCCCATGGTCTTGTGAGGACTGGCTTTTGGGTGCTTTCTACATCATAACTATCAACTGCCAATCTGCAAGACCATTAGAGCGCCACCAATGCCAATCGATGGCAAAAACCGCTTGACAACCTGTCGCATTAGGGGAATTTTGAGGTCATTTTTGTGCCTTTTAGCATGTAGAGAGAGAGTGGTCTCAACCAATGGTTGAAGAGCTTCCGTTACGGAACCTCTATTTTTGAAAACTCACAAAAAAAGCAAATATTCTATCTTTACCGCAACTTTGAGCTGGTAAATAGCAATGTAAACAAGTAAAAGTGCAAAGGCATTCAATAGCTGTCGCTTTTAGAAAGACGTACTTCTCATATTATATTGTTTTCATTTTGCACGTCGTCATCATAAAACAACGTTTGGATTCTATCTCATGATCTTTTCCAGATTTGAACCGTTTTTTGCACATTCTGCTTATTCTTCTCTTGAACTCAGGCTAAACTTCTCTGCTCATTTCTTTTTTCACCATGGAATCTTCATCACGATCAAAACGACCAAGAACTTCCATTGAAGCCATTGTCACTTACAACACGACTGATCAAAATGGAGAATGGATTCCAATAACTATACACAAAGGAACGTGGATACTGATGCAACAGAACAAGAGAATAAAGTCTTCCACCAAAAACTCTTTCTTGGCGGGATGGAAGGGCATTGTTAAAGATTTCAGCTTTGGCGACAACAAAAAATCAATCAAAGAGGTGCTGGTGCAGCATGTGTACATGCATAAAGATCTGCATATTGACTCAGAGAGTTCTGCTTTGCCATTACATAGACCAAACTGTAAGTCTCTTAACTTAAATTCTTATTTTTAATGCATGTTGTATAAGATTATTTGTTGTACAGATTTGTATCCTTCAAACATTATGGAATGGCAGCCAGTAGAATGTGTTATAAATATTCTGGATGTGTGTCATGGATCAATTGGTGAAGAAATATACAAGGGAAGGACTAAGGGTTCATTGGCAGAGAATGGAATATTCTTCTTTGACCATTATTATGTTCCACCTAGAAGGACTGGAGAACTTGGAGCCACAACTAAGCTAGACTTTCCTGATTTCAAAAGTGGAGAATGGTCACTCCCTAGCTCAAATACAAGTGAGGGCTACAGGTGCAAACTGTTTTGTGAGATTCAAAAGTGTTTAAAAGCAAACATAGTAAGCAAACAGAGTAGAATTTCTATATTCATGCCCATTACAGTTTTTGTAGACTTCTTCTCTAATGCTGAAGTCAGAAAATCTAGAACAATGTTTTCACTGAAGACTTTAGACTCAGCAAATGTACTTGAATTTGTGGATGAGGGTTGGAACACCAAAACAGTGAATGGAATCACTTGTAATGTGCAAGCTGGCTCAATTGCTTGCAAATACATGATAGGGACACAAAACTTCATTATGTCATTTTATTACAGAAGATGGCACTATGTTGGTGGTCAGCTAACTCCACTTGATCAAGACATGGAGGACTTCATTGACAGCCCAATAGAAGACATTGATATATGGGTAAACAATGAGCATCTGTCAATTGTAAAGATAAGAGGCATGTGTAGCTTACATCAATTGAGATTGGACCTACAAAATGATGAAATTGAACTGCCCACAACATTCTGCTTTCAAATAAATGGTGGAAAGGTAACTGTTATCCCTAAAAGTCTCTTGTTCTCTTATTGGTTCTTTATTTAACTTGGGCTGTTTTTGTAGGTATAAAAAAGGAATGAAAAGAGGCTACAGTGCAAGGACATCTTGGATGGCATTGTACATTTGGTGCCTTGAACATCCTTTAAGGCAATTCTGTAACACATGACCTGCAAGGATCTTATTTTGTATCACATGACCTGCAAGGATCTTGTTTTGTATCACATGACCTGCAAGGATCTTATTGAAATAAAGATCTAAAAGGATCTTTATTTTGTTATTGAAATGCAACTTTTCCAAACATCAATGATTTTACTTCAATGATTTGATTTTGTAACAGAGTCTTAAAACAAGGTGATCAAAATGTATTCAATTTCAAATATTTGCAATTACATAGACAATTGGATACAAGTGGGCTATAGAATAGACAATTGGATACAAGTGGGAAGCTTGATACAAGTGGGCTGCAAAAAGCTTGATACAAGCTTGATACAAAGGGCTATAGAATAGACAATTGGATACAAGTGGGAAGCTTGATACAAGTGGGCTACAAAAAGCTAGAATAGTTTTCTGCCAGGAGTTTTCCTGTCCCTAGGGGTTGGTGCTTTTGCAGTGGGCTCTTTTGTCCTGGGAGATTTTCTTATGGGCTCTTTGGCAGGAGGGCTTGAGGGCTGCTTCCTCTTTCTCTTATCATCCATCTCTTCACTTGCCTTTTCCTGCTCACCACTCTCTTCTTCCTCTTCACTTCCCTTTTCCTCTTCTAGTTTTGCTTTCCCCTTTGCCTTTTCTAGCTTTGCTTTCCCCTTTGCCTTTTCTAGCTTTGCTTTCCCCTTCTCTTCAGCATCATCATCTTTAAATACCTCTTGCAGTCGTCCATTTGCTTCAATCATATACTTGATAATCTTTGCTCTTGTAAACCATTCATGGTTCTCACTATAGCACTCTTTGTTGATCTATACAAGGCAATAGAAAGCAAGTTTTAGGAACAATAAAATGAGAAAAAATACAGCTAGCAAATATGAAATATGCTATACTTCTATATTCTGATTGTCATTGCAGTATATGAAGTCCAAGAGGAACTTGGCATTTGTCACTACCCTCCATCCACATGAATGGCTTTCAGGCTGGATTGGAACCTGCAACTCATTACATGTATTTATGGGAAAAAATATTTGAGGATAATCCATTGAAGTGAACAAAGCATAAAGAATTCCAACCTTCACAACTGAAAATTGGATTTCAGTCAGCATCTTTTGCATGGGTGGACAATTCTCCAGTGTCTCTATAAATCTTGTAGCAACACTGTCAAAAATTCTTTATTAAAAGTATGTGCTTGAGGTTCTGCTTGTGGTTTACAAAATGTGTCTGCTACTATACTTACAATTTTGCTTGACCATGTACTCCAGCAAGAGAATTGACAAAGTAGCATTTTCTTTTCACAATATCAATTGCAATTAAACTCCAATGTGAGCTATAAAAACAAGCCTCAGTTAGCCTTCTAACATGAATTAGTAAATTCTCTTCACAAGGTGTAGGTAGGAAACTTACCTCTCATGATAAGGAATCAAGAAAATTTCAGAGATTTCCAAGTCCACATGAATCAACCACTTTGTGAGCTCTCTAATATTTGTCTCTGTCCTGAGAAAGTGGGAGATAGAAGGGTCTAAAAATTCCACCTTTTGTTGAAGGTCTGGCTCATATGTATGCATCATTAACCTGGTACAAGATATTGTTATATAAAGAGTTCTTGCTATAAACAAAAATACATAGGAAAACAAAAACAACCTGAGGCATGTGATAAGGAGTGGAGAATTGATCTCCTTGGTCCAGTCCTTGAGAATTTCCAAGGTCTCAGAGTCAAGTGAATTGTAATCCTCCCTAGGATCCTCCTCACTGAATAGAGCGACAACAAAACCAGTAGGATTGACACTCCTCAAGAGGGGCACTAGTTGAGGTTCCAACAGATCAAGCTCCTTTCTCTCTGCAATTTCCTTGTCTTCCTTTGCTCTCTTTTTCCTTTCCTTTTCCTCTTCTTTAGTAATATCAACTACTCCTACTTCAGGCTCCTTGGGCTTCCTCCATGGAGGAATGTTGAGAATATTAAAGGCCTTAATATCATGCATAGGGACAAGCTCCAACATTGTTGAAAACCTATATCTCAGCCTCTTGAGAGTGATCATGTCTTTGTCCATCAAAGTAATCCTATGGGCATGAGCTGCACAGATATAGGCATCTTGGAAAATCTCAATCACAAAGTCCTTAGAAGCCTCCTGGATACATGCCAATGCAGTTCTAGTCCACCTCATGTCAATCTTGTACTCCTCTGCAACTTGTCTGCATAGTCTTTGGAAGGGCAGTTTGGGAATTGCAAGATTGATGGCCTTTATGGCCTTATCTCTCTTAAACATTTGACCCCCTGCTTGAACTTTCTCTTTGTAAGGAGAGGCTTAAGCTGCACTGGCTTGAAAGATTTCCTCTGATGTGTAGTTTTTCTTTTGCTTGGTTGAGGGTCAGGTGTGCTTGGTTTAGGGTCCTTCCTCTGAGATGTGCTCTTCTTTGGTTTTGAAGTACCAGCTAAAGATTTGCTAGGCTGAGCTTCTTCTTCATCTTTGGATAGAGGCTTATCAACCGGCTTATCAACCTTCCTTGCAGTCTTCTTGGTCCTTTCCATCTTCAAAAGGGATAGGAATGATTGTTACACAACAAACATTAGTAAAAAAAGTAAACGATGTATATTTAGTGGCACACATTTCCGTACATAGTGGAACACATTGCGGTGACACCCTGTACGCGAAATCACAAAGGGACCAATGTCCTCACACTTACGGTGATTGCGCACGGGGTGACGGAGCATTACACAGAGGCGACGACACTTCGTACGCGAAATTGCGAAGGGAGCACAGTCCTCTCACTTACCAAATTCGCGCACGGGGTGACGGGAGTCCCAAGCGGTGAAAACCTCTTAAACCTCTCGAGACACATATTGTATGCATGGTGAAAATAGTGGCACACATTGCGATACACATCGTAAACATGATCAAACTTGTGGACATAGTGGAACACATTGCTTTGAAACTCCGTACGCGAAATGACAAAGGAGGCAAAGTCTTCTCACTTACGAATATCGCTCACGGTGTGATGGTCAAAGCGCTCGAAGTTTTGGGTCGTGGAAGTGCGAGAACCGGGTAAAACCTCCTTCAAAATTCGCTTAGTTTGGGCTCTGAGGAGGTTTATATAGGGTGCATGGCGCAAGTCCCTAGGTGCATAAAAACTAGCCGTTGGACCAAACTTCGAGGCGGCAACCGATTTGCACACCCCCCGAGGCGGCGTTTTTGGCCAGAAAAGGAACCTACCCAGCCCATTTTTTCGCTTATTGTCATTCACAAGGCTTCGAAATTAAGCCTCCAACCCTCCAAGCGACACACCGCGACACCCGTG
The DNA here is from genome assembly GCF_014529385.1 of Adiantum capillus-veneris. NCBI lineage: Eukaryota > Viridiplantae > Streptophyta > Polypodiopsida > Polypodiales > Pteridaceae > Adiantum > Adiantum capillus-veneris. Next base: position 74,647,678 of record NC_140959.1, read on the forward strand.
CACGATTTTGGGGGACGTCAACCTCTTCCTAGCAATAGGAAATCGCGTACCAAGTGTCACTCTGTGCGCGTAGTTAGTGAGTGCCGAGTTTCTCTTAACTTCTCAAAGTTCGCATAGCAAGTGACAAACTTAGCATGTCACAATTTTATGTAATTCTTTTTTGCTTGCGCTTAATTTTCTTGCCAATTTTATGCTTTTAATTTGTTTGTAGACTTGATATAAAGAAGGGTGGTTAATGTCTTGATAGACTTCTCTTTTCTCTTTTTCAGCTGAGCATTTGTGGATTGTCATAATGGATACAGAGGATATACAAGAGACCGTTGATGACAGGCTGATGTCTTTTCTTTACAAAGTTAATGAACTTACAAGATTTCAAAGTGTCAAACAGATTTTTAATGCTGCCTTTGATCTTCAAGCACTTGTGGATGGCTTCTCTACACAAATTAGTGACTTGAAAGAGATATATACAGAATTGATCAGAGATCACAGGCTTGACAATCTTGTTCATTTTGTTGATATATGCAAAGCAGGTAGCTTGTCAAGGACAGGTATTGCAAAGAAGTGGTCAAGCCTTCATCCAGACTGGCAAAAGATCATAAAGCCTTGCAAATTTCATGGTAATATGCATTTCCAGTTGGTAGATTATGACCTTGGTCTTATCATTTTCTTCAGTGTACTCCCAACACCAGAGGGCAAAGAGATTCCAAAGCAGATTTCCCAGGCTGAGGAGGACCAGGAGAAAGAGGAGATAGAGATGGAGTTCCATGAAGAGGAAGAGAAGCTACAAAGCACTGAGATGCTGGACATTGCAAAATTTAAAGCAGAAAACATCACTAAAGTGGAGAATGTTGACATTGAGGATGAAGATGTTGATCCTTTGCATTGCACAGCAACATTTCCCACATACAAAGTTAACAAAAAGGAATATGTTTTGCTGAATGACATTCAGCATCTTTTTTATCTAAGGGAAGATTATGCTTTGGCAATTTTGGCTGAGTGGGGATCTAATGACATAGGATTTATTGATTACTCACCTTGCCCCTTAGCAGTCTTGGACACAGAGGCAGAAAATTTTATTGACAGCTCACGTGTTAAAAAGCATGTGTAGGACATTGTTCTGAGATATGAGCAACAGGGTGTACCTTCTGAAGAGGAGTTCAATGAGATCCAGAAAATGCTTAAAATAGAGCATATGGGAGAGGAAAAGACCAGAGATTATGAAGTAAGGCCAACTAGATCCTTTGATATATGGGAACCTGCCTTGTTTGAGGAGGATGAGTTTCCTAAGGTATGTTAATGACCATTTTGCCCTGTCTTATTAATGTGCTGAACAATTAACCAAGACATATTTTTGCAGATTGAAATACTGGACACATACAAATTCCTTGGCAGGGGGAAGGGTTCCAGACCCTTAAATTTAGGAAGGAACCAGAGCTTGGGACACTTTATTGGGAAGCTCAACAAAGAGACTGTCATTATATTCCATAACAAGTTTACAAGAGAACCATTGCTGCCAATGCTTGCAATTAAAGCACTTGCAAAGGTTGTTGGTTCATATCAGCTTCCTCCAGGGTTAGAGAAGTTAATATTGGTGGAAAAGGAGGAAGCCATCAGAATTTTTGGATTCTTCCCTGGCCTTACTGGTTCTAGAGCTGTCTATTTTGCAACAATGGCATCCTATGTGCTTGCCCACTCTGGGGACCTCAAGAGACAAATGATAGGCTACAATAAGAAGAAGTTTCTGAAGTTTAGGGGTGAAGTTGATGTACCTTCATCAAAAGATTGACTTTGCTCATACCTGTACTTTGGCCCACTTTCTACCTTGTCTCTCTCTTGTAGCTAGCCATTGTAAGAATTTTTCATTTGCAGATGAACTATTATATGAATTTTGTCTTTTCTGCTTGTTCCTGTGTAAGGCATTTGCTAAATCTGAGTTCAGTAGTGGTTTCTTTGTCATTTTTGATCTGGTTCTATGCCATATTTGTCTATAGAACCATTGGAAAACCTCAAGCCAGCTGTTTGCCTTCACTGCACCTCCTCCATGTCTTGTATGCTTGAAAAACTTGGTTCTTGCTTGATAATGGGATTTGTCCATGCCTTGTGTAGACCATATGGACAGGGAGCCCCATCTCTTTACAAACCAGGGAGTGTGATTGTAAATTATATGCTGGCAAAGTAAAAGTGTGTCAATAATTAGTAAGTATGAGATTAATCATATGCTTCCAAACTAAAAGTATGTACATATTAAAAAGGAATAAAAAACTTACCATGTAATGTGTGAATTCCTGATCCCAAGCATCTTTCATTGCACTTCTGAAGTTATTGAGCACTTTCTTGAAATTTGGCAGATCATTTTTTCCCCAGGATGTCTTATCACAGTAGGAAAATACTTTGTCTAGTGATTCCCATACCTCTGCCTTTTTGTTTCTTGATGTACCTTCAAGACCATGATCTTTGATGGCATTGTGGAGAGCTTTCCACTGGTTATACTTCACATTGGATGAACCCTTCTTGGCATTTACCTTTCCTAGTTTGCCATGAAACCCTAGGAAAGCTCTGGCCTTCACACCACCAACAGATACCTTTCTAGGCACATTGTTTCCATTTGAAGACCTCTTCAGGTCTGTTTCAATCTTAACCTTACCACTGTGAAGGCCAATTTCTGATAAAACCGTTTCAATACATTTGATTGCAGCATCTCTAGCTGCTTTTGGCTGTAACTTCCAGGCAAACCCCACATAGAGATGTACAATTTTCTCCACAATTCTGCAAAGAGCATGCAGAGTGCATATGTGGACATTAGCAAGTGGAATATTTAAAACTGCTTTGAAGTTTGGATCTTGAGTATGCCTATTGGGTGCTTTGTTCCAATTTGCAGGATTACATTCTTTTGCTGATGCCATACAATACAGACAAGGGCTCTTTGCCATAGCTCCTTTGGAGACATTGTACATACATTTAAGGGTTTTAAGGTCTCCTCCCATGTGCCAGTCCACCCTGTAACTTCCAAACCCTTCAACTTCAAGCTCTTCCCCTAATTCTTGTGCATTAATGACTTCGGGTATTGTTGTTTGATGGAAAACCCAATCCAGAACATCAAAGTCTTCACTCTCTACTTCAAAATCACCTAGCCACCAGACATTCTTCTCCGATTGAACGCTGAAGTACTTGGTATCCTTCGGTTTCAATGCTCTGTTCATTAAAGTTATGGAAATCCTCTCAATTTTTCTGTTCTTAACAATCTCACATTCATCAAGCTTTATCACAAAACTGACAACACCATTTGCTTCTGTATGCTCCAGCTCATAGAATCCGATCATTTCCTTCTGAAGTGTCTTCAAGTCAAGGAAAATATTATTGAACTCGTCAAATTGAAGATCCCTCTTTTTACCATGATAGGTACCATGAATGTGGTGAGGCTCACCCAACATCTCCATTATCCTCTCATTGATCTTTTTCCTTGCCTGCTGCACAATGGATGGCTTTGGAAGCAAAGAGGACCTGACCTTACATTGCTTTAACCTTGACTTCATATTTCTGAACAGCTTGCTATAACCATCTCTGCTAATGCCTACCTTATCCATAGTATATTGCACATCCTCCTTGTCCAAGCAAGAGCTCTGCAAAAATCCCTCAATGCACTGCTCCTTTGCCCTTTTAAACTTCTTCTCTGTGAAAATCTTTTTGGCAACCTTGAGAGGTAAAACATCACAATAATGTTTAGCTGCCATTTCCATGTTTGATGCAAAGTTTGGTTGTAGCAAAGTCCTAAATCAAAAGGTACAAAATTAACTAATTATTGTCCAAATGACACCAACAAAATAAACAAACTAAATTAAAGTTAACTGAATATTAATCATTTAATAAAGAACAATAGCATAATAACAATAACATAAGCATAATAATGTGGAGCAGAATCACAATACAACTTAACAAAAAGATTAACAACCTAACATAAGCAGAATCATATAAAATAAGCATAAGCAGAATCATATAAAATAACAATACCTTGCTGCTCTGATTCTCCTGCTGCAACCTCCTCCACCACGTCTCAAGGCTTCAATGTTCTTTAACTTCTTTTCTCTTTGTCTGTTTCCTAACATTGTATTCTTGCTTCTAGCTTGTTTGAGCTGAGTTTGTAGCTTTTCGTTGCTCTCTTTACATTCCTCAAGTTGTTGTTTAAGAGTATTTATCATTTGTTTGGTCAAATGATCTTCTAACTTAAGAATATCTCTCTCTGCCGCAAGACTCTGTGTATAACCCAGCAACCCTCTTTGACCATCACCCACAAATTTTATCAAAGATGAACAATTTGAGAATGGGGTAGTGCTCTTTGTCATTGGGTCCACTGGATACAATCTTCCATCAGTCCAGAGATCAATGTGATTTTTTTGATCTTGCCGCATTGCTTCAAATATGGACGAGGACACCTCTGCACATTTGTTTCTCTTGCGCACTGGACAATATTCTTCATTTAGCTCAATGTGTAGATGGTATAAGCTTCTTCTCTTCCTCATGGAAGTCTGTTAACAGTATTTGTCAGAGATAGTACTATAGGAAAAAGCTGTGCAGATACGAGGAAGAAGACGACACAGAAAAGGTTTGTTTCAGCTTTTGGAAATTTTGAATTTTGGGCCAGAACTGACATTTTCGTTAGTTTTGGAGGGAGTATTTTTTAGAATACGAAAGATCCTAGAAAGATTTGACAATGACATGTTTCGGTGGAGGTAAAAAGGACGCAAACTCACCTTTTTACAAACATTTCACTATTTTTAAAATAAAGTATATATTCTCTCTCTAAATATTCTTATAGGGCACAAAAGTGACCTCAAAATTCCCCTAATGCCTATGCCGTATAGTGCCCAAGGGGCCCATCCCATAGCTCGCCACAAGAGGGAGCTCCTTACTCTCTCTCCTTGTATACAATAGGGACCAACATCCCTACACGTATATACCATGAAGGTTACAAGATTGCACCCTCATGTGGGTCTTTTATTGGGGGCACCACATGGTATCCCGTGGTGTAGGCACCTCCTAGGGTTGAAAATCCCTTTCAACTCCCCTAAAAAAACCTAATTTTTTTTAGAGTAACCACATCCACTACTCACTAACCCAATGCTTGAACCACAAAATTCAGTTGAAAGTACTTCATCCCAACTCCGAACCCACCTGTTCTCTCTACTTTTTGAATCTCTTAGGACTACAAACCGATGCCTTGAAAAAAGGAAAAAATTATCTGCCACCACGCCTATGGAAATTGTACCCAACTTTGACCAGGCATATCTTGCCAACCATTACTTTGATCGACAAACTATCAATTTGAACTGACTCCACACATTGCACACTATCGTCTAGAACTGTGGGTAGCCGAAAGAGCTCCAAATGGAATGCCTACCAAGGCAGTCAAGCTATCACACAATAGGACCCCTTGAAAAATTTATTGGCCCATAACTTGCCTATATGAGCTCTGATTGACGATCCAAAAAGACCGGCATCCTCCACAAATTGAGCACTCCAAATCTGTCAGTTGGCATTAGCTTTGGCCCTCCACGTGCATTTGCGTAGTCCTTTGGGGATCTTCAAAAAATTCCAAATTTTGAAGTGTGATATCTTTCACATCGTAGCAGTCGTCTAGACTGTCTTATAAATCATATCAAACATCACATTTGAAAGCACAATCCCATCACTTTGGACAACTTGACTTTACAACCTTCTTGGCCCATCATGGAGCCCTCTTGGCCTAAAACACCACCTCAAGCATACATTTTTGTAACCACTTGCGTACCTAGGGCCTTCATACCCGCTTTAGCACTCTATCTTGCACATGTTGCTTGCAGTTGTAGACATGTCGCTTGCAGTTGTAGACACCCATAACACTACCTTATCCACTTCACATCACCGACCAACTTTAGTTGCACCAGCATTCAAAGTTTCCAAATGATGGTTCAATAAGTGCTACATACAGATTACATAGTGATGTTTGTGGGCCTATGCAAACTCCACCCTTGGGTAATTATGTATAATTCACAAATTTTATTGATGATTACAAGTATAAATGGAAACGGTGCATAGTGCTCCCTAGTGGCGGTGTGCTCTACATGGAGTATGCATGGGGACTCACAAGCTAGCTCAACACCGTCAAATAATGCAAAAACCTAAAAGTAGAACTAACAATGAACTGAACAAGAACTTAGTTAATATACTGACAACCACAATCCCTCTGAGGAAACACGCTACACATAACCAAATGATCGTACAAAAATGTTTTCACTACGGCCAACTTTGTCTAGTCCACGACTACCCAACAAGGTACAATGGGGATGTAGAGGCTTCGCTGCAATGGGTGCAATGCTAAAAGACACAGGTGAAAACCACAATATATCTAGACACAAGACCACAAGGCTCACATGCCTGACTTCAGACAACCAAGGTGAAGTGCTCCAAGTCTAGTGCCAAAGAGTGCAAGACGAGTGCTCTAGATGGTAACACACAAAGTGGTAAGGCTATGGCAAGAATCACAAAAATTTCACTGGACTCTCAAGACTATCTCTAGGCTGTCCCCATGAATGTTGTATATATCCAAAAGCCAAGGTTATTGCATGGCCACCACATATTTGTTGTTTCTACTCAAAATACCTAGCCAAGGCAACTCCTGACAAAGAAAATTATTTGTTTTTGGTGGCCTGATAAAGCCACTGGTGATTCTGGCCATTAGTCGCCTGGCTAGCCACCACTGGATGGCCTAGCTAGGCTCTGGTCCGCTATCACACCGGCTACTAAGAAGTGTTGTCTAGTAGCTCACGAATGCTCTAAAAGGGGTTTCCATAGGTGGGGCCACACTTTGGATGATGAAAGCTACCTCTCTAGCTAAGGTGGTCTAAGCCCCACCCGGGCTGGCCGATGTGTCCACACTAGGCACCTGCCAAGTCGGTGGTCCAAGGGTGTTCGAGCGCCTAGACCAAGTATGGTCCAACTCAAAGATTTTTTCCTCTAGAGAATGTCCATCAAGGTGGCCATGCAATCTGAGTCCTATATAGCCTTATAGCCCCGCTTCTACAAATGCCTGCCACTATTGCACTCACCGTCTCAGGGTTGGTGGAGAGCCAAAGACAAGAACCGCTAATCCAAGAACAAATTGCTATGGAAAGGAGAAGAGTACCAAGTAAAAGTGGAGAGCAGATAAAAAACACCACTACAAGGGCACCATTGAAACCATACCCAAAACTGAAATGAGGCAACCAACTGCAAAAGGCAAAACTGGTATGTACAATCGGTCTCAATGGTGGTGATACCTAAGGGTGCCTCTGGTGATCGGAGGAGTGGGAAGAAGAGGCCTTTGGGAATGGAGAGATGATGGAGGTGGGGCTGTGGAAAGGCATGGACTATGGGGAAAAAGGGTATGGTGGAGGGAAATGGAGAGGTAACAATGGAAACTTGACACACTCATGCCACCTTGAGTCACCTAAACCAAGCATGCATCCATGAATCCGTACCAAAACTTTGTCAAGTGCCTCTACAATTTTTCTCCTTGTCTCACAATGGGGGGAAGAGAGAGAGAGAGAGAGAGAGAGAGAGAGAGAGAGAGAGAGAGAGAGAGAGAGAGAGAGAGAGAGAGAGAGAGAGAGAGAGTCTACCACAATAGAAGGGAAGCAAAGTTTCACCACAAAAATAAGAGAACCAAAAGGTAACTACACCACATGGGTTTCAGGAAATAAGGAGAGGGATGATTGAACAAGAGAGGAGCCAAAATCTAAAGAGGGAAAGAGAGGAAGAATTAAACGTAAATCTTCTTCATGATAAGGAGAGGGATGATTGAACAAGAGAGGATCCAAAATCGAAAGAGGGAAAGAGGGGAATAATTAAACATAAATCTTCTTCACGATAAAGAGGTGCTTGAGCAAGAGGAAGAGGGAAAGAAAACCGTTTCAATAGATAGAGATGGAGATATAGAGAGAGAATCCATTGTGAAAGAGATTCCAAAATAGAGAGAGAGAAAGACAGGGGAGAGGGAAATGGACTATTTGCACACAACAAAGAAAGAGAGAGAGAGAGAGAGAGAGAGAGAGAGAGAGAGAGAGAGAGAGAGAGAGAGAGAGAGAGAGAGAGAGAGAGGGTGTGTGTGTATGTGTGTTTTTGTGGATTGCATCAAAACCTGCACATTTGCAATTGATGGTGAAGTCTACAATTCACTCCAAACAGGCGCAAGGATTGATTGGGGACGAATGCAAACCAAGACTGCGTTCTACAACGAGATAAAGAGAGACTATGTGAAGAGTGATTTCAATGTGTGTGTGTGTGTGTGTGTGTGTGTGTGTGTGTGTGTGTGTGTGTGTGTGTGTGTGTGTGTGTGAGAGAGAGAGAGAGAGAGAGAGAGAGAGAGAGAGAGAGAGAGAGAGAGAGGGGATGGAACGACTCAAAAATACCAAAAAGCTCTAAAGATGGCTAGATTGTGTGCAAGTGCTATCATGTCCGCAAAGACTTTTGCTATTGATGACATCCAAAGGGTTAGTTTCCCCCACTTGCCCACCTTATTCAAGTTGTATACTATAGCAAGTGTGCACACCATATCATTTTCTTTGCATAGTGAATTCCTAAAGATAGTGCGATGGGTGAGCAAACTGCCTGGCGAGTAAACTGGAGCGAGAGTCAAGAGAGGGATTGGTAAGGCGAGGGTGAGGAGGGATTGGTAACAGGAAAAGCGAGGGTGAGGAGGGGTTATATGGAAAGTCGAATGCAAAGGGTGAGAAGTGGCAAGGGCAAGTCGGCAATTGGGTTGGTGGGCAATCCTAGCCGGAGCTAGCTCGCACAAGCGGGGTAGGGCAATGACAGTGGGGCGAGGGCGTTGGGAAAAGTGGGCGAGGGGAGATTGAAAAGGAGGTGGCTAGGCAAGAGAGTGCAAGGTACGCCGATCACGAGGTAGGTGGGGTGGAGGGTGAGCTTGGCGAATCAAGAGGGGGATGCACAACATGCATAGGTTAGGCAGGTAGCATGCTAGTGAGGCGGTCCGGGGCGGGCAACAAGAGAGGCGACCTCTAAACACCCCTCAAGGCTCCCGTGCTGCTCAATTGGGGCTGGGGGCAACCACAAGCACAACACAACAACCACAAACCCAAACAAGATAGGGGCACCACCTAGTTAGAGAGCAAACCAGGACACAAAAGAGGAGAATCCCATAGCAATACAAGCGAGAAGGAAGGGTACACTATCACTAATTTAAATGCTACAAATACACACACCAAACACACACACACACATACACACACACACAAAAGAGAGAGATCTTTGTGCAAGAATTTAGCTTCAATTTTAATGATTGACGTGGGTGTATGAACATCTTGGGGGAGAGTCAAGAGACACGATTAAGTTTGATGATGTTGCAATCTACACATTATCTTAGGGTTATGGGAGACCTCTCACCATACAACCCTCGTATAATGTTTTCCCAAGCAACAAAAGCAAATACACGAGCTCTTGAGTCACACACAACCAGATACTACAAAAGAATCTCAAAATGAAAACGCGTCACCTTAAACCAAACGAGATGAGGTTGCCAAGCGTGAATTGGAGAGACTCAAGAGAGTTTTGACCCGCGATTTGCACCCAACTTATGATTAAATTGATGCACAAGAGCGGGTACAACTTTGATTGGAAGTTATGAATCACTCACTCCCTTGCAATGTTACAACTAGCTCAAAGAAGCTTTCCTATACATCACATGTAATGGTGCATAGAGAGCTCACTCTCACTCCCTATAACTAATATAGTGAATGGCACGCTCAAAGTAGTGAGCAATAGTGTAGGGATCCTGCCATTTTCAAAGGGAGAAGGGCTCTATTTATAGGTGAGGCGAGCCCTAATTAGGATTATACCTAATCAACATTTTCTTATGAGAGTGGGGCTCTCTTGTCTCTTGAGTCACATGGATGTGGGCTCAAGAGGAGAGAATTATTGAGGTGAAATAGAGAAGATTCTAGAGAGGTGAGTGATTTTTTGTTTGAGGTTGCCTACTCCACGGTAGAGTAGAGTGGGTGCAATTTACACAAAAAAGGGTTAGCAGTTAGTGTTAGTAGTTTGAAGTTAGTAGGATGGGGTAAAATTACATAGCATATGCACTCAAGGTGCATTATATGATTTATACAATAATAAAAAGTAAGAGAAGGATGAGAATTTACACAATTTGGTAGAAACCACAAGATGTAAATGAAATTTTTCACCTTCTCCTCCAGTGAATGAAGCGATTGTAGAACTTTGTCGGTGCAGTTCTTGTGACCATGGGGAAGTTGAATTTTCCATGATCAAACTCCTCCTTTTGCAGGTCTTGATCTTGGTTATTTGCTGATTTTTTCTCTTTTTATGAAAGGATGAAGAGATTATGGTAATATGAATTTGATTCTAGAGAGAGAAATTGAGCTATATGTGTGTAGAGATGATAATCTTTTGAGCTTTGGAGTAAGGAGAGATGGAAATGGTGAAGAAGATTAAGTAAGCCATGAAAGTTGCAGGTTTGAGTGAGGGATGGAGAGGAATGAGTGTATATGTGTGGAAGTGGGAAAGGAGGTGAGAGAAGACTATGAGGTACTTTGTGAGAAAAGTGGGTAGATTGGGGTCCACTCAAAAAATCATATCTCACCGCTGGTAGCTCCTAAAATCATGATAAAATTTGAGGTGCTTATTCAAATTGTGGGCTACATTTTCTTTGTTGATTACTTCTTCAAATTCCGAGCAGAGATAGGTTCTAAAATTCTCACCAAAAAGCCTATTTTTTATGCCTACAAAAGTCTTTTAGTGGCCCCCTCCTTTGTTGAATTTGTACAATGTATCCAAGAGTGAGCGCCTCCTTTGTCATATCATAATACAAAGCATCCAAGTTGGCCTTTACACATGCATGGAGGAGGATTATTGGTGAATAAAGCAATATATACATGGTGGGACTAATGTATGTACTATTCATGGATTTTAGCTCAATGAGCACATGGTGTTAGAATAATGAGCAAAAAATAAAATTAAAAAATATGGAGGAAGTATGGATATGAAAAGATATTGGAATCATATGATATGGTCCCTTTTTCTATTATTTTGAGTGAAAGAGGAAAAGGTATGCAAGTAAATGAAAATAATATAATAAACATGACTAAGAAAGTAGAAATCAATTTTTTTATTTTCGCGAGGGTGAGGGTAAAAATGTGGGGGTGATTTGTATAAAAGAAAAATATGAGGTTAGAGTATGTACACATTGTCAAAAAATACACTTATGGTGCAAGAGGATGAAAGAAGGCATACATAAGTTTAATAAAACACACACCTAGGTATAAATATTTAAATAAAATATCAAAATAATTATAAAAACCCCTATATTTAGGCCATATATATAATGAAATATTTACACACAAAGAGGCCATAATATACATTTTTAAAATTTTTTTATTTTTTTTTGGCTCAACTAGCGCAGTGACTAGCTCAACTAGTAGAAAAGTCCCCTAACTCACACACGCCTATATACAGTGAAATGGTAGGGATAGCCATAGTGTTTGGGTGAATTTGGTAGGGTGAGGTAGCTCACTATGATAATTTTGAATAGCAGAAAAACGACTATCATTAGCCCTCGCCCAGGATGATGGTATATTCATGTACCATCATAAAGCATCTTTTCCAAAGAGAGTACTTCAGAGTCCTTGACAAGATCTTCATTGTTTGGCCCCTCGGAATTTTGACTGGAGTTACATTTATGCTTCATGGAGCAATACTTACATGAGATAGCTGTCTTTTGGCAGATCTTTGGTAGATCCTTTGGTAGAAGGCGACTCAAATAAGGCTTCAAGAGATACCCATTTACCTTCCTGGAGTGCTCTTTCCCATTCAATTCCGTAAGCTGATAGTAACTTGAGTTGAAAGCCTTTTTGACTATGTATGGCCCCTGCCATCTAGTTTCAAATTTGGCATCAAAACGATTATCGAGTCGATTTTGTCATACCTTAGCACCAGATCTCCTTCCTTGATGCCTTTGTCCTTTAGTTTCTTGTCGAGCTTTTCTTTCGCCTGCGTAGCTTTCCTCTTGTAGCACTCGTATGCTGCTTCTCTTTTCCACTTAAGCTCAGCTAAGGTAAGAAGTCGATCCATCCATGCTTCTTGATCATCTTGTGCTGCTTTGCCATGAAGTCGCATTGTTGGAATGTTGAGCTCAATTGGTTGTAAAGCCTCTTGACCATAGACCAGGTGAAATGGTGTAAACTCCGTGGCTTCCCTATATGTGGTTCGATACGCCCACAAGGCACCATCCAAGAAGTCATCCCACAACTTTGTCTTGTTTCTCGCCATATTTCTAATTATGCCTGCAATGACACCATTAGCTTTTTCTACCAGACCATTTGACTGCGGATAGTAGGGTGTACTGTGATGATGTAGAATGTGAAGTTCTTCACAGACTTCTGGGAGCCAAATCTACAACAAATGTGAGTGTAGACGAATTTTCTCACTGTCCTCTCGTTTACCTTTGCCGCACTTTGTGCTTCTACCCACCTAGTCATATAGTCTACAGCCACTAGGATGTAGAGTTTACCATTTTTTGTCCTAGGCAGAGGACCCATAGCATCAATGCCCCACTTTTCAAAGGGTCCATTTGCAATCACGATTTTCCTTGGACCATAAACCAATATTCTAGTCCCATTTACCTCACAATTGTGACAACTTTTACACCAATGTTGGACATCCACATGCAGACATGGCCAAACATACCCCGCAAGCAAAATCTTCTTCACAGTTAATTCTTGGGCAAAATGACCACCACATGTTTCTTCATGCAAACCTTTTAGAATGGGTGGGATTTCCTCTATAGTTGGTACTCTTCTGCACACTTGATCCTTCCCTCTTTGGTAGAGGGATCCTTCTAGGAAGAGATATGCGCTTGCCTTCTTCATGAGTCTCCTCTTCTGAGCCTTCGTGAAGTCTTGTGGAAACTCACTCTCCAAAATGTAGCCAATAATGGGAGTCAATGACTCCAATCCCTGGTATCTTGGTTGCTTCACAGCAGTTGCCACCATGATGACTTGCACTTCTTTCTCAACACATGTAGCTGCTTGTTGTGCAAGTAAATGGGCATCTTCATTTTGTCTCCTAGGAATATGATATAGTTGCACTTCTTCAAACTGATTAAATAGCTAAGAATGGCATGAACTTTTGTCCTTAGGTTTTCATTCTTGCATGCCCAAATGCCTAAAATCTGCTTCACAATGAGAAGTGCATCTCCCTTTACCATGAGACGTTCTATACCTTGGCCAATGCATATCTTTAAACCATGAAGTAGTGTGTCGTATTCTGCTTCATTATTGCTAGTTGAACCTGGTAGATTGACCTTCTCTTTCATGACCACCTCTCCACTTGGGTTGAGCAACACTAGCCCTCCCCCTGCTTTTCCTGTGGCTCATCAAAAAGCTCCATCAAAGAACAAGGTAAAAGCATTAGAAATATTTTTTGGTGGCGGCAATGGTAGGGTCTTTACTTGAGGCACTTTAATTTCCTTCTCATGTACTCTATAAGTGAGAATCCCTGCCAATTGTGCACGCACATTATCTTCTACCTTAAAAGAGTATTGGAACTCTTGCAACTCCATAATCCACTTTGAGATCCTAGTACTAAGATTCATTTGAGATGACACCCAAGGGAAAAAAATTTCTACAGTGATAATTACAAAAGGTTTTGGTAGCAGGTAGGATCTAAACTTTCTCACCGCAAACATGAGAGAAAGCATCATGAGTTCTTCTTCTGTGTAGCCTCTCTCCAAAGCATTCATGACCCTACTAGCAAAGTAGATGGGTCGCATCCTGGTACTGTGGGGATCTTGTTGTAGGAACACAGCACCAATTGTTTCCCTTCCAACACTAGAGCTAACAAAGAATGTGTACTCCCAACAAGGAGGCATGAGTGTTGGTAGCTCTAACAAAATGACTTTAATGCTACAAAAGTAATCTTCAAGATCATGAGACCATGCAAATTCTACTTGTTGTGTCAACTTTTGCAAAGAATGAAGCAACTCCGAAGCTAAGTGAATAAAGCATGACATATACTTCACCTTTTGAATGAATGAGATGACCTATTTGAGATTCTTGGGTGATGGGAGCTCAATAAGAGCCTTTGCCTTTGAAGGATCCACCTCAATGCCTTTATAGGAAATCTTGTGACCAAGCAAGATCACTTCATCCTCACCTATGTGACACTTGTCGGGGTTGAGTTGACCTCCCATGTCATAGAGCTTCTTTAAACCTCTACCCTTTGTGGATACAATGATTTTGAGCTATAAATGCAAAAATCATCAATAAAAACCCTAATGGACTTTCCAAAGAATGCATGAAACACCATGTTCGTGAAGCGTTGGGAAGTTGCAAGAGCATTTTTCAAGCCAAATGGCATGACTCTAAAATCATAACAACCCCAAGGAGTGATGAAGGTTGTTTTCAAATGATCTTCCAATGCGATACCTATTTGAAAGTAACCCGAGTAGCCATCACACATAGTGTACTTCTCATGACCAGCTACCTCATTTAGTATCTCATCTTGAAATGGGAGGGGAAACTTCTCATGACCAGCTACCTCATTTAGTATCTCATCTTGAAATGGGAGTGGAAAGTGATCTCTTTTTGTTGCCTCATTGAGTGGACAGTAATCCACACACACCCTCCACTTGCCATTTTTCTTAGGAGTGACAACAACGGGAGAGACCCACTCTGAATTCTCCACTGGATAAATGAAACTTGCTGCTAGAAGCTTTCTTACCTCCTTGAGTAAAGCCTGCTCCTTGATGACTCCTAGCCTTCGTAGCTTTTGAGCCTTAGGTGTGGCCTCTAGCTTAAACTCAATTTTGTGTTGAACAAAATCTACTCCACGCACATCGGTGTAGTCTTTAGAAAAAAGCCTAGGAAATTTCCTTAACACACCTTTGAGCCCCTCTCTTTCATCCTTTGTAAGTGTTGTAGATAACATAACTTCTAGCATTATTTCATCTTCCACTTTTTGATTCTCTTGGGAATCTACCTCTTCCAAACCTGGGCAAGATGTCTCTTGGTTGTTTGGCTTAAACCTTACCCCCATGACTTCAATGGAAGACTCCTCTTCAGTAATACTATCGCTACTTTCTCTTTCTGAAGTGCTATTGGTCCAGCCTTCCTCCGTCTCACTTTGAGATGATTCTTTATGGAGCTCCTCTTGGCGTTGCTCCTTCATGTCAAAGACAACCTTCTTATGATTGTCATTCGTGCTAATTAGCTTTCCACTCTCCCAATCCTGCAAATCTCGCATTTTCATTAGCCATGGTCTTCCTAGGATAAATGGGTAACCATTTCCTTTGGTAGACATGACATAGAAATCCACCGCCTTCTTAATGCCAAAGGCCTCCACAAAAACATTTTTACAAATGCCTACGCACCTAGCCTTGCTATTGTTTGCTATCTTGAATTTAATTTCAGGTGTCTCATGGATGTGCATGCCTAGTCTTTGCATGAGCCCCTCTGTCATGATGCAAATTTGTGCACCCCCATCCACTAGACCTTTCCTAACCAATCTTCCCTTGATGTAACAATCTAGCACATGTGTAATATCCTCATTCATTTCAGCTTGTGCAATTTTTACAACAGGAACACTCTCTTTTACCTTTCTCCTTGTGCTAACTGCCTTTGTTAAATCCCTCCTAACTTGTGGACATAATGCAAGAAACTGAGGCCATGAGATATCAGGACCCTTACCTCTCATGTCTTCCAAAAAGTTGTATGTATCCATTCCATGTACAAGAGGGAAGTCTTGGAGGTTGATACGACGTCAAGTCCTCTTAGCTTCCTTGGTCTCCTTTGCCTTCTTTTCTCGTCCATGGTCACTTTGTGATGTAACTCCTTCTTTCTCCTTACCTTTCCCTCGGCCACGCTTAATGCAATTTGCTTCCATGTCAAACTCTCTTGATTTTGTCACCTCTGCCACATGCACATTTGGGTCTGGCAAAGGTGGAATTCCTTCCACTCCTTGTGGAGGTGGTCTTGCTCCATTTGGCCTTTGTAGAAGCCGTGGTTGTTGACTAGTTCCTTCACCTGCATTCATCACTGGGTAGTTCAAGTTAGGTCTCCCTGGCTCCCCACGGGGCCAAGGACAGTTATACATCCCATGTCCAGACTCTCCACAATTCCAACATTGAAAGACTCTCTTAAGTCGTGGTGGCTCTCACTCTTCTGACTTCTTTGCTTTTCCCTTGGGACCTAAAGTTTGTGCAAGGTGAATTGACAGGCTACTTAAAGATTCATGTAACTTCTCAATCACTTCCACCGTTACCTCAGGAAGCTCCCTAGATGTTGATGCTTGTGACTTACCTTTGGGTCTAAGACCTTCTATTGGAACCTCTCCCCTTAAGCAGTTGAGTTTCCTATATTTCTCAGCAGCCCTAGTTTCAGCTGCATCAAAGGTGGTAGGTGCACCCACCTCAACTTTTACCTTAAGGTCAGGAAAGAGTCCGGCTATGAACCTCTCCTTCTTTAGGAACTCTGCACCATCACGAGGGTTAGCAACATTTCTCACCCATACAGCCCAAAGACGTAGAAACTCTTGCTTGTACAAGTAGTAGTCATCTATGTCTTTTTGCTTATGAGAAACAATGTCTTGCCATAGTTTTTGAGTGTTTTGGGGATCAAAGAAGTATTTCTTGAAATGATTTAAAACTTCTGTGTAATTCCCCTTAGCTTCCTCAGGCAAAGAGTCAAACCAAGTGCTAGCATCTTTCCTAAGAACCACCTCAAACATTTCTACACATTCTTGATCAGTTACTATCCTCTTGATACGGCAAGACATCTTGAAATCCGCCAAAAATAATTTTGCATCCTCTCCACGCTCTCCAAAGAAAAGAGGATATCTAGACATTTGGCATTGGCTCTCCATTGAATTGATTCCAAAGTGACGCACGTTTTTGTTTTTTCAATAGTATTTTCTAAATTGCAATCTATTCTACAACAAAATAAAAATATTCACATCAAATGACCTATGATAATCAATTAGAGGTAGGATGACAGGGTTTGGTGACGTGAGAATTTCTCCTACTCTTTGGGCACCAAACATGAACACCATACGTTGTTGAAAATGGATTTTTTCTACTAATTGCAATGTTTACTCTAATGTGTGGAGTGAAATGGAAGGGAAAAACCTCTATTCTTGGGCCATTATCCATGGTCTATGCATGACCTAATTCTTCAAACAAAACAAAAATATAGATGTCCAAACTAAGGTCGTACCTAATCAGAGGCAAAATAAAAGGATTTACTGAAGCGTTTATCTCGGCCAACCTACGAGGGCCCAAAATTCTACGAATTACTCGTTGAAATTGTAACTTAGAACTAACAATTATGTGCATCTTTTGCCTTGCAATGGGACTAAAAGGATCATACAAATTCTCGTGATTCATGCAAGCTACTTCATTATGCTAAAGGTTGAGCCTACACAAAACATACACAAGACGTCCTCAGTTGGGGCACCAAAATTGAGGTGGTACAGGGCGGGCAACAGGAGAGGCGACTTCTAAACACCCCTCAAGGCTCCTGTGCTGCTCAATTGGGGCTGGGGGCAACCACAAGAACAACACAACAACCAACCCACAGCCAAACCCAAACAAGATAGGGGCACCACCTAGTAAGAGAGCGAACCACGGCGCAAAAGAGGAGAATCCCTTAGCAATACAAGCGAGAAGGAAGGGTACACTATCACTAATTTAAATGCTACAAATACACACACCAAACACACGCACACACACACACACAAAAGAGAGAGATCTTTGTGCAAGAATTTAGATTCAATTTTTATGATTGACGTGGGTGTATGAACAGCTTGGGGGAGAGTCAAGAGACACGATTTAGTTTGATGATGTTGCAATCTACACATTATCTTAGGGTTATGGGAGACCTCTCACCATACAACCCTCTTATAATGTTTTCCCAAGAAACAAAAGCAAACACACGAGCTCTTGAGTCACATACAAGTAGATACTACAAAAGAATCTCAAAATGAAAATGTGTCACCTTAAACTAAACGAGATGAGGTTACCAAGCGTGAATTGGAGATACTCAAGAGAGTTTTGACCCGCGACCCAACTTATGATTAAATTGATGCGCAAGAGTAGGTACAACTTTGATTGGAAGTTATGAATCACTCACTCCCTTGCAATGTTACAACTAGCTCAAAGAAGCTTTCCTATACACCACATGTAATGGTGCATAAAGAGCTCACTCTCACTCCCTAAAACTAAGATGGTGAATGGCACGCTCAAAGTAGTGAGCAATAGTGTAGGGATCTTGCCATTTTCAAAGGGATAAGTGCTCTATTTATAGGTGAGGAGAGCCCTAATTAGGATTATACCTAATCAACATTTTCATAGAAAACCATGTTTATGAAAATTTTTTATATGTTCTTATGAGAGTGGGGCTCTCTTGTCTCTTGAGTCACATGGATGTGGGCTCAAGAGGAGAGAATTATTGAGGTGAAATAGAGAAGATTCTAGAGAGGTGAGTGATTTTTTGTGTGAGGTTGCCTACTCCACGGTAGAGTAGAGTGGGTGCAATTTACACAAAAAAGGATTAGCAGTTAGTGTTAGTAGTTTGAAGTTAGTAGGATGGGGTAAAATTACATGGCATATGCACTCAAGGTGTATTATATGATTTATACAATAATAAAAAGTAAGAGAAGGATGAGAATATACACAATTTGGTAGAAACCACAAGATGTAAATGAAATTTTTCACCTTCTCCTCCAGTGAATGAAGCGGTTGTAGAACTTTGTCGGTGCAGTTCTTATGACCATGGGGAAGTTGAATTCTCCATGATCGAACTCCTCCTTTTGCAGGGCTTGAGCTTGGTTATTTTCTGATTTTTTCTCTTTTTATGAAAGTATGGAGAGGTTATGGTAATATGAATTTGATTCTAGAGAGAGAAATTGAGCTATATGTGTGTAGAGATGATAATCTTTTGCGCTATGGAGTAAGGAGAGATGGAAATGGTGAAGAAGATGAAGTAAGCCATGAAAGTTGCAGGTTTGAGTGAGGGAGGGAGAGGAATGAGTGTATGTGTGTGGAAGTGGGAAAGGAGGTGAGAGAAGACTATGGGTTACTTCGTGAGAAAAGTGGGCAGACTGGGGTCCACTCAAAAAATCCTATCTCACCGCTGATAGCTCCTAAAATCATGAAACAATTTGAGGTGATTATTACAATCATGGGCTACATTTTCTCTGTTGATTACTTATTCAAATTTTGACCGGAGATAGGTGCCAAAATTCTCACCAAAAAGCTTGTTTTTTATGCCTGCAAAAGTCTTTTAGTGGCCCCCTCCTTTGTTGAATTTGTACAATGTATCCAAGAGTGAGCCCCTCCTTTGTCATATCATAATACAAAGCATCCAAGTTTGCCTTTACACATGCATGGAGGAGGATTATTGGTGAATAAAGCAATATATACATGGTGGGACTAGTGTGTGGACTATTGATGGATTGTAGCTCAATGAGCACATGGTGTTAGAATAATGAGCAAAAAATAAAATTAAAAAATATGAAGTATGGATATGGAAAGATATTGGAATCATATGATATGGTCCCTCTTTGTATTATTTTGGGTGAAAGAGGAAAAGGTATGCAAGTAAATGAAAATAATATAATAAACATGACTAAGAAAGTAGAAATCAATTTTTTTGTTTTCACGAGGGTGAGGGTGAAAATGTGGGGGTGATTTGTATAAAAGAAAAATTTGAGGTTAGAGTATGTACACATTGTCAAAAAATACACTTATGGTGCAAGAGGATGAAAGAAGGCATACATAAGTTTAATAAAACACACACCTAGGTATAAATATTTAAATAAAATATCAAAATAATTATAAAAATCCCTATATCTAGGCCATATATATAATGAAATATTTACACACAAAGAGGCCATAATATACCTTTTTTTATTTTTTATTTTTTATTTTTGGCTAAACTAGCCCAGTACTAGCTAATTGAGGGTTTTTAAGAAAATATGGGAAAAGTCTCCTAACTCACACACGCCTATATACAGTGAAATGGTAGGGATAGCCATAGTGTTTGGGTGAATTTGGTAGGGTGAGGTATCTCACTATGATAATTTTGAATAGCCGAAAAACGGCTATCACTAGCCGGGCATGGGGTGGACCATGCGACCACTGGGCCGGGCTACATATGAGCAAAGTTAGTCGAGCGGTATTGTGGGCAAGTGCAAGGAATAGGGAAGGCAAATAGGACCACTGAGCAAGAGAAAAGGCCAAGAATGTAGGCACCCAGTACGCGATGGGTAGGGAGCCAAGGCAAGCTGGGGTTCAAGAAGGTGGAGAAAACTAAGGCTGGGTTCTGACTGAACCGAGGGAAGAAGCAAGCCTTCCTAAATGTGCCGCCGCCTAGTGTGAACAGTGTGGAGGAGAAAAAGTGAAAATGTGAAGGGGGCTGAGAGAGGCCATCAACTCTTGGGGGGGGGGGGGGTCAAAAGAAAAATGGAAGGCCCGGCGGAAGAGTGCCTCAACTCCAACCAATGAAATTTTTCCATGAAGGATCGACACCCCTTTGCATTTTTCTTATGCCACCTAGTCTAAACACACCCTAATCGGGGGGCGGTTATAGCCAGCCAATATGGGGCGCCGCAAGGGAAAGCGCGGCTCGGTCAATGGGGTTGAGTGAGTGGTGGGAAAGTATATGGGGCGAGAGCGACCATAGGAAAGGTGAGGCACCAAGGGCAAGGGGCGAGCGGGGAGAGTACAGGGCGAGTATAGACACACACACACACACACAGAGAAGGGGGGCAAGTAGATAGAGGAGGGGCTAGCGAGTAGAGAGAGAGAGAGAGAGAGAGAGAGAGAGAGAGAGAGAGAGAGAGAGAGAGGGTAAGAGTGTAGTGAGAGAGGGGGTGAGTAGAGAGAGAGAGGGGAAGGTCTAGGGTAGTAAGTTACAGAGAGACGGAGGGCGAGTAGACAGAAAAAAAGGGGTCAAGTAGATAGAGGAGGGGCTAGGCGAGTAGAGAGAGAAAGAGTGGATAAGGGTGTAGTGAAGAGGGGGGAAGTTCTAAGGTAGTAAGTTACAGAGAGGAATGCGAGTGACCCCGGGTGTGGGGCGAGAGGGATTACGACAAAACGGGCACATTGGTGGGTTGGCAAGTCGGAGCGAGGCTAGGGGAAGAGTTGATTGGTGAAGGGGGCGAGCAACACAGAGCAAGAATAAGGGGTAGATGCAACTGGGGCAGGCAATGGTGAGCCAAGGCGAGAGCCTTAGTGCGGTTAGGATGAGCCGGTGGAATGGAGGCAGTAACGGGGCAAGAGGACACGAGGTTGTGTAGCATCGATGCAACCCAAAAAGGAGATGGCGAGGCTAGGGAAGGTAAGGTGGGTGGGGATTAAGATAGGGTGGGCAACGATAGAGGTTGGTAAAAGGGTGGGGTGAGGCAAGACGCGAGGGTGAGGGAACAGGTGCTAGGAGAGAGAAAGAGTTGCGGGGAGATATGGGTGGGTATATGGCCAGGGCAAGAGAACGGGTAAGGCAAGGGGGCGCGGATTAAGAGGGTAGGGAGAGGGCAAAGGGCAAGAAGAGCGTAGAAAAGTAGAGGCAAGCCAGTAGCTTGGGCAAGCAATGATGATGGCAAATGATCCAGGACATAGGGTGAGGTGGATAGGAAAAGCGAGCGAGGCGAGTATTGGGGTCAATTAATGGCGAGACTTGGTGGATACAAGATGAAGGAAAATGCAAGGTGAGAGTGAGAGTGGATGAAGCGATCCAAAGTAATCAATTGAAGGGTGAAGCGATCCAAAGTAGTATGAAGCGATCCAAAGTAATCAATTGAAGGGTGATAATATCAAAGCATGGACAATCACTAAATCACCAAATACTACAAAAGGGTTCTATAAAAACGAGCAATTAAAGAGAGGAAAAAACTAGGGGGGAATTATGAATGATGAAAGAAAATAAACGTAACAAATAATGGCAGCAAATATATCAATTAAAGGTAACCACTGACAATCAACCCTAATGATAGAAGCACTGTTAAAGGGAACCCAAAAAAGGTAGGCACGGGACAAGAGAAGAGGGAGCAGTAAGGAATCTATTGTGATGGGCTAGCTAAGTGGAGACCAAAGTGGGTTCTAGGAAAGGGAGCACTGAGGAATCTATTGTGATGGATTAGCTTGGTGAAGAATGAAGTGGTTGCTAGGAAAGAGTGTGCAGCAAGTGATTTTTAAGTGTGGCATGGCTTGAGGTGGGAGCCATTAACTAAAGGTAGGGATTCCCCTGATAAGGTGTGAAGTTGAACAGCTCCATGAGAAAGAATATTAATAACAATGATTGGGCCTTGACACACCAACAATAGCTTCTTTGCCTTCTCAAGTATTTGGCCTGGTATAAAAGGACTAGTGAAACTTTGCCAAACTTCTTGGTCTTTAGGTGACGATCATGCCAATCCTTTCTTTGTTGTTGCTCTATTTCTAAGGCCTTTGTTGCTAAGAGCCTCTCCTCTTCCAAATTGTTTCGTCAACTAGCCATAGCCAAATGTTGTCCTTTAGGGAAGTCCACCTTGACTTCTATGACCCTGGACATGAGACAAAATGGAAGTCAAAGGGTGCCACTATCTCTAGTCCAAAAGCTACCTGAAATGGAAAGTGTTGAGTTGTGGCTTTGAAAGAAGTTCAATAAGCCCATGTAGCCCCTATAACTACTATTGGCCAAGATGTTGGGTGCAGGTGGCAAGTCTTGCAAAGCAAAGATAGAAGTACTATGTTAGTGCTTTCATCTAGCCCATAGGCCCAAGGGTAGTAGGAGCATGATTTCCTATGAAATATTTTGTAGCTAGCAAAAGGTTGGCCAGCACCTCATTGACAAAGTGGGTGCCTTGATCACTAGTGATTTTTAAAGGGAAACCCAACCTACAGAATATGTTTTCATACAAAAAAAAAATTAATGTGGTTGATGTGCAATCAGAAGTTGCCGCTTCCTCTATGCATTTGGCAGCATTTGTAGCAACCAAAAGATACCTTTTACTCCTTGGCTATTCAGTCGAGTTGATTGGCCCAACAAAATCTATACCCAACTCTTCAAAAGGAAACCATGCCAACGAGACCGAGAAGGGGCAGTTGTCCTGGCCAGTCGGTTTTTGGGGCACATAGTTGGTATGAATCAAAACATCGAGAATATTGCTTTGCATCACAAAAACATGTATGGCCACCACAACCCAGTATGTAGAATGTGATCAGTAGTGATGTGCCCTGGGTAGTGGCCGCTTGTGCTACTAGAGTGAGCTCTTCTAGAATGGATTGAACTTCATGTGGCAAGACACAAAGGCAAAGAATCCCATCCGGATGACTTTTCTAGAGCATGTCACCAATCATTGTATAGAGCCTACTTTTCATAAGCCGTCTCCTCTTTTGCAAGCTTGCCAATTCTAGAGGATAAGAACCTATGGGCAAAATATGCATAACATCCGAGTACCATTCTATTAAAGTGTCCACCTTAAAAAGAAAAATATCTGGAAGGTTGTCTTCTACTTTCGTGGATGGCTCCCTTGACTCAATTCTAGAGAGATGGTCAGCCATCAGATGCTCCTTGTCAAGGCAAGGACAACCTCAAAATCAAATGCTTGAAAGAGAAATAGCCACCTCGAAACCCATCCCGCTACCTAAGGCTTGTTGAGGAGATACTTGAGAGCCCGGTGGTCCATTGTTACTACAAAATGGACCATTAGGAGAAATATGAACCTTGCATGGGCCTTGTAAGGAATCCTAATTTTTAGGGATTAAGGCTAATGTTGTGTAGGGTTAAGGGGACAAGGGCATTCAAGAAGCTAGTTTTGAGTAGACTTTTCTAGCCTTTTTTTAGACACATGTAGGATGTGGACCTAAGAGGTCACTTTCTCTCTATAGCTTTTGGAAAGTGAAGGGAGTAAAGGGGTGTGGCTACATCAGCAAAAACGTGGGTCACTAAGAGCCAAAATTTGACTTTTTTTCAAAAAAGTTATTTTTACTTGTTTTTGACTTTAAATTCCCTCCCAACATATATACACATCAAAAAATCATTTTTTGACATTTTTTTAAACCTACAAACACTAAAAGTCCACTTTTTCAAAAAAAAAATCCCCCCAAAAAAAAAAAACCTTTGTTCTCTCCTCCTCCTTCCTCCTCTCTTCCTCTCCTCTCCCTCCCTACCCCCTTCTCTCCTCCTCCTCCCCTCTGTCCCCTTCTCTCCTCCCATGTTCCTCCCTCTCCCTCCCCCCTCTTTCTTTTCATTCTTTGCTTCCTCACGCAACAACTGCCATGGTGCTCACGAACATCACAAATCGTATCCCTCCACCACCATGTACTCCGCACAACAAAAGTGTACATATTGCTTGTCCGCGGTGTTTGCACCGAAGGCCGCACGTGAGGGTGAGCAGAGGTCATCCCAAGATTGTCATACTGTCGGTGAGACGAATGTGTATGGTTCTTCAATATCTTGGGAGGGGAGAAGTAGGCTTGTTAGGCTATTGCAATTGGTTGTGTATGGGTGCAGGTGCTTCTTTGCATGTGGATGCACGAATGTCAAGCTCTTCAGCTCAAAATAGTGGCATTACAAGAAACAGTGGGTGCAGGTTAGAGAGGTCAAGTGTCACCACTTTTCCTCTAAAACAGCCTTCTTTGTTACATCTTGCAGGTAGGTGCTTCAAATCCATCCTTATTAGAGGTGGGTAATCTCATCCTAATGCAAGAATGGCTCAAGGAACTAGCATAACATGAAGCTTTTACGGTGGCACAAAGCTCTCCTCAAGCAATGTGGCTCCCACTACACCAAAAATCACTATGCTAACATGGAGAGATCCCTAGTAGGACAATACAACAACTTTTCATCAGCAGCAGACCCTTTCCTAACATGAGGGCACCCCCACCAGAGATATTTTTATATGATAGGTCACCCCATGAGCATACCATGTCATGGAATGGATGTAAGAACTATGACTGCACTACCCCTTGGAAGTTGTTCACGAATGTATGTTTATCAAAGTTAATGAGAAGAAGTTTGGACTTTTTTGTTTGTTGATGTGTAAGAGCACTCTTGGTCTACCATATTTTAGATTGTTTGATAAGTTAAATAAGATTTGTAGTCATTTAACGTATCATTTTTTTTTTGTAAGATTGTACATGAGAAGACATGATAAAGTACAAGAGATCTTGACGGAATAAACCTCGATGAGATTCCCACCATGCACTTGTGACACCATACCTCTCCTTGAACCCTTTGACTTCTATCGTTGTGGGGAGTCCAATGGGGGGCTATTTTCAAATTTTTAGCATAACTTTTTTTTAAAGGAAATTTTGGTTATTCTAAAGTTTATACACAGTCTAGAAGTTCATTCCGATTGTTTTTCTTCAGTTTCAAATTTTGACCGAGTACACTCCTTGGAAGCCACTTTTGAAGGTGTTAGGGCGAGATTTTGGGAAAGTTTTGTATGTAGGAAATACAGTCCTTAACACAATAAAAAACAATGGTTCTTTGATTATTTTCAGATTCCATGGTTTTAATGCTCGTTGGAGCCCGTAGATTAAGAAAAAAGTAAAAAATGTATGTTTTACATCATTTTTAAATAAATTGTCAACTTGCACATTGATTTTTGGAGAATGCGAGCAAGATATGATTTTTTCTCATCACATGATGGTCGAAGAACGCGATGAGATGAACAAATTCATGTGAGACAAGCCCAGACAGATTCGGAGCCGATTGAAATCTAGAAGCTGTTGAAAACAACCGAAAAGTTCAACACTTTTATTTATTTTTTTTAAAAAAAAACTTAACACTTGAATCATGGCCATGCATCAAAAATATGCTCACACGGTGAAGGAGGTGCTTCAAAGCTATGGAAATCAGTATAAAATGCAAGCAATAGCGTTGGAGGCTATTCAAGAAGTTGTAGAGGCTCACATCATTTCAGATGACTTTGCAATGACAAAATGATTAAGAGTTGTGTCTACTGTCTCCATAGTGATTTGGCTTTTCGGTTTATCCATGTGTTTTAAGTTAAGTGGTTTTGGCCATGAAGAGTTAAATTTAAATTAAATATTAACATTTTTGCCATCCTAAGGGGTAAACAAAGCTAGAAAATGCAAAAAAAGGGTGGCCACAAGGGCGCGCAAATGGCCCATCCAGCAGTTTTGGATGGCTCATCTGCGCGCCCTTGTGGCCACCCTTTTTTTTGCATTTTCTAGCTTTGTTTGCCCTTTAGGATAGCAAAAATGTTAATAGCTGATGAAACCAGATGTTTATGTAGCATGAGACTAGATTTTTATATTGTCCAATGTGATTTGGCCTTTTGGCGCAGGGAACTAGTAAGTTGAGTTGAAGGAAGGCATAATGTGCTTGAAAAGTTAAATTTTACATTCATCTCACCTTTTCCAAGGTCCTAGAGTGCAACAATAGCCTAATTATGCAAAAAAAAGGGTGGCCACAAGGGCACGCAGATGGCCCATCCAACAGTTTTGGATGGCTCACCTGTGCGCCCTTGTGGCCACCCTTTTTTTGCATTATATGGCCTTGTCTTCCCCTTATAATAGCAAGAATGTTAATATTTGATGAAACCAGATGTTTATGCAGCATGAGACTAGATTTTTATACTGTCCAATGTGATTTGCCCTTTTGGTGCAGGGAACTAGTAAGTTGAGTTGAAGGAAGGCATAATGTGCTTGAAAAGTTCAATTTTAGGTTCATCTCATCTTTTCCAGGGTTCTGGAGTGCAGCAATAGCCTAATTATGCAAAAAAAGGGTGGCCACAAGGGCCCACATATGGCCCATCCAGCAGTTTTGGATGGCTCACTACGCGCGCTTGTGGCCACCCCTTTTTCTGCATTATATGGCCTTGTCTGCACCCCAGGATACCAAATTTTTTTTAGATTAAGTGAAAGCAAATCTTTATGCAACATGACAGTACAAATTCCACTTCTTTTCACTCAGATGTAATTAGAGCTCCCCCCCCTCGCCCCCCTTTCTTTGTGTTCAAAGGTCCGGAGCATTCACTATGTAAAATTTTCCTATATCACGTGCGTTCACTAGAATGGATTAAAAGTACCCCTTATAGGCGTTATCTACACATGTTTCTGCAAACTTTACAAGAATATAAAATCCCTTCTGTTGAACACATGTGCTATGTTACATATACTTTAGTGAACTCCCCATGTCAACGGCCTCACAAATCCTATGCACTAAACATTAAACACTAGAAATCGACCAAACAAGGAGCCAATTTTTACTTCCTTGTGTCCACCTAGTGTTGTTGTGAAACATTTCTAATGATATATATTCAACATCCCCAAATGAGGACATCTTGACAAAGTTTATGATCCACTTTAATAAGAATAACCATTAATGATTAAACTGAAATCAAAATATTGCTTGAATTTCTTCAAGGTGGAGTGATTAAGACTTACGACTTGAATCATCGTACAGGCAAATGAAAATATCCATAAAAGTAAACAATATTTCTCAGATCTGTATGAAACTTCAGTAATCTAAATTAAATACTCTCACTCAATGCGACACCATTTAACAAAAAAACATATTTATATTGCATTTATAGAGGAATCCAGCCTCATGAAAAATAATTACAAATGGAGACAATGTTGTTGCTGTTAGGCTTATCTTACAAGTATTTGTCTTCCTCATCTAGAGATTCATATACACTTGAGTATTTGTATGTCTATGACACTAGGGAAGATAGTAGTACTATATGGATGGCTTCTATGAGAGCTCCTAGAGAGTCCCTATTGGTTCAAGATTCTAAAAAACACCTACTATTCTTATCAAAATCTTTTAACATGGTAGTGAAAGGTTCCTCAAGGAACAAAAATAGAGTGATTTCCATCTCTGCACATGGTTGCTTGCTCATGTCCTCTTAAAACAAGTTGAATCTGTAAGTAAACAAAAGATTATGTGAGCACAAAGTTATAAAGTACAAAATGATATCATTCCAATTATCTAATGACAATTATACGAAGAATAAATTACAAGAAAAATCTTTGATGACTCTCCATAGATAACACAACTTACTTACATTGTGAGACTCAAATCACATGCTACACAACTATAGATGGCGCACCAAAGTAATCAACAAAATAGCACCACCTAGTGTTATTAGGTGTGAAGCCTAAACACTCAAATCCATAAAGAGGTTAATTCTCTCCAGCATGATAAACTTAAAGATGGAGATGATGTTAAGCTCTGAATGTAAGCTACAAGGGTAGTTTTCTTACCATTCTATCTTTATGTTGGAGATAAACCCTTGCAATGTCCACGCGATATTCACACGTCCTATTGTTGTGGTATGCAACTCATGTGAGCTCATACTTTTGCCACCTTCAGGAGTAGAGGTTTCCATGTAGTGTGAGTGAATGAAAGTAGAAGGAGTAGAATCTTGTTTCATGTTGTAATGGAGATGAGAGAAGGGAGAGGAGCTAGCTTGGTGTGAAACTATGTGGTGGGTAAGGGGAAGAGATGGAAGAGGAGCTTGCTTGGGGCTACAATGGAGGTGGGAGAAAGCTAGCAGAGAGATAATGATGGACTATAGGGGATGCATGTGGTTGTTGCAGCAATGGAGAGCTTGGAAAAAGGTTTCTAGAGAGAGAAAAACACTTTTTAGCTATAGAATAGGTTTGGAAAGACTTTAGAGGGTGAAAATGATGTGTTGATTTGTTTTTGAAAAAAATCAATTTTTTGGAATTTTTTAGTGCACGTTTTTAACTTTTGAAGGTCAAAAATACTTTTTTGACCATGAAATAGGTTTGGGGACCTTTTAAGGAGGGAAAACTTGAAATTTAAAATTTTTTGAAAATTTGAAATTTTTAGTGTATTTTTTAATCCGGGCCAAAAAGTGGGGAAAAGAGGTCAAAGTGGTCCCCGCCCCCCCCCCCCCCCCCCCCCCCCCCCCCTCTTTCCCCTAGCCACCTCCCTTACCTTCTCACTAGGTAAGAGACAATTAAGAGGTGTAAGGCTACCTTGTCCCCCTACTTTTTTGAGGGTATAGAGTGTGTCCACCACCCTCTTCCTATTGGCTGACCTCTAATTAACCTTAATCCCAAAGGGTTTTTAGAGGGTTCATATTTTTCCTAATGATGAATCAAAAGATCGAGAATATTGCTTTGCATCACAAAAACATGTATGGCCACCACAACCCAGTATGTAGAATGTGATCAGTAGTGATGTGCCCTGGGTAGTGGCCGCTTGTGCTACTAGAGTGAGCTCTTCTAGAATGGATTGAACTTCATGTGGCAAGACACAAAGGCAAAGAATCCCATCCGGATGACTTTTCTAGAGCATGTCACCAATCATTGTATAGGGCCTACTTTTCATAAGCGGTCTCCTCTTTTGCAAGCTTGCCAATTCTAGAGGATAAGAACCTATGGGCAAAATATGCATAACATCCGAGTACCATTCTATTAAAGTGTCCACCTTAAAAAGAAAAATATCTGGAAGGTTGTCTCCTACTTTCGTGGATGGCTCCCTTGACTCAATTCTAGAGAGATGGTCAGCCATCAGATGCTCCTTGTCAAGGCAAGGACAACCTCAAAATCAAATGCTTGAAAGAGAAATAGCCACCTCGAAACCCATCCCGCTACCTAAGGCTTGTTGAGGAGATACTTGAGAGCCCGGTGGTCCGTTGTTACTACAAAATGGACACCCAAAAGATAATGCATGAACTTATGCAGAGCATAGACAATGACCAAACCCTGTATTTCAGTGGTACTATAGTTTTTTTTTTCTTTTGTGAGTAGTAGACTTGCATAATAGATAGATCAGTCTAGCTTGCACCCTTGCTTGGTTGGCTAAGGACCACACCTACAACTGTGATACTAGCATCAGTGTGCTCATGAAAAATGAGTGATCAATCAGGTGTGACTTAGATGGGGGCCTGTGTGAGGCGTTTCTTCAAATAGTTCTTGCAAAGGTCCATTGAAAGGGTTGGGTTGGACTAGTGAGGCAAGATAGAGGCTTGGTAATATCCGCATACATTCTAATAAACCTTCGGTGGTAGCCATGCGGCCTACAAATCTCTGCACTTCTTTAGCATTAATTGGCTTAGGCATGCCTAAAACAACTATAATTTTTTTTGGGTCATCAGTAAGGCCTTTAGAAAAAATAGTATGACCTAACAGAGTGCTTTGAGTGACCATTAAATGACACTTCTACAGGTTTAGTTTTAGATTTACTATGAGATCCCTAACCCATCTATACCAAGATCGGAATGGGGTCCTTGATAGGTCTCTAGGCCTAATAAAATTCAAAGTCTCTAAACAAGAAAAATCCAAGGAATAGACCTTTATCATTGACAATGGCTTGGTCTATAGCCTTAGAAGAAGACCAAGTGCTATCTCACATCGAAAATGGGACAACATATTAAAATTCCAAAACTACTTCGGCCCTATAACTTTCACAAGTTGAGCTAAGGTATCCTCAACCAACGCTTTTTTCCCCCTAACAGATGTGAGGGCACAACCTCCACTGGTGGACTCCTTTTGCAAGTGAAGAAGTTTTCTAAACGTTTTTAGTGTGCAGGAATGGATAGTGACCTGAATAATCAGGTCCACCCGTCCATGATTGACAACCTTAGTCAATCCCCACTTACCACCCCGCACTCACACATGATTCTTTTTTTTTCTAATTACTATCACATTGTTCTAATACTTAAAATAATAGTTTCTTTTAACTTTCCATCATAGTAATTCCTTAAAGACAGCATTGAAAGCATTCTTTTAGAAAACATACATCTTTAAACTTAAGACAGGGTAGTGTCAATCAAAACATTGTCCATAATAACCATGACCAGTACTATTTTTGTCTCAAGACCACCTAAGGGTGAAAAAACGGCACCCATTCCTTATTCACAATCCAGAGTGGATAAACTGCCACCCAAGGTTTCGGGTGCCCATACACCAAACCAGTTGCCCATACAACCGGGCGGCTCTCCTATGATAAAAACGGCATCCTAACTTATGTACAAACATCAAGACATGACACGGAGTAGAAAGTCATCGTTCATGGGGGTAACCGACTTATCCGTGGCTAGAAAGCCATCATTATCATCAATTTATACCAAGGAGTCAGAGGTGTTTTGAGACAAGTTGTCTTAAAGATGATCAATCATATCTTTCCTAATTCAACCAGTTTTAACCCAAACAATTCTTTCCTATAGTATAAACAAATGCACGTCTCACTCCTTGCGTATTCAATGCTAACTTATGAAAGAACTTAAAATATTTAAAGAATTAATTAAATAATGGGAAACCCACCTGAGACTGATCGGCCATCTAATGCTGCGCTGGCGCTTGAAGACTCTCCTCCGTAGGCCTACTACTAGGCCCAAATTCATCGCCGTGTGACGCTCTAGTTGTTTTTAGAGCTCTACCCTCATCATCACATGTAGGATTGGGGGTGAGTCCTTTTCGGTGTGATAACTTCTTATTCTTATAAAAAGGACGTGTAATCATTAGGTAAATTATCCAAAAGCTAGACTTAACCTTTGTATCCAATTTTACCGAAATCTAAGTTAAATTTATAGTCTTGATTTGGTAAATTCTTGACCTAGTAATTTTTTATTTGCCTATATAGGTGTGATAACTTTTTCCACAGCTTTCCTAAGGGTTTTCTAAGCTATAGTAATTTTCTTATAATTTTGTATATCTTTTTCCTAATTTGCCCATCGAATTTCAAGCTTGGAATCTGCTTATTTTGAGCCTAATATTTATTCTATTTATTTTCTCTTAAAGATTTTATTTCCTCAACTTTATATCACAGGTTTGCACTTACTATAATTTTCCTAACAACTTTTGATCGCAAAATCACATTTGAAAGCACAATCGCATCACTTTGGACAACTTGAATTTACAACCTTCTTGGCCCATCATGGAGCCTTCTTGATCTAAAACACCATCTCAAGCATATATTTTTGTAACCACTTGCCTACCTACGGCCTTCATACCCGCTTTAGCACTCTATCTTGCACACGTCGGTTGCAGTTGTAGACACCCATAACACTACCTTATCCACTTCACATCACCGACCAACTTTAGTTGCACCAGAATTCAAAGTTTCCAAATGATGGTTCAGTAAGTGCTACATACAGGTTACAACTTGTGCATAGTGATGTTTGTGGGCCTATGCAAACTCCATCCTTGGGTAATTATGTATAATTCACAAATTTTATTGATGATTACAAGTATAAATGGAAATGGTGCATAGTGCTCCCTAGTGGTGGTGTGCTCTACATGCAGTATGCATGCGGACTCACAAGCTAGCTCAACACCATCAAATAATGCAAAAACCTAAAAGTAGAACTAACAATGAACTGAACAAGAACTCAATTAATATACTGACAACCACAATCCCTCTAAGGAAACACCCTACACATAACCAAATGATCGTACAAAAATGTTTTTCCTACGTCCAACTTTGTCTAGTCCATGACTACCCAACAAGGTACAATGGGGATGTAAAGGCTTCGGAGCAATGGAGGATGCAATGCTAAAAGACACAGCTGAAAACCACAATATATCTAGATACAAGAACACAAGGCTCACATGCCTGACTTCAGACAATCAAGGTGAAGTGCTCCAAGGCTAGTGCCAAAGAGTGCAAGGTGAGTGCTCTAGATGGTAACACACAAAGTGGTAAGGCTATGGCAAGAATCACAAAACTTTCACTAGACTCTCAAGACTATCTCTAGGCTGTCCACATGAATGCTGTATATATCCAGAAGCCAGGATTATCGCATGGCCACCACATATATGTTGTTTCTACTCAAAATACCTAGCCAAGGCAACTCCTGACAAAGAAAATTATTTGCTTTCGGTGGCCTAGTGAAGTACTGGTGATTCTGGCCATAAGTCGCCTGGCTGGCCACTAGATGGCCTAGCTCGCTATCGCACCGGCTACTAAGAAGTGTTGTCTGGTAGCTCACGAATGCTCTAAAAGGGGTTGCCATAGGTGGTCCACACTTTGGATGATGAAAGCTACCTCTCTAGCTAAGGTGGTCTAAGCCCCAACCGGGCCGGCCCATGTGTCCACACTGGGCGCCTTCCAAGTGGGTGTTCCAAGGGTGTTCGAGCGCCTAGACCAAGTATGGTCCAACTCAGAGATTTTTTCCTCTAGAGAACGTCCATCAAGGTGGGCATGCAAGCTGAGTCCTATGTAGCCTTATAGCCTCGCTTCTACAGATGCCTGCCACTATTCCACTCACCGTCTCAGGGTTGGTTGAAAGCCAAAGACAAGAACCGCTAATCCAAGAACAAGATTGCTATTGAAAGGAGAAGAGTACCACGTAAAAGTGGAGAGCATATAGAAAACACAACTATAAGGGCACTATTGAAACCATACCCAAAACTGAAATGAGGCAACCAACTGCAAAAGGCAAAACTGGTATGTACAATAGGTCTCAATGGTGGTGATACCTAAGGGTGCCTCTGGTGATCGGAGGAGTGGGAAGAAGAGGCCTTTAGGAATGGAGAGATGCCGGAGGTGGGGCTGTGGCAAGGCATGGACTATGAGGAAAAAGGATATGGTGGAGGGAAATGGAGAGGTAATAGTGGAAACTTGACACACTCATGCCACCTTGAGTCACCTAAACCAAGCATGCATCCATGAATCCGTAGCAGAACTTTGTCAAGTGCCTCTACAATTTTTCTCCTTGTCTCACAATGGGGGGAAGAGAGAGAGAGAGAGAGAGAGAGAGAGAGAGAGAGAGACTGCCACAAAAGAAAAGAAGCAAAGTTTCACCACAAAATTAAGAGAACCAAAAGGTAACTACACCACATGGGTTTGAGGAAATAAGGAGAGGTATGATTGAACAAGAGAGGAGCCAAAATCTAAAGAGAGAAAGAGGAGAAGAATTAAACGTAAATCTTCTTCACGATAAGGAGAGGCATGATTTAACAAGAGAGGAGCCAAAATCTAAAGAGGGAAAGAGGGAATAATTAAACATAAATCTTCTTCACGATAAAGAGGTGCTTGAGCAAGAGGAAGAGGGAAAGAAAACCGTTTCAATAGATAGAGATGGAGATATATAGAGAGAATCCATTGTGAAAGAGATTCCAAAATAGAGAGATAGAGAAAGAGAGAGAAAGACACGAGAGAGGGAAATGGACTATTTGCACACAACAAAGAGCTAGCGAGAGAGAGAGAGTGTCTGGGTGTGTATGTGTGTTTTTGTGGATTCCATCAGAACTTGCACATTTGCAATTGATGGGGGTGAAGTCCACAATTGACTCCAAACAGGCCCAAGGATTGATTGGGGACCAAGGCAAACCAAGACTACGTTCTACGACGAGAGAAAGAGAGACTTTGTGAAGAGTGATTTCAATGTGTGTGTGTGTGTGTGTGTGTGTGTGTGTGAGAGAGAGAGAGAGAGAGAGAGAGAGAGGGGATGGAACGACTCAAAAATACCAAAAAGCTCTAAAGATGGCTAGATTGTGTGCAAGTGCTATAATGTGTGCAAATACTTCTGCTGTTGATGACATCCAAAGGGTTAGTTTCCCCCACTTGCCCACCTTATTCAAGTTGTATACTATAGCAAGTGTGCACACCATATCATTTTCTTTGCATAGTGAATTCCTAAAGATATTTTTTTTTCTTCCTACGAGAAAAAAAGTGGCGAGTGCGACGGGTGAGCAAAATGCCTGGGGAGTAAACTGGAGCAAGAGTCAAGCGAGGGATTGGTAAGGCGAGGGTGAGGAGGGATTGGTAACGGGCAAGGCGAGGGTGAGGAGGGGTTATATGGACAGTCGAGTGCAAAGGGTGAGAAGTGGCAAGGGCAAGTCGTCAATTGGGTTGGTGGGCAATCCTAACCGGAGCTAGCTCGCACAAGCGAGATAGGGCAATGACAGTGGCGAGGGCGTTGGGAAGAGTGGGCGAGGGTGAGGGCGACGGGAGATTGAAAAGGAGGTGGCTAGGCAAGAGAGTGCAGGGTAGGCCAATCACGAGGTGGGTGGGCTGGAGGGTGAGCTTGGCGAATCAAGAGGGGGGTGCAGAGCATAGATAGGTTAGGCAGGCTAGCGTGCTAGCCAGGCATGGGGTGGACCATGCGACCACTGGGCCAGGCTACATGTGAGCAAAGTTAGTCGAGCGGTATTGAGGGCAAGTGCAAGGAACAGGGAAGGCAAATAGGGCCACTGAGCGAGAGAAAAGGCCAAGGATGTAGGCGATGGGTGGGGATCCAAGGCAAGCCGGGGTTCAAGAAGGTGAAGAAGACTAAGGCTGTGTTCAAACTGAACTAGGGGAAGAAACAAGCCTTCCTAAATGTGTTGCCGCCTAGTGTGAACAGTGTGGAGGAGAAAAAGTGAAAAAGTGAAGGGGGCTGAGAGAGGCCATAAACTCTTGGGGGGGGGGGGGGGGGGGTCAAAAGAAAAATGGAGGGCCCTGCAGAAGAGTTCCTCAACACCAACCAATGAAATTTTGCCATGAAGGATCGACGTTGCATTTTTCTTCTGTCGCCTAGTCTAAACACACCCTAAGCCAGGGGCGGTTATAGCCAGCCAATATGGGGCGCCGCGAGGGAAAGCGAGGCAGGGTCAATGGGGTTGAGTGAGTGGTGGGAAAGTATATGGGGCGAGAGCGACCACAAGAAAGGTGAGGCACCAACGGCGAGCGGCGAGCGGGGAGAGTAAAGGGCGAGTATAGAGAGACACCCCCCCCCCCCCCCCCCCCCCCCCCCCCCCCACACACACACACACACATAGAGAAGGGGGGAAAGTAGATAGAGGAGGGGCTAGCGAGTAGAGAGAGAGAGAGAGAGAGAGAGGGGGGGGGGGGTAAGGGTGTAGTGAGAGAGGGGGTGAGTAGAGAGAGAGAGGGGGGAAGGTCTAGGGTAGTAAGTTAAAGAGAGAGGGAGGGCGAGTAGAGAGAGAAAAAGGGGTCAAGTAGATAGAGGAGGGGCTAGCGAGGAGAGAGAGAGAGAGAGAGAGAGAGAGAGAGAGAGAGAGAGAGAGGGGAAGGTCTAGGGTAGTAAGTTACAGAGAGAAGGAGGGCGAGTAGAGAGAGAAAAAGGGGTCAAGTAGATAGAGGAGGGTCTAGGCGAGTAGAGAGAGAAAGAGTGGGTAAGGGTGTACTGAAGAGGGGGGAAGTTCTAGGGTCGTAAGTTACAGAGCGGAATGCTAGTCACACCGGGTGTGGGGCGAGAGGGATTACGACAAACGGGCACAATGGTGGGTCGGAAAGTCGGGGCGAGGCTAGGGGAAGAGTTGATTGGTGAAGGGGGCGAGCAACACCGAGCAAGAATAAGGGGTAGACCCAAATGGGCCAGGCAATGGTGAGCCAAGGCGAGAGGCTTTGTGTGGTTAGGATGAGCCGGTAGAATGGAGGCAGTAACGGGGCAAGAGGACACGAGGTGGTGTAGCATCGACGCAACCCAAAAAGGAGATGGCGAGGCTAGGGAAGGTAAGGTGGGTGGGTGAGGCCTGACCAGAGGGTGAGTGGTGATGGGGGCTTTTCACAAGCCAAGCTCCCATACCCCTCTTCTCTCGTCCCCACCCCATGAAAACCCCCTCTTAGGGAGGGAGTGATAAAAGGCATTGGAAAAAGTAAGAAAAAAATAAAGTATGATTATGTAAATATATAAGAAAGGTAAAATAGGCCACCTCATGCCTGCGAGGTAGCCCATCCCCAGCTTGCCTCCTTTTTTCTTCACTGTTGCCCCGCCGTGTGTCCCTTTTCCTCTCCTCCACTCAAAAGGTCAACCCCCTCTCTCTTCCCCTTGTCCTTTCTCCTTTCTCTCTCCCCTCAAGCTACCCCACCTCTCACCAATAATGCACCCTAACTCACATGCAACTTACCGTATCTTCCAAAATAGTATATCTCACCCCCTCTTTCTCTCTCCTATCATATCCCATGACCCAAATACCCCCCTCTCTCTCTAAAGGGCGCCATGTCTCTTGTCTTGTAGCTAAATAACCTCCCCCACACTCACACACACTCAGTTTCACTAAAAAAAGTGCCCACAGACCCATCCCCACCCGGTGGTTACTTGATTTTTCTTGTGTTCACACACATCTGCACACAGATTCACCTCTGAACACACTCCCCTCTCTCCCCTCTTGTAATTACTTTATTCTCCATGTCACCTCTCACTTTTTTTATCCACCCATCTCTCTCTCATGAGACTGTTGTTCTGGCACATATACACAGAGCCAGACAAGTGGGACCCACAGTCACATGGCCTATGTAGATAATGATTTCTTCATTTCTAAATTCTGGAATTTCTCCCCCCTCCTCCCCTATATAAAGAGGGGTCACCATCACACTAAAGACACACACAAAATCACCAAAGAACACACTATGCACTGTGTGTGCCTAGTGCACACACATACACCCACACCATCACCATCACCGCAATCACCATGCTTGTATTGAGCATGACCTCTACACCCTTGGCTATGGAAGATGAAGGGCAACTAAATGAAGGATGATGACCATAACCCTCGTGCGAGTCTTCGCCATCAACTCCCACCTATCCGCCTTGTGCTCTACCACTCTCTCCCTTCTCATTCCCCTACCCTATGCTCCCCATTTCATCGCCTTATTCTCTAAATAAAGCTTGAGGTTTTGTGAGTATGTTTTCTTGCAATGTTTTTCCCATGTGAGGTGTGCGGAATCGCCACCTAATCTTGTGTTTGGAGTGACCTTGTGTATGTGTTAAGGGTGTGCGGATTCGCCATCCTTTTGTGGTGCCTAAGTACTAAGCCGCTATACCCCCTCCCTCACTCTCTCTCTCTCTCACTTGATCTCATTTCCTTTCCTCTTCATCATTACTCCCAAGCATCCATATCTCTTGGATGAAAACTTTGTTATGGTGGTGTGTTGTTTGCGTCCTAACCGCTGAAACTAGATGGTGCCCCCTGTTTGCTTTACCATGACAGGCTCGAGGTGCTCCATTCGGTCCCCGATGTTTTAGAGGCCATCGGGGGTTCGGGGTTCGCTTTGCTCCCGTCAGTGGGTATGGTGGGTTAAAAGGCAAGTGGGCAGAGGCGGGTCGATCGGCGAGGGTGAGGTAACAGGTGATAGGAGAGAGAAAGAGTTGTGGGGAGATATGCGTGGGTATATGGCCAGGGAAAGAGAACGGGTAAGTCAAGGGGGCCTGGGTTGAGAGGGTAGGGAGAGGGCAAAGGGCGAGAAGAGCGTAGCAAAGTAGAGGAAAGCCATTAGCTTGGGGAAGCAATGATGATGGCAAGTGATCTGAGAGATAGGGTGAGGTGGATAGGAAAAGCGAGCGAGGCGAGTAATGGGGTCAATTAATGGCGAGACTTGGTGGATACAAGATGAAGGAAAATGCAAGGTGAGAGTGAGAGTGGATTCAAGATGATCTAGGAGTATGAAGCGATTCAAAGTAATCAATTGAAGGGTGATAATATCAGAGCATGAAAAATCATTAAATCACCAAATACTACAAAAGGGTTCTATAAAAACGAGCAATTAAATAGAGGAAAACACTAGAGGGGAATTATGAATGATGAATGAAATTAAACGTAACAAATAATTACAACAATTATATCAATTAAAGTGATGGGGGCTTTTCACAAGCCAAGCTCCCATACCCCTCTTCTCTCGTCCCCACCCCATGAAAACCCCCTCTTAGGGAGGGAGTGATAAAAGGCATTGGAAAAAAGTAAGAAAAAAATAAAGTTTGATTATGTAAATATATAAGAGAGGTAAAATAGGCCACCTCATGCCTGCGGGGTAGCCCATCCCCACCTTGCCTGCTTTTTCTTCACTGTTGCCCCGCCGGGTGTCCCTTTTCCTCTCCTCCACTCAAACGGTCAACCCCCTCTCTCTTCCCCTTGTCCTTTCTCCTTTCTCTCTCCCCTCAAGCTACCCCACCTCTCACCAATAATGCATTATAACTCACAAATAATGCACCCTAACTCACATGCAACTTACCCTATCTTCCAAAATAGTATACCCCACCCCTTCTTTCTCTCTCCTATCATAATCCATGACCCAAATACCCCCCTCTCTCTCTAAAGGGCGCCATGTCTCTTGTCTTGTATCTAAATAACCTCCCCCACACTCACACACACTCAGTTTCACTAAAAACAGTGCCCACAGACCCATCCCCACCCGGTGGTTACCTGATTTTTCTTGTGTTCACACACATCTGCACACAGATTCACCTTTGAACACACTCCCCTCTCTCCCCTCTTGTAATTACTTATTCTCCATGTCACCTCTCACTTTTTTCATCCACCCATCTCTCTCTCTTAGTCTCTCTCTCATGAGACTGTTGTTCTGGCACATATACACACAGCCAGACAAGTGGGACCCACAGTCACATGGCCTATGTAGATAATGATTTATTCATTTCTAAATTCTGAAATTTCTCCCCCCTCCTCCCCTATATAAGGAGGGGTCACCATAACACTAAATACACACACAACATCACCAAAGAACACACTATGCATTGTGTGTGCCTAGTGCACACACACACACACACACACACACCCACACCATCACCATCACCGCAATCACCATGCTTGTCTTGAGCATGACCTCTACACCCTTGGCTATATATGGAAGATGAAGGGCAACTAAATGAAGAATGATGGCCATAACCCTCGTGCGAGTCTTCGCCATCAACTCCCACCTATCCGCCATGTGCTCTACCACTCTCTCCCTTCTCATTCCCCTACCCTATGCTCCCCATTTCATCGCCTTATTCTCTAAATAAAGCTTGAGGTTTTGTGAGTATGTTTTCTTGCAATGTTTTGCCCATGTGAGGTGTGCGGAATCGCCACCTAATCTTGTGTTTGGAGTGAGCTTGTGTATGTGTTTATGAAACCCTTCAGTTTAGAAGACTGAAACCCCTAAACTATTGTGAATGGATGAATGGCTAGTAGGATTTGCTAATTGGACGACAGAAGAAGAAGAGCTCCAAGCACAACTAGACGAACTCCGCATCTCCATCGAAGCTCGAGTGCCAGGCGTAACAGTAATCGATTTGCAGTGGGAGAGTCAACCAACACGCCAAACCCAGTGGATATACATAGGTCAAGTGCCAAGAAGAAGAAGGAGAAGGTCGAAACCATGTCCGGAACCTACAACCAAACCACAACAACAAAATGGAAGGAGCTCTACACAATAGAGAATCAACACTATTCTACTTTGAGAATCGGGTAACTCAAGTCACTGAGGTAATTATCACAGTCAGTTTTCAAGTCGCACGTGATGCTGCAGCACAGATAACGGAATCATTGGCTCACACTCTCACTAGAGAAACTAGGGATCTACTGAGTTTGTTTGAGGAAAGAACACCACCCTCTCCCACAAGCTTGGACAGTGACTAAGCACCTGTAAGCTTCACATGAATCAGTACAACCTACCTCAAGACAGATCACACATACCAACACGTGTACGCTCAATCAAGGTAATACTGGATTTGAAGGCTCACTACCAGCATGTCATTGACACCATGCTGGGTGGGAAGCGATTTTTTGAGGTTCTGGCATCAGATCAACCATTTGTCTTACCTTTGGTACAAGGCAATGTACTGTTTGAAGTTTTAATCTATGTCCTAGTATAATAGGGTATACACGCCTCCTTGTAAAGAAGAAAAAACTTTTCCAAGTTAAGCAGTGTGTCTTTCTAGCTCTCTCTCAGTAATCATGGCAAGTGTAGCATTTCCAACATTTAAAGGAAAGAAGGGGGAGGATTTGGTAACAGACTTCCTAGATGACTTTGAAGTAGCATGTGTAGTGAGCAACAAAGATACGGATGAATCCCGGGTTAGAATCTTTAAGCATCTCATGAAGCTAGAAGCTAGATCATGGTACAATGCACTTCCACAAGCAACCAAGGATGACTGGGAACCCTTAAAAACCGCTTTTAAGAGGCGCTTTGGGGGAGGTACCACATTAGAAAAGTTGTGGGACAAGTTGAGAGACTTGAAGCAGGAGGGTCTTTTAGAATATGCCACCTATGAGTCCAAATTTGTGGATTTGTGGGAACGGTGGGTTGAGTCACTGGCAAGGGGGGAAGCCGCACCCGATTTCCTAAAAAAAGATCGGTTCACGCATGGCTTATGGCCGCTTCTCAAGGAGAAGGTGAAAGGTAGATTCCCGGCTACGTACGAGTTAGCCGTTGAGATTGCTCGCCTTAAGGACAAGAAGCTGCTAATGAAAGCCAAAGAAACCGAGTCAACAGAAGCAGGAACATCGCATTGACCAGCAACTACGATAACCACCATACCACCACCACCCGCTCTTGGGGTAAGAGATGACCAACAAGATATGTTGGCCCATATTACTGACCAACTGCAGAATTTTTGTGTCCACTTAATACAGCAAGGGAGGAGTCAAGAAAGAGATCAAGACCCTGGAAGAGCACGACGACAAAACAGGGAGTATCATTGCTACAACTGCGGAGAAGACGGTCACGGTATGTACTATTGTCCCAAACCACGACAAAACTATAATAGACGAGGTAGGAGGAACCAATTGTCACCCCCTAGAGAAAGAACACCCCCACCCCGAGCACCAACCCCACCAACACAAATTCTACGTCCACCCCAGACACCACTACAAGCATCCATCCCACCTCTTCCACCAGCCCCACCACCTGATCGCCCTGTAAAAATCATAAGGCTAGAAGAGAAAGGAAAAGCCGTAGTAGTGGATCCACCCAGAGCAAAGGAGAGGAACAAGGGTAAGGAGAAGGTAACCTTTTTAGAACCACTTGAAGCCATGAGTGTGAAAAGAGCTAGGAGGGAGAAAGCTACACAATCAGATGATGAGAGAAGCATGAGAGGAGAAACTAGCAAGAGGCCATCCAGACCACGATAGAAATTGGGCATCACCGACTTCCAGCTAGGGGAAAGTTCTAAGCCCTATGATCTAACATTGGATGTGGCAGAGCAAGGACCGAAGAGTACATGGCCACAGCTGCTACATCTTGTACCTAAAGTAAGGCGACAATGGTCTAAAATGGTAAGTACAAGATGCTCCAAAACAAAGGTAGTCGGAGCAATTTCGGGATGCAACATGGATGACATCCTTCCAATTGTCAATGTAAACATAAAAGGAAAGAGGGTTGGAAACACCTACATTGATGGAGGTGCACAAATCTGTGTAATGAGCGAAGCTATGATACTTCGATTAGGGCTCGAGGTTGACAGGCCTTCTCCATGCAAGGCAAAGATGGCAAACAATGCAAAAGTAAAGTGTGTGGGTGTGGTAAGTGCCGTGAAAATCAAAGCTTTCAACACTAAGGTAGAGGTAGATGTTTTTGTAATGCCTACTAAGGGGGAGGGCTATCCACTAATTTTGGGAAGGCCATCGTTGATGGCCATGAAGGCAAAACAGGACTCGGGTACTGGCCTTCTACGCATGACCGGTAAGAAAGGGGAGACAATCTACTATGACATGAGAATTGGCAAGCAGAAGCAAATGAATCTGGAAACATCGGCAGATGAAACCACTAGCGAATCTTCCAGTTTTGAGGAGGAGACCACATCCACCGACGAAAGTGACAGTTCCATTGATGTGATGGGTATCATTATGAAGGATCCACAAAGGGTAAGCACAACTGGTGATCCATCACCAAAAGGGAAACCCAATGAAGAGGAGAGAAAATCACCTGGCCTAGGAGGAAGTAGGTTGAAGGGTATGTTGTCTACGGAATTAACACTTGAGGAGAAAGATAGTTTTTTGCAAATGTTGATGGGATTTCCTAACCTATTCATTGACAACTATGAAAGAATCACAGGCATTACAGTGGTGGAACATCATATTAAGCTTAAGGAAGGGGTAAAACCAGTTGTGCAAAAGCTACGACGACTGGGGGTCATACAAGAAAAGGCACTCTTGGCCGAGGTAAGGAAACTGCTGGAGGCGGAATTCATCTATCCTGTAGAAAACTCAGAATGGGTGTCACCCGTAGTGGTGACGCCTAAAAAGAACGGTAAGTGGAGGGTCTGTGTTGACTACAAACCACTAAATGCAGCTACAAAGAGAGACCACTCTCCTCTCCCTTTCTTGGATGAAATTCTGAATGAAGTAGCGGGTTTTGAATGCTATACCGTTTGTGATGGTTATTCTGGATACTTTCAAATACGCATAGCCTTGGAAGATCAGCTAAAAACCACTTTTATCACGCCATGGGATTGTTTTGCATATAGGGTTATGCCATTTGGTCTCACAAATGCACCTGCCACATTCCAAAGATATGTCACATATGTTTTTCAACCGTTCTTTGGAACATCCATAAGAGTGTTCATTGATGATTTTTGTATATATAGCTCCCGTATTTCACATTTAGAAAAGGTAACTGAAGGTTTGGCCAAGTTGCAGAGCCTAGGTGGGCAATTAAATGTGGATAAATGTCACATTGGGGAGAGTAAAGTCATTCTACTAGGCCATGAAATTTCAGCAAGGGGTATCAACGCCGACCCAAGTAAGGTGTC
This sequence comes from Adiantum capillus-veneris, assembly GCF_014529385.1. Lineage (NCBI taxonomy): Eukaryota > Viridiplantae > Streptophyta > Polypodiopsida > Polypodiales > Pteridaceae > Adiantum > Adiantum capillus-veneris. The sequence continues at coordinate 74,691,118 of NC_140959.1, forward strand.
CGCACTCATAGCCCTACCTTCACCAACGACCGCACGTCAACTGGTCTCTTTTCTACAGAAGGTGAGGTACTTAAGTAGATTCATACATCTACTATCACAACTTGTTCTACCACTGCAACAACTCACTCAAAGATCAACTTTCACTTGGGACGAGGAAAGCGAACATCACTACAACAAGGTAAAGGAGGTCTTAGCCACTCTGCCAACTATCTCACCACCTAAGTGGGATGAAAAATTCTATGTCACCTCAAGTGTTGGTGATGACTCATTGGGGGCTGTGCTACTCCAAAAGGATACGACGAAATCTTTCATGAGGCCAATCTACTTCTCTAGTCGAATGATGATAGCAGGAGAGAAAGGTTTCACCCATGTGGAACACTTAGTCCTAGCTCTTAGATTTGCAACTACAAAGTTTAGGTCATATTTGCTGCCTAAGCAATTTGTGATTCTAACCACGGATGAAATATTTCCCTATGTTGTACAACACATGGATGTGTCTGCTAGGATTACTAAATGGCTAGTTCGTCTGCAAGAGTTTGACTACACGGTACAGGTAGAAAGCACGACAAGGGAAAGTTTGGGGGGACTCATGACCTACCAAGTCTTTGAAAGGGAGGAGAAGCAATCTAAGGAACGAGAAGTCCGATTACCTCCAGTACCACCGATGGTAGAAGGAGCATACTCTCTCTACTTTGATGGAGCCTACAAGCGAGCGTCCGACAAAGTAGCTGCAGGCATAGTGGTCTTTGATGACAAAGGGACAAAGGTATTTTCGTTGGGCCAATTGTTAGATTCACATTCTAACAATGAAGCTGAGTATGCAGCACTAACCAAGGGTCTACAATGGTGTGTCTCGCAAGGTGTACAACGCCTTAATGTATTTGGGGATGCTCTACTTCTGGTAAGGCAAGTAAATGGAGCATGGACATGCAAGAATCCTAGTTTAAGGACTCACTTAAGTGGTGTAAAAACCTTGTTGGGTAAGTTTGAAGAAGTTCAAATACACCATATCCCAAGGGCTCAAAACCAAGAAGCAGATGCCCTAGCAAGTGAAAGACTATAGGAAGTGGTGGTTGGAGCAATAAAACTAAAGCTCCCTCTATTTCAAGGCAGTGATGCCTTGCCTAACATCATGCATTTTTTGGAAACAGGAGAATGCCCATCAAATTTAACAAAGGGATAGAAGCAATGGCTGACGCGGAAGGCCACAAGGTATCGACTCATCAATGATGGTTTGTATTGTAAGGGTAAGGAACAAATACTCAGGAAGGTCCCTCTCTCTCAAGAAATCACGGGAGTAATTGCTAGCTGTCACGACGGGGTTTGTGGTGGTCACTTTGCCCTAGACATAACAAGTAGGAAAATCTTGCAAGCAGGCTTCATATGGCCTAGCCTCAACCGTGATGTACACCACTGGTGCAAAACATGTAAGTTGTGTCAAAAGGCCGGCACTAGATCACTTATGCCTGAACCACAGACACCTATTCTCTCATATGGCCCATTTGAAAAATGGGGTATCGACGCCATTTGGCCATTACCTAGGGCCAACTCAGGAAAATTCTACATTATCATGGGGGTCGACTACATGACTAGATGGGCAGAGGCTACAGCCACCACTAGAATCACAGCGGTAGAAGTAGCTAAATTTATCTACGAGCACATATGTTGTAGGTTTGGCACACCTTTAGAGATCATCTCTGATAGAGGGCCAAGTTTCAGAGCAGACTTGGTATGAGAATTAATGCAGAAACTGGGCATTACAAGGAGGCACTCTTCACCATATTACCCTCAATGTCATGGCCTAGTTGAAAAGGTAAATGGAATGGTTTCTAAAATTATTACCAAGCAGGTAAACAATCATCCCGGAGACTGGGATAAGTATCTACTACCAGCTTTATGGGCCTACAGAACTTCATTTCGTACATCTTTGGGATTCACACCGTATCATCTAGTATTTGGTAAGGAAGCAATCTTGCCCATTGAAGTGCAACTACAAAGTCTCAGAGTAATGGCAAGCCAACTTCAACAACCCAACATGCATTTGAGAGATCACATCATCAACTTGGAAAGACTGCAGCTGGACAGAGAAGAAGCAATAAATTATTATGCTGCACAAGCAGAGCATAGACGGCTTAGCTTTAACGAGCATCTCCGGAAAAAAGAATTGAAGAAAGGAATGTTGGTGCTCCGCTATGACAATCGCTTCGACACGCGCAAGGATAAGAAACTCCTGCTCCGATGGGAAGGCCCTTTCATCATCAGGAAAAAGTATGCCAATGGAAGCTACCAGCTTATGGAGGCTGATCGAAAACATCATAAAACCAATGTAAATGGTTGGCGACTTAAACCTTATTTTCTTCGATTTGACCAGGCTCCACCAATTGACATTCAAGATGAGGACACACCATCAGCCGCCACCTCTGACGATAATGATAAAAAAGAAGAGCTAGAGACATGAATGCCTCTAGCCAAAAGGGGAGGGCTAATGATGGGGGCTTTTCACAAGCCAAGCTCCCATACCCCTCTTCTCTCGTCCCCACCCCATGAAAACCCCCTCTTAGGGAGGGAGTGATAAAAGACATTGGAAAAAAGTAAGAAAAAAATAAAGTATGATTATGTAAATATATAAGAGAGGTAATATAGGCCACCTCATGCCTGCGGGGTAGCCCATCCCCACCTTGCCTCCTTTTTCTTCACTGTTGCCCCGCCGGGAGTCCCTTTTCCTCCCCTCCACTCAAAAGGTCAACCCCCTCTCTCTTCCCCTTGTCCTTTCTCCTTTCTCTCTCCCCTCAAGCTACCCCACCTCTCACCAATAATGCATTATAACTCACAAATAATGCACCCTAACTCACACGCAACTTACCCTATCTTCCAAAATAGTATACCCCACCCCCTCTTTCTCTCTCCTATCATAATCCATGACCCAAATACCCCCCTCTCTCTCTAAAGGGTGCCATGTCTCTTGTCTTGTATCTAAATAACCTCCCCCACACTCACACACACTCAGTTTCACTAAAAACAGTGCCCACAGACCCATCTACACCCGGTGGTTACCTGATTTTTCTTGTGTTCACACACATCTGCACACAGATTCACCTCTGAACACACTCCTCGCTCTCCCCTCTTGTAATTACTTTATTATCCATGTCACCTCTTACTTTTTTCATCCACCCATATCTCTCTCTTAGTCGCTCTCTCATGAGACTGCTGTTCTGGCACATATACACACGGCCAGAAAAGTGGGGCCCACAGTCATATGGCCTATGTAGATAACGATTTCTTCATTTCTAAATTCTGGAATTTCTCCCCCCTCCTCCCCTATATAAAGAGGGTTCACCATCATACAAAATACACACACAACATCACCAAAGAACACACTATGCATTGTGTGTGCCTAGTGCACACACACACACACACACACACACACACACACACCATCACCATCACCATCACCGCAATCACCATGCTTGTCTTGAGCATGACCTCTACACCCTTGGCTATGGAAGATGAAGGTCAAATAAATGAAGGATGATGGCCATAACCCTCGTGCAAGTCTTCGCCATCAACTCCCACCTATCCGCCTTGTGCTCTACCACTCTCTCCCTTCTCATTCCCTTACCTTATGCTCCCCATTTCCTCGCCTTATTCTCTAAATAACGCTTGAGGTTTTATGAGTATGTTTTCTTGCAATGTTTTGACCATGTGAGGTGTGCGGAATGGCCACCTAATCTTGTGTTTGGAGTGAGCTTGTGTATGTGTAAAGGGTGTGCGGATTCGCCATCCTTTTGTGGTGCCTAAGTACTAAGCCGCTATACCCCCTCCCTCACACACTCTCCCTCTCTCTCTCTCTCTCTCTCACACTTGATCTCATTCCCTTTCCTCTTCATCATTACTCCCAAGCATCCATCTCTCTTGCATGAAAAATTTGTTATGGTGGTGTGTTGTTTGCGTCCTAGCCGCTGAAGCTAGGTGGTGCCCCCGTTTGCTTTACCATGACAGGCTCGAGGCGCTCCATTCGGTCCCCGGTGTTTTAAAGGTCGTCGGGGGTTCGGGGTTCGCTTTGCTCCCATCATTTGGTGCCCCCACTAAGGATCTTTTCATGAAACCCTTCAGTTTACAAGACTGAAACCCCTAAACTATTGTGAATGTATGAATGGCTAGCAGGATTTGCTAATTGGACGACAGAAGAAGAAGAGCTCCAAGAACAACTAGACGAACTCCGCATCTCCATCAAAGCTCGAGTGCCAGGCGTAACGGTAATCGATTTGCAGTGGGAGAGTCAACCAACACGCCAAACCCAGTGGATATACATAGGCCAAGTGCCAAGAAGAAGAAGGAGAAGGTCGAAACCATGTCCGCAACCTACAACCAACCCACAACAACAAAATGGAAGGAGCTCTACACAATAGAGAATCAACACTATTCTACTTTGAGAATCGGGTAACTCAAGTCACTGAGGTAATTATCACAGTCAGTTTTCAAGTCGCGCCATTGGCTCACACTCTCACTAGAGAAACTAGGGATCTACTGAGTTTGTTTGAGGAAAGAACACCACCCTCTCCCACAAGCTTGGACAGTGACTAAGCACCTGTAAGCTTCACATGAATCAGTACAACCTACCTCAAGACAGATCACACATACCAACACGTGTACGCTCAATCAAGGTAATACTGGATTTGAAGGCTCACTACGAGCACGTCATTGACACCATCTTGGGTGGGGAGCAATTTTTTGAGGTTCTGGCATCAGATCAACCATTTTTCTTACCTTTGGTACAAGGCAATGTACCGTTTGAAGTTTTAATCTATGTCCTAGTATAAGAGGGTATACACGCCTCCTTGTAAAGAAGAAAAAACTTTTGCAAGTTAAGCAGTGTGTCTTTCTAGCTCTCTCTCAGTAATCATGGCAAGTGTAGCATTTCCAACGTTTAAAGGAAAGAAGGGGGAGGATTTGGTAACAGACTTCCTAGATGACTTTGAAGTAGCATGTGTAGTGAGCAACAAAGATACGGGTGAATCCTGGGTTAGAATCTTTAAGTATCTCATGAATCTAGAAGCTAGATCATGGTACAATGCACTTCCACAAGTAACCAAGGATGACTGGGAACCCTTAAAAACAGCTTCTAAGCGGCGCTTTGGGGGAGGTACCACTTCAGAAAAGTTGTGGGACAAGTTGAGAGACTTGAAGCATGAGGGTCTTTTAGAATATGCCACCTATGAGTCCAAATTTGTGGATTTGTGGGAACGGTGGGTTGAGTCACTGGCAAGGGGGGAAGCCGCACCCGATTTCCTAAAAAAAGATCGGTTCACGCATGGCTTATGGCCGCTTCTCAAGGAGAAGGTGAAAGGTAGATTCCCGGCTACGTACGAGTTAGCCGTTGAGATTGCTTGCCTTAAGGACAAGAAGCTGCGAATGAAAGCCAAAGAAACCGAGTCAACAGAAGCAGGAACATCGCGTCGACCAGCAACTACGACAACCACCATACCACCACCGACGGCTCTTGGGGTAAGAGATGACCAGTTGCCCATACAAGCGGGCGGCTCCCCTAGGATAAAAACGGCATCCTAACTTATGTAGAAACATCAAGACATGACACGGAGTAGAAAGTCATCGTTCATGGGGGTAACCGACTTATCCGTGGCTGGAAAGCCATCATTACCATCAATTTATACCAAGGAGTCAGAGGTGTCTTGAAACAAGCTGTCTTAAGGATGATCAATCATATCTTTCCTAATTCAACCAGTTTTAACCCAAACAATTCTTTCCTATATTATAAATAAATGCACGTTGAAAGTTACCTTTTGTTTTTGGTCAATTATTCCTTTTCTGATTCTTACTCACTCATTGCGCATGCAATGCTAACTTATAAAAGAACTTAAACTATTTAAAGACTTAATTGAATAATGGGAAACCCACCTGGGACTGATCGGCCATGTAATGTTGCGCTGGCGCTTGAAGACTCTTCTCCGTAGGCCTACTACTAGGCCCAAATTCATCGCCGTGTGACGCTCTAGTTCTTTTTAGAGCTCTGCCCTCATCATCAGATGTAGGATTGGCTCGGGTCCTTTTAGGTGTCATAACTTCTTATTCTTATAAAAAGGATGTGTAATCATTAGGTAAATTATCCAAAAGTTAAACTTAACCTTTGTATCCAATTTTACCGAAATCTAGGTTAGATTTATAGTCTTAATTGGTAAATTCTTGACCTAGTAATTTTTTATTTGCCTATATAAGTGTGATAACTTTTTCCACAACTTTCCTAAGGGTTTTCTAAGCTATCATAATTTTCTTATAATTTTGTATATCTTTCTCCTAGTTTCCCCATCGAATTTTAAGCTTGGAATCTGCTTATTTTGAGCCTAATATTTATTCTATTTATTTTCTCTTAAAGATTTAATTTCCTCAACTTTATATCACAGGTTTACACTTACTATAATTTTCCTAAAAACTTTTGATTGCAAAATCTATTGATTTTAATTAATCTTTTGCTCAAAATAGGACTTTCGGTTAATTATAACTTCCTAAACTCACTACTAAACTATAATATAACTATCACAAGTAGATAAAGATATTTTTTATCTTTGTTAATTCCAAATTAATTATCTAATTTTCATCTTTAATTTTTAGCTAGAATTAGGATAGTTTGACTGAGATATTTGTATAGTTTGACTAAGATAAATATCTATACTAAGTTTCTAACCTTGACTTAATTATCACGGTCTCTTTATCATGTAATTTAACTCTAATAAATAGAATGTAATCATATAACATGATTTACTAGTTTCCCCCTTTATATTTTAGCTAGAATTAGTATAATTTGACCTAAATAAATATTTATACTAATTTTGAAACCTTGACATGATTATCATAGCTTTTTCATGATGTAATATAGCTCTGAAAAATAGCATGTAATCATCTAACATGATTTACTGATTTCCCTCTGTACTTTTTATCCACAATTAGTATAATTTGACTTAGATAAACATATATATTAATGTTCTAACCTCGACATAATTATCATGGCCTCTTTATCATGTAATCTAACTTTGATCAATAGCATGTGATCATACAACATGATTTACTAATTTCCTTGTTCAAATTTTAGCTAGAATTTGTATAATTTGACTTAGATAATTTATATACTAAGTTTCTAACCTTGACATAATTATCATCGATTTTTCATGATGTAATATAGCTCTAAAAAATAGCATGTAATCATCTAGTATGATTTACTAATTTCCCTCTTTACTTTTTATCTAAAATTAGTAAAATTTGAAATATCTATACTAATTGTCTAACCTTAATATAATTATCACCTACTCTTTATCATGTAATCTAACTTTACTAAATATCATATAATCATATAATATGATTTACTAATCTCCCTTTTTAATTTTTCCTCAAAAATAGGGTCTTTTCACTAAAATAATTAGCTAAATTAACTTTCTCTGGTTAAGCTAATTATCACATGTCTTAAATGATGTATGTTAACTCAAAAAATTATCTCAAAGCTATAAAATCTAATTTGCTAATTTCCCCCTTTAACACTAGAATGGTAACAGGACACTTTTATGTCCTTGGACACTTTTGTGTCCTGTTAAGTGACCATTTTTCTTGCATTATATGAGAATGGATTTCTAGGTGCTATATATCCACAAATTTGCCTTATGAGCTGAAAAAAACTTAGCATTTTTTTTGGAGTATCGATCTCACCATTAACCTTACTCTTGCACAACATTTTTGAACCTAAACTGTGTGAAAAAACGGGTCCTGTTTTTGGCTTTTTTTCAATTTTTGGCAACTATACCACTCTAAACTTCATGTTTGTGAGGTTTAGATGGCTAGAGGTTAGGCCTTCATAGTTCTCAACATGTTTTGATTCTTGTAGGGAGAGCTAAGTGTTAAAATTGAAAGTTATAAACAATTTACAAGAATTGCATAATCCTGTTTTTTGGCCAAAATTAGCACTTTTATGATTTTTTGGGGGGCATTCTTGATATCCAAATTCAATTTTGATTGTGTAAGTGTAACATAAAACATAAAGCTAATCTTCCTTGAGTTTTGGGGGACCTAATATGCTATATAGCATAGTATATGATGATGGTTGAGTTTTTTGATTGCTGAAGAATACGATACATTTTAGAGTAGCGAGTATAACTTTCTCAATATTGCTAGTTTCTTAGGCCAATTGTGTGTATTTTGTAGGTAGTAACCATATCTAATCATAGACTACAAACTTGGCTAGATATTGAGTAGTTTCTATGGGTTTCTAGAGGTCATAATGCTAAACCCAGTTTTTTCGTGTTTGCTGTATTTAGCACTTTATCATTGCCCCCAAGGTTCCAATTGTAAGAGATCCATTATCCTTTTGACATGCTGCATGGCTCCTTTTGAGTCCAAAGGCCCAAAGGGAACTAAGAAAACATGTATATAGTATTTGTATTGAGCGTGACTATAGAAACTTCGATGATAGGTCCGCAGAATGGCAAAAATGCAACTTTTTTGTACCTATTTTTTTTGCCCAAAAAAAAATTAGTGAGGTAAAAGCAACCATATGTTTTGGTCACCAACCCGTTGAAGTTAACGGGGCATTTTATCTCAGGTCGTAGAAAAATCCCCACTCTTATTTATATGTACCCTCAAAGATAGTGTTTTTTTACTAAGATAATTCGCTAAACTAATTATCTATGGTCAAACTAATTATCATGGTTTTTGTAAGATGTTTCTTACCTCTAAAAATTATCTCAAAGCTTTTTTAGTCTAATTTTCTATTTTCTCTTTTAATTTTTCCTTAAAAACAGTGTTTTTCTACTAAGATAATTATCTGTGGTTGAGCTAATTATCACGGATTTCTTAAGATGTATTTTACCTTTGAAAATTATCTCAAAGTTTTTTAGTCTAATTTGCTATCTTTCCCTTCTATTTTTCCTTAAAACAGTGTTTTTCTACAAAGATAATTAGCTACACTGATTATCTGTAGTTAAGCTAATTATCACAGGTTTTTGGAGATGTGTGTTACCTCTAAAAATTATCTAAAAGATTTTTAGTCTAATTTGTTATTTTCCCCTTTAATTTTCCCTTAAAAATAGTGTTTTTCTACTAAGATAATTAGCTAAACTAATTATTTGTGGTTGAGCTAATTATTACAAGTTTCTTGAGATGTATTTTACCTTTGAAAATTATCTAAAAACTTTTTAGTCTAATTTTTTATTTTTTCCTCTTTAATTTACCCTTAAACATAGTGTTTTCCTACTAACATAATTAGGCAAACTAATTATCTATGGTTAAGATAATGATCAAGGATTTCTTAAGAAGTTTTTTATCTTTGAAAATTATCTCAAAACTTTTTCATTTAATTTGCTAATTTTTTCCTTTACTTTTCTCTTAAAAACAATGTAATTCTGCTTAAATAATTACAAAACTTATTCAAAAAATTAAGAGATAATTTTCCTAGAATCTTGATAGTCTAATACAGCCTTGATAATTATCCTATATCAATCTAAGCTTAATTACTATAATTACCATTAGTTTACGACTAAAATGATTAATTTCAGCCCTAAATATTACACTATAATTAACTAGATTAGTATCCTTGAGCTTTATCTCAATAATCAGCAGAGAATTAATAATTAAGAGAGAAAATTAGAGTGTAATTAAATCATTATAATTTTGTAAATCAGAAAATGTAAGTAAATCAGTATAATTTTGCTAATTAAGAAGGTTTAGTACTAATTACCGTGGATTAACCAACTAGAGTTTTGCTCTCTAGTGATTTCTGAGTAGAGATCTCTCTACGTGAGAGAGAAATGGCCAGGACTCCGAGTCTGTTCAAAATGTGAAGCAAGGGGTCTTATTTATAGGTTTCTGGGCACTCATAAGCTCTCATAGGCTGAAAATGGCAGTTTCTTGCAGCTCAAGCAGCCCTACAGCTCAAGATGGCACCCCTTGTTGTTGATTGTGTCCTTGGCAGGTCATTGATGACCCCTCCCATTACTTGTCAGCTTTAAAATATCAATTCTTCTATATTTTGACCTATTTTAGCTTAATTGGTAAATATATGGGAGGCCTTTAGTAAAGTCTATGCTTAAATGATTACTACAACCATTCAATTTTTCTTAATTATTTAATTTACATTGAATCTTTCAAAAGGACTAGCTGGGTCAGTTTTTGTCCGAATTTAAATCTAAAAATTTCTAGCCCGGGGTTTGTTGTGCTTAAGATTCCAAAAATACCATTTTTAATTGCTTTTGAGATAGTGCTTTAAATTGTAAGTCCAATGCTTTCCCCTAAAACTTTGAGTTCATCCCTCTGCAACTAGAAAGGTGGAGACCTTACATTTACCTCTCTATAGTGAGCAAAGATGAGGTCCAATTGCTCTTGGAAGCAAGAAAATTCGTCCATGAAAATCCGTGAAACTTGTTGAGGAAGGGCTCAAACACAATGTAAGTTGTTCTGTTCTAGGATGTCGGTGCATTGCTCAGGCCAAAGGAATCCTCTTAAATACAAAAACTCCCCATGGAGTAATAAAAGTTTTCTTGATCCTATCATCTCCTAGAACGACCATCTTATTGTAGCCATTGAAACAATCCATAAAAGCGATCAGAGCATGGCTGGATACATCTTCCAACACTCTCTTAGAGAAGGGGGTAGGAAATCCATCTGGGATAGTGACCTTATTGAGTGCTATAAAGTCCAAACAAACCCTGATCTTGATTGAATTTTTCTTTGGGTCAATAGCCATCAAAGAGAGCCATTGTGTGTGTTCAATGAGATCAATGATACCTGCTTACAACATCTTATCACTTTTCTTCTTCACTGCTATGGCATACTTAGGGTTTAGCTTGTATGCCCGGCCTTGCACAGGCTTGGCATTTTCATTTAGGGGTATAGAGTGAACTCCTAGAGCCCGGTCGAGTCTTGTGAGGTCTTTGTATGACCATGAAAAAACATCCTTCCAATTGGTAATGAATGAAACCATTAAATCAAGTAAATGTGGATGATAACAAATACATGCAACCAGCAACATTGGGTTAGGTTATTCTGTAGTACTTAGATTAACCTCTTTTACTAAATCTTGATAGTTTTTTGGGTTCCCCTCTTTAGATACATCCTGGCCAACTTTGGTCAATGCTTACACATCGTGAAAGGAGTCTGCTCAATGGTAAAGTCTTGAGCATTCTCTTGTAACCATCCATGAGGAAGCTCATTGAGAGGCAAGCCTCTCTACCTTTCTTGGACCTGGTCTTCTCACTCTCTAGTTGGGTGAGATCAGTCCTAGCCTTGTTGTTGGATTGGGAAGAATTAGCTGGCTTATATTCATGCTTTGGATCCTCTTCTTGTTGCACCTATAGGGGTATTTCTTACTATGCTTGTGGTGAGTGATGGGCCCTCCAATACAAAGAGACTCCACTTCTTCTTTGATACCCTTGTCTTCCTCCATCCATGTGAGCACTACAAAATAGTGAGGGTCAGGTACAGCTTCTAACCACTCTAAAATCTCATTGCTCTCACTTGGGACTATGGGTCAGACCTCTTTCTCTTGTGGGATCTCCTTGGCCGCTTTATCTTTTGCCTTATCGTCATCACATTGTGCAATACTGAGGGAAGACCTTTTATTGGATGGGTCAGCTCCACTTTCAGTTGGATTTTCATATGCCATGTGCTGGGTGTAGTGATCCGCATTCTATCATTGCCCTAATCATGAATTGCACGAGTATGTCATAGCCAAGGCCTACCAATCAGCAGAGGGAAACATCATCCACTTATGGTAGTTGGACCACCACAAAATCGAGCAAAAAGGTCAAGTCTTCTACTACCATTGGAACTTGTTCCACCACCCCTATTGGGAGAACTTTGCGCTAGTCAGTTAATGTGATAGTAAAAGTGGAAGTCTTGGAGGGCACCAAGCCAAGCTGTCGCACGGTGAACTATGGCATGAGGTCAATACCTGAGCCACCATCCACAATGACACCTATAAACTACTAGACATAAATGAAAACTATGAGGTGAGTACTTTTATAGTCATTAAGGGGTGTTGGTGGGTAGGGAATCATGGATGACTCTTCAGAGGAAAGTGTGGGCAAGTCCCATGGGCACGGGGGGTAGAGAGCCCGGATTTCCCTGAGAAGGTCACCCCTAAAGGTAGGTCCTATTTGGAGAAGCTCGTACAATGAGATGCTTTTCTATGTGGTCTTCATAATCTCCTTGTCTAGCAACGATGTCAATCTGTGCAGGCTTCCTTGTGGTAGAGCTTGGACTTCCATGTCCTTTCACCCTAAACGTTAAACCGGCTTGCTCCAATTCGAATGGAATAATTGTATTTTGTAGCTCGGGGGATGTTTCTACTTTGTCCACTATAGGCTGCAATTTAGTTGGCACCCTTGGGGGCCTCTTAGGCAAAGTCTTTTCTATGGGCAAGGAGAGGTTTTGGCTATTCTTTGAGCTCTTGTGATTACTTTAGCAGTGCTTGATATTTCTTAAGCCAAGGTAGCAGGTGAAGGTGATGGGTGAGGAGTGAGGACATGAGTGGATGGTGAGGGAAAAGTGGATACAATGGTCTCCTGTGAAGTAATAAAAGAACTTACCAAGATCATGTTGAGAGAAGAAGATGGGCATTGATTCTGGCAATTTCTCGTGCAGTGATCTTTGGCATCTCGACAATGTGTGCATGGTAGATCTCCTTCTAGTAGGGAGGATCTGGTTTGGTGGTGACCATATTTAAAACAACTATAGCATATCATTGGTCGGTTGGCTTGCCTGGAATTGGTGGGGCATGGAGGGTGAGGTGCCGTTGGAGCAAAAACTTGGTCTAGGCTAAGGGTGGTATAGAATATTGGTCGGTTGGCTTGCCTAGAATTGGTGGGGCATGGAGGGCAAGGTGCCGTAGGAGCAGAAACTTGGTCTAGGCTAAGGGTGGTATAGAAGCTCTATATCAAAGGACCTTCATACCGGGACACAATAGTTATAGTGAGGGATGGTAATAATGGCGGTGATGTACTCTGGCTTAAGTGGTTAGCCCAAGGTGAACCAGCAAAGGAGCCCATAAAAGTGGTGCTTATGTTCATGGCTGAGGCCAAGTTTTGGTGTAGATGGTGGACACCCTTTAGATAGCAATCCTTAGCTTCATGTCCACCTTTACCACATAACTAAAACTGGACCATCATGGGGCATTCCTGAGGTGGGTGATCAGGTTGTTGCAGTTTCTACACCATACCTTGCTATTGATTCAGATCTTCTGGATCTCTTTTGAGTTGATCCACCGTATCTATTTGTTGAGAGGACCGCACCAATGTTGCTAATGACTTCTTTTCATCTTGTAGTGCCCTCTGTAGCTTAAGAGTTTCTAAATCTCTTTTGAGAGCCAACTGGGTGTCAACAGTAGGGTCATTCATAAGAATAGTGGGCAAAGTGTTTACCTAGTGAGCCAACAAATTGTAGTCTTGCATTTTTATTCTTGTGGCAGCCGCAATAAAATCATCCATGGAAGCTTCAGCCCGCAGGTTTCTCAAATATTTGTTGATTCAAAGTAGGCAAGGCTTTCTCCACCCACTTCTTAAGTCCCAACTACAAGCTCTCCAGCTGGTCCAAAGCCTCTCCCTATAGTTGCCCAGTTGAAACTCAATAGTGAAGGTTGTTTTGAGGGCATTCCAGTTGGTGAAGTGGCCCTCTTCAAATTGACTATGCCACTTGCATGCCAGTCCCTCCAGGGTAGAGGGGAAAAGCACCATATAGGCATATTCATGGTTCAGCCCACGGCTTTTGCAGAGTGACAAGAACCGCCTCACATGCTTGATGGCATCCTCAGGAGATAATCCCTTGAAAGAAGGAAACTTGATATTGACCCTCAAGAGAAGGGTTGTAAATTTCTCCACGTCAGTCATGGCAGGCCTAATGAGAGAGGTGGAAGGTGGTTTTGGAGAAGAGGTTGGAGAGGGTGATGATGATGGAGACGGTGAAGGTGACCTGCGCAAGGCTTGAGTGAAGGTAGAGGCAATGGTGCAGGCGAGGTTGCGAAAGGCGAGTACAAGTGATGACAATGTTGAATCTTCATAGGACTTCTTAGACGTTGGTGCAACCAAATTTGTTATGTACTGGAAAGTGTGCTATACAATGCTAAAGTTGCAGGAGGTGCAAGTTGGGATGCTAGAGAAGATATGAAGGCCTTGTGCAAGCAGGTGGTAGTGGAAGTGTATGCTTAAAGCGATTCTTTAGGATAAGAAACCCTCCAAAGTGGGCTCATTGGGATGGCAGTCAAAGTGCTTGAGATGCTGAGTAGGTGCTCTAGAATATGTGGTCTCCAAGATGCTCTAGGAGCCCGTCCTGGCGGCTCGTCAAACGGAGCCCAATGTAAAAGATATTAAAATTCTAATTTAGAAGCCTCGCATAACCCCGACCGGCAGGGAAAATGGGGTGGATGGTTAGAGTTGATGTCAGCGTATAGGCAGGTAAAGCTCCACTGTCAAGCATGCCGGTCTTTTTGGATTTCCAATCAGGTTTCGGATGGGCAAGTTATGGGTAGATAAAGTTTTCACGGGGGTCAATTATATGCCCAGTTGGTTGTATTGGAAAGTGTGCCATCTAGAAGTTTTAGAGCCTTGCCAAGGCTCCCAGGGGTGGTATGCATAAAGGGAGAGTAACAAGAAATGCCGAGGCATCAATTAGACTTCTAACGAGGAAGATATCCGAGTTTGGAGTTCGGGTACATTGCCTCAAAGGAGGACGTCAAATGTTTTTTCTCCAGTTTTCATGGCCTAGGTGGACGGGACTCCAGGTCTCTAGCACTAACCAAGGCCATGCAAATTGAAGCCGACAATAGAGGGTTTCTCATAGGGCTTGGGACTGGACCCTCAAGTACCAGATGGCAATGCATCGAAGGTGGGTGGAATAAAAGCTCCACGAGCTCCTAGCTATGGTGTGGTGTGCATGAGTGATGACCGTGAACGGTGCCGTGCTGGTGGCAGTCCGCCGACAATGCACATTGCCTACGAGCGAGGCAATGGCCAATTTTGGGCAAAAATAGGGCTTGAAAAAGATGGTGATGTGGCATGCAAATTTGTGAAGGTGCGTGGTCCCCTCTCCCAAGGTTTCGAAAAGAAGAAAGGAGAACTCAAAAGGAGCAACGACACCGTCATTGCCTCTTAAGTGTAAAGAGAAGGGTCAAAACTTTCTAAGAAAGAAAGGGTAAAAGGGTAAAAGAAGGAGGAAGGAAACGTGCTGTCCAAGAGGGAAAAAAGAAGAAAGAAGAAAAGAGAAGGAAAGGAAGAGAAGAATCCAAACAGAAACAAAACAAGGTGAGATTTCACGATGGCTTTCCAAAAAGGAAATCAAGATATGAGGGAAATAAAAATACCAATATATACATCTATATATATATATATATATATATATATATATATATATATATATATATATATAGATAGATAGATAGATAGATAGATAGATAGAGAAAGAGTCACAATCGTTTGTTCTTATGAAAAAAGCTCTTTACTCTTTAAAAGCTTTAAAAATAGAAAGGTACACAAAATAAAAGCAATGTAGTCCCATCCTTTAAAAAAAAGAACAAATATTGAAAATAATATAAGATGAGCAAGGACAAAAAAAATAAACAAGGCAAAGTCTTAAAAAACCCTCTAAGGGTATGAAATGAAAGGGACCCATTTGACAAACTCCATCAACATTTAAGATGGGTCTCCATCGTTGGCACTGAAAACATTGGAAGGATACCTAACTCGACTCAACACTAAGGCTTCTTTTAGGAAGCCAAAAAGGAGGGGAAGAGAAGCTTCTAGGTTTTTCTTTCCTCTTTTTCTCTTTTGAAGGGGAAGCGGGGTAAGTTGGCTCTTGGACGTCGAGCGGAGAGACGGAGAGAGAGAGAGAGAGAGAGAGAGAGAGAGAGAGAGAGGGAGAGAGAGAGAGATCTCCATGTGGAGAAGGCGGCCATGGGAAGCTTGGTGTGAGGAGCTAGAGAGAGCTCACCCTCCTACTTGTTCTTTATGTGCGTTGATCTACGGCCATCTACGGCCATCGTTGTATTTGTTTTTGGTTGTCCGATGAAGAAAGTCTCCCCATTTTTGAAGCGTGCGGTCGTTTCGTGCTGAGTTTCTCTCCCCCCCTCTTCTCTGCTCTGTTCCAAGTGGGTTCCGAGAATTGTCAGCAGTGTTGACCCCAGACAATGTGTGTGCAAAGAGGGAGAGAAAGTGTGTGGTGTTGTGTATGAAGAGCGGCGATCATTGGTGCATTTTCTATGGGTGTGGGCTGTGTTATGATCTGTGTGGGCTTGGGGTGAGTCTTTGTAGCAAGTGGTTTTCAAGTGGGCAAGGGTGTTGTGTATCCCTGAGCTATAGGAGACATTTCTTTGTGTGTGCTGGGCGTGTTTCCCGTTCCCCCTCTCCAACGTGCTTCTCTTTACTTAGAGCGAGTAACAGGCATGAATAGAAGCAAAAATAGAGTACCCTAAATTTTAGGCTAAAATTTAGGATAGGGGATAAGATAAAAAAATAGATGCATGTGGCACCCTAGAATGTGGCCACACTACTGGTTTGCATCACTCAAACTTCCCATGCTAGCTTGCAAGACCCGATAGACGTGTCCCAGCGGGCGTGCCAAAAATGAGAACAATTGTATAGGGAAATGGTGCGTAGTGCTCTCTAGTGGTGGTGTGCTCTAGATGTAGTATGCATGTAGACTCACAAGCTAGCTCAAAACCGTCATATATAATGCAAAAACATGAACATAGAACTAACAATGAATTGAACAAGAACTAAAGCAGTGTACTAGACAACCACAAGACCTCCAAGGCAACACCCTTGTACATAACAAAATGACCGTACACAACTAGTCTGGTTGTGGCCAACGTTTCCTAGTCCACACCTACCCAACAAGATACAATGGGGATGTAAAGGTTGCAATGCAATGGATGGTGCAGTGGGTGAAACGGTACAAGACACAACGGAAAACCACATGATGTTGTATACATCCACGAGCCAGGGTCATCTCATGGCCACCACATATCTCTTTCTGCTACTCAATATATCTAGCAAGGGCAACTCATGCAACTAAAAATATTTTCTACTGGTGTCCTAGTGAAGCCACTCGTGAGTCTAGCCATAAGTCACATGGCTAGCCTTTGCACAACCTAGCCCGCAGCCCTTGTCTGGACAAGGGTCCTACGGGGCAAGGCCCAACCTAGGGGGGTCAAGGACCTAGGCCAAGGGCCTGGAATGGACCAGTGCGAACTCGGGATCCGCTTAGGGCAAGTGCTAGGAGCTAGCCTATATAAGGGGCGGTAGGGAGAAGGATCCTATTGTCAGTTACCCTAGGTCTTATATTGGTATCAGAGCTCAGGGGGAGGGAAGAGCCATGGAGGAGGGGAAAGGGTTCTCTCTCTCTCAATCGAAGAAGGAGGCAACCTCTCTCTCTCTCAATCGACTTCAACATGGCCTCTCAAGGTCTCTCAGGCCGTGGGAAGGACGGCTTCACAGGCAAGGAAGGCATGGCCCGACTCCTTGTTGGCAAGGCCCGACAAGCAAGTAGTGGAATCGGCCTCTTGACAGGGGGGGAAAGTTTGGCCGAGACCCAAGCAGCGTGGGAAGGATCGCTTACAACGGGGAGGGAGCAAAGCTCCACCTCCACCAAACAGCCGGCAGATGGTTTGGATGGGAGCGCATGGCGGAGATGGGGATTTTTCGTCTCATAGGTATTTTCCCGGAAACGGCGTGCATCGTCGACCCTCTCAGCCTCCTTGCTCGTGCAGTCGGCTGCCGCCATGGGACCTGCAATTTTTTCAAAGTTTGTTTTTTTTTTTAATGCCCTAACCTTTCCCATGCAAGGGCAGCTACACACGGGCAAGGCCCAGGCTATGCATCCAAGGACTAGAGACTCCCCACCCAAGGGATGTGCCCCATGGCCAAGCTCTGCATGTTGGTATGTTGGCAGGACATTAGAGACGTTTGCAAAGCAAGGCAACAACAACAGTCTTGATGCGGACACGGTCCTCTGAAGGGGGATTTTTCAAATCTTTAATTGCTATCCACATAAGATCGACATTTCCATCACCTTAGTGTTTGGCAAGGCTATAAGCCAAAACGGTGATAAATCCATAGTAAAAAGATACCCTCCAGGATGATCTTAGACATTTCGCACTGTTGGCACACCAAGGCCTATTGTTCGTTTTGAACATGAGTATGCTCGGCATGGCCGACCACTGGTTACAGATTGCGATGCCGATTATTTTGCCTTTTCGATTTGCATTTTTGGATAGGGACATGGTTCCTCGGACAGTGTGATCGTGTTTGACTCGCTCACAACAAACCTAAGCGGTCAAGGACAACAATCATCATGCAACATAATCATGCAACGCGTGAATTGTTACTAACATGGCCATCCAGAATTCGACAACATGGTTCCACCGCTCGGCCAACATCATCACATGATTGCGACACAGCTTTGAATACAATAACAGAAACAAGGTAACCTCTTTCAATTTTGTTTTAATCAAGTTGATTACCATCATGATTTATGCAGGGGGGCAACGTTGCCTAGCAGTAATGGTCAATAAGCCTATGACTGCTATTGCCATTAGCAAGACTCCGTGAAAGGGTGCTCATGCGCATGGCCGGTGTAATCCAATGTTGGGTTACTGCTTTCATCCTATTTGCAGTTTCCCCTCGATAACACGTTCAATTTTTGGGTAGAAAAGATTGGTCGGCAAGAGTGCTTAATGAGGTACGCAGTTGATTTTGGGTTTATTGTCATTTGCATAACGGGTTCCAGCATTCTGGTCATACTCTGCATAAGGTAATATATGCGAATGGCGTCATGCACTTACCATACATCTTTTCATCATCAACCACGAAGTGATGTAACAACAACATGGCTGTCAATTGCTTACGAAGCATTTGACCTAGATGGAACATGCCTCATCTCTATTGCATATATCTCACATGCATCAAAGGAGACATGCATAGCCTCTTCTTGGACTTGAAACAGAAAGCAAGTTCCTTGGCATGGCCGACTCTTTGTCACAGTTTTTACACGCTGAGGGAGGCTACTTATACAGCATTGGTTTCAGCACAAAGATATTTATGTGAAGCAAGGCTTCAATCTACGACTCTTAAATTGAGATTGTTCCCGTTTGGGGTATGCTATGAGCACACGCTTTTGGGGGAGTTTCTCCATATGCTTGCACGATATTTCAGGCCAACTTTCTCTCGCGCAACGGAGACGAAGATCTACATTTGAGCGAGTTTTTCTTCCCACATCTCAAGACAACTGGTTACAGCAGGATGACCAGGTTAGACCAGGTTCAGTATTGATTATTTTTTCCATGTTTATACATTTACATTGGAAACTAATGCTTGTGTACAAAGCAAAGGTTTTTGACAATTTTTCATGAAGCAAGGCTTCTCCCTTGTGCCAAGGTACTGCACAATTACTCAGAATCACGAGCAGTGGCACACAAGATTGACAAACTGGCAAAATAGGGAATACCACCTCACAAAATCCCTACCAGTGTAAACTGTGCAAGGCACTAATGGTTTTGTCTCTCAAGTTTGAGGCCATCACTCTCACCAAGGGCTTCACAATCTATATGCATGGCATACTAACTAGGTGGCATAAAATCCACCGCTTCAAAGATTATGCTTCTGCTATCACACCAGGCACTCTGTCACAGCCATACTAATTTCTGAATGCTGTTTGTCTTTTCTCTTTTCTCTCTCGATGACAACATTATACAGGAAGATTGTTGCATGCTCTATAGGTTAAGCTTCCAGTCAGGCATAAGCTATCTAAGAGCACACCTTCTGGGCACACACACACTAGAAATTTACGGAAATTTCCTCAGCCCAGCATAATCTTTTGATACACATTCTGCTCGTGAGTCAGCTTGATACACGGTACTCTAACTCACAGATAGCATGTGGCTAAGACGCTACTCAAATTAGTCTACCTCGGTTCGTCGATTGAACACTAATTTGCATAAGGGCTATGAGCCAGACAGGCTAAGAGCCGTTGTTAGGCCAGGGGCAAGGCCCAACTATTGGCATTCCTTGGGTGATTGTTTTCAAGTTACACTCACAGCAGCTGATCTCTACAAGAAAGTATAGATGCAACAATAAGTTGCGACAGCATGGCTGTCCATAAGAGCTCGGCAGTTCACTTGTGTGGGTCCCCTACTTATAGACTACAAAGTGTCTATGGACATATTGTTTTGGGTAAGACCCGGCGGGTGATCGCTACATCACCCCATAAACATTAAGGATCACAGCTTGATCTACATTGAGGATCACAGTTGATCTCTCCCAGTTATACTTTCAAGGAAAGAATTTCGCAATCTACCACACGCAGTAGCAGACGGAGGCACTTTTCAAGTTGATTCCAATCATTTTGTACACGGTTGACTATATTAGTTACCGTGATCTGCTAGTTGAGCACTTTCTACAAATAGTCTTACCACGGGGTTTGACTACGTAGATTCTAATCCAAGGGATTCCATTGCACAGGCAACAACCAGGGGTTCCAGTGCAAATGCTCTTTGTTTGTTTCAGGTAGGGGACGTGCTCCTCTCCATTTGAATACAGGTAAGTGTACATTACGTTCAAATCTCCAAGTACGCATCTATTGATTTGGTGTTATTCCATTTTTAGTATGCTTTGCTTGGTTTTTCAAGACGTTTGAGTACGCTTGAATGTCACAGAGCCATGTGAAGGGCATGTCGGCACAAAGTATTTTGGGCCAAGTGTCCAATCTATCTTTTTGCCTTATGCTGTTACGAACCTACTTGTAGGGTTCAATTTGGCACATGTTGTCACATGGGATACAACATGGTCTCGGAACTCGAGGAGTTCGGTTTAGCCAGTGTGGAGAAAAATAATGAGGGTCCCTCTCACTCTTGTCGTACAGTATTACAGTTACCTCCACACACAAGTACATTTTGTACTTGAAGGATGTTCTTTTTACACATCCTCACATGAGACATATTTCACATGTGGAGAATATTAGTCTCTGGACTGACACTGGCGCCATTATTTCAATTATGTATCATGACAAAGTCCCTAGGTGCTGGTCACATCTGTGTTGTAGACCATTTTTTAGCACGACGTATCAGGAGCAATTTTGTGGCCAGAAATTGTCGGATACTTAGAATGACTTGTTAAGGTACAAGTGTGGCTAAAAAACATTACAGATGGTTGTTTATACGTATAGCAAGGCTCTAAGTTGTTAATGAAACAACTTCATTGCTTGTACCTAGAAGTGATCCATGTTTCACCTTCTATTATGGTTCAGACGTTTCAACAAGACTAGCACAGGATTGCAACTGAAAGTATTTAGTTTATTTTCAGACCTATTTACATTCCTTTTTACTGGGTGCTAAGTGCATCACATTTGTCATATGTGTTGGCAAGGATCACCATGGATATACAGGTTTGGATCTGTTTTTTTGCTAAATGCATGCACACTAGGTGTTATAGGCCCTAGTGTTTTGCAAAAGCTGATTGGAATGGCATGCATATTCATCCAGTTGTTGCTTATGAATCATTTTTGCACTCTATGAGAAGTAGCTCTATGAGATTACTTGTGGGTCTACTAAATCCCCGATAGAGGTCATGGCTCGGTTTGGGTGTTTCTGGGTTTTTCAAGTTAACCACGATGGTTATTCCGGACATTGTTGATTCCTCAACAATGTTATACGCTATTGTGATTCCCCGTTTACCACTCGTCTGGGACGACTGTCTCTAAACCGTGGGGGAAACACACCTCAGTACTATCAGTATCCAAGGGGATTGGCAGATTACAAAGTGTAACCTTGGGCTAATGGGATATGCAAAGTGCGTGCATTAGCACCACATAATCCAATTAATAATCATTTATTGCTCTTCTTGGAGTTACTTCCTATTAGTTAACGCATGTTGCGACTACGTAGTCTCTTCATGTAAAACTCACGTTCTCAACCTTCAACACTTGTTAGGGTGGGGTTGTTTACTGATGATGAAAATTTGGACCAAGTCAAGGACTTAAAATTGGCTAATGAGTTATGTCAGCAAGTTACTTTCATGGAAAGTGACAAGAGGTACTCTTTTTGGTACACTTGTGTTGTGATAAACTCGTTTACCATGCTCATGAGCGTTCTAAATGGAGTCTACACACTTTGTTTGGATAGAAATCGGTACCATCAGATGGTTACAAATGGACAACAATGTAGAAAATGAAGATGTTACTCTTGGTTTCATTGAACCTCCTACTGAACCAGGTTTTTCTCAAATGAACCGTTGGATCCATGTGGGATGTTACGGTAGAAAACATTAGTATTCTTAAGAAGATATTACTATTTGTGTTTTTGAGGACAAAAACTCTTCCTTAAGGGGGGAGTAATGTCAGGACAAGGGTACTACGGGGCAAGGCCCAACCTAGGGGGGTCAGGGACCTAGGCCAAGGGCTTGGACTTGACCAGTGCGGACTGGAGATCCGCTTAGGGCAAGTGCTAGGAGCTAGCCTATATAAGGGGCGGTAGGGAGGAGGATCCTATGTTCAGTTACCCTAGGTCTTATAGCCCTAGTCCACTATCGCCTCGGCTACTAAAGATGTGTTTTCAGGAAACTCATGAATGGTCTATAAGGGGTGGCCATAGGTTGCCACACTCTAGATGGTGAAAGCTACCTCTCTAGACAAGGTGGGCTAAGCCCCACCCGGGCCGGTCGGTGTGTCCACACTAGACACCCGCTAGTGGGCGGTCCAAGGTTTCCTGGGTGCTCGGACCAAGTATGGTCGAGCTCAAAGATGGTGTCCTCTGATGCACATCCACCAAGGTGGCCATGCAAGCTGAGTCCTCTGTAGCCCTGTAGCCCCACTACACCAAGCATGCATGGGTATATCCACTCTCTATCCACTTAAAGCTAGGCTCAAAGTGTTCATGGTGTTGGAAATAGGGTTGGAAGGAAACGCACACAGTTGGAGAAGACAAAGGTATCTCAATGCACACATCAAAGAGTTTATTGCTTAGTGTGCAATGGAAATAATAGTTATCCCTAGAGTGATGGCATATATACAATGCACGGAGAAAAAACCCTCCTATTGAGGGAAAAAATGCCCTGAAGGTCTTAAGTGTGTTTACACACATCACTATCATATGTATATGGTAGAAGAATCACCCCTAAGAGTGATGCGGTGAACAAGAGGTGGCACATAGAGTATAGGGAAGTGCCAGGCTCTGAGGACATGACGAGTCCACAAAGGGGAGTAGGCCCAAAATTTGTGGACGAACTTCTCATGCGACAATGCCTTTGTGAGAAGAATTGCAAGATTGTCCTGTTTTGGCACATAAGCCAAGTTGATCTCTCTTGTTAAGAGTATCTCCCTAACATAGTGCTATTGTAGCTCAATGTTCTTTGTGAAAGCATGAAAAATTGGGTTCCTTGTAACTGCCAATGCACTCTGACTGTTAGTGTAGATAATTTTTCTAGTGTCCCATCCAACACCTAAATCATCCATAAGGCATATGAGGCATACACACTCAATCATAGCTATGAAGATTTCCCTATACTTAGCCTCGCAATTGGTAGTGGCCATAGTAGGTTGGTTCTTGCTCAACCATGATATGCATGAACTCTCGAGCATGAAATGTGAACCACTTGTGGACACTCATGTGTCAAAACAACCAGCCCAATCTGAGTCCAAAAAAACATGTAGATTTGGCGGCAATGATCCCCCCTTGGGATAAAACAACCCAAGATGTAAAGTGCCACTCCAGTAAGGAAAGATCTGCTTGATAGATTGATAATGCTTAGACCCTGGGCTATGGATAATTTTGCTGAGCTGTGAGACTGCAAACTGAATATTCGACCTCGTGTTGCATACATAAATGAGGCATCCAACAACAGTTTCTTTCATCTTGAAAGTAGCATTCAAATCCTCAAGTCCAAACTTACATATCAATGTCTGGATGTAACTTGTCTGATATAAGGCAATACCTCCATCACACTACTTAAACTACATGCCAAGTAATGATGCAACAACCCCAAATCTTTCATCTTGAAAGGAGCATTCAAATCAGCCTTAAATTCAACAATATGTGCCTCATTTGGACTAGTGATCAACAAAATCATCCACATATAGAATAACAATAAGAAGTGCCTCCCCCTCATGCTTTACATACATAGTGATTTCTATTGGACTGTTACAAAAGACTCATTTAACCAATGAGTGTCAGCTTTCTCATACCAAGCACAAAGAGATTGCCTTAACCCATACAAAGATTTCTTACATTTTCACACTTTGTCTTCTAGCCCTTTAATGAAAAAACCACAAGGTTGCGTTACATAAACTTCCTCAAATATGTCACCATTCAAGAAAGTAGTAACAATGTCTAATTGATGTACATCCCATTCAAACTGAGTTGCCAATGCACACAAAAAATGCACATTAGTCATATGACAAGTGGGAGAAAAACACTCTTCATAATCTATGCCTTTCTACTGTACATAACCCTTTGCAACAAGTTGAGCCTTATAGTGATCAATCTCACCATCTGACTTACATTTCAACTTATAAACCCACTTCATGCCAATGAAAGTTTTTCCAAGAGGCGAATCACAAAGTCCATGTGTCGTTTTCTATAAGTGTATCATATTCTAATTGCATGGCAGCCATCCAATTTTATGAATTTTGTGCTTCTTCAAAAGATAGAGGTTCCTCAATATCACATAAGCTAGACATAGCCAAAGCATAACAATCTGATGCATAAGAAGCATGGCAAGAACCTGAATTAGTACGACTAGACAAAGGTGCATCCAATTTACTATCACACAAAGTATGCACCAGCCATTTTGGCATACCTCTAGTATGTTCATTCTCAATCCTTTTCACATCAAGTACATCATGTACATGTGCATCAATAATAGGCTGATCTGCAACATTTTCAAAAACTCCCATAGGCTTTAGATTTTACTCATTCAAATTTCACCACTAAAAAGAGGCAACAAATTGTCATAAAGTTCATGTGAGCTTACATTATTGTCTCTAGTACATGATAGCAAGGGGTGATTAGAATCTTCCACAAACACAACATTATGTGAAACCAAGATACACTTGTTTGCAGATGGTACAACCTGTAACCTTTTCTTTTAGTACTGTAATCAACAAAAATGAATTTGACAACCTTATCATCCAATTTTTTGCGTTGCGTTTACGGAACTAAAGCATAAGCAAAACAACCAAAAACGTGCATGTGACCAATAGAAGGATTTCTATCATACGATGTTTAATAAGGAGTCATAGACTGCAAAGCTTGTGAAGGACACCTGCTAAGTACATAAGTGGTACACATGATATCCTCAAACCAAAAAAAATGTGGCAAAGCTTGACTTTTGACCATACATTGTAACATTTTTGTAATTAAGTGACATGTTTTTCCTCTGAGAAACACCATTTTGTTGAGGTGTATATGGCACTATATACTGGTTTTTTATCCCACGACTAGACAAAAATGCATTAAATTCATGAGACATATATTCCCCCCCTTGATCTGAACAGAGGGTGCCCATAGTACATTTTGAGACACTTTTAGCCATAGTAAAAAATTTCAATAATTTCATCATAGCTCCAGCCATTATGACATTTGGTTTATTACCCTAATAGCCCCACCCATTATGATAACCTCTAGAAGAGTACATCAATATAGCGCACTGTCCTCTCTCTTTCTCTCTCTCTCTCTCTCTCTCTCTCTCTCATATTCATCTCCAAGTAGGGCAAAGCATAGAATGCATCTCTAAAATTACTTGCATTAGAGAAATACTCTAAACAACTATTGTCTTATACTCTATACAAATAATTCCATCATAGATCCACCCATTATGACATTTGGTTTATTACCCTCATAGCCCCACCCATTATGCGATCTGGAAGATTCCTACTCTCGACATACTCTCTTGATTGTAGAGTAATAAAATTGTCTCAACATACTCTCTTGATCGATTAGAGTAATAAAAGTATAAGAATGTGCAAAAAAAGGGTGGGGGGCAAGGGTGAAGTAATAACTGGATCCCCCTCATCATCCGTGTGCGTGCGGTTGATGAGGGTGCTTTAGTTATTACTCCACCCCCAACCCCTTTTTCTCCATCACACGCACAAAGATGGAGTCTCTTTGAATGCCGATTATCTCAACTCTCTAGCATTAGGAACATGTAATTCCAAGGTATATTTCCAAAAAGAAGTGAAGTCTCATCTCATAAGGTCCTTCATTTGCTCCTTTTAAAGAGAGATAACGAAATTATTTAGAGCATCTATTCACCTTAATAGTTCTTTTGTCTACTTTTAATTTCACTAAACCTAGAGTTTACATATGATACACATGTAAGAGGTTCCATTAGCTGACTGGTTGACTCATTCTTGCTTGGCCTATACTCTTTATAGGTTCCACATAGAGAGTCATCTACACCCTTTTTACGAGCAAGAAGGCACATGACGCACCCCCTCTTCTTTATCTTCAGAGTGCTCTTGTGATCACACCTTAAAATTTTTGGATACATTACAAATTCAATCATATGTTCTTGTGATAAAGGGGAACACAACTGAGGTAGGACTTCGTTGGGATGTCTATGCCATACATGGCAAAGGTCGGAATGAGGTTAGAAGCTTGTTTTGTAGCATGGGGACCCGAAGACCAGTACCAATATCCATTAATCCCGAATCTCCTCCTCTATGCTATAGACAAAGAGTAGGCATCATTGCCATGGATGCGCTTGATGTTTTTGCGCAATGATGTAGGGCTATAATTTTCTTGAATGAAAAACATGGAGACACATTTGGTTTATACACTCAGCTGGTGAGATTGGAAGCTTTGACATTTATAGGGTATTGAAGGATCAATACTCAGTCCATGAGCCTTGGAGCTAAGTAGCATGGTCTCTCCAATTGTATATATATCGAGAGTGGACTTGGCAAGGTATGGCAATGCAAGAGGAGATTTTGGCATACAAAAGGTTGTCTTATCAGCTAGCTAGATAGATGCTTCATTGCGATTGTGAAATGATAAGAAAGGACTCGGGAAGGAAGTTGATACATAGAACTAGGTAGTTACTATGGTGTGAGAAGAATGTGATGACTTTTCACGCAAAGGTAGCCAAAATAAGAGGCTGGCTTATAAAGCTTCAAAAGAAATGCAATGGGAAAACCCTCCAGCTTGACAAACTTAGTAATGATGCTACAAGTGTTGACAAGAGGCACGCAGTGTTGACCCAATAGCTAAGCATGCTGACAATGGCTTCGTACACCCTAATTATATGCTTCTTTCTAATGGGAACACTAACATGGTGATGATGCTCAGTCTGTGTTGGGGCCATCCAATATAAACGTTTGAGCATGCAATGAATCTTTTTACAAGCATCTCTCAAATATTTCATTTCATTCATGCCATGTACATTGAGTAGTAAACTACCATGCATATGTATAGGTGACCCTAACATTGGGGATAGAACCTACTAATTGCTACCATAGATGATGATACAACCTTCACCACGACAAGGGAAGTTGCGCTTCTGTATGACCAAGTGGCAAGAATTTGTATGGGTGTTTTGCATGCCTCAACCTGCATACATCTTCAGGGATGGTTAGTTCTCTCTCTGCTTTACCTAGCCCAATGAAGATCGCAGCTCTCTCTTCTCTGCGTTTCTTCTCTCTCTCTCTCTCTCTCTCTCTCTCTCTCTCTCTCTCTCTCTCTCTCTCTCTCTCTCTCTCTCTCTCTCTCGTGCATTCTTGCTTGTTGATGTAGGTATAGCACGGAGCAACTCTTGGCAAGTAATCTTTGTGCTATTTTCAGCATGCTATCGACAAGGGCACCCAGTAAATCTCTAATGAAACTGTGAAAAAAAAAGGGGGGGCTGAAGCGCCCCCTCCCCTCCACACTACCCCCCCTTTTTGGCTTGCCCCAAAGGGGGGAGGCCCTACTAATGGTTTCCCTTTTTGCTGATGAAAAAGAGAAGATTTTTAAAAAAAATATATAACATTTTATTTTTAGATGTTTTAAAAAACACTATATGTCATGATTAGAATTTTTTTGGGCCTGCCCAAAGGGCTAAGGCCTTAGTATTGCCTCCCCTTTTTGCTAATTAAAAATAAAAATTTTATGTTTTCTTAATTTATCTTAATTTTTAAGATTTAATTAATCATTGATTGGTTCAGAGAGTGAGTGGCGAGTTATGATAGACCAAAAAAAATGATGAAATGGAGCCTTGAGTATTCACTCGATGTATCATGGTTGGAGGGGTTATTACCCCTAAAACTTGCTTCAACAGTGAGCACGTTTGTGTAATGATGGCCCTCCAATTCAAGGCTCCAACCTGCATCTCTCCAGGAGGGGCGGGAGTGTAACTATGGGGTTTCTTATCTTAGCTTTATAAAGGAAGGAGAGTTTAAATTAGAGTCTTAGAGAAGCTAGGGCAATCAAGTAATAAGAAAAACCAGGAAATGGGCCACATTGAAGGTAGAAAAGAAGCTAGAGAGGTCGATCGTTTTGAAAGGAAATGGCATTGAAAGCAATATGTGGGATCTTGCAAGCTGTTGGCACTTATCTGAAGTTACTTGTGATGGTAGGTTGTATATCATTCTTGCCAATTTTTGGTTTTGGGTGAAGCAGATGAGTTGTTATATGTTCAAGTTCATGAAGATGTCCATCAACTATCTCATTCAATTGAGTCAATGGAGCATATGTGCACGATTGGGATTGTTATGGTTGCAACATTTAATGTTGTTTGATTTTGTACTTTAGTAGCCTTTGAGGAATAGCGAGTACAATTGCGGATTCTACTAATATCCTTATAGCTCATTTTGAAGGCGTGTGCTAATATTGAGTATGGTATGGATGGACTCTTATATGGTCTCCTATTTACAAGCAACAAGATCCTTACACTTGAAGAAGTGGGCTATAATAATGCGATTGTGTTGGTTTTTGTCCCTTCTCGGAGGGATGCACTTTTGCTAAGAAATAAGTAATGCCACAAAGGTGCACACAAGTGTACACGAATGCATAAGCAAAGTTATTGACTTGTTGGTTACACACATGACCCACTCATTTGTGGGCAGGCCTCGTGATTTATCACTTGTTTTTCACAGTTTTATTAGAGATTTATTCTCCAAGGGGCATCGTGCCCATGAATTATGATGGCCTCTCTCTGATTGGCGTAGGAAGAAAAAGAGCACGGTCATCGTCACATCGTCAAGAACATGATTACTGAAAAACCTCTCATGCCGACTATGCTGTCCTGATTTTTGACTCCACAACTAGAGGTTTTGATTCTTGAAGCTGGTATTTCCAAGTCTAGTGATCGAAACCATGATGTCATATACGGCCCGATTGTATGAGGCCCTTGCCCAACCATGTTACACGGCCGACCATGTTTCATGGCTAAGATTTGAATGGGATAAGGACCTACACTTACGGTGCAACGCAAGACACGGTGACGGGGCTCGAGCAAACACCACCCAGACACAACCCTCACTCTCTTTCCCGTAGCTCAAATGCACACACGGGCTAGCTCTTTGGAAGCAAAACCCTCCAGCAAACTTGGGAGCGCATAGATGGAAGTCTCTCTCTCTCTCCAGCAAACTTGGGAGCGCATAGATGGAAGTCTCTGTCTCTCTCTGCCTTGGCCTTGTTCAGTCCTCAGCCAGGTTACTTCAAAAACACCTTAAAGCCCTACTTTTAAAAGGATCATCCTGAAAAGCAACTTATTTACATAGACAACGGGAAATTAGAGTGCCCTTCTCATAATATGGCAAGCTTGCATAGTCTCATGCACTGAGAGAGTCTTGATTGATGACAAGCTCCAAAGTTATCATGCCCTTTCGTTATTCATGATAGGGGCTCCTAATAGGAGATCCCTAAGCTCTTGACGTCTGCTTTACATAGTCTTGCTCCTGACCTGGCGGCCTATGATGAACTTCCTTTCATTCGTTGATTACGGCCTCTCGATGCTTAGCTTGAGCATGGCAACCCCCGGCCCCTCGACTTCAACAGCTCATGCTTTGGCTCCCCTTTGAATTAATTGGTTGCCCTTGCACGGCTCTCTGCTTGAATGGCGAGCTCTCTCCTACAGCGCTCTAGGACCTCAGGGCTTGCTCATGGCGCTCTCTGCAGCCGTTCCCTTCTTAGTCTGCAGCTCCGGGCCGGGCTCTCTTGATGGTTCCCCTTGACTTATAATATGCAGCCCATGCGCCACTATGGCACCCCTGCAAGAAGGTCACCTTCTCCAGCTCAGACCTCCAACCTGCGGAAAGGTGCAGGCATAGACCCTCCCCAACTCCTGTGCTGCCCTCTTTTTATCTTGCTCTGCTCCTGGATAGCCCTCAAGCTCCCGGACACAGTTCCCTCTCAGCTTTTGTGCTCCTGCTCACGCTATGGTGGCTGCCCCTCTGCAATTGCTCAGGATGGCGCGCTTCTTGCTTTTGAGCTTGCCCCTTTCTTGGTTTCTTCTCTAGCCTTCTGGTACAGGCTTCGAGAGCCGCGGCGGCGGCCCCATGAGGAATCCCATGGTGACCATCATTGCAGGCGACCCCGAAAATCCATTTTTTATCTCCTTTTTTGTTTAATGAAGGCTTGATTCCCACCGCTTCCTTGCATACCTTTAAACTTCGGTAAGGAGACCACATTCACCAAAGGATCGACAAGCGCGATTACAACAACCTCGTCCACTAGCTCCACCTCCAAATATTATAGAAGTGCAAGAAACATATTCGCGAGACTTCAAATCCGCACGCACTAGCGGATTTTGGATGGGCAGTCATCTTTGGAGGAGACCAACACATGATCTAAACACATGGAAAGATAGATAGCCCTAGAATGAATCGGCATATATACAATACATGGAGGAAAAACCCCCTAAAGAGGGAAAAAATGCCCCAGCGGTCCTAAGTGTGTTCACACACATCACTACCACATGTATATGGTAGCAAATACCCCTTCGAGTGATGTGGTGAACAAGAGCTGGCACATGAGTAAAGGGAAGTGCCATGCCTTGAGGACATGATCAGTCCACAAAGAGGAGTAAGCCCAAATCTTTGCACAAAGCTTCGAACTTCTCACAAGACAATGCCTTTGTGAAAAGATCTGCAAGGTTGTCCTATGTTGGCACATAAGCCAAGCTGATCTCTCCTGTTGAGAGCCTCTCCCTAACATATTGGTAATGCACCTCAATGTGCTTTGTGCGAGCATGAAAAATTGGGTTCCTCACAACTTCCAATGCGCTCTGACTGTCAGTGTTGATAGTACTGGCAATGTCCTGTCCAACACCCAAATTAGCCATAAGGTATCTAAGCCATACACACTCAACTGTAGCTGTGAAGACTGCCATGTACTCAGCCTCACAACTAGAAGTGGCCACAGTAGGTTGCTTCTTGCTCAACCATGATATACATAAAATGCCAAGCATGAAACAAAAACCACTTGTGGACACTTGCGTCAAAACAACCAGCCCAATCTAAGTCCGAAAAAGCATGTAAATCTAGCGGCAATGATCCCCCCTTGGGATAAAACAAGCCAAGATGTAAAGTGCCACTCAAGTAGTGAAAAATCCTATTGATAGCTTGCCAGTGCTTAGACCATGGGCTATGCATAAATCTGCTCACCTGTGAGACTGCAAACTGAATATCTACCCTTGTGTTGCATACATAAATGAGGCAGCCATAGTAGTTTGATAAACAGTGTCATCATCAAGATCACCATCATCATGTAGAATCAAATTCAAACCTGTTTCCATGGGAGTGGTAATAGGTTTGCAATCCTCAAGTCCAAATTTACATAGCAATGTCTCTATGTAACTTTTTTAACACAAGGCAATACCACCATCACAATGCTTAAACTGTATACCCAAGTAATGATGCAACAGCCCCAAATCTTTCATCTTGAAAGTAGCATTCAAATCAGCCTTAAGTTCAGCAATATGTGCCTCCTTGGGACCAGTGATTAGCAAATCATCGACATAAAGAACAACAATGAGAAGTACATCGCCCTCACGCTTGACATACAATGTGCTTTCTATTGGACTGCTACGAAAGCCTCGTTTGACCAAATGAGTGTCAGCTTTCTCATACCAAGCACAAGGAGATTGCTTCAACTCATACAAAGCCTTCTTACATTTGCACACTTTGTCCTCTTGTACTTTCTTGACAAAACCGCGAGGCTGCATTACATAAACCTCCTCAAATATATCATCATTCAAGAAAGCAATAACAATGTCTGATTGATGTACATCCCAACCAAAATGAGATTCCAATGCACATAGAAAACGAACAGTAGTCATACAACAAGTGGGAGAAATAGTTTCTTCATAATCTGTGCCTTTTTTTTTGCGCATAGCCTTTTGCAACAAGTCGAGCCTTATGGCAATCAACCTCACCATCCGACTTGCCTTTCAACTTGTAAACCCAATTTTTACCAATGGCCTTTTTGCCAGGAGGCAAATCACATAAAGTCCATGTGTCATTTTCTATAAGTGCATCATATTCTGATTGCATGGCAGCCACCCAGTTTTTTGAATTATGTGCTTCATCAAAAGACAAAGGTTCCTCTACATCGTGTAGGCCAGACACAGCCAAAGCATAACAATCTGATGCATAATATGCATGGAGTGAACTGAATGAGTATGACTGGACAAAGGTGCATCCAATTTACTGTCACGCAAAGTATGCATCAGCCGTTTTGGCATACCTCTAGCCTACTCATTTTCAGCCCTTTCCTCATCAAGTACATCATGTACATCTGCATCAGTAATAGGCTGATCTATAACATTTTAAGAAACCCCCATAGGCTGTACATTTTCCTCATTGGAATTTACATTCATATTTCCACCACTAAAAAGAGGCAAGAAAGTGTCATAATTATCCTATGAGCTTACATTACTGTCTCTAGTACATGACAGTAAGGGCTGAATAAAATCTTTCACAAACACAACATCCCATGAAACCAGAATATGCTTTGCTTGTGGATAATAAAACCTGTAACCTTTTCTTTCAACACTATAACCAACAAAAGTGCATTTGACAGTCTTATCTTCCAATCTCTACGTTGTGTTTGTGGCACCAAAGAATATGCCAAACAACCAAAAACACGCATGTGCTCAATAGAAGGCTTTCTATCATGCCATGCTTTATATGGAGTAATAGTCTGCAAATCTTTTGTAGGTCACCTATTTAGTACATAAGTGGTGCACATGATGGACTCAAGCCAAAACGAATGCGGCAAAGCTTGATTTTTAACCGTACATCGTGTCATTTCCGTAAGTGACCTGATTTTCCTCCCAGCAACACCATTTTGTTGAGGCGTATAAGGCACTATACTAGCCAAGAATGCATTAAATTCATGAGACATATACTCCCCCCCTCGATCGAAACGGAGGGTGCCCATAGTACATTTCGAGACATTTTCAACCATAGCTAGAGTGCAAAATTTTTTCCACACTTGTCATAAAAAGTGATCTTATACAGTCCACGCCACAAAAGGCTAGATGCAACAATTTCATCACCAAAATTGAGATCATGAACTGTACATCTGTCATCCACAAATTTGACTACAAGTCCAAGTCTAGCAAGTGCAAATACACACAAAAGATTCTTCTTGATCCCAGGTACATAAAGTGCATCAACAAGTGTGAAAGAACTGCCATTTGTAGCAATAAGCACAATCTTTCCAATTCTCTGAAGCAGATAAGAGGTATTGTTGACACAAGTGACTGAATTCCCATGAGGGACAAACTCGAGAGAGGTGAACAATTCACGATGTGAGGTAATGTGCTTTGTAGCACCACTATCAATATACCACACATGTGAATCTACAGTAACTGACATGCATGCATCATGGACAACGGGATTGTAAGTGCACTCTACACTAAAATCCCAAACTACATCAACATCAGCATCACAGTCTCCTTTCACAGAGGACTCAAAAATGGGTGCATTTGTAGTGGAACCAACATTTGTAGTGGATCCACCCTCTTTCTTATTTGCCTCTTTGGTCCTCAACTTAGGACATTGCTTGATCAAGTGATCATTAGCTTTATAATAATGGCAATGCATCTTCTTTTTTCCCTTATCACTAGAATTTTCAGACGAATTAGCAAAAGCATTAGGAATAGGTTATTTTCCACTCGCAGAAGAACCATAAGAAGTGGTTGCATTGCTATTACCACTCTTTCTTTGAGAAGCAATAAAAGCATGTTTAACTATACACTGTCTAGTCCTTTTTTTTTCTAGAAAATGACTCTTGCAATAGCAATGTGCACAATGCATCAAACTTTAAAACTTCAGGATTTTCTTGGGTCATAAGTCTCCAAGTACTAGAAAAAGTCTAGTAAGAGTCTGGCAAGGCATCAAGAATAGTCTACACAAGGGAACTGTCTGAAATAACTTCACCTGCAGAAATAAGTTACTCATTGATATCCTTGACACCAGCAAGAAAAGTGTCCATATCATCTTCCTCAATATGCATAATCTTTGACTCCAACTCTTTATGCAGCAATGCAATTTTTGCCTCATTACAGCTTTGCATAAAGACCAGCCAGAATATCCCAAGCCTATTTTGCAGATTTCCCTGAACAAATGTGAGGAGTAATGGTGCGCTTCACAGACAATTCAATCAACACATGAGCCTATGCATCCAACGAGCTTCTTCTAGGGTAGGCAAAACAACTCTAATAGCAGCAATCCTTGAAGCAAGACCTGCCACATCCTCAACATCACCTACATCCTCAGAACCAGGACGTACATCAATGTCCTTCACAATGTTCTAGATGCCCTTTGACACAAGAACATGTTGCATCATGTAAGCCCACATAGGGTAATGGTCCCCATCCAACCTGTCCTCAGTAGCAAACATCTTGAACACATCTGTGTTGTTGTGAGACATGGAAAATGTATGCATCTGATGTGAAAACTACCCGAAATGAGGAGAAACTAAGTGAGACTAGCACTTGCTATATAGCACAACCCATAGTAGACTATATGGGACTTGTTATGCAAAAACTCGCATTGACATAAATTCTGCACTAAATGATGAAATTGCATGTGCAGACCTGTCTGTAGTGGAAACGAAGGTCGAAATGATCCCAAATCAGAAATCTGATCAGACCAAGCTCTTTGAGTTGACACAAAAATTTTGTCGACTTGTGAACGCTCGCCAAAGCTCACTGAAATCGCAGAAAGTGAGAAAGCGTGTGTTGGAGCAGCTAGCAACTAAGCCTGGGAGAACTCAACCTGCTCTAATACCAATTGTTGAAATTAGGGTTGCAAGGAAATGCACACAGCTTGGAGAAGACAAAGGAAGATCAAGGGACACAACAAAGAGTGTATTAGTGTGTTAACTAAGCCAACGTCAGTTAACAGGAGCTACTAAAGACCAAAGCCTTATGAATGCACATCGAAGATGAATATGAAGAAGAAGTGAAGATTGGATTTGTTAGGAAATATGACGTAGCTAAGTAGATAATTGAGTAGATTACTTAATGGAGAGAGATAATTTTCACACACAAGAGATTATAGAGTAGAGAAAGAGAGAGTACACACGATATAAGTGGTTCACCCAATGTGGGCTACGTCCACGGGAAAGCAGCCACTCAATGGCTTTAGTACTTCAAAACAACAAGTAAGTTACAAAGGGATTATGCCCTTAATAGAGACCTCGCCTTGCTTCACTCTCACCACCTCACACCCACCTTGTTGAATCAACTTCACACTATGAAATGTGTGTAGAAATGGCCTCCTTTTATAGGCGAAAAGGACTATCCTCTCTCATTAGAGGCAGCCATGTGTAGCCGCCCTTGTGTAGATAAGTCTAAATTGGACCCTCCAATCCGCCCATATGTGGTCGCCCTTGAGAAGACAAGTCCGCTTTTGAATTCGGCCATCAGCCACTGGCCAATCGACCAATCGTTTTCCCACCACTTTTCGCCTGCCGTTCAGCCATAATATTCCGACAAAAAGGAATATTTCAGGGATTTTAATTTTTGGCGAGTGATTTTTCTTCACGCACGATGGCTTCTCCTCATAACAGGGGCCTTACAAATGTGCGTTTTATTACAAAAAATTACAAGGGGTAAATCAGGCTCCATACTGAACATGAGTTACACACTTTTCCCACTTTTCCAAAATGGTCATGTATTGTAATTTCCGGATTTACTTAGTCATTGTGACAATTGTAACTTGTTATGTTCTCAATAAGAGTTCCAAGGTGTAAAGCACAGGTCACTTAGTATACCTGGGTTGTAGATACAATAAGTGTGGAGCCTCAAAGGTCTTGGACGTCGGACATTGCACATTTTAGACCTTGGCTAAGGTATAAAAGCCAACTTTGTAAAGTTTATTATTAAGTTTTGATAATATAAACACAGCGTGAGCTAACAACGCTCACTTCTCTCCTTCTCGCGCTTTCTACTCCCTTCCCGAAGGTTGTCACATTGCAGTGTAGTATG
Source organism: Adiantum capillus-veneris (assembly GCF_014529385.1). Classification (NCBI taxonomy): domain Eukaryota; kingdom Viridiplantae; phylum Streptophyta; class Polypodiopsida; order Polypodiales; family Pteridaceae; genus Adiantum; species Adiantum capillus-veneris. The sequence continues at coordinate 74,727,567 of NC_140959.1, forward strand.
TTGCGTTGCAACCGCAGGTAAGAGCTCTACGCATTGACGTAAGAATTTCATGGTAATCCATACCTTTTGGCATCGTCGATTCACGGTCTAATTTCATCATAAGTAGAAATTTAATCTTCAAAATCATAAAATAAGTATAGGCGGGGTATTGGGGCATCATTGCTAAGCATTTAGATGCATTTTGAGTCAAAAACGACTAGGTAAAACGACTAGGTCAAAAACTCTATCGTGATTTTTGCACTTGATCTAAAGTGAGATTTGAGACCATAAGCATGTGTATTTAGGTCTTATAAACATGTTTTAGAAATTTTGTAACGTTTGGATACCGTTTGATGTTGTAACGGTTGTGATTTGTTTACTAATGAGTGATTGGCTTTTGGTGATTTCAATCACTTCAATGTAGCATGAGTTAGATGCGAGTTGTTTGTTGTTTTCGAAGAGATTGACAACCTCTTGTAGCCTCTATGCACTAGTCGAGTCAACTTCGTCCCACGGATCGACATATTATATTTGTGGTTCTTGCTATGTCTGTAATAAGGTAGGAGTGAGGCTAGACACCCGTCCCACATTTGGCGTCGCTTTCGGGGACGAATAGACCTAAACTAGGAAAAACTCGAGCATCTTTTGTAGTTTTCCATTAACTTCCTCTAGGTTCACCTAGAGTGAAACTTTCTCTTTAAAACCGCATAGCTTAAGAGTGTCGTCTTTTGTTGTGTAGAGGTAGCTTGGAAGTAGATTGTAGGATTAGATTAGGATTTTGAGAATGATTGATGGAAAAAACAAGCAGAGATTTATTATTTATGTAATTACCAAAAAAAATGTGTGATCGCAAGGTCTTGTTGACATATTTACATAATCATAGTTAACATGATCACAAACAAGCCGGTTCAAAGCAACCTAGAAACCCACAAAAAGCCCGCCGGGCTTTTGCATTTTCCCACCGGGCCCCGCGGGGCTTATGAATTTTCCCTACGGGCTCGCCATGAAAACCCCAAAGCCCGGCGGGCTGCAGCTTAATATCATAGAGGGCCCTAATCGGGCACATTGGGTGTTTTTTGTTGAGGCACACACACACACACACACACACACACACACACACACACACACAGAGAGAGAGAGAGAGAGAGAGAGAGAGAGAGAGAGAGAGAGAGAGAGAGAGAGAGAGAGAGAGAGAGGGATGACCATCTTTGTAGGTACATCGAGGGGAGAGAGGGGGTCATGAGAGAGAGAGAGAGAGAGAGATCAATGACTGTCTTTGTTGTGGAGCTACTTAGTGTAGCCACAATTATAATGAATACTTGCATGCAAAAAACAGACATCCTTTGATACACTTACAACCACAAATAGCTCGTAGATGTGTTAGCTCACGTGCTCCGGTTTGCAAGGAATGCTTGGCATTGTTGGGTAGCTCTCTCCGAGCCAATTGTGATGGTGCAATTGAATCTCCAATGCGATGAGGAGGCAAGAAGTATCATTAGGATGAAGCTCACACTCTCTCTCTTTCTCTCACACACATGGTCAATGACATCTTAAAACTTTGATTATGATTAAGTTCTCTTTACAAAATGACCTAGGTACCTTATATACTAAGGCTACCATAGGTTAAATCAAAATAAAGTTCAATGGGTCAAATGGCTTTGTATTTACAATCTAGAAGTGCCATTGCACCCCGGCTTCTACAACTAGAATAACTACTCATTATATTTGATGTTTTTAACCATTATCCACATCATATCATAACTATCAAGAAATAAGACTTTGGTATGGAAATTGAGTTATGTTGTGTTGTTGACCCATGTGTCAACACTCCCCCCCTCCGAATTCATGTCCTCTCTGACATGACCTCATTTTCAATGTCGGTGCGGTCTTTGTTGCTGTTTTGCTTTCTTATGATTTATGTCCTTTACATCCAAACCCCGAGTTGCAACATCTATTGTTGTCATTATAGGGCTATTGCTAGATCTAAATTCAAAAAGAAGCCAATCTCGTTCATCTTGACTCTTATCATCATGGATAGATAAAGCTGCAAATTCATCCATTGGAAGTTGTCTAGTAGCTTGATCATAACCTCTTTTTGTTTCCATTAATATGATCACTTTACTTCCATTCATCATTCCCTTCAGTAAATCTGGCAATTTTGAGTATTTCTCATTCTCAAAAACAACTTCTACAATATTTTGGATTTGAGATTCAAAATCCATGTTTGCTAGGGGCTTTTTAATTCTTTGCCTTCTTTGTATCACTTGTGACGACATTTTTCTCCATTGCTTTCAATTTAATACTGCAGACATAAGAACTAGATGTTTAGTTAGAATAAATTAAAAAACTTTTCAATATATATTAGAAAAACAATCACTAAGAAAGCAATCAAATCTACACAATATGAGATTTGCAATGCACTCTAGTCAATTCCACATATTGACCATATATGTTCTGAGAGAACATACACATTGCAATGCACTCTCTACATGGAATTATGGATACAAAAATAATATGAAATTGTCGATGCAAATATAAATATAATGACTAGTTATATATCCTCTATGATCTGAAAACAATAAGACATAACTATTTTCACATGCTACAAACAATCATCAACATTTACATTGAAATGATGATAATTATTTGCAAAACACACATGAAAGAAATAATGCTGATGATTGACCATCTCATGCACTAACAATCTTTTAGTTATAATACATAATTCACTCCCTATATAAACCAATGCATAAAACAAGGCAATGAAATCTTCAATACAATTACACACTTGAGGACTACTTGTACCCAATCAAGGATTGTAGTCCCCCTTATGCATCCAATTCAATCTATAAAAGCTAATTTCACCCAATTAAGGATTATAGCAGTGGAAATGTATATCAATTCAAAAATGCAAGACTTCAAGGATCTTTATATACCCAGTACACTAGTACAGGGCATCCGAACCTTGACTATCAAGTCGTTATTTAAATATGCTCATCTTCTAAAACCAACTACAACCCTTTTATGGACCAATGGCTTCGTCACAATGAGCATGACTCTTCCAATTCTCAATTGTTTTGGTTTAGTACCTTTATGTTCGGTGAAGGGTTTAAATATTTTTAGAAGTGGTTATCGAATTAAGAATCACGTTTGGCACAAAAAAAGGACCTGTGACTCTGTAACCTTAGGTCAATTCACAAGGAGATGACTATACCTGGCACTCGGATATACTCCCCAAGGATTTGCCTAGTTAAAATGCCAAAGTAAGAAGAGGTTTACTATACAGTCGGACCCGCCGGGAAAACCCTATAGCCCGGAGGGGCCACCGGGAAAATGAAAAAGCCCGACGGGCCTACCGGCTCTATTGGTTTCTGCAGGTCACCATCAAGATCACGTTAACAATTAAGGTGATCACGTGATTTTCTTGTGTAAGTACTAGAGTTATTAACGTAAGCACACGATCGTGATTACGTCAATGAAATCCCTGAAGACAAGTCTTAAAATCAAATCTCAAAAAACCATAAAAAACAAGAGAACGAGTGTTTGTGGACACTTTCCACAACCCAATAGCAGAAGAGCCTAGGAGTAGGGTAAGTAGAAGCCGGGGTGAGATCTCAAATCATTTCTCACTCCAAAAGAATCCTCTGTGAGTTGTTTATGTGAAGTTGCAGAATTTCAGATCTACGGCTTGAAACAACACCAAAAGACTTTAAATTTTAAGAGTTTGCAAAAACTTAAATTATTTACTTTTTCTTGACATTTAAGCCAAATTAAGTTTGACTTGACTCAGAGGCTTAAGATAGCTCATAAAAAGATTGACCACTAAAAAAGTTGAAGAAGGTGTTCATTTTGGGCCAAAAGTACATAGTGTTCAAACAATTGCATGAGACCAAGCTCGCAATGCATATCGAGATGCAGATGGCAATGAATATCAGCAAGATCAAGACCTTATACAAACCCCTATGGATGGCCCGACTGAAGTCAAAGACTATCTGAAGATGATGCAAAGTCTCAAGATGTTAGAATAGGTGATACAAAATTTAAAATCAATGATAGCTAAAGTTCAAAAGGCTACACAAAGGTCACCACAAAATCTCCTCCAAAGAGACACATTCTGGCACCAGAAAGTACAATGGATCTTCTAAGATCAAAGGTTACTCACATGCAGGCGGATAATGCTCATCAATTGCAAACAAAAAGTGCAGTATCTTAGTCATACGAGTTGACATCAACGGAAGTAGGTGTTCAAAGCAAATAAAATGCAGATAAAGTTCAAACAAGTTCAATCAAGTGCAACATTGTTGGTGAACACAAAGAAAAACTCTCAAGAAAAGTATATCTAGATTTCCATTTAGACAAAAACCTCATGTCTTTTTGCACTTGGAAAAGATGTGGCCAACCACAGTTGGAAGAAGCTCTTGGATTTGTGAGCATATCTGGAGACAATCGAGGAGAAGGTTGGGGAATAATCTCCACCACCATTGTTCAGTAAGTTTACAGAACATCACAACTCAATTCCATGTAATCACAACAAAAGATATGCCAAAAGACATCATATGGGAATGTCAATGGCTCAGAAGATGTCAGAGATACAGAACTCAAACATGACGGATTCATCACAGACAACAAAGAATGGAGACCAAGATTGGTCACCCGCGGACGACAGCACAAAGTCTTCAAGCATAGTTAAAATGGAGACTGATAATAAAGCAGATCTTATTGAAGACGATTCATCTCCATCAATCAGAACTTTAGAAGAACTTAAAGAAAATCATGCAATAGCAAGTGTAGATCAAATAGAGCAACGAGAAACCATGAAATTTATTGAGCAGAGAATGCCACCAAAGCCAATAGTAAACAAGACCAAGGTTGCAGACAACCAAGAAACAATAGGAAGTTCAAAGATCCAGACATTGCCATCTAGATCAGTTGATGAAAGTCAGATTGGCAAATAGAGTCTCAAGCCACCCTCATAGAGACATAGTTAGATAAAGATGAGACCATGACAAAAGGAGGACAAAGATCTTCAATAGAACCAACAAAAAGAATAGCTATAGTTCTCAGTAGAAAAAAAAGGAGCAAGTGCTAGATGCAATGCTCTACTGGATAAAGAAGCAAAGTGCAATATGATTGCAGAGAAAATCCAAAGGATCCTCCAGATCACTCCATGCAATAAAAACAATGCTAGGTATGCATACAAGTCAAAACAAAATGGTTGCTACCCTTAGCATCCAAAATCATGAAGAGCAGGTGAATTTTTAGGTATATTCTTCAAAACATATGCATGCAGATGTCATACTTGGACAATGGCTAGATCAACACAAGGCTACAAATAGGATAAAATACTAATACTCTCTTTTCTCAGAAGTAGAAGAAACAATTACAGGTACCATTAATGCTGGAATGAGAGTTGCAAAAGTCACAAGAATCAAAGACCAAATCTTGCAGACAAAGGTAAAGCTAAGGTGGAACTTCCACTGACAAAGAAGTTGTGACAGCATATGCCTCTACATCAAGAACCCTCATGGATTAGCTTCTTTAAGCAAGTCAAGCTTTCAAAACTTCAAGTCGATTGTTGACCCAACTAAAATCTCTAAGGAGACACCCAACAAATCAAAGGTATATCAGACAAAGTACTCACAAAATCAAAGGAAGGTCAAGAAAGTGTTTGTTCCAAGCAATTTAGTTAAAGTCAATGATCCAGTTTGGATTAAGGACATGAAATCAACACAAAAATACAAACACATGGGATGGATAGCATCACAGTGGAGCTTACAGGAACAGGAGTACTATGGAGATAATAGACATATATGGTACCAAAACCGTAGGATAGAGCATATGAAGTAATGTCAAGTCCCTATGAAGATCTCAAGAACTCGACAAAACCTAGAACGAGGCAAAGTCAACAATGGAGATACAAATGTCATCAAGAGATTTGGATTTCTAAGTCTTTCAATGCTCCTATTCAAAAGTCAAATGACAACAATCAACAAAGGCCTACAACAACATCAACGACTCCTATCAACAGCCCTAATTGGAGAATCAAATAGATAATGGAGTCTTCACAGTTAAAGAAGGACAACCCAACCAATGCGAATGCAGATTCAAAAATGATAAAGAAGTATGGCAAAAGAGACCTTCAATGACAATTTGGTCCTTCTCTAATCCTCTTTTTGAGGGTTCAAGCTTACTTTTACCTGAAAAATGTTTCTAGTAAGCACAAGAATGTAAAGAGTCAAGTCACCAAGGTGCAAAAGAACTCTTTGGCACAGTCAGAGTCGGACTGCTGAGCCATAAAATGAGCAAAGCATTAGTCTTAAAGCTTCAAGTCGTATTAAACTTTGTGCTACGGGTCGTAGCTATTAGGCTTACGCTCAAGCTGGAAGAGTTGAGCATATCTAAGCTGTGTTTCTCATGCTGGATGAGATGAGCATAAGAGTCAAAGTCTATCAACTTACAATTGGTGGGGTGTTGTAGAGTCCAACAGTCACGCACAGTGCACACTAAGATGAGAGAAAATATCCTTGACAATGAAAACCATTCTTAAAGGGGTGCCAGCTTGCAAATCCATGACATGCTTTTATAGCTACACCATCTTTTTGAAGAGCCCCTCAAAATCTTTCGTGCATAGCATATTGTTTTCCATGCATTTTCGTGTATGCATAAATAGAATTCCCCACCATTGGACATATGCATTAGACACTCTTTTTTGCTTCCATCTATGCACCTTGAGTGGACTGCAACAGGCAAACCAATGTTTCATCATGCTACCCTTTCATACTTGCCGCCTTTTTAATTCCATATCTATCAGCAAATAATTCCTTGAGTACTTTATTAATATTTCCCATGCTAGTAAGTACTCCAATAATGAGCGTATCATCCTAAAGACACTTTTTTTCCATTGGGTTTTTTCTCTTTGGTCATCCATGTATTAGACCCTAATTTAGAACCTCATCATTCTACTTCCCTTGTACATAATTTTCATAAATAAACATAAGCCTCCTCATTATGCTATTACAACGGACAAATGCAACATCATCTCTCACATTAGACATATTCGGACCAATGAAGATGCTGCAACAAATTGAACCTCATCAACAAATTTGATGATAAATGAAGACGATCAGAACAACCAATCAGAACCTTCCATAGCCTCCACGGACACTTCTCAACAGTTCCCGGAGATGGGCACTAAAATTAGAAGGGGGAAATGTTAACTGAGCTGACGTCAGTTAACAGGGGCTGCTAAAGATCGAAGCCTTATGAATGCACATCGAAGATGAATATGAAGAAGCAGTGAAGATTAGAGTTACATACTTTTCACAATTTTTTGAAATGTACATGTATTGTAATTTCTCGATGTACTTAGCCATTGTGACAATTGTAACGTGTTGTTACGGACTCAATAAGAGTTCCAAGATGTAAAGCATATGTCACTTAGTGTACCTGGGTTGTAGATACAATATGTGTGGAGCCTCGAAGGTCTTGGGCACTGGACATTACACATTTTAGACCTTGGCTAAGGTATAAAAGCCAACTTTGTAAAGTTTATTATTAAGTTTTGGATAATAAAAACACAGCGTGAGCTAACGGCGCTCACTTCTCTCTTCGCAGGCTTAGTACTCCCTTCCCGGTCACATTGTAGTGCAATCTGTTGTGTTGCAACCACATGTAAGAGCTCTACGCATTGACGTAAGCATTCATGGTAATCTGTAGCTTTTGATGTCATGGACCCGCGGCCTAATTTCATCATAAGTAGTAATGTAAGCTTCAAAATCATAAACTAAGTATAGGTGGGTATTGGGACATCATTGCTAAGCATTTAGATGCATTCTGGGTCAAAAATGACTAAGTCAAAAACTCACTACTGTTAATAATCACGATTTTTTCACTAGACCTAAAGTGAGATTTGAGACCATAAGCATGTGTGCTTAGGTCTTATAAACATGTCCTACAAGTTTTGTAATGTTTGGATGTCGTTTGATGCTGTAACGGTTGTGATTTATTTTCCGATGAGTGATTGGCTTTTGGTGATTTCAGTCACTTGAGTGTAGCCTGAGTTAGATGCGAGTTGTTTGTTGTTTTCCAAGAGATTGACAACCTCTTGTAGCCTCTATGCACTAGTCGAGTCAGCTTCGTCCCATGGATTGACAATTATATTCATGGTTCTCGCTATGTCTGCAATAAGATAGGAGTGAGGTTAGACACCCGTCCCACATAGTGTGCAATGGAAAGATAGATAACCCTAGAATGAATGGGTGTTTATACAATACACGTGGCGAGGGGGGGGGGAGGAATCTCCGAAAGAGGAAAAAATGATACCCTAGCATTCCTAAGTGTGTTTACACACATCACTACCACATGTATATGGTAACATTAACCCTTCACTACTAATTGGTGTGATAGCCAACCAGGGAAAATCAAAGAAGCAGGCCGTAAGATTTTTGATACTTCTTTTACTCGTGTAATTTTCTAGTTTGAACTTGGTTACTCACATTCTCCTCTATTTCTGGCAGCGAAAAGAAATCCTTGAGCAAACATAGGTATCGATTTTGATCAGCTGCTGTGAACTAAAAGAATAAAGGGTGACACTTTGTGGGCATGCAAGAGTATGACATGCATGGGAAAAGTGATGGGTTCTAGTTCAAGACTTCGGGTGGTGGGTGCGAGTATTATAGTTTCTCTTGTTATGTGAATGTGGATGAATAATGTGGGAATGGCTCCCAACATGGGCATAAGTATGAGGATAGGATTAGGTGCAAGCAAGGGACCCATGATGCAGATGGGTTTGAATTCAAGGAGACTTGGTGTGGGGTTGGGACCAGTAGTAGGTATAGGTAGGAACTCGAGCCTAGGAGGTTTTTCAAATCAGCAACAATAGTATGGTGAATCCAGAGGAATTGGATCTAGTAGCTTGCTAGTAATGTTAGCCATACTCACGTGCATTCTTCCTTTGGTAGATTTATTAAAGATATGGCATGAATTATGGCAGATATTGGCAATCTAAACATAGCCACTGATCTCTTTACTAAACAGGGCTTGACCAAGATTTCTTTAAATTGGAGTAAATACATGTGAGATTGATTTAAATCATGCCCTTCCTTAAACCTCTCTATATGTAGCATGATTGGCTTTGTAAGATGAAACTAAAAGAGAGAATTGTAGCATACCTTATGCATTATTTCCTAAGAGAATTGTTTTTATTATTGTTCAAATGTTATTAACAAATATTAGCTAGAATGAAAAGATATAACAAGGTGATTAGTAAAGAATATAAAATTTTTAATTCTTTATTATGGATATAGGTGAGAAACAATGAACATTGTCTAGGCATGGATTGTCCTTTGGGAAAAATTTGCAGATGGAAGCTACTGCAAGATGTGTAAACTTATGAATGACAATTTTGAAATGTGTGGGCTCCATAAGACATGAGAAGGGTTGTGCTTACTTTTGTGTTTTTGGTTTGGTACACTTCCTTTACCAGCATGCATGACTTGCAATACATGTTTGTATTCAATACACCATTAGCTATCTGGTCATTGACACCATCATGATTCACACACCTTGTCGGGAACCGTAAGCTAATATTCTCGTTAACATTTGCTTGTATTTTTTGTTATAAACATCATAATTAGGGATATTTTCAGCATAGCTTGCAATCTCCACTCCACATCTTCCTTCTTGAAGGAAACATAGTTTTAAATGGTGGCCAGTTTTTATTTTTATTTGTGCAAACACGGCCCTCCATCCACTATGTGTTCTCATCTTCCGCTGTCATCAACATTATGGACAATGATAGTCTTCTCAATGGTGAGCATGAATAGGTACACATGAAAGGTTTTCATGCATATATAGTTATACGATATAATTATATGATATCATTATATATAATATAATATAATTATATATATTATAGATTTATATATGATAATATATATATAATATATGTATGTGTGTGTGTATGGTAATAGATCATAAGTGTACACTGTTACTATATAGTAAATAGTAACATAAGTCAAGAGGAGGCTAGAAATATTAGGGTGAGGGCCCCACTGGTTTATGAAGAGGTTGATAAGACAAGAGGAAGATGAGGAAGCTTACTGATTGGAAGGCCAAGACACCTATGATAAACTGAGAAACAATGAGAATTAGGGGGTTATATGGGATGGAAAAGCTCATTTTACCCCCACCAAACATGATTCGTTTCACAATACACCTTGAATGGTCCGGCACGTCGGAATAATAGTCTTCATCACTAGCCATTTTAACGAGCTCGACCTCTTGGACAAAGAGATGTGTAGATATGATAGCAAGGCATGCGGGAAGAAGGAAGCTCCACCCTGGGGGATTCACCATGGAAAACTTACCACACCACGTAAGTGCAAGGGAGGGGTTTCTTTTTACAAGTTACATAAGCGTATAAGTTAGGGGCAGGCCCCCAATAATTTATCTCCCAATCTTCAAAATAAGGGAGGGGCTATCATATTTGGGGGGGTGGGGGGGTGGAAGAAGTGAGAAAAGGGAAAAACCAGAGGAAGTTTTTGTGTTTCAAAAGCATGGCTTCCCAAAAGAGTTTGCCCTCGAACTTGTGAGGCAATAGCTACAAAGATACATGCAAGAACTAACACTACTTTGTATCAATTACTTAATTTGTGATTATACTTCATTTGTTAAGGGATGAAAGCTATAGAGAGTTTGTATAGATCCAAGTTTACATGGAGAACCTAATACAACTTTATAATTGAAAGTCAAACTAAACCACATTGAGGGTACATCTAGTTATCAATAGAAGTGGTTCCTTAGTATGTTGCCAGTCACTATGCTACACGCTCTTTGACTAGTTTTACTTAGTTAGATCATGTGAGACCTAAACTTTATATGTAAGATAGGGGTATGATATTTTTTTGCATTGATTGTCGTATAAGCATAGATAGGGGGGTCATATTCCTTAATATGATTCGTATATAAGGGTTTTATCAAAGTTGTCCGCTCGCAGGTGGCGTCCCATTTTGTATATAGAGTGAATCCCTTGAGAGCTCCACATACCCTGAATAGCAAGCTAGCGGCTTCTTTCTCGAGTGACAGACGCTTGGGCCTTCTAATCACCCGAAGCCCACTTATAGGACGCAACAACCGGAATGGAGGCCCATTTGAATATTCTAATAAGGCCTTCCGAGACTGCTTGTCTGACCCACCAATCAAAGGGTGCAACGTCCGGGCGACTCACCAGTCGGCCCCACACCTTGTTACCCACTTCAGTGATGAGCTTCTGGAACCCTGTATTACTAAGGGAGGCGGGCCCACCTTTCTTACTCTTATTGAGCTCGTTTAGGAGATTAAGCTTTTGCTGGACAGCGTTGATAGTGGCCTAATCCATAATATACTTAAAGACGCCGAGTAACCCAAAGAGCTGGACCATTGATAGAAAGAAAGAAACCATATTATAGATCCCTCCATTAATAGATTGAACAATACGACCGAGATAGGATTGGGGATTATGAAACCACGTGATAGTTGGTGGCGCTCGACATGGGCTGTTCTGGATGAGGTACGAATAGAAGAGAAAGATAACAGCAGTGAGTAAAGAAGGTGGCATCCCGCATGGTACTTTTAAGCCCATACGAAAGTTAAATATAAGGCTGTTAAAGAGGGGGGGGGGGGGGGGGGGGGGGGGGGGGGGTCGATAGTGTCGACAGTGTTGATAGTGTCAATAGTGTCGACAGTGTCTATAGTGCCAATAGCCTTGAGCATTTCAAGAGCCTCTAGGGGGGTAAGTTAGTCTTTGCATTCTAACAGGATTTTGAGCCCTAGAAAGTGCAAGCGGGTTTGTTTGAGCAAAGCGTCCAACGAATGGAGGGTAGAAAGATAGTTGGAACATCGAGTAAGGTAGACCAACCCGTCGTTCTCTAGGCTTATGGGGATCCCCAAGCAAGACTCTTCCAGGTTAAAAATGAGATGCATGAGAAGAATGACTTCATGGGAGGCAAGTATACGAGAGGTAAGCAACCCTTTGTGGTATAGGCTACATGGTTTCCCCGGTAGAGACTCCTCTTCTGGCCTTCCGTAGTACGACTTAGTCTGGGAGGAAGATAGACCAAGCTCCTTGAACCCACCATATTCTGTCAGGGAGGCCGATCTATGAAGGCTTGTTTCCGTGCCCTCTCTCGCCCTCCCAAGAGGGCTACGTAGCTGAGGTAAGAGTGCCTATTCTTAAGGGCACCCGGTGGAACACTCTTTATGCGTAGGTGATGGGTGATCCGCCATGCAAAAGAGACCCTCCTCTTTCAAGATTACTATCTTTGCAACCCCCCCTCTGAGAAGGAAAAGGGGATCTATCTATTAAGGATCCTTGAGAAGCGAGCAGAAGAACAGGCAGGCGAAGAGAGAGGAGAGACGGTTGAGTCGGGGACCTCAAGCTGGACGCCCACATAGGGGCGTTACTATCGATCAGTTTAAGGATATGTAACATTTAATGGCCTAGTAACTTATGTGTAGCGGAAAATAGCATAAACATACTGAGCATTTCATTAGAATAGATTCTTAATGAGATTAACAAGAGTGCTTGGGTGGAGAAAGCAACTAAAATAATAACACCTAGTTAGATAGCATGAACAATATTTCAAAAGAGAGAGAAATTAAGAAATTGACAAAAGTTGAGGACCGGATTTTCATGGAGCCGGTCCCCCCTCCAAAAGGCTTTGTATTATGGTTTCTCCCATCAAGAGAGACATTTTACAATACAATTTCTTGTGTTCCTTCAATACTAGCTAGTGCAATGAATATGGAAGCTTCATGCACTACGCAAAACACTTATCAAACACAACATCAATTCCCTCATGGTCTCAGACCCAAGACCTCACACACCTTCAAAGATGGTGAGAGCTAGCGGGGTATGAGAGAAGATTGAGAGGAAGAAGGAGTATTCTTACGAGAAAGATGTACATCTCCTCACATAATCACTCATATTAGCATAGCTTAGCTTAGTAACTAGCATGGTAGAGGAAATGAGCATGTATTGAAGCTTGGCTCTTGGTTGGATTTTCATCACAAAGCCAAGAGTTGTTGGTGTAGGCCTTCCTTCTCACAAGCTTGAGTAGGTGATAAGCTTTCCATTAAAGCTTGAGAAGGAGAGAGAGTCTTCATTACTTCACACCTCAACTAGTGTGAGTGTGTAGGTGATAATGCCTTTGAAAAATCAGCCCCCTCTCTCTCTTGGTTGACCCCCCTTTCTAATTACTCATGTTAGCATCCTATTGGACCTCCCAATGCTTAGCCAATGACAATTAAGCAGCATAAGTGATAGCCTTATGACATGTGTCCCCCTTTCCCATTTTGTGAGAGCTTTAGGTAATTTAATAATTCAATTGAACTCTCATTGGACCCCTTTGCCTCATGGTCAATAGGAATTAGGCAAGCCATTGGGTTGTTGAATGCTCATTGGTCCCCTTGGGAGATTGTCCAATAGTCTTCTAGAGAGCTTAATTCTTATTGGTTCTTTTATTGATTGTTTTAAATTAATTAAACTAGATTTACTCTAGCCTAATTCTCATTGATCCACCTCCAAGGCCATCCAATAGGATTTGAGTACACCTTGTGGGCATCTGGGCTAGGGAGCTGACATGTGTCCCTCTTTCCCCTTGTGTACAAAGGGAGCTTCTGTGTGTGTGTATGAGTTTCTCTCTCATCCCCTACTTCTTGGGCTCTCCCCTTCCTATTTAGGGCTTGACAAAGAATTTTGCGACACACACAGAGCATCCAACTTTCCCTAAAGTTGACCTTTGGACACAACCTTTGAATTTTGGAACCTTAGCATTTTGGAAGTCTTAATGGGCTGAACCTTGAGGTCTTTTAAGCCCATTGTTGCACATAGCTCTTTTGTAGATGGGCCCCCCTTTGGATCCCTACTGTGGCCGGTCTGCTAACTTGACCAATATTCTAGATTTTTCTCCCCTGGCACTTCCCCATATTAAATGATTAGTTTAACATGAGAAAATCATTTAGGAGAATTAGATATTGATTATTATGACATTACCTCTCTCCTAAAATCATAGTCATCCTCGACTATGGGGTAGAGAAGATAAAGCATATTCATTAGTCCTTTTCTTAGCGGGTAGAGGATCCCTATGTTACCCTACGACATGATTCCACAATGGATGACTAGTCCATTTGGTGCTTGAGAGCATGTCTGCACATTAGTCCTATCATCTTCCACAGTAGTACTTGGTGTTCGGAAGACGTCGTCTCGGCAAACTTGATCTTAGCATACATACTACTTCATTTTTGTGCACAATAAAGAAAAAAAGAGTCTTATAAGATAGAAACTTTGTTCATTTTTAACATTTGTACATTTGCTTACTCTAGGGAAGCATTGTATGCATTGACAAGGTTTAGGTTGTCCTTTAATTGTATGCCTTGCATCCATCTAGCATCTTCAAAAGGATAATTGTTAAACTTAATAAGATATCATCGAATAGTCTTACCGCCTCTTAGTACCTTGTCTTCATGTTGGAGAATGGACTCGGGCTGCAATACCTCTTCTTGGTCCTTTATCTCCGGTGGCTCTTGAATAGTTGATTCTTGAGGTGGCTCTCCTTTGTAAGGCTTTAGTAGGCTCACAGGGAAAGCATTGTGTATGAGCCAATGATTGGGCAACTTGAGTTGATAGGCCATCTCATTGATTGGCCTAAGAATGTGGAAGGGACCATAGTACCTTTTTGCTAACTTAGCATAGTACTTTTGGTGTCCCGTAGGATTCTTGCCTGTCATGTGCCTTAATCGAGCCTTGGGAAATTTGAGTAAGACCCAATCATTTTCATTAAAGGCTTGGGCTCTTCTGTGCTTTTCAGCAGTAGCCTTTTGCCTTTGCTGTGAGATAGAGATAGCATCCTTAATCTTTTGGAAAGATTCTTGTAGGTCTCGGCTATACTCATCTGCAACGAAGATCTTCCCATGTACCTTAAGTAGCAAGGGACTTTTTTATCTTCCCTCAATTACCTCAAAAGGTGCTTTTCCCGTGGAAGTATGTACATTGTTATTGTAGGCATACTCCACTAAGGGTAAGTACTTCTCCCATTGGGATCTTTGATCTACTTCCGTTACATAGGCTTTTAGTAGATCGAGGATTGATAGGTTAGCTATTTCACTTTGGCCATCCATTTGCGGGTGATAGGCCGAAGAGAAGTTTAGCCTTGTTCCTAAATTCTCAAAGAGACCCTTCCAAAAATTACTGGTCATTCTAGGATCTCTATCCGACACTATGGACATTGGCAAGTCATGGTACTTGAAGATTTGTGAAATGAAGAGGGTTTCCATTTGATGGGCTTTGAAAGTCTTTTTGACAGGTATAAAATGAGCTTGTTTATTGAACCTATCTACTATCGTCCATATTCCCGTATTCCCATGGATAGACTTAGGCAATCCAAAGATAAAATCCGTGGATATGCTCTCCCATGGTGAATTAGGGATTGGCAAAGGTTGAAGCAATCCAAGTTGCTTCCCTCTATCAAACTTTTTCTTTTGGCATACCACACATCTAGAAACATACTCTTGTATGTATGCTTTCATGGTAGGCCAATAGAAACATGTTTCAATCCCCTTTAGGGCAGACTGAATCCCTCTATGCCCTGCATAAGGAGGAGCATGAGATTCATACATTACTTTCTCACGTAGTGAGCTAGTAATGCATAGTCTATTGCCATAGAGAAGATAACCATCTTGTACAAAGTAAATGGTTCCTCTTTCTTCCCTAGTGCAAGGGCTGAAATCACATCTCTAAAATCAGGATCAATAGCATACTCATATATCATAGAAGATAGATCATTGTGAGTTGCTATGGAAACCGCATTCACTCTCGGCCGTCTTGAGAGTGCATCAACTACTTGATTATGCTTGCCAGCAATGTGAGCAATATGAAAATGAAATTGTGAAATTAAATTTTTCCACCTCATTTGTTTATCGGAGAGCTTGGTTTGCGTCATGAAGTACTTAAGACTTTGGTGATCCGTTTGCATAATGAAAGGAGTCCCCAGTAAATAGTGCTTCCATGAGTCTAAGTCATGTAGAACTGCAAGGAGTTCCTTTTCATACATGCCTAGAGATTTCTCAACTAGGTCAAGCCTTCAACTTTCATAGCCTATGGCGTGCCCTTATTGAAGCAAAACAGCTCCAAGGCAATCACCACAAGCGTCACATTGGACCTCAAATGGCTTTCATAGATCCGGTAGTGTAAGCACAACTTGAGAGATAAGCTTTTCTTTAATCTTTTCGAAAGCATTGTTCTCCTTGGCAGACCATGTGTACCTAACGTTTTTCTTTGTTAGGTCATGTAATGGTCCTGCTACTAGTGAGAACTCTTCTATGAAGCGTCTATAGTATGCGAACATACCTATAAAGCTTCTTAACTCATGAAGATTCCTTGGTTTAGGCCATCCTTTTATTACCTCTAACTTTGATGGATCCATTTGGATGCCATCTTGAGAGATAATGTGACCTAAATACTGACTCTCTTGTAAGAAAAAATCACTTTTCTTTCGATTGACATAAAGTTTATTCTCTCTTAGAACTTGAAATATTACTTGGAGGTGTCGCTTGTGTTCGTCTAATGAATTAGAGTAGATAATGATATCATCAAAGAACACTCTAGTAAAGGTTCGGTGAGGCTTGAATGGATTCTCCATCAAGCAATTGAATGTGGCTAGTGCATTGGTCAAGACAAAAGGCATGACAATGTATTCATAAAGACCAAACGTAGTGTGAAATGCGGTCTTGACAATGTCTTGATCAACTATCCTTATTTGATGATAGCCACTTTTTCGGTCAATCCTACTGAAGTAGGTGGAGCCTTGTAGCTTATCAAATAGGTCTTCTACTCGTGGATTAGGAAACCTATTTTTGATAGTGATCCTATTTAGTGCTCTATAGTCGACACACATACGATATGTGATTTCTTTCTTTTGCACTATGGACGGAGGACCAGATGGTTCAGTGGGCAGTGTCTTGCATCAAGGTAAGGGTGGGTCTAAAGAAACAGTTGGGGGGGATCTTTTTATAGGCAAAAAAAGCCCCCATGCCAACAGGTGATGGTCTACCACCCTTATTGCCTAGTACTACCTTGGCCGGCCTGCCTTATCCTCTATCGGGCCAGTTGGGCTCTGGGTTATTGAGGTTGGCTGCCACCCCCTCTCGATATGAAGAGTTTGTGAAACTAATCAATGAGGAGAACAAGGTGATAACTAGCACATGTTACCTACTCTTTTGCTTATTTAGCTCGGAAAATAGCCCCTATTTCAACCGTAGATGCCCCGTGCAACACCTATTTCAACCGTAGATGTCTCATATGCAGAGCTTCCCATTTACTCGCAACTTGTGCCAAAGAACGGCTTTGGTTCAGCCACCTTAGCCAACCTATTATGCAACATGAAGAGGGTCATTCGGCGGGTAATTTGCCAGCTAGTTCTTCCCAATGAGCTTACCTTGGATGAAATCGACATGTTGGCATGCCACACTGGCATCTATGTGGGCCTCATAGGCTAGACAAAGGCACCTAATACGTGGGAGGCGTACCACTCTGGGTCCTTCTAGTCCTTTGTTATGGACAAGTGGGGAGATGAGTTCCCCAAGCCCCTCCTGAAACGAATCCTCTACTCTGGCCTATATGGGGCCAGCTTCACTAGTCAGACGGGTGCCATTACAGTGAGCATTAAGGACACACCAGACGTCCTCGTCCACTAACCTCATTTAATTTTAGAAGAAGGTATTGAGCCACCCAATACTACAAGAACTTGGCCTTTTTCACAATATGGTGGGTTCAAGGAGCCTAGTCTATCTTCCCTCCCAGACTAAGACGTACTACGGAAGGCTAGAAGAGGAGTCTCTACCGGGCAAACCACGCAGCCTATACCACAACGGGTTGCTTACCTCTTGTATACTTGCCTCCCATGAAGTCGTTCTTCTCACGCATCTTGTTTTTAACTTGGAAGAGTCTCGCTTGGGGATCTCTGTAAGCCTAGAGAACGACGGATTGGTCTACCTTACTTGACGTTCCAGCTGTCTTTCTACCCTCCATTTGCTGGACGCTTTGCCCAGAAAAACTAGCTTGCGCCTTCCAGGGATTGAAATCCCATTAGAACGCAAAGCCTGACTTCCCCCCCCCCCCCCCCCCCCCCCCTAAATGCTCAAGGCTATTGGCACTATCGACATTATTGACATTGTCGACACTATTGACACTCTCGACACCAACATTGTCGACACTATCAACCCCCCCCCCCCCCCCCCCTTCTTTAACAACCTTATATCTACCTTTTGAATGGGCTTAAAAATACCAGACGGGATGCCACCTTCTTTACTCGCTATTGTCTTTCTCTTCTATTCGTACATCATCCAGAACAGCCCACACCGAGCGCCACCAACTATCACGTGGGTTTATCATCCCCAAACCTATCTCGGCCATATTGTTCAATCTATTAATGGAGGGATCTCTAATATGGTTTCTTTCTTTCAGTCAATGGTCCATCTCTTCAGGTTACTCTACGTCTTTAAGTATATTATGGACCAGGCCACTATCAACACTGTCCAACAAATTCTTGCTGTGCTAAACGAGGTCAGTAAGACTAAGGAAGGTGGAACCGCCTCCCTTAGTGATAGAGAGCACCAGAAGCTCATCACTGAAGTGGGTAACAAGGTCTGGGGCTGGGTGGTGATTTTCTCGGATGCTGCAGCCTTTGAATGGTGGGTGAGACAAGCACTCCCGGAAGGCCTTATCAAAATATTCAAATGGGCCTCCATTCCGGTTGTTGCGTCCTATAAGTGGGCTTCAGGTGATCAGAAGGCCCAAATATGCCACTCAGGAAAGAACGTGCCAGCTTGATGTTTAGGGTATGTGGAGCTTCCTTCTTCCCACATGCCTTACTATCATATATGCACATCTCTTTGTCCGGGAGGTCGAGTTCGTTAAAGTGGCTAGTGATGATGACTATAATTCCGATGCGCCTGACCATTCAGTGCGTATCATGAAATGAATCATGTTTGGTGGGGGTAAATTGAGCTTTTCCATCCCATATAACCCCTAATTCTCATTGTTGCTCAGTTTATCATAGGTGTCTTGGTCTTCCAATCGGTCAGCTTCCTCATCCTCCTCTTGTCTTATCAACCTCTTGATTAAACGAGTGGGGCCCTCACCCTAATATTTCTAGCCTCCTCTTGACTTATGTTACTATTTACTATAAACTGACAGTGTACACTTATGATCTATTACCATACACATACCCCTACTCCAGTTGGGGAGGGTCCTGTCAGGGAAAAGGGGAGTGTGGGCCTATACCCGCCCCTTTTCCAAGTGTCCTCCTGGCAGAGGCCCCAGCTCATTTATCCTCAGAGCCTATTCTGTCCTTCCTCCCTTCCTTTTTTTGTATTCTAACCATATTAAGGGGGTGGTTAAAGAAAAAAGGTCTCTTATGAATGACCAAATTGCTCTCAAATGGCCACCTAGATTGCTCTACGGAGGCAATCCTTGAGATATATAGCTATGAACTCCTGGATGCGTTAGCATCTTGTTGAAATGGCATCCGCCCAGCTTGCATTAAAGACAACGTACGCGGCCTATAGCCAGTGGTGTGACCTTACCGACATGCCCAAGGTTTCTATCCAGGCCTTCAATAGGGATCTTACATACCGACCTGTCGGCAGAATGGCCCACCGTTTCTCAAAAGGGGATGGTAAAAGGTATCATCTATCTAAACCTCACTCTGCATAGCTGGGCAGATGCGGCACCCTCCCCAGAGGAGGGTAGCTAGCGGGTGTCGTCTAACTCCCAATAGCTTCCTTTATCCCACCACTAGGTGGTAGCGATGCCCGTCCAAGCCGAGCCACCCCTATATAACCAGTGGGTGGTTGCTCTCTTTTAATATGATAAGCTGGTCAACTGGCCAGAAGGAGGTTGAATGAACGACGAAAAAATGCGTGAAAACCTTGCAAAGGATCTCCACCAGCGTACGGCTCAAAGGTCTAGGGAGGATAATACCTCTCAAAGCCCTATAAACATTGGCTTCGGTTTGGGTTCATAGAGATTTGAAACTAATAGCTCTGGTGGCTCTACCTTTCTGCGGTTTATGACACCAGATGGTAGCATGGCCAATCACGCTCCAAGCGATAGCACTGGTGGACCCTCAGGGAGTCCTGGATCCTTTGACAGCTTAAGGGGATTGTCGAGTGGCTCTACTACACCCTCTGATCCCCCCCTTAACTTTGCCAGCCCACTCTTCTTGAGTAGTGCAGACAGTCCGTCTAGCAAAGAGATCTCGGAGGACAACCTGCCACTGTCCACCTTTGCCAATTTCCGAACTACTAAGGTTCACCACCGGGAGCCTCTAACCAGGCCCTTATCCCCAGCCCGTCGGGCATGGAGTATCCAGTTGATGTAGACCCTATTTCTGTTACGTATATTGGCCCAGACGGCTCCTCATTAGTTTATAGACAGGCTGGGGGTTTCTCTAACCATGGCTTTGACTCCGTTATGCTTAAGTGATTTATTATAGCATTGTGTCAAATATGGCCAGCATAGGCTCTTGCGTAGGCCCTTGGATGGTTTGAATGATGGTGGAATGAAAGTGCACCTAGACCAGTGAGCCCTAGGAAGAAAAGCACTTGGGCTCTCATCCGCACGAGGAAACTCGATTGCCTTGATCAGACGGATTTTTGGCAAATAGGGGCCTTATTATTGCTCGTCCTACTTGTGCTCTTTTTGGTATACCTATTGTACGATAGTCAAGTGAGAGGCACACCTTGGGTGGCCGTCTCCGCTTCTAACGATGGAACGCCTCGCGGGCGTGCGATCTATATGACTAAAGGGTAATTTAGGATAGAACGGGATCCTCAAAAGGTTAAGGAGAATCCTGCTGAGCAATTACAAAGAACTGCCCCCCCCCCCCCCCCCCCCCCCCTACAAGGAAGTTTCCAACTCCAGACTATGTTGCACTTTTTGAATACCCACCCCGGTGGACCCCTTAAAAGAAGGTGGATAAGATATTCCAATAGATCAATTTGATGAAGTTTCTATTAGACTACAAAAGGGCGAGGTAATAACATTAACGGGTTACTATGGCTTAAAGAGTGCCACCAGTGCAGTGAAATATCTGTTAAGAATGGACTTTTAGGTGGTTCTTTAGCCATTAGGTTCATCCAACCATAGGTGTTTTGCATACTCTTTTATTTCCCACTGGCTCAAGACGGTGGTGCTTCCCTTTCAATCATGTGAGATAAGATGGTACAAGATAACCCTTTACCTTGCGAGCGGTAAGACCTACCAAATACCTTTGGTGGGCAAGTATGGTAAGTTTGAGGGGCCTCAGAATACCAAAAAGATGTTCGAGGTGAGCCTTATTCCTAACCAGGGGTCTAAAGCTACAAAGACGTTTCGCCTTCAGGGTGTAGCTGAGGCCTATGACCAGTTTGACCGCTCTGACCTTAAAGCACCCAAGATAATCCAATAGGCCCAGATCATTTAGAGGTCCCTGGTCACCCCAATGATATTCCTAGTCAAAACAAACAGCATTGAGGGGGGCCAAGAGGTCACGATCCTAAGATATGTAAAAATCCCTAAGGCAGAAAGGAGGGCACGGCAACGGGATCCTAAGTGGCGCGGGAATATCGTGCCCATCCATTTCTCAGCCACCTTCTGCATGGGATTTCATTAACCAGTCCTAAAACAGGTGGAGGGAGGTAACTAATGGGTGATAGAACAGAGGGGGGGCCACTGGCTCAATGCTTGATCCCCTTGTCATCTTTAGAGTTTGAGTTGATCTGCAACCTTTTGAACTGCGGGTGCCATCTTTTTTTCTAGAAGGAAAAACAACGTCTCCCAACAGATAAAGAATAGAGGGTTCTTAGAGAAGATTGAGTGGGAGATTGCGTAGTAAGGGCTCCACATCCCAGAGGATCTATAGGAAATCGGCCGCATAGATGTGGATGACCCCTTTGTTGCGTGCGCAAAAAGAAACTACCTTGAGGAGGACGGTCCCTTTATACAGGAAAGGATTCCCTCAGGTGGCCTTCATCTTTTTGGGGCGAGGGATTCCACACTGGGATAAATCTACGAAGGGCGGTTTGTGTTCAACAGGCACCCGTCTGGAGTATTTTTCCAGAGGTAGAATAACCATCTTGGGAGAGGGCCGTGAGGTATATAAGAAGACCCCTCTTGCCGGGTTAGGCTTGTTTCCTCTCCCTCTCTGGCCCGCCCAAGAGGGTTGCATGGTTGAGGTAGGAGCGCCTATTCTTAAAGGCACCAGGTGAAACACTCTTTACGGGTAGGTGATCGGTAACCAGGCTAGTCAAAAGGATACCCTCCTCTTTCAAGCTCGCTATCTTTGCGACCCCCCCTTTGAGAAGGAAAAGGAGATCGATCTATTAAGGATCCTTGAGAAGCGAGCAGAAGAACAGGCGGGCGAAGAGAGAGGAAATATATATATATATATATGTATTCATATCTTGCTAGATATTCAAGCTCAAAGTTAAGACTTTTTGAAACTTATACATGTTTTTTGGTGTATATTGTCTAAATAATGTCCATTTTTTGGTTAACATTTTTGTGCCATCAGAAAAGGCTTCAAATTAATTGTTAAAAAGCTCGCAGAAATGTTTTTCATTGCAAAATCTCGAAATCAAAAGCTCGCTAAGAAACACACTCGGATTAAAAAACCCAAGATGTAAAGTGCCACTCAAGTAGCAAAAGATCCTCTTAACATCCTGCCAATGCTTAGACCTTGGGCTACGCATAAATTTGCTAACCTATCAAATTGCAAACTGATATCTGGTCTCATACTGCAAAGATAAATAAGGCATCCAACATCAGTCTAATAAAGAGTGACATTCATAGAATCACTAGCATCATAAAGATTAAATTTTAAACATGTTTTTATTAGAGTAGCAATAGGTTTCTAGTCCTCAAGTCCAAACTTACATAGTAATGTCTCATGTATCTTGTTTGACACAAGGAAATACTCCCATCACACTATATGACCAAGTAATGATACAAAAACCCCAAGTATTTCATCTTGAAAGTAGCATTCAAATCGGCCTTGAATTCAGTAAGTGTATCTCATTCGGACCAATAATCAACAAATCATCTACATGTAGGATGAAGAAGCATTAGGGAAAATTTGGACTCACAAAGGGGCCTTATAAGGAGTTTGACTTCCTCTCTCATGTCCAAAACGGGCGTGCGGTAAATTTTTTTGCAAATCAACTCTAAACTTGGCGAAGATTTGACAATTAGAATCTCCTCTTCAAGCTCTTTCTAATGATATATAGCACGCCACGAGATTCCTCATATTTTGAATGATTCTATTTTTGATTCTCTAGATTCTAGACGGAGTTGTCACATCGCAGAGTGGAGCTCACATTGGGTGATATTTTGGTAATTGCCAAACGCGAGTTTCATGAGGAGATTATTGATATTATCAAAAGAAACCGACAGATACCAAGTGAGCAAGAGCCAGACGGTTTGGCACATTGAAGCAATTTTGGATGATTATGAAGAATATTTGGCAGATCATGAAGAAGAGTCGAGGTCTGTGGTGGTGTCAAACCCAATTGTACCAGAGGTAAGGCATGTTTATTTTAATGAAGATGAAGACAATGAAAGTATACCAAGGAGTCACTTTTTAAGGACTCATTGGGCAAGGGCAACAACTAAAACTGTTGTGACAATCGCCAACATTGACGAAGCGGTCTTAGCACTAATAGATCATGGATTAGAGATAAATTTGATGGAAAAAATATTGCACAAAAAGGGGAAATGGCCTATTGATGTGGACCATGGTTAGCGGATTCGAGCTGCCCCAACATGCTTCCAGGCGACCTCTATGGTGCATGTGCAAATGTTAAGGTAACTGTAGGGGATGTCTGTGATGAGCAAAAGTTCTTTATACAGGAGCATTCCTCTTATCCATTAATTTTGGGGCAACCCTACATTACGGATGTGCGGATGGAAACCAAGGTGCTCGATGATGGCTCAGCCTATGCTAGGGTTCAAAGATGAGATGGTAAGAAAGAGATTCAATTCTTGACTGTATGTGTTGACCATGCCAGGAACAAGGATATTTTACGTGATCATCCATTGCCAAAGATACGCAAGGAGTTTAAAGAACACAGGTTTGCACAGGATTTTCTCGGAGTGCCACTGTAAAGCGGGACTATGGTGGTACAAGTGAGGAGAAGTTCTTGCAAAGAGAAGCTTTCTCTTCAGGGCTTTTGGGGTTAACATCTGAAGGTTCAGTATCTTTCAAAAAATTTAATGATTTTCCAAAGTGGGAAAAATAGTATGCTTCAAGTATCCAAAGTGAACAACAGAGATGTGATGTGCTTGAATCAAATGATGTGATTTCAGGGATCTTTGAAGAGGTATCTTATGTAGATACTATGTTAGAGCTTGAGGAGACCAGGAAACACACGTTACAAAGCGAAACAGAAGTGGTTAAGGTCCACTCAATGGACATGTATGATGAGTTAGGTATATATGAAGCACTTATGCATATTGAGGATGATTCAGGTAAAGCAGTTGAAGCATATGTAGAGACAAAATACAATACTATTGCAAAGAAAGTGAGACCAGTGGCCACACCGCTACCAGAAGGAGGTGATGGGGTGATCAAAGAAGATTCTCGATAGCCTATACTCAGGAATCCAAAGAATATAGGGAATAAATTTACTAAGGAGACATTGCAGCAGTTGAAGGTTGGAGAAGATTATTTTCTTAATAAAGAGGAAATCAAGTGTTTTCAAGGTATGCTTGAAAAACATGGTAAATCTTTTTCTTTTGAGCCGAGTGAGATTGAGTGCATGGATCCAAGTGTTGTTTCACCAATGGTTATATTCATTGTTCCTCACATGCCATGGAGCTTACTTCCTGTTCCAGTTCCTAAAGCTCACTTGCCAAAGCTTATAATTTTGATTAATGAAAAGATTCAAATGGGAACTTTGGAGCCATCATGTGCACCATATTCTAATAGATGGTTTATTATTCCGAAGAAAAACGGTACATTAAGGTTCATTCAAGATATGCAACCAATTAATAAGGTAACAATCCGCAATGTGGGTACTGGCTATGTTGCGGATGAATTTGCTGAGGCCTTTGTAGGTAGATCTATTTACTCCATGGGTGATCTTTATTCCGGATATGATCAATTCTAGTTAGCTTTGGAGAGCAGGGATCTTACTACAATGCGTACTCCTCTTGGTTTGTTAAGGATGTGCACTCTTCCACAGGGTGCTACTAATTCTGTAGCTCATATGATGAACGACATAAATAAAGTATTAAGGGACTTTATCCCACATGTTACTATGCCTTTCATTGATGATCTACCTATTAAGGGTTGTCAGGAAGGCTCATAAGATGAGGTAAAAGATCAGAGGGGGTGCCGACAGTTTGTTGCTCAACACTTTCAAGGCAAAAAAAAACTTTTGGTTCTAAGGAGGTCTTAATTGTGGGACATATGTGGAGTCATGAGGGTAGAAGGCCAAGTCCAACAAAAGTTGAAGCTATCTAGAAGATGAAGGAAACATGCTCTTCAGTTACTGAAGTTCGTTGGTTTTTGCCTGCATGTGTATTCTATCTTATTTGGCTGCCACATTTTGCTCATGTTGCAGAAGTGCTTTATCAAATGTTGAGAAAAGGTAAATGATTTATTTGGGAAGAAGTTCACACGCAAGCTATCAGGAAATTAAAGAAGATGCTTCTTGAGGCTCCGCCCTTGAGGAAAGTCGACTACAAATGCGAAAGGCCAGTTATTTTAACAACTGACACTAGCCCGACAGGTATTGGACTGTCTATAGGTCAAGATGATGCAGAAGGACATAGGTATGCAGTTAGATTCGGATCCAAGGTGCTCAATGCTTGTCAAGCAGGTTATCCACAGGCTAAGAGGGAACTTTGGGGCGTTGCTACCGCTCTAAGGTCTGATAAAGAATACTTTATTGAAGCTTCTATCCTGGTAGAGAAAAATTGCTTGCCCCACTGATAGGGATGGTTGCAAACTGCTCTACTCCGGACATTGCCATGCTACGGTGGATAGCCTATATTAAGTCTCTTAACCCTGAATTTTTTCAATTTGCAGGTAGAGATAATCCTGTTGCGAAATGTTATCAAGAGCCGGGTTTGAAGATGAAGAAGAGATGCTAACCACAAGTGATGATGTTGGCTTGAAGTTCTACACGTCTTCTTATCTACATGCCAATTGTGGTAATATTGCTCATGTTTTTGAAGTATTTTTTGAAGAGTCCTATGACAGAGAGTGGCTTATGATTGGTTGCTACCTAAGCACTCTCACTAGACAAGAAGGATGGAGTGACCAAGATTACAACAGGATCAAGAAAAAGGCCTACGGCTATTTTTTGAAGGATGGACATATATGGAAGCAACTAAAGCACCCAGGAGAAATACCACAAGGGGTTATTTGTGATAAAGCAGCTCAACAACAGGTTATCAAAGAGTTTCATGAAAGTCTATGGGCTGGACAGAGAGGAGTCTGGGCAACTTTTGTCAAGATTAAAGAATGGTATTGGTGGAAAGGTATGTATAAAGATGTGATTCAATTTGTGAAAACATGCTTAATATTTCAACAATATTCTAATGTGCTACATAGAGATGGATTGCATCCCACCTATCCACTGGCTATGCACTACAAGTGGGTGGTGGATCTTATTACAATGCCAATAGGAGTGTGGCAGATGAGGTATATTTAACTTGCCAGAGAAGATCTTACTAATAGGGTTGAAGGCACAAATTTGCATACCAAAGCTACTAGTTCAGTATGCAAGTTCTTGCTTGAAGATGTTATCTCCAGGCATGGATGTGTTGGTAGAATTACTACAAATAGATGAGAGCTGGATGTAGATGAAGCTCGAGAGTTTTTTGCTCGTGGGGGCATTAAACTCGCTCTCACTACAACATATAATCGAGAAGGTAATGGGAAAAGTCAAAGAGGACATCCGCCTATTGTTAAAGCTTTAGCGAAGACATGTGAAGAGCATATTGGTGATTGGCCTAAACTCTTGCCATTTTCTTTATGGGCTGATCGCTATACACACAATTCTGTTACATGTTTTATGCCGTTTGAATTGATGCACGGGCAAACACCCATTATGCCTATAGAGGAAGAAGTTACGACTTGGACCATAATGCCATAGGATGAAGATATGTCTATAGAAGATTTACTTGCTCTGCGTATACGCCAGCTTGAGAGGTGTTAGAAAGATATTGAACAGGCTAAAGAGAAGCTTAAGGAGTCAAAGTTGAAGAA
Organism: Adiantum capillus-veneris; assembly: GCF_014529385.1. NCBI lineage: Eukaryota > Viridiplantae > Streptophyta > Polypodiopsida > Polypodiales > Pteridaceae > Adiantum > Adiantum capillus-veneris. The sequence goes on from NC_140959.1 coordinate 74,754,836, forward strand.
TAAGGCAGCATTTCATGGGAAGCACAGACTATGACCACATGCTATAAAAAATGGTGACTGGGTACTTGTTTATGACATTAGCTTGGAGAATCAATATACTGCTAATGGTGGTTTGGACCATATATGGTGCTACATGTTTTTGATAACGCAACATATCAATTATGCAAACTTGATGGCAGTGTGCTCAAGGTTCCTATTGCAAGAAAATGGATCAAGCTATTCAAGAAGCTAGAAGGAAATATTGTTCTTGAAGATTTCAATTCAGATCCACCTCCAAAGGATAGTGTTATGTATACATTAGATGATATGTCTAATGATGTTTTAAATGAAGCTGATAAAGTGCAATTGGCACAGACTGGAGGCTTTGCAGGTTCAAGGGGGGTGGATTTCATGCAGCTCCGCTTCCATCACAAGAAAATGAGCAAAGGGATGCCAATAAGTTTTATTTGAATCCTACATGATTATCAACAGTAATAAGGGCTTGCTAACAAGCCAATTTTTAATTAAAATTATGCCAGATGCGGCTCTAATGGGCAAAAAGATGTCTTGTTAATGCTAATAGAGAGTATGCTTGAAGTGGTCATAGCTGGAGTACTTGAAGTGCTCTATAGTCTTGTCTTTACGGCTCGTCAATCGGAGCTACAGATAGGAAGTTATGTCAGTTTGAAGTTGAGTCAGTAGCATATCCGTACCGGATTGGGTAGCTACTCATAAAGGGTCAAAAATGATATAAATGCATGGCCCTGAAGTGCCCACTTCTAGGAGCATGTCGATCTTTCCAGTTTGTCAATCAGGGTTTGGTTGGTAAGATATGACCAGTTTAAGTTTCATCGAGGGCCAGTCCCGTACCACTCTGGTCGCCTCGATCAGTTGTTCATCTGGTAATTTTTGAGCTTCAACTGGGTACTGGGCATGAAGAATTTTCTTATGAGAGAAGTGTGAAGATGGAGTCAACAAGAGTTGATAGCATGTCAATCGGGCTTCAGAATGCGGAGATATGGTTTATTGAAGTTGGCTGGGATGTATGCCAAAACTCGACAATGCTTTGATCGATATTTACGCCAAGTGGTGTTTTTATGAAAGGCACTGGCAGGACATGATTTAGTGGATATGTATGCCAAATGTGGGCCGGTACGAAAGCACTTTTTTATATATATAATGCCTTGATGGACATGTAAGACGAATGGTGTGGGTTTTGAATTGCACAGTAAGAGCTTGACATGCCTTGCCGGATGTGAGGGGAAGGTTTTTTCTAAATGCATTCACCTAAGCATGAACTTCTCTAGATGAATTTGTCTATGCTTTCACCTAAGCATGGCCACCCAATCCAATGAAAGCGGCCACCCAACACAAACTAAAAGCAACGGCCGCCCATCCATGACCTACAAGGTGTGACCACCTAATGATGGGGGGGGGGGGGGGGTGGGGGGGGCGGGGGGGGGAAGTTAAAGTGTGAAAAGGAGGCCTAATGGAACCGCAGACAGAGCAGAGTGTGGAAATGATCATGCTCGCTTGCTCGCGCACCTGATGTGCTCGCCACCGAAGAGAAAAAGGCTTAGCATCTCAGGGCGTTGCCATTTGGCATCAGCGGCGGCAATTTTGGTGCAGGTCCAAAGACAACTTGCGACGTCAGCAAGGGACGCTACCCATTAGCGATGTCGCTAATGGGATGGCCAAAATTCCCATGAAAACTACCAAGTGGATGCCTATAAAAAGTGGAAGAGGCCTCATTCTTAGTTTCTCTCCAAAGGGGATAGCAAAAGGCTCTCTTTTTACCTCTTCTCGGCACTCGTACAAGCTTGAAACCCCTTATCCATACTCCAAGATTCCTAGACTGCTTAATCCAAACCTCCATAATTATGGTAATCCAAGGCATGCAAGTATAATCCAAAACTTCCTTCACCAATCATAATTCTAATTCTAAGCTTCTTTCATAAACCTAAGCGTCCTTCATAATCCTTAGCTAAACTCCTAAGTTGCTTTAGTCTAATCCTATGCTAAACCACCATGGCCATTGTAATTGAAATCCAAGCCTCTATAGCCATTCTAGCCCTAAGACAAGCTGGCATAAGCCATTCTAATTCAAAGTCTAATCCAAATTTCCAAAAACCGCTCCTAAGCAAAAATTCCATAGCCTAAGATAAGCTTCTTCTAGCCAACTTGATTCAAAGCCTGCTAAGCTTACTCAAATCCAAGCTCCCATAGCCATAGCTGAAGAGAAAATCAAACTCTCTCTCAACCTTGAAGTAGCAGAGGGATAACGAAGAAGATCAAGGCAATTAAGGCAGAGGATCATATTCAGACTGTTATCATCGGATTGGACATTATCATCATTACTGAAGTTTGATTTTCTTTATTATCACCTGCATTAAGGAAGATTAAACCATGAATGGAGCTTAAACTCCACAATTAATATTTGATTAAGCAATGATACTGTTAACTCTCCATTTTGGGTTATCAAGCTTCAATACTTGGTACAAATTGTCTGCTTTAATCTCTATCTCCATTAATTGTGTCTGCTACAACTCTCTTCCTCGCACCTCTCATAGCCAGAGGCCCCATGCCTTCCCCGCTCACCTTTCGAACACAAATCCCTCGACACTGCCAAATGACAAAGTTCAAACCATCAAAATTTTTGATGTAGAACTCTTCTCTTTTGGAAGCACTAGTCGCAGCCATGACTCAAGAGAATGTAGCCAAAACTTTATGGCAAATTGCCTGGGATAATTTTGGTAGAGTTTCCCCTAGAATAGGAGTGAAAACTCAAACCAAAAGTAGTAAAATAATTGTGTAAGAACAGCTAGAAGTGCCAAGAACGCATAAAATGGATTCGCGAGAAAAATCCGATAGAGTCTCCTTTGTATGGGGAGCAAACTCTCAAACCCGAAAGACCAAAAGTTTTGCGCGCCTGTCGCATGTGTCAATGCAAGGAAATTCCCAATACACTGTGTGCGAGCCACAAATGGCTCTAAGCACGCAACTAGCCTAAACTAGTAAGCTCAAAGATGGCGATGGTGTGTCACTCACCGCTCTACGCTTGCTGTCGTGGAGGATTCCTCACGGCCGCGAAGAAGAGGGAGACGCCACTACACCACGCTCAACTGCCTCGCCGCCGCCGTTGTGCCGCTGCAGCTCTCTCTCTCTCTCTCTCTCTCTCTCTCTCTCTCTCTCTCTCTCTTTCTGTCTCTCTCTCTCTCTCTCTCTCACGCATACACACACACACAAGGAGATGAAGAATAAGAAGATGGAGATGGAGCAAGAGCACTCTTCAATTGCACAAATGAGAGAATGAGTGAATTTTAGGTTGAGTTGACTTTTATATGAGCTCGCCCCATTCACACTTGGGCACCCATGCTTAGCCAACTTATCCTTTGAATGTTCGACTTAGAGTGCACCTCTCATCGACAATCACTCTTACCCTTTTTCTATTGGACCGACAAGCCCGATACCTGACTCTACCAAATAAAAAATACGGCGTCCGTCTTAGGTGATAGGAATGTGCGTGAGGGTTAACATGCCTCCCTTCCTGATCTAGATTTTGTCCTCGGAAGCTATTGAGTTGAAGCTCGTTCGTCGACGTGGAAGAGCATTTGAGATGAATGTCCTTAGCCTCCTTTAGTCACACTGCAAAATCAAACAATTGGCACAATAATTGCATTCTCATAAAAAATTAAAAATCATGTGCAGTTGTAGGCCAACAATTTGATTGGACAAAATTTTAAACCATTTGTCAGCAATAAACATTAAATTGCAATATAATCAAACACATAAATAGTGTAAAGGTAAAAAATTAAACAAGCCTGGGGTCGCTAATTTAACGGTCAAAACGCACTAAAGATTGACTATTAATACCATGGGCAAGATTCTCAATTTTCTTTGGTCAATTAAGCTGTTTAATCGTGAGAGCAAAGTATTTCATGTCTGAGGGCTAACTAGAGGCTATACCTAGAAGAACTTGCTCATGAAATCATCGCCTAACTTATTTCCATTTCTTTGACCCCCCAAAGTCTTTCACATTGTTTTAATTTTGATGTGTGTGCTTATTTTGTATGCCTTGGGTTTCTTGCTTTTCAAGGAAAAGCGCCCACACTGGGAACCTCTAGGGCTCTAGTACCATAGGCGATACATATGAGTGGAGTACCAAATCAAGCTGACATTTCTCTTCCAGCTTAAGATTTTACATTGTGGCACTTTGATTTTTTCTTGTTTGTTCGTTTTCAGCATTTTAATTTTGTAACTTTGGGGGATCATATAACGCTGTTACCCTCCCCAGGCTCATCACACTAGTAAACTCCCTTTATAATACTTAAGCTAAAGGTCAAGAGGGACTAAGCCCACTAGAAAGCCCTAGTACATTTCACACAATGTTGCCTAAATCGGATTAAGAACCTAAGTAACCATTGATAATCAGGAATACATTCCCCATCGTATTAAGAGAAAATCTCTAACACCTAGCTTGGTCAAACTACCACATGATGCGGACCTCCACACTTGTAGCATTGAAGAGGTGGTCTCTTAGCAGTGTAATTGATATTTTGGCCTCTTGCAGCAAGAGCATCTATTTGATAGATAGGTTTGACTTGTCCCCAATAGTCCTCCATGTAGTATTGTGGACGTTCCTCAAGCACATCCATCCCATAGGAAATATTAGGATCTATATCTTCCTCACAGCCTTCCAAACAAGCAATAGATGACTCACAACCCACTTGATTCACATAAGTGATTCTCAGATGTGGTGGTTGTGGTCCTAGCACTGGAGGTGGTAAGGGTGTTGTTAGAACAACATTGTGGGCCCTAGGGACCATGTGTTGTGTTGTTTGTTCAAGAGATGGGGCTGACATCAATGCAGGCACTTGAGGTGTGTCTGTCCATGCTAAGGTTGGTCTATTGTCCATCGCGGGCTTAAATACTATGCAATCCTTAGCTTGATGACCATACCTTCCACATGAATTGCAATTCCCATTGAATTTTACTCTAAAAGTAGGGCATTCACTCGTACTATGCGGTCCATAGCATACTGAGCACCATTGTTGCTCCCTTATTGGATACATATGATTGTTTTGCGGAGAATGATTGGCTCTTAGAATCTCTTGAATAGCTTTGGTGAGATCTGCTAAAGTCATCTCAGATATCTTTGGCTCCTTAGCAATAGGCTTTAGGGTCATTGGTTGATGCCCTGATGCTTGCTTCCCAAGTGGTGATACCCCTAATGACTAGGCCATTCTAGATATCTTCATGTCGTAATCCCCGAATGAATCTATCAAGAAATTGATTATTATTGAAGTGCTCATTTGGATTACAACGAGAATTCAAATGCTTCAAGCGACTAATAAAGTCTCTCATCGACTCTCCTTCCTCTCATTGGGATTTCTGGAGCTGAGAGGCTACACCCCAAATCACTCCCTCTCATATGTATTCCTTCAAGAACAGTCTCCTAAGAGTAGGGTAAATCATTTTTTCTTCCACCGTTAGGGTTCTATACCAATCCCCTGCCTTCCCACTTAAGGTTAGGCTTAAAGCATTACTCTTATGCAAGTCATTGTGTTCTCCTAGAGGATCGCATATTTGTTCAAACACTTCGATATGCTTTCTAACATCCCCGTCTCCACTAAGTTTTTGTGTGAGCTTGGCTATTTGTACTGCCTTACTTCTAGGATCTCTATCAGGCGTGTTACCCATATTCTCAGCAATAGATCGACCAATAGCTTGAGCAAATGTTGCCAAGTCACCTAAGTGAGCAGGAACCGTGGGTGTAGGTGCTCCCGAGACTACATATGGAGTAGGTATTGGCATTGGGCTTGGCGCATAGGAAGCCCTTGGGCTCCACGTTGGGTACGATTGTGAGGTCCCCAGCCCACCCAATCAATGTCGGTGCTCCCGAGACTACATATGGAGTAGGTATTGGCATTGGGCTTGGCGCATAGGAAGCCCTTGGGCTCCACGTTGGGTACGATTGTGAGGTCCCCACCCCACCCTATCAACGTCGGATCTGATGTTGAACCTGGTGGCCACTAGATCTATTGCAGAAGCAAACAAAATGGTTCAAGGTTCGACTAGCGGACGATCTCTCATCACAAAGTGAGTCGAGCTCGAGCCTACTAGCAGGGAGATCTAGCTCCACCTCGCAGGGGAAGCATACTTGAGCTATCTAGCGATCCTAGGACCCACCTTCCAAGAGGAGAGGAGCCTCGAGTGCCTTTTTTCCCATGTTTCAGAGGCACCTACTCTCCAGAATTCCCCGCTCTAGGGGCAATGAGCATTACTAATATCGAGTAAGCACTATGGGGACAGAGAGTTCTCGAACAATCGGGACCACCCATCTCGTAGGCATTGGCGACCTGAGCCAAGCCCCCACTTTCCACCCCCACACTCACACTTCCTTGTGTGACCTAATTACTACCACAAAGGTTGTTCAACATAAACATTCCTTGTTATAATTCTGAAGCACATTGTTTGTTAAGACATCCCTTCAACCAGTATTGCAAACAACACCAAGAAAGTATTCTAGTAAAAATTCTACTCAAACATATTCATTAGAATTCCAATGTTGTGGAGGTACAACATCCCCCCTCCAGCAAGAGTTCACTCCTCGCGTTGTCGCCTAGCTGCCCATACAACTAGGTATGTCCACCGCATAGAAAGCACGTCATGGACACTCCCACTGCATAGAAAGCAAGACGTGGGTTCCCACCGCATAGAAAGCAAGTGGTGGGTATCCACCGCATAAAAAGCAAGTCGTGGATTCAAGAGCCCTTTAACGAGGAACTCTGCCCCCTGTGATCAGTAGGGGGGTCAGGACTCATTCAACATTGGAAATAAAATGAACATGTCGAGCTAAATTTTCCCTAGCAGACATTCTTTCCTATTGCAACCAGCATACCCATCAATCATTTCCTTCCTACTTTAGAACTTAATGTACAATGAATTCAATGCCGAGGTTTCCTTCGGATTTCTCCAACATGCTTGGGGATATTTTCATTCCTAACTAGACGTGTGCAATGTTAAATCAAACAGCTTGAATGAAATTATGACCTACCTCTTCCATTTCTTCGTCGATGGCCCATGAGATGGCCGGTATTTGTTCCTCCATGGGAGCTTTTCCCTTTCGGTTCACCTTGCTCGTTCCTGCCTCGTGGTCGTGGGCTCCACCAAGGCGAGTCCTCTTAACCGGGGCCATTTTAAACTCACTACTTTAAATAATTAACTTGGAGAAAAGAGCTAATGTCCGCAACTGTCATAACAACCCAATAGATAGATTAGTAACATCAATTAATCCCTCCTATATGAGAGGTCTAGATTTTTCCATATAGCAATCATTATGGATGACACATAATCCTATGGGAACCGGATCTAAAGATAATAACTCGGCTTACATGATTAAGAATAATAGGATTTCACTAATGAAATTACCAGAGAGATGAATTAAGTATGATTAATCTCTTTCCTAGCAACTAGATGATGCAGATTTATCTTATGCGTATGTGTGAGGAAAGTCGACTCATAGAGACTTAATGATAGATTAATTATTCCTTAATAAAATCTTAATGCATAAGAGAATGGATCTACTTTAGCTACATTGTTAATAAAAAAGTGATTTTTCATCAGTCTACACAGTTACCAGCTTATCGATTAATCACTATGCTACCTAGAGAGAGAATATTCTGTTAATCATGCACTAATCATTAATCGAGGATGATGAATGGCTGATAATTCAGCTTTGGAATGATGATTACGTAATAGAATATGGTTAAAGAGAATTTAGGGAGTAATTATAGAGAATTACGACTAGGAATAAGCATAATACATGAGAAATTTAGGTGGTAATGAAAAGGATTTGCAGAAAGCATTAATTAAACCGTGGTTACCATGATTAAAGGCTGATGATCCTCTCGATTGTCTGATCTAATCGAGCTTCTTGCGGCGAGAATTCGACAGCACCTCCCTCCTTGCTTCTCCTTCAAAAGGTGTGTGTTCCGGCAGCACATTCCTAGAGTGTGTGTAGGTGTGTGTGTGTGTGTGTGTGTGTGAGCATATGTGTGTGTGTGTGTGTGTGTGTGTGTGTGTGTGTGTGTGTGTGTGTGTGTGTGAAGTCCTTTAAATAGGCTCCTACAGGCTGAAAATCGACCTGGGTTGCTAAATGCATCTGGGAGCTTTTCCAGTTAAGCATGGCAAGTCTAGTTCCCTACTCACCAAGTGTCAGGTTGGCTAGTTTAACTGACTCTAAGACTTAGTTACTGGCTTAGAAACTCTCCCAGGACTCCCACAAGGCAAGAGGGTGCCCCCGAGCTGCTAAAGCTGATCTGAAGTGGGCTGGAACCTGTTCCCACACAGCCTCGGCCCCCCGGTACCTCCCTGGAAAATTTTTAGGAAATTTGGTTCTAGGCTAAAACGGTTCATACGAGTCGGATTTTGATGCCGAAAATTGCTATAGAAAGCTCTAACTAAGGCGTACTGGCCCGAGTACCTGCCATATTTAGCAGCCCTCGGGGTCCGAAAATGCATTTTTTTGAAATTCGGGGTACGGGTGTAGTTTTTCGAGCCGATCGAAACTGGACGGGTCGGGTGACCAAAAACTTACTATTTTTGGATTTTTTTAACAAAAAATTATTTTAATTCACATTTTGAAGCTTTAAAAATTTCTAAACATCATGGCACTGACAGAATTTGGAAAACTGCTAAAAATAGTAACTTTTTCCATTATGTTCATTTCATGGTACAAGGGTGCTCTTTTGATCGGGGTCAGAGACCTTACAACCTCCCCAACGTGAAAAATCTGTGATGTCCTCATCTCAAGAATGTGTTTGGGTAATCTTTTATGAGTGTTGGTTCGTCCTCCCAGGTTGCATCTTCTTCAGGGTAATCCTTCCACTTTACCAGATGCTCCGTGATAGTTCTGTTGCGTAGCTTCCTTTCCCTTGTTTCCAGTACGTAGTCAGGTTGGAGCTCCAGAACTCCTTGTGCTATCACGTCTATCTGATCAGAGTCCAAGAATTGATCAGGGTTAGGAATGTAGGGTTTGAGTAAGCTGACGTGGAACACATCATGAACCTTCAAGTTTGCAGGTAACTTTAGCTTGTAAGCTTGGTCACTCACAACCTTAATAATCTCGAATGGTCCACAGTACCTTGGGCTTAGCTTCTTATATCTGCCTAGTGATAAGTTGCTTTTCTTTGGTCGGACTCGAAGAACAACCTTATCCCCTTCTTTGAAAGTTCTTTCTAAACGGTTCTTATCTGCATAGTGCTTCTATCTATCCTGAGTGGCCTGAATGTCCTGGCGAATAGCTCTAGTCTGTGCTTCCATATCTTCTAACATCTTTCTAGAGGCTTCTACCCTGATGGTTGGATCTGAGAAGTTCAGTAGTGCTAAACAGTCCTGTCCATAAAGAGCTTTGAAAGGTGACATTCCAATGCTTCTGTGTTCGGAAGAGTTGTAAGCATACTCCACCAAAGGTAGATATTGTAACCACTTCTTTGGTTCTTGCGAACAATAGGCTCTGAGAATGTCCTTGATGACTTGATTAACTCTTTCAGTCTGCCCGTCTGTCTAGGATGATACGATGTATTGAAAGCTAATTGTGACCCAATAGATTGGAAAAGAGAAGTCCAAAATTTTGATGTAAACTTGGCATCTCTATCACTGATGATACGCTTGGGTAGACCATGTAGCCTAAAAATCTCCTTGATGAATACCCGACTAATATCTAAAGCAGTAAAGGTTGTCTTTACGGGTATTAGATGAGCCACTTTTGTGAGCATATCAACAACCACGAAAACAGAATCGTAACCTCCTGTAGAAGGTAATCCTGTAACAAAATCCATACTGATGCATTCCCATTTTATCTGGGGTATGTCAAGAGATTGAAGTTTCCCTCGTAACTTGATTCTTTCGGCCTTTATCCTTTGACAAGAAAGACATTGCCTTACATAGAGAAGTATGTCTCCTTTCATTCCATACCAAAAATAACTCCTCCTGACAGCATGAAGAGTCTTAGCATAGCCTGGATGTCCGGATGTAGGGCTATCATGTGCTTCATACAGAATAGCTTTCTTTAGAGCTGGGTCTCTGGGTACACAGAGTCTATGTCTATAGTAAAGACATCCTCCCATAAGAGAGTAATCTTTAGCTTCAGGAATCTTATTCTACTGGACTAGAGATACTATATGCTCGTATTCTGGATCTACTAAAGATGCTTCTTTGATTCTATCCCAGATAGGGTTATTTGGAATAGAGATATCTCCGAGAAAGGATTTTTGTCTAAGGCCATCTACAACTGCATTTTACTTCCCTGGTTTATACTTTATGTCAAGGTCATATTCCTGTAATATCTCTATCCATCGTTGTTGTCGCATATTGAGAATAGGTTGAGTAGAAATCCATTTTAACCTCTTGTGGTCTGTAACTAGCTGAAACTTGCGTCCGAGAAGATAATGTCTCCATAACTTTAGCGCGTGAATAACTGCTAAAAGTTCCAAATCATGAGTAGGATAATTATTCTCATGATCCCTCAGCTTTCGCGAAGTATAAGCCACTGGTCTTCCTTCTTGAGTAAGAACTCCACCTAGAGCAAATTTGCTAGCATCGGTTGCTACTTCAAATTCCTTACTGAAATCTGGAAGCTTTAAAATAGGAGCTGAGACCAAGAAATCTTTTAGTTTAGCAAAGCTAAACTCGTGCTCGGTCTTCCATTCGATCCTCATCCCTTTCTTTAGGAGTTCCGTCAAAGGTGCAGCAATACGTGCATAGTCTTCGACAAAAATCCTGTACCATCCCGTTATTCCGAGAAATCCTCTTACTTCGCTAACAGTGGATGGTTGAGGCCAATCAATGATATCCTTGACTTTGTCTGGGTCTACTGAAATTCCCTCAGCCGATATGACAAATCGAAGATAGTTGACCTTTGGTGAGTAAAAAGTGCACTTGCTCTCTTTAGCATAAAGCTGATGTTCTCGAAGGAGATCAAGTACCTTGCGAACATGATCTTTTTGATCCACCTCGTTCTTAGAGTATATCAGAATGTCATCAAAGAAAACCAAGACAAAATCATCCAGGTAAGGTTTGAAAATATCCTGCATAAGTCGATTGAAGCTTGCAGGGGCATTTGTTAGATCAAAAGAAATTACTCTGAACTCGTAGTGCCCATACCTAGTATTGAAAGCCGTCTTTGGAATATCTGATTCTTTGATCCTGATTTGGTAATATCCTGACCTTAGATCTATCTTTGTAAATATTTTGGCGTCGTGGAGTCTGTCCAAAAGTTCGTCAATCCTTGGAATTGGATACTTGTTCTTGACAGTTACCTGGTTCAGTCCACGATAGTCTATGCATAGCCTTAAGGTTCCATCCTTCTTCTTCTGAAAAAGAACTGGAGCACCCCAAGGAGAAGTACTGGGTCGAATGAATCCTTGCTCAATGAGTTGCCTAAGTTGTTCCTTGAGTTCGATGGCTTCCGGAAGTGACATTTTATAAGGTCTTTTTGAGATAGGTTCACACCCAGGGATAGTCTCAATCTCATGATCTACCTCTCTGTGAGGTGGAAGATTCGTAAGGTCTTCAGGGAATACATCATCATACTCCCTCAACCAGTCTGGCCGAAGTGAGTTACGTGATTGGTCCACCTTGTTGAGTTTAACCGCATAAATTTGCTGACCCTTCCTTAGTCCCTTCAAAAGTCTGTTGGCCTTAACTAGAGTAGCCCTAGGTCTCCCATTTTCCCCCTGGATTAAGGCTTCATTACCCAAGTTATCTGTAAAGGTAAAATTCCCTTGTGCACAATGTATGTGGGCCCTATTTTGCTTTAGCCAGTCCATCCCTAGTATCCCATCAAAGAATCCTAAGGGTAGGGTTAAAAATTGGTCAGAAGTTGGGTGTCCTCCTAAATCAAAATCGATTTTGCCTGCAGAGTGTTGAGATACTACCTCCTTGCCGTTTGCTAACTCTACAACTAGCTTGCTTGTTGGATACTTATCTAGATTTAGCTTTCTCATGCATCGGGGTGAAAGAAATGAAAGAGTACTACCACAATCTATAAGGAAGTTAACTTGTTCACCTCTGAGAGATCCTGGCGTATGAATGACTGCGTATTGCTCGCAACCATTGGGATTTTCAATTGCAGCATGTAGGGTTGCTCTCTCCACTGCTTCATCACCCACAATTGGTTGTACCACTGCGGCATTCACTCTGGCGGTAGATCCACGCCCTCGCCCTCTGTTCATCCTTCCTCATCCTCCTCTTCCATTAGCTTGGCCACACCCACGGGTATTCAAAGGTATGGCATTGTCATTGGTTACCTGAATGTTCCTGGGGCAATTGGATCTATAATGTCCATGCTCACCGCAACCATAGCATCGAACATCAGGGAACTCCATGGTTGTGGTGGTAGCCACAATAGGGCGTTGGTTATACACTTGGTTGGCTGGTCTGTTATCCCAAGCAGTCGTCCTTGACCTTTTTTCCCAATGATTCCTCCTGTTCTGATTAGCCTTTTGTACTCCAAGAGCTAGAGGTTTGGCCCTCAACAAAGCATCATGTAATGTCTTCGGCCTGAGATCTTCCAACCGAGTATTCAGGGGGTCGATTAGTCCTTGGCAGAACCTTGCCACCTGTTGTTCCAAGGTCATCTTAGGAGCATATCTCCGAAGAGTGACAAACTTTGCATAGTATTCTTTGACAGATGAATTCAGTTGCCGAAGTGAAAAGAATTCATTCATCCTCAAAGTTCTATAGGCAGGCGGTAAATATCGCCCCATTATTGTAGCTTTGATGTCTTCCCAAGACTGGGAAGATCCCTTAATATCCATGTCCCTGCAATGTTGCTTCCACCATATCTTGGCATCGCCAGTCAAGCAGAACATCGCAAGCATGGTCTGATTTACGGGTTGGGTCCCCGCAGCTTCAAAGTAATCGTCCATGGCTTCCATCCATACTTCCGCATCTCTCTCCACATTTGCCCCCTCGCCCTTAAAGATCGGAGGTTGGGCTTGCTTAAGGAGGAGCTTTTTCTCTTGCGTTGCCGAGTACAGAGCAACAGGCGGTGCCTACATGGTTATACGAAATTCTTGATACCATTACTTGGATTTCAAAATAGACACGAGACTTTAATAAAATTTCAAAATTCCACTTTATCAAGAGACAAGATTCAGAGACAAAAAGCACTTTATTGAAAAAAAATTATTACAATCGAAACCCCTCAAGGTTTAGGATAACTGATGATCAGCTTATTACATGGCTTTATGGATTGCGTATAAAATACGCCTAGGAGATGGTATTCACATGATGCACTACTTCATTCGTGTAATAGTTTCTATACTCATTCTTGAGTGGATAATAAACTAAGATATCAAGCCGGAGTTCCACTTTCAGTAATCCAAAGGTTTTGACTCGGTTCGCTGGGATCACGTTGGTGACCTTCTCTAAGAGCCAGTCGTTGATGGTTTGATTGGATTTGTCTGAAACAGTCTGGTCCAATCGTGTAGGCACCAAGTAGAATATCTCTATGACCCTCAACTCTTCTCCCCAACGTATCTTCTTCAAATCGGTAGTCAGGCATCCTAACTTCCGAGCGTTGATGTAGTAAACCCCTCCTGGAAATGTCCAATCAAGTTCCCATCCTTTATCAATGCGAGTGGAGTGTGGCCTATAAGCCTTCAACAGTATCTCCATGATATCTCGCCTGAACTGGTAAACTGGGGATCTTTGAGCTTGCTCATAAATAAGCTCAAACACTTGGAACTTCCGATATTCAAGCACGGGGTCTTCGTGCAACACCAATGCAAGGAATTCGGATCAACTACCTACATATTTTCAGTTCCTTATTTAAATATTCAAACAATATGACTTTATTTCCTAGCCTAGCCTAGGCTCTGATACCAGGTGTGAGGTCCCCACCCCACCGTATCAACGGCGGATCTTATGGTGAACCTGGTGGCCACTAGATCTATTGCGAAAGCAAACAAAATGGTTCGGGGTTCGACTAGCGGACGATCTCTCATCACAAAGTGAGTCGAGTTAGAGCCTACTAGCAGGGAGATCTAGCTCCACCTCGCAGGGGAAGCGTACTTGAGCTATCTAGCGATCCTAAGACCCACCTTCCAAGAGGAGAGGAGCCTCAAGTGCCTTTTTCCCCATGTTTTAGAGGCACGTACTCTCGAGAATTCCCGCTCTAGGGGAAATGAGCATTACTAATATTGAGTAAGCACTATGGGGACAGAGAGTTCTCGAACAATCGGGACCACCCATCTCGTAGGCATTGGCAACCTGAGCCAAGCCCCCACTTTCCACCCCCACACTCACACTTCCTTGTGTGACCTAATTACTACCACAAAGGTTGTTCAACATAAACATTCCTTGTTATAATTTTGAAGCACATTGTTCGTTAAGACAGCCCTTCAACCAGTATTGCAAACAACACCAAGATAGTATTCTAGTAAAAATTCTACTCAAACTTATTCATTAGAATTCCAATGTTGTGGAGGTACAACATCCCCCCTCTAGTGAGAGTTCACTCCTCCCGTTGTCGCCTAGCTGCCCATACAACTAAGTATGTCCACCTCATAGAAAGCACGTCACGGACACTCCCACCACATAGAAAGCAAGACGTGGGTTCTTAACGCATAGAAAGCAAGTCGTGGGTATCCACCGCATAAAAAGAAAGTTGTGGATTCAAGAGCCCTTTAACGAGGAACTCTGCCCCCTGTGATCAGTAGGGGGGTCAAGACTGATTCAACATTGGAAATAAAATGAACATGTCGAGTTAAATTTTCCCTAGCAGACATTCTTTCCTATTGCACCCAGCATACCCATCAATCATTTCCTTCCTACTTTAGAACTTAATGTACAATGAATTCAATGCCGAGGTTTCCGTCGGATTTCTCCACACCTTCCCAGAGTGTGTGTAGGTGTGTGTGTGTGCACTGTGTGTGTGTGAGCATATGTGTGTGTGTGTGTGTGTGTGTGTGTGTGTGTGTGTGTGTGTGTGTGTGTGTGTGTGCAGGCCTTTAAATAGGCTCCTACAGGCTGAAAATCGACCTGAGTTGCTAAATGCATCTGGGAGCTTCTTCAGTTAAGCATGGCAAGTCTAGTTCCCTACTCACCAGGTTGGCTAGTTTAACTGACTCTGAGACTTAGTTACTGGCTTAGAAACTCTCCCAGGGCTCCCACAAGGCAAGAGGGCGCCCCCTAGCTGCTGAAGCTGATCTGAAGTGGGCTAGAACCTGTTCCCACACAGCCTCGGGCCCCTGGTACCTCCCCCGACAATTTTTAGGAAATTTGGTTCTAGGCTAAAACGGGTCATACAAGTCGGATTTTGATGCAAAAATTGCTATAGCAAGCTCTACCTAAGGCGTACTGGCCCGAGTACTTGCCATATTTAGCAGCCCCCGGGGTCCGAAAATGCATTTTTTTGAAATTCAGGGTACGGGTGCAGTTTTTCGAGCCGATCGAAACTGGACGGGTCGGGTGACCAAAAACTTACTATTTTTGGATTTCTTTTACAAAAAATTATTTTAATTCACATTTCGAAGCTTTAAAACATTCTAAACATCATGGAATTGACAGAATCTGGAAAGCTGCTAAAAATAGTAACTTTTTCCATTATGTTCATTTCATGGTACAAGGGTGCTCTTTTGATCGGGGTTAGAGACCTTACAATGATGTTGTGCCATGTGGTTGCCCAAAGTTCATACAGGTGGCCCTAGGCATAGCAGACGTCGGATGTGACATGTTCATGCTAGCCAGTATAGTCCCATGGAAATAAGAACTTGGGTGTTGTGGTTGTGGAGCATTGGTTGTTGAGACAATGGGAGGGGTAGGGACTACATGAGTATGAGGACCCATGGGTGTATACGATTGGTACAAACTTGTAGGAACTATTGCAGGCATTGAGCTACCATGTAGTGGTGCTTTACTAACAAATGAGGTCCATGGCGTGTTTCTTGGCATGCCCATCATTGGGGTAGGCATGGTAGCCATGGTTTCATCAAGGGAAAGATGATCTAGACTTGGAAAGGTAAAGCTATTACTTGTGGGCTCAGATTGCACCGAGACCCCTGGCGAAACAACATATGGAGGATCCATCGGACTTACCGAGGAAGTCTCTCCATTTGTGATAAGGTTGGTTGTTTAACCTTTCCTGTATCCAAGAATCTCATGAGACCCGTTGAAGGCATGTTGATCCCCTTGTTCTGTCTCTCTAACTCAATGACCCTATGGATGACCTCACAAACTCTTTGTTGTTGATCCTCCACACTAGTAGCACCCATTGTGGATTGTAGGACATCTAACCACCCCACGTGATATGTGTGACCTGTGTATAGGCCAGTTAGAGCTTTCGTTTGTAGTTCGTACTCCCATTTCTCATTTAGGAACGCTCAATCTAGGATTGAGGTGCTAGGGGTGTCCTTTGAGCTAGATGCAATGTTGCTCTCTATGGGTTGACCCTTAGTGGTCGCTAATTTAAGAGCACTCGATTGCTCTCCTAACAAGGATATTGACATAGGAGCTTTCGCTTTTAACTCTCTTCGTTGCTCCGCCTTGCATAAGCTCTCGATTTCCTTTTGCCTAGCCGCAATGATATATCGCTCAACCTCTTGCACTTTGGCAAGACTTCTACCATCCGCTAATATGACCTCGGAGAGGAATAGCTCTGTAGAGTGAGGGAGGTGCAGTGAATGAAGTATCCACGTGCACACTCTCTAAGAGCATAGGGTCTACGTTGGTCATGAATGGAGAATTTACTTCCCCAGCCCCCTCATTTACATCATTAGCTCCATGTTTGGAGCGAGTGGCTCTACTAAAGGTTTCCTTCAAGCGGCTAAGCATGCTTGGCTCGCACCATGGGTCCATGGCATGCATGTTTTGGCTTGAGCTATCGGGATTAGGCATTGGGAAACCCTCCATGACGTCGTAGTCAAAGGAAGAGTCACTAGCCGCTATGTTCGAGTCTTGGTTTGTACTACCTTGGGTCCCTGCCGAGGGCCCGGAACCTATGGTAGGTGGATAATGAGAACTCGCGTAAGTCAAAATTCTCTCTAGTTTCTCCATCTCTAGCACATGACCAGAGCACAGATGCATGTGCCTTTGGTCACCTGAAGCTCCGTTGGTCCTAAAAAAAGTCGATTTTTAGCTACGTGTGAAGCTAAAATACATAATTTTAAGGGCGACGCCTGAACTTGAGTGTGAGCTTGAGCTTGGGTCTGGGAGATATTCCCGATCTCGGTCCTACCTTTAAAATTTCTTTTAAAAATTTTACTTTTTTTTTGTGGGGGAGATAAGGTCGTCGTGGCCTGCGCACGAGCACACACACACTCTACCAACCTACTTACAACTAATACACCTATTGTTACACACTAACACATTTCATTAGCTCTAACAAATATGCTTCCTACTTACTATACTTTGCATTACATAGAACTAACAACCTTAATACTAAGACCTTATCACAGAGAAAACACAGTAACCTTTCAAAACTTCATTTCTCAAAACACACACATTCCTTCCCTACCTTTCCTACAATTGAAATTGCACCACAAAAGAAGCACAGAGTGCTATTAAAGCTTAGTGTATGGCATTTCCCGGCATCGATGCTAAAAATGTGCGTGTCTGTCACACGTGTCAATGCAAGGAACTTGCCAATACACTGTGTGCGAGCCACAAATGGCTCCAAGCACACAACTAGCCTAAACTAGTAAGCTCAAAGATGATGATGGTCTGTCACTCACCGTTCTACACTTGCTGTCATGGAGGATTCCTCGCTGCAAAGAAGAGGGAGACGCCGCTACGCCATGCTCAACAGCCTCGCCGCCATCATGCCGTCGCAATGCTCAATTGCGTGCACTCTCTCTGGTTGAAAGCAAAGGATGATGGTACAAAAAAAGGGCCAATTTTTTCTCCACCTGTTTGTTCCTTTGGAGGGAAAGTTTTGAGGCCCAAAAGTTTTGGATTTTTTTTTAAAGCTATAATTGTATCTCAAAAATACAAGTCGTGCAGTTTCACAATGGGCTAGCCCGTGTGAGAGTAGTGGTGTAATTAGTGGATTTAGTGGTCCGAACTGTGTCCGTTTGAATGGAGCGCTTTCTGCCAGCGCTTGGGCTCTCTCTCTCCCCCCTCAGACTTGTAGCAAAGCTGCTTTCTCTCTGTCTCTCTCAGCATTGTAGCAGAGCTGCTATTGTGTGAGTTCTCCCACCATGAAGACCCCAAAGGCCAGGGGAGCTGCTGCCAGTAGAGCGTCACCTTCAACATTCAAACAGAAAGGGAAGTCCAAGGAGGGAATTCCCACCCATGGAAGAATCAACAACAAAGGTTCTTCCACCCCCGCCTCTCAACAAACAGAGCTAGAGAACAAAAGCAGTCCCAACACAAGGGCTAGTGCAAAACAGTTCAAGGCTTCTGAAATCGACTCCGAACGGACCTCACACCGTGTCAATGAGGATGAATCAAAATCTTCCAACAAGTCAAGACGTGGTAAGCTATTCATTGGAATCAGGCTTGTGTTAATTAGATGGTGTAAAATTTCGAATTTAAATGTTCAGTGTAAAATTTGATATCTTGGAGCATCACATTTGTAATCCATATGCATATGAGAGAAAAATTAGGAAATTTACTTGGACCATGCTAATTTTCCAGCTTGCTCTATAGTATTAAGTGTATTTTTCTAGGATATTCTAGAAAAGTGGTTGTGGAGCTTCAATGTTTGTGGATAGAAAGGTTTAGCTGAGACAATGTACATGATTCTATAGTTTCCTTGATTTATGTTAGAGCTTTGTATATCATATGCTAAGGATTAAAACTGAAGTTATTGCAGACTATTGTTGAAGTTTCGTGGAAATAGAGTATGGATAAATCATATTGTAAACACATTAGTTATTAGTTATTAATTGTACAGTAACAAATGTGGTACTTTGGATTTGTTTCACAATAATTTCTTATTTGTTTGACATTTCAGGTAAGAATAAAATGGAGGAGTACCCTCAACAAACCAGGTTCTGTTATACAGTAGAGGACTTGCATGAGGAGTATGGCCTTAGTCTAGAAGGCAAACTCCCTAAGGACCTGATTGATGAGGACTTGCCATCCGAGCAGTGGTTATCTATTTTCAAGTACAAGTTCCAAAAGAACAACAAAATTTATTTAAATCATTTGTAGCCACATCTGGTGGATGACTGCAGATTTCTATTCTCCAAAGTTTATTAGGGGCCCCCTTCATGCGGTGAACTGACCACCAAATTTTCTAAGGGTTATGCGTTCGAGAAATGTGATGCAGCAAGAAAAGACCCAATAGGGCGTAGAATAGCATGGGCCCAGTTTGGGGAAGGAGTGTTGCAGATGATATCATTTAGGACTCGCGGTCTTGACCGTAAATTTGAGACATGGAGGAAGCAAAATGCTTCCTCCCCTGGAATTGTCCCACAGTCAGTTAAGAAGGCCCGAATGACTCAAAGTGGCAGCAACATCTGCACAAAACCAGAGGAAGGTGTCAGAGGGACAGTGGCTGACTACCTACCTGACTTAGAGGCATTGATCCAAAGACTCCAAAAGCAGGTGTCACATCCAGGGTCATCAAAACTAACAGAACTGAAGGCCTCTATTCAAGCAAAAAAGGACCAGCTACTACTCGTATATGAGGGTAAAGAGGGCGTGGCGAAAAGTTTGATGGAGGATATTGATACCCTAAAGGCGCGCATCGGTGTGCTGCGGCAGCAAATACCTATCCCTAATGAAGAGATTAGAGAGGTGGAGGCTAAGCTGGGAGCAAGTCGGCGCTTGTTACGACGGCACGGGGTTTTCGAAAATATCAAGAAGCTCCAAGCTGAGGTTGAACAGTAGGAGGTATTGTATTTATGGCTTATTGCATTGTGTATGACTATTGAAAGTTTTTATTCTACACAAGTTTTGGTGATTTGGCATGTTTCACTTCTTGACTGGTTTATTTGTTGACATTTTTATAGTACTATCTTGGATTGGTTTGGTACTCTCTCTAACTATTTTGGTACTTTTATCTAACACTAAGGGCAGTGCTGGAACTTTCCTTAGTACTTTATGCTGCTGCTTCATTTCATTTGGTACTCATTTGAACTACTTGGTACTTCCTTGTTTCTAATTTTTGAATCTTACATTGTACTATTTGTTTTGTTTTGGATTCTATAATGGCACAATCCATGGTACTTTTGGTGCTTTTCTTATCAATTGGTCTTTTTCAATTCTATTTTGGGACTACTATGGTACATGTTGCTTAGTACTTTGGTATCTTCTTTAAATGTCTTGGTACTTTCCAGTTTTTTTATAAAGTGGTTTGCTTATTTTTGGATTGTTTTGGTGCTTTTAAACTGATTCGGATATTTAATCGAACACTAACTGCTATGTTCGTACTTCCCTTGTAACCTTTTGGTGCTTAGTTATTTTAATTGGTTCTCTCTTCGATCATTCTTGTATTGGCTTGAGAATTTTTGGTACTCATATAGTTTACAGATATTGTCTTGGGTGCTATGTGGCACAATCTTTGGTACTCTGGGTGCTTTTCTGTTCATTGGGTACTCTTATTACTTATTTTGGAACTTTCTAGTTACAGTCTTACACTATAATGTTGAGTCTGACTTGGATACTTTTTGTGCTTGATACTGCTTTGGTACTCTTGAAACATTTGGTACTTCAACCTATTTTGGTACTTCCCTTGTAACCTTTTGTGCTTCTTTATTTTATTTGGTTCTCTCTTTGACCATTTTGGTACTTCCTTGAGAATTTTTGGTACTCATATAGTCTACAGATTTTCCTTGGGTGCTATGTGGCACAATCTTTGGTATTCTGGGTGCTTATCTGTTCATTCGGTAGTCTGATTACTTATTTTGGTACTTTCTAGTTACAGTCTTATACTTTAATGGTGAGTATGACTTGGGTACTTTTGTTGCTTGATATTGATTTGGTACTGTTCAAACATTTGGTACTTCAACCTATTTTGGTACTTTTGGTACTTTTGGTGCTTGATATTGATTTGGTATTGTTGAAACATTTGGTACTTCAACCTATTTTGGTACTTTTGGTACTTTCCTTGTAACATTTTGTGCTTATTTATTTTATTTGGTTCTCTCTTTGACCATTTTGGCACTGCCTTGAGAATTTTGGTACTCATATAGTTTACAGATTTTCCTTGGGTGCTATGTGGCACAATCCTTGGTACTCTGGGTATAATTTATCTGCTCTTTGGGTAGTCTGATTACTTATTTTAGTACTTTCTAGTTACTGTCTTATACTGTAATGTTGAGTATGACTTGGGTACTTTTGGTGCTTGACACTGCTCTGGTACTGTTGAAACTTTTGGTACTTCTGGTATTTATAGTACCTTGATACCAAATTGGTATTTTATTCTAATTATGTTTTCTTTGCTAATTGTTTGATTTGGTATTGTCTTGGTTCTATTTTGTAACTGTTGCAATAATATTTTGGTACTACATGTGTTATTCCTTGCTAGCAGTCAATTTTGGTACTATTTTGGTGCCTGTTGGGTACTGTTTTGTTCTATTTTGGTACTCTTTTAATAAATTTTTGCTATTGCATGTGTTCTTCCATGCATCTTGGTTGTTTTGGTAAGTAAATTACGAGAGCATTTTGTTTTGCAGAGAGAGTATGCCAGGCTCTACAACGAGTCCCTGGAAACCCAAGACCAATACGAATTTGTAAGCAAGCTCTTTGTTGATGTGAAGAGAGGGATGACTCACACGTTGACTCCAAGGACTCATGTTGTGGACCCTGAAAACACAATACATGTGTTTGGTTCTTTTGTTGCCTGTGGGGAAGCTTTGGAGGCTTCTTACGCGGTTGGTACCTTCATGCTTCCCTGCAGGAATCAGTACCATCCACTGTGTTTTGCAAGTGTATTGAGAATGGAAGATACGTGCGTGAAGGCACTTTGCAACACTGCAATCCCTTCGGAGGCAAAGGCCTAGATTTCAGGGAGGTCATTATTGAAGAGTAAGTGGGGTGTTTGTGTTGGACACAACATGCTTATAATATCAGTTGAATTTATGATCTAATCTTCTCTTTCATCTTTGTGTATATGTAGGGAGAGGATCTTTCAGTGCGAACACCCATGACAACACCAACACCCCTGTGGATCGGAAGGATCTTCCTGGATACGGCAAGTCAGATGCCAGTCACATGTTCCAGGAAGATCCTTATAAGTCAGTGCAGAAAGTACTGCATGACATTGGTGCCAACACGATGGAAGGCAACAAGGATGATGAGCCTGCTCTAGACTCCAGTTTGGAGGAAGATAACACTAAAGAGGAAGTGCAGGAAAGCCAACAAGGCCCTAATGCCAGCACAATGGAAGGGAAAGGGTTTGAGGTTGGTGTGGGCTCTGGTATGGAAGAAGCTAAACTAAAAACTAAAGTGCACGAGAAGGATAAACATGAAAGCAAACCGATTGAGGAAGTTGATGACATAGAGATAGAGATAGGCAAGAAGAACAACGCACAAATTCAGGCTGATGAGAAGGTGGCAGTGGAAGTTCCCTCGGCGGTCGAGTGTTTGGATGTAACTCCAAAGTATGTAGAGGAGAAGGCAGGCAGAAAGACGAGGCAGTAGGCAAAGAGTGAGGCGGAACTTGCTGACAGTGTGAAGGAGGCGGAACCTGCCGAGGGTGCGAAGGAGGGTGCGAAGGAGAGTGCGAAAGAGTATGGCGCAGAGAAGGAAGCTTATTTTGCGGAGGAGACAAAAGCCATTGAGGAGGCCGAAGGTGCGCAGCAGGCGAAAACCTTAGAAACAGGTTATAGCATTGACTGTGCCACACTCTCCGAACTCTTTCTTATGAAATGTAAAAAGCGCCCCAAAGGTGGTGGTCTCAAGCTGCGAACCTCCAAGAATTAGCTATTTAACGGCATTTTGTACTTGCTTCTGGCTTATCATGAAATACGATCCCATTTTGTGTTTGTCAATGTTTGGTGTCATGTCAGTTAGATGTTAATGTGTCCGTTCCTTGTTATGTCATGCTGTCAACAATTGGTAACCTTTAATGGTGCTAAATGTCCACACTTTCTATTGCCAAAAGGCAGTGTGTTCCTTTACTCATTTTGCTTCGTGTTACTTCAGTGAGGGATAGGTGGTGGCTGAATGAAAAGCGATCGGATACATCAATGCCGCTGGATGTAAAGGCGAGCACTAAGCACCTTGTCATTCTGGATGTGAATGGAGTTCTGTTGAAGGATTTTCATAAAGAAACAAAAGATTTATGGTGTATCCCATTTCCAGAGGGATGTAGGCCTTGATGCGTGCAGGTCTCCCGACACAAATACTGTGTGGTCAGACCTGATGCAGAGGATTTCATCCTTAGCCTGAGGAGGCGATCCTACGTGATGCTTTGGTCCTGCAGCCAAAGACACAATCTGATGACCATACTGCATGCTTGCTTCCTTAAGTTGATAAAGATGCAAAGTTTCTTTTTATGTATGAATCCCTTAACTTCTAAACTGGTTTGGCTGATTTTGGTACTGTATCTACCTTTGCTATTGATTTGTACATATTCTGGTACTATTGGTTATTTTTGTACTATTTGGTACTATCGTGTATAGGATTTGGTACTGTTTGTACAAATTGATAATATCCATACAATTTTGGTAATGTTAGCACAATTTGGTACTATTTGCACAATTGGGTACTATTTGTTTCTTTCGCTTCTTTTTGGTTATTTTTATTCATTTTGGTCCTTTGGTACATTTGGTACATTTGGTATTGTTTGCACAACTTGATACTGTCCATACAACCTGGTACTATTTTCACATCTTACTTTGGTACTGTTATGT
The DNA here is from genome assembly GCF_014529385.1 of Adiantum capillus-veneris. Taxonomy (NCBI): domain Eukaryota; kingdom Viridiplantae; phylum Streptophyta; class Polypodiopsida; order Polypodiales; family Pteridaceae; genus Adiantum; species Adiantum capillus-veneris. The sequence goes on from NC_140959.1 coordinate 74,778,625, forward strand.
ATAGAACTTGCTGTTTTTCTTTTTTTGGTGATTTAAGTCCTTTGGTACTTTGGTACTGTTATGTACAGAACTTTCTGTTTTTCAGACTATGGTGATTTAAGTCCTTTGGTACTTTGGTACTTTGGTACATTGGTACTAATATGTAGAGAACTTGTTTTTTTTCTTTTTTTGGTGATCTAAGTCTTTTGGTACTTTGATATTGTTATGTACAGAACTTGCTGTTTTTCAGACTTTGGTGATTAAGTCCTTTGGTACTTTTGGTACTTTGGTACTTTGGTGCTTTGGTACTGTTATGTACAAAACTTGTTACTTTTTTTTAGACTTTGGTACTCTAAACTGTATACCTGCTCTAACAACTTAGTTTACTTGACACAGATATTTTTGACGAGTCCCATTGTGAAAAATGGGCTTCCTCTATGAAGGATGTGGCAGGCCTTTTGGGGCAGTTCGGCGACAAGCCCATTTTCTTGAAGCTCCTTCGAACAGTTTGGCGCAAGCATCGTCAATTTAATGAAGCCACCATGCTCCTTGTGGACGACACAAGATACAAATCATCGAAGAATGATTATGAGTCGTGCTGCTGTATTCGGACATATGATCCAAACTATTACGATCCGAACAAGCTGAAGTATCTCATAGATGCCATTCTTCCATGAATCACAGGATGACTAGATGAGAAGTTCCCCACCGCTTATAGCGAGCGCACACCCCTATTTGATGTAGAGGACGACATCTCCCTGTATGTTATTGACTACTTTGTATCTTTGGAAGGGTACTCGTATCGGTTTGACCCCCCTGATGTGTAAAAGATTCTGTAAAATACTAGCATTTTTGTGTAATAAGAAATTATTGCTGGGCATGAACCTTCATCTGCAAAAGTTTTACACATGCACTTAATTTTTCTGCACATGATCTTTTTCTTGCCACTTCTTTGGTAATTTTTCTGTTGTTATTTGCATGTGAAGCCTGAATCATCAAAAATGTCAAATAACCCACGAGCATTGATTACTCCTTCCCACTTTAATTTCTATCCCATTGATAACTAAACCTAGATTCTTGCACCTGCCTAAGATATTTTCAACCATATTAAAGTATCCTGCTACTATCAAACAAGAGTTAGGAAGTCTGGCTATCAAATTTGGTACTACAAGAGTCATGTGAAAACAAATTAGCAAGTACACACTACTGATCACAAGTAAGATTCTATTCAAGAGAATTACAACTGTTCTGCCAGTGGCTAGACTTATAGTTGGGGTTTACGTTGTATGGCTCCCCTCGTGGTCACTCCCTTTGTCATATGGCATACTGTTGTACATATTTTCATATATCTTTGAGGATAGTTTAAAATGGTTATGCAGGCCTGGTTTGACCTCCATGGGGAACCATGTGGCTCTAACAAGATGGGAGTAGATCATAACCGGTGGTTTCTCATTCAATAGGGTATAAGTATCAACTTTTCCCTCAACCAGGGCATAATACAAACCCTCAACCAAAATTCCAACCTTTACGATCTTGTTATGCCAAAGGTCCTTCAGTACTCTTGGTGCCTGGTACATGGTTTTGGTGCACTTTATAAGGTAGAAGTCCTCTTTCTCCGCAGCTTCTTTCACTGAAAAGTTATCCCCAATGGACAGTAATTGGCTCAGCACCTTAGGGTCTCGTTCAGGTTCTCTTGATAACAACACCTGCACCATCATCTTTCCTTTTCCATGTACTGAAGCGGAGAAGTTGTGCATCATATGCAATCCTGTCAACTAATAATACCTGGCTACAAAATAGTATGGTCGTCGTGCCTTGAACTGTGAAGCGGTACCATCTGACCAAACCCAATGATAACGAAAACACTGTCCTTGTTGTTTCATCCAACTGTCATGCAAGAGAAAACAATTCTGAACAAAGAGTGTGTCATGGAGCTTATCATCTGATATGTAAAAATGCAGAGTCTTCTCAATAGCTCCTACTGAATTTCTGATATAAGAGATGTGCACCAATATTGTGACCTGTGTTGACTACCAATGCATGGAGTGAATCTCATTCTGCACTTTAACACTAGAATGGTAACCTAACAGGACATAAAAGTGTCCTTTCAGGGTTTTGGGAAAAATTTCCAAAACCATAGTAGATCCACTCATTTTGAAAAATCCTTTCATGATCTTATAGTTCAATTATTACTACATATGGAAAAAATGAGAAACTTGTAATTTTTCTCATCCCTTGGTCACTACAAGCCTCCAAAGTTGATGGATTAGTGCATTTTACCCAAAACAGCAATTTCTTACGTTTGATTGCATATAAACAAGAGTGGGGATTTTTGTAGGACATGAGATAAAATTCCCCGTTAACTTCAATGGGTTGGTGACCAAAACATATGGTTGCTTTTACCTCACTAATCTTTGTTTGGGAAAAAAAATAGGTACGAAAAAGTTGCATTTTTGCCATTCTGCGGACCTATCATCAAAGTTTCTATAGTCACGCTCAATACAAATACTATTTACATGTTTTCTTGGTTCCCTTTGGGCCTTTTAATTCAAAAGGAGCCATGGATCATGTCAAAAGGATAATGGATCTCTTACAATTGGAACCTTGGGGACAATGATAAAGTGCTAAATACAGTAAAGATGAAAAAACTCGGTTTAGCATTATGACCTCTAGAAACCCATAGAAACTACTCAATATCTAGCCAAGTTTGTAGTCTATGATTATATATGGTTACTACCTACAAAATACACACAATTGGCCTAAGAAACTAGCAATATTGAGAAAGTTATACTTGTTACTCTAAAATGTATCTTATTCTTCAGCAATCAAAAAACTCAACCATCATCATATACTATGATATATAGCATATTAGGTCCCCCAAAACTCAAGGAAGATTAGCTTTATGTTATACATTACACTTAAACAATAAAAATTGAATTTGAATATCAAGAAATCCACCAAAAAAATCATAAAAGTGTTAATTTTAGCCAAAAAACAGGATTATGCAATTCTTGTAAATTGGTCATAACTTTCAATTTTAACACTTAGCTCTCCCTACAAGCATCAAAACATGTTGAGAACTATGAAGGCCTAACCTCTAGCCATCTAAACCTCACAAACATGAAGTTTAGAGTGGTATAGTTGCTAAAAATTGAAAAAAAAGCCAAAAACAGGACCCGTTATTTCACACAGTTTAGGTTCAAAAATGTTGTGCAAGAGTAAGGTTAATGGTGAGATCGATACTCCAAAAAAAAATGCTAAGTTTTTTTCGGCTTATAAGGAAACTTTGTGGATATATAGCAACTAGGAAATCATTTTCATACTCTTCAAATAATTCAAGCAAAATGGTCACTTAATAGGACACAAAAGTGTCCAAGGACATAAAAGTGTCCTGTTACCATTCTAGTGTTAAAGCTGTAATTCTTCGCAAAATCAAGAACAGAAACCACAACGTTGCTTGGAAACTTTAGCAAGCAGTATTTAAATTGCTGGGCTTGCCACCTAAAAACAAAGTTGTGCTTGACAAAACTTTTCAGATGATCTGAAAAAAGATGAATGAAAGTTGCACTTTTCATCCTTTGCACGACTAACCCCTTTCTCTTCTTCTTGTTTCCTTCAGCATTAACCTGTCCAATACCCACATCCTTAAATATCTTAACAATCACCTCCCTGCTATCTGGTGCAATCTCGTCTAGGCAGAATGACAACTTCCTTACACCACATCTAGGGCACTCTCCCAGCAAGCATCTCTATGCATGATATTCATGATCCTTAGGGTGAGGGCACAATATGAAATCCACCAAGATACTTATGTGCTGAAAAACTGCCTAGTTTGCAGAACACTCACCTACTTCACACTGTGTACCACAAATGAAGCATGTACATGGATGTTCCTTTGCGTGATGCCCAAACTCGTTCTGGCGCATTTGATTGAAAGCATCCCTGTACTATACCATCTAGATATGGTAAATACAACAGCAAGTATAGCGCTCCTTTAATTTTTGGACAAAGAATGGCTTGAGTGTCTCAAAGGACCTAAGTGACAACTCCACCGTAGGATACGTGCTTTTGAATCTTCTGTAGAGCTCCACCTACATACAAAATTTGATCCACATTAGAGCTCAAAATATTACTATAAAACAGCAAAGCACCAAAGTAGTTTACAGTACCAAAATTAATAATGTAAACCCCCAACTCATTCTAAAATACCAAATTTGGCACTGTATTGCCAGATTTCAGGCTATAGTACCACATTAAGTGTAGAAAAGCAGCAAACTGGATTGATAGTAACAAACTGGATTCATAGTACCAAAGTGGGTACATTTTTGTACATTGCATAGAACCAACTTGTATTCATAGGACCAAGCAAGGTCCATAGTACCAAATTATGTACATTGCATAGTACCAACCGAATCCATAGTACAAAACAGGGTCCCTACTACCAAATTATGTACATTGTATGGTACCAGCCTGAATTCAGAGTACCAAAGAGGATACCCTAGTACCAAGTTTCGTACATTGCATGGTAGTAGCCTGAGTTCATAGTACCAAGTAGGATCTCTAGTACCAAATTCTACACGTTGCATGGTACCAGCCTAAATTCATAGTACCAAACCTAGTACCAAACATGATCCCTAATACCAAATTCTGTACATTGCATGGTACCAACCTGAATTCATAGTACCAAACATGATCCCCAGTACCAAATTCTCTACATTGCATGGTACCAGCCTAAATTCATAGTACCCAAAAGGATCATTAGTACCAAATATTGTACATTGCATAGTACTAGCTTGAATTCATAGTACCAAAAAGGATCCCTAGTACCAAATCCTGTACATTGCATAGTACTAGCTTGAATTCATGATACCAAAAAGGATCCCTAATACCAAATCCTGTACATTGCATAGTACTAGCTTGAATTCATAGTACCAAAAAGGATCCCTCGTACCAAATCCTATACATTGCATAGTACCAGCCTGAATTCATAGTATCAAATAGTATCCCTAGTACCAAATTCTGTACATTGCATAGTACCAGCCTAAATTCACAGTATCAAACAGGATCCCTAGTGCCAAAGTGGGTACAGACAAGTACCAATTTGGAAACCTAGTACCAATTTGGGTACTTTTTTGTATACTGCAAAGCTACAAAATGGATCCATAGTTCCAAAATAACAACTTTCCACATCCAAAAAAGTACTTAATTGGAACTGTGCATCTTTACTTTGAAGCATTTCTACCAAACAATGGTACTATGCATTTGTTTGGTACTATTCAGAATATAGAGAAGCTTCAAATTGGGTACTACTGAGGTAGGAATTGGTACCAGAATGATACCAAAGTTTGGCATGTTGGGAATTGGTCAAATTTTGGCATGCTAGAAATGGCACTATGGAGCTGAGTATTCATACAATGATTGTCGGCTAACAAGTTGTGGTATTCTTTGTTAATCCAAGAGTAAAAAGGCGAGCAAGGATTACAGTGTGGGAAACACATATTACCTGACACATTTTGCCTCGATCTTGTGCTTACAGATATACTTTTTGTTAGGAGAAACTCTTGTCTCGAATTTCCAGAATGCGGCCACCAAATCTCTAGTTTCGATTGTGAGACTTGTATGCAGAGGCAACTGTATGTGACAAGCACTAAGTGGAAACTCTTCATCCTCATCTTTCATTCCCAGTCGACTTCTTGTTGCCGCTATATTACGTCCATGAACACTCAAGGCAGCAACAATTTTGGACTGGTTCATAGTGGTTATGCTCTAATCACCATTGTTCAGTATCATGCTCAAAGAGGTTCTCTTCACAAAAAGCTCAGTTGAAGAGTGGGGCACTTTCAACTAAGTCAATGTGTTGCAAACGCCGAAAAGAAGACTTGATTGCACATCCGAACTCCTCAACTTGGAAAATGGCTGATGATGCATGAGCTGCTCTATAGTTTCTTGTTGTTCTAGTGTTGTTAGTCCTTGGGTTTGCCGATGCCAACATCTAGCCATGGCTTTGCATATATTGTTCCTTGATCTGGTTGTAGCAAGTTCAGCTCTCTTAGCAGGGTTGCACTCCTTGTGTCGTTGCTCACGCTTCTTTTGTGCCCAATAGTCCCGCAAAAATACTTGGTTGCTAACAGGTTCATGAATGCTCGTGGTTTCCATCATAGCACCCTCTATAGATGCAGGTACCCCTGACTCAAGATAGGTGAAGGAATCACACTTAGTATCCATCGTCATCTCTGAAGATATGGTACTAGCCTGAGCTGCCATGGCTATACGGTGGGAGAGGGAGAGAGGGAGAAAGAGAGAGAGAGAGAGAAAGAGCGAGAGAGGGTGGACGGGAAGGCTGGGTGCTCTACAGAGAAAAAAACAGATAATGTGTGTGTGTGAGTGAGTGTGTGTGTGTGAGTGTGTGTGTGTGTGTGTGTGTGTGTGAGAGAGAGAGAGAGAGAGAGAGAGAGAGAGAGAGAGAGAGAGAGAGAGAGAGAGAGAGAGAGAGAGAGAGAGAGAGAGAGAGAGAGCCAGCTGAATCTCCTTCCCCACTTCTTGCACCCACGTCGTTTATGTGTTATAACCCATTTCCAAAAAAAAGAATAAAGTAGAGTAAATTATGAAGCCTCGAAGAAATTGATTTTATTTTTTCTCCTTTTTGTTCAATTTTTCATCTTTTACTTGGGTCTGATTCTCCTTACCACACCCACCAAGCCTAGGTGGTGTCAAGGACAACCAATTTTGTACCACCATCCTTTGCTTTCAGCCCCCCCCCCCCTCTCTCTCTCTCTCTCTCTCTCTCTCTCTCTCTCGCATACACACACACAAGGAGATGAAGAAGAAGAAGATGGAGATGGAGCAAGAGCACTCTTCAATTGCACAAATGAGAGAATGAGTGAATTTGAGGTTTAGTTGACTTTTATATGAGCTCGCCCCATTCACACTTGGGCGCCCATGCTTAACCAACTAATCCCTTGAATGTTTCAGTTAGAGTGCAAAAACAAGATTCGATAGTCCTTCATTACGCAGAGTCATTGCAAGCTTATCTACTTATATCAAACCTAAGTGCACTTACTCGCCTCTATATGTGTGTTTTATCTTATCTACTTGCATGTATAGAAAGTGATAATTATCCGAAACTAATTCAGTTAAAAGGAGGTTTTTGTAGAATCTATCTTTTGTAAACTAGTTATATGAGCAATCAAAAAGTGTCTCTCTTCTTTACTTGTAAAATAAGTAAATTTGATTGATTATAAATAGAGTTCCATCATAAGATTTTTTTCACCCTACTTTTATTTGACTTTGATTCAAACTCTGGCACAGGCACACAATTTTAGAACCTTTTTGGCACAACTTTTGACTTGCTTTATTCTCAAAGTGAGATCGCTGGCTAATCTGTTGTTTTTGGCACATCAAAATCATATAAAAGAAGGGTCAACGTGGGTGCTTTTGGCATTTTCTAGTGCACTTGGCTTGAGAGCTTTTAGCCACAGTGTCACGTGCACATCTTGCCCTATGTGCATGTGGACAAGTTACACCTTCGTCTTGGGCTTAGGATAACTTTGGAGACTGCTCTAACACCTTTATGATCCTATACGCAGGAGGTGCATGACCAGACTATATTAGTTTTGTTTCCAACACAGTTGGGGCCCGCTCAAGTGGGTGGAGCTGATTTTAGTTAGTTTCCATACCCTCTGATTGTTTTAGTTGGTACTCATGCCAATATGGTTTTAGTTACTGAGGCGGTCTGGGGCGGGCAACAAGAAGAGTGGCCTCCAAGCACTCTTCTAGGCTCCCATGCTGCTCAATTGGGTTGGGGTTGGAAAAAACAACAAACACACACACAAACCCGCAACCTAACCCTACACAAATTTGGGGCACCACCTAGTTTTGGATGCGAACTAGGACGCGTAGAGAGAGAGAGAGAGAGAGAGAGAGAGAGAGAGAGAGAGAGAGAGAGAGAGAGAGAGAGAGAGAGAGAGAGAGAGAGAGATAGTGCTCGGGCTGCTTTGAAACGTATCGGCAATGATCAAGCAAACACAACTATATATTTAAGAAAGAGAGAGAAAGGGGGAGGGGGTGCTTGTTGCATTAATCCCTTCTTACAAATCTGTCATGACAAATCAAAGTGAGATTAGTATTTGTTCAACATAGCTTGAGTAAATTTCACCACAACACATCACAAGAAAAACCACCCCAATCACTGTCTTAAAGCCAGGGGAGTCCTCTCCACCCTGTCGCCCTCTTACAGTATGTGGGATTCATGGCTAGATTAATGACAACACCAGAGACAAGCTATCAAGAACTTAACAAAAACCACCAAGACACTTACGCATCATTGATGTCCATTACTTCATGTTGGAAGGGAGACAAAGTATCCAAGCTTAGTCCAAATCCACCCTCCTTGATTCAGCAAATGTTGGGCTTACACTAGTAAGAGAAATGATAGATTTCCTACTCTCAATTGAATGATCACTCTCTCTCTTACAATGGCATAGAGTTCCCTTGCTAATCCCCTATTACAACACATGCACATGCATAAGACAATGAGCTTCCACTCAAGAGCTCCTTCTAGAGAGGTTGAGCTTGGCTTCTCAAGCTATAGCATAGTGCTCTTGCTTATGGCTCCCCCTTTTTGTGCTAGCTACACCCTCCTTTGATAGCAATTTTGAAGGCTAGGGTTACTCCTCTAGCCATGGTTGGGTTAGATTTTCAGCAATTTATCTAATTTCTTTTGCTTGGAATTATCAAGAAGTTGGTGGGAAAAGAGAGAGGAGAGAAATGGAGGTGATAGGACTTTTCATAGTGGGTTAGTGTTAGTAGAGTTAGTATTAATTTACAAATGGAATTGGATATTTACAATGGGAGTATCCATGTAGGATACAAATAAGGAAGAAAAACTCGTAAGAGGTAAGAAAAGATGGATTTCTTACAAGGTTGATGCTCCGAGTGTCTTGAGTAGGGCCAATTTTGACGCTTGTTGACGGTCCACTAGCTTTGACGGTACATTTTTTCTCCACTCTTGACCTTCCTTAAGAGACAAGGTAATTGAAGCTGAGTAATCAACCACCATGATGCTGTTTTTTAAGAGAAGAGGCTGAATTTTGTGGCTTTTTGATAGATATGGGTAATTTGGAGGAGGAAAAATGAGACTAGGTGGTCAATTTTGGAATGGAATTGTGTGTGGGAGGTATGAGTTCACCATGGTTTCTCTTATTCTTCAAGGTTGAGGAGAAGGTGAGTAGGGTGCAGAGAGGAGTGGTGAGAGAGGTGGGGATGATGAGTGGAGAAGTGTGTGTGAAAGAGGAAAATGATAAAGTGGAAGAGAGAGTGGGGCTGCATAGCATGGGAAAACTGGGGTCCACTAATAAAATCATAGCTCACAGCTCATAGCTCAAAAAAATATGAAAAACTTTGAGGCAAAAGTTCAGCCCACGAGCTACAACTTTTGTTTGTATCACCTTTTCAAATTCGGAGAGCAAGTGAACTTTAAAAATTCAACAAAACCGACTGTTTTTTTCCACTGCACAAGGTCCTTGTGGGGTCCGCCACCTACCCTTGATCTTATTTGGTAGGTCTATAATTGAAGATATTGTTGAGATCATGATATAAGTGAATAGTACAACTAAGAAAATCAAATATTGAGGGGTCTAAAAAATATGTACATGTCAAATATAAATAATATAAGTGGAAAAAATATCAAGGGGTCAAAATAAATCTCTCTCATTATGAGGCTACCATAAAAAGATAAATATTTTTGGTGTTCTAATTTTTTAGAAAAAAAACAAAATAGATGTAGGAAGGGAAAAATCACAATAGTGAAAAAATATACACATAAATAAAACCAGTTTTTTTGATTTTTGTTGGGGTGGAGTTACACCAAATATAAGAGAAGCTTACATGCAAATATTTCTATATGGAATAAAGAGTATGAAAAATGGTAAGAAAAATTGTGGTAATGGTGAGGCAATGTACAGAGCATAAATAACACACACCTAGGTAAAAATATTTAAATAAATACCGAAATAATTATGAAAAAATCTTTTATTTAGGCCCTATATACAAAGAAATATTTACATACGCATGGGCCATAATATACTTATATTTTTTATATTTTTTATTTTTTTGGCTCAACTAGCCCAATGACTAGCTAATTGAGGGTTTTTTATTTCAGTAAGGAGATATGAGAAAAGTCCCCTAACTCACACGCACCTATATACAGTGAAAGGGTGAGGGTAACCACAGTGTTTGAGTGATTTGATAAGGTGAGATAACTCACAATGGCAATTACAGAGAGCCGAAAAACGGCTATCATTACTATGCATAGACTCTGCTTGCACAAGATAGAATCGGTTGTTATACACAATTATGGACATTAGAGACTTTTGGTGGGATAGAGCATCATTCAAAGATCTTTTCATGAAATTTTTTAGAGCACTTTAAAGCTTTTCTAGTGCATTTTTAACTTTCTATAGTATTTTTAGAGTCACTCATTATTATTAATAAGTGACTATTAAAGGTAGAAAATGATGATGTAGCAAGATGTTAGGCATAAGGCTATGGAGAGTGATTACTAAATGTATGAAGATGATGATGATGCATGATGCTAGGCGTATGGCTATGGAGAGTGACCATGTTGCCCAACATGTTGCATTAGAGAGAGAGCGTTCCGAAGCAAGATGGCTCTAACAACTACCCAGGAGAAACAACGACTCACAATGGAGGAAAAGCCTCTCGCCATGGAAGCAAAGTGAGAGAAAAAGAACAAGAAATGCTTACAAGTAATGTCGGAAAGTCGTCACATCATGATCCAACATGGCTGAGTTATCTAGAAAGCAGAATGGAGTGATAGTACTAGCGACTCCAACTCTCTAGTCACAGAGAAGTTGACTTTCAGTAAGTATATTGGTAAGATGGATGCAACAGTAATTAAGTCACGGTTGCATCAATCTAATGCTTACATTTCCACCAACAAAAAGAATTGTAAGAGTAAAGTCCTCAGAGCTACAATGCATTATCTGGAGATGCCATTTATTGGTATCATGCTTGGAAAAATGAGCAATAGGAAAAGCATGATGAACGGCGGCTCTCAAGAGACAAGCCACTGTCTTACAATTTCACTACCTTTTAAGACCAACTTTAGACTCGTTTCTTGCCACCCCAATATAAACAACGGCTAAAAGAAGGATGAATATCCCTTAAGCAGAAAAGCACTCCTGTTAGGTCTTTTTCTAACCATGTATTGTAGCTAGCTACTCAACTTCCGATGTCACAAAAGAGCTGTCTTGATGCTTTTGTCTTCGGCTTGCACGTGTACATCGAGTACGATGTGCAGGCCTTGAACCGCCATGAGGGTCGCACTAGAGAAAGAAATGAAGCACAACAAAGGTAAGCCTAAGGAGGTCACGAAGAACTCTACTAGCATTCAACAAAACCAACAAAAACAAGAAAATGGTAAGAATGGTGGTAAGACCTCTTCTTCCTCTTGTCAATCTCGATTCTCCTTGCACTTCAAAGTCTCGGAACAATGCACAGCACAAAATAATTGTCACGTGACACATCTAACCATATGTGTACATAGACAAGCTACTTCATGACATGGGTTTAGTTCAATTCAGTCAGTCTAGAATAGGAAGTGATGTGACACTTTTGTGATTTTGTTTGCAGAACATGCATGTCTAGTAGCATTCAACAAAACCAACAAAAACAAGAAAATGGTAAGAATGGTGGTAAGACCTCTTCTTCCTCTTGTCAATCTCGATTCTCCTTGCACTTCAAAGTCTCGGAACAATGCACAGCACAAAATAATTGTCACGTGACACATCTAACCATATGTGTACATAGACAAGCTACTTCATGACATGGGTTTAGTTCAATTCAGTCAGTCTAGAATAGGAAGTGATGTGACACTTTTGTGATTTTGTTTGCAGAACATGCATGTTCGGACACTTAGAATAGATGCATATCCTCTGGTTGCACACAACATGATCATTAGATTTCCATAAGAACCCATCGGGAGCATTTTTACAGTGCATAGACCTATTTTCCCTATTTTTGACATTTTTCACTTATTACTTTTGTTGGAAACTGGGTAGGGTAAATTCACTAACCAAGTACATAAGAAAACCCTAGCACTAGCATTTCTGGCAAAAGAGGGAACTCCGCTTCAACAAACACCTTCTCAGCAAGACTCCCCACATCAGCACAGCTAGCATTTTTGCATCTGCAAGGACCTAGCGTTTTCATCCACAAGCAGCTTGGTGTTTTTTACACAGCAGATCAGCCTCGGCAGCAACAAGATAGATCAAGAAGCCTAGCATTTTTCATTTGCAAGACAATCGGCAGTAGCAAGACAATTTTCAGCCCAACCGTTGATCCGAGCCTATCACAAATTTTTGTTTACTATATTTTGTTGGTTTTCCTTGCTTTTAGAGGTTTACAATAAAATAAAGAGTGAGAAAAACCTCTTGGAAAAATTAAAAAAATGATTTGATGGGAATTTTTTCTTGACTAGTTCACCAAAGGTGAAAGGTAGAGGGAGAACCTAGTGGTAAAGGGAAGGGAAAATTTGTAAATGTGAAAAGAAAAGATATGATGTGGTTGTGGAGCCATGCACCCATGATTCAAGGGTCATGAGTGGCTCATATCATCATGGCTTTGGAGCCATATGATGATTCAAACAGATGGGACCCAAGTGGAAGACTTGGTAAAGGAAGGAACCAGACACATGATTTTGCTGGATTTTTAAAACATACTTCCACTCCGATCCAAGAAAAGTTGTCTCCATCAAAGTTGTAGCTGATGAGCTAAAGATTCTGACCATATATTTTTTATAATTTTTTCATCTACGGTCTAGGAGATATGGCCAAAATGGCGGACGCCAGTTTTTTCAACTGTGGTGGAGACCACCCCCTCTACCTTTACACACACACCCTTCCTTTTCCACATTGAGACCTTCTCTAAAAATCAGCCATTAGTCTTCTCACTCTCCCCTCCTTCCTCCTCTCTCTCAAGCTCAAAAAACCATCACAAATTCCTCTTCTAATCACCTCTCAAGTCATGCTTAATCTTGTTGTAATTCATAAGTTCTCATTCAACCCCTTTCTATTATTATCAGATGTGTATTGATTTTATGTAGATTCTTTAAATTTTAAAATAAGGAAGCTCTTGGACTCAAGCTATGGAGGAAGGAGTGAAGACAACACAAGTGATGATGGAGCCAATTAGTTGCAAATTGGTCAACAAATCACTTGGAAGGAGCTTCTTCATTGGTTGAATGTACCTAATCCAGCTTCATTTGTACAAATTACACTTGGATCTTAACCTCACTCCTAATCACTCTCTTTCCTATATAAAGAGGCCTTCCTCTTTGTAATTTTAAGCCTCCCTCAGCCCCATTGAGTCTTTGTATCACTCACCATGAGCCCATAAAGCTCATTCATTCACTCTATTCTTGAACATTCTAGAGTGCAAATTGTTTCATGCTAGTAACCTCCCCTCCTCTTACTTATGTTAATTAAGAGAAATCTTTTATGTGTGTGTGAGAGTGCTTGATGTGATTTTGGCTAATCCTTGAGTGGTTGTCTAGTAATCTACATGCTATTTGTGTTGGGAGTGTTTGAAGTTATCCATTCCTTGTACACACACTAAGGTTATTGCTTCATTCATAGTGATCTCTCTCTCTCTCTCTCTCTCTCTCTCTCTCTCTCTCTCTCTCTCTCTCTTTGTGTAGCGGTCCTAGTCCACGCTTCCAAGACTAGGTGGTGCCCTCATCTCATTTCCCTTGTGGCACAATGGAGTTTGTTTTGGTGTAGAGGCCGCCATTCCAAATTTCCTTCGTCAGCGTTTTTGCATCAACGTAGCCATCCAACATTTTGCAGATTCACCATGATGGAACACCAAGAAGCATGAGCGTTCGTAGTTTTCAACAGTCAGACATCGCACTAGAAGTCCCAAAACTTGCAGATCTCACCTTCTCGCAACAGATCCTCGCCGCACGGTCAGATCAAGAATAGTTTGCAGATTGAGCCCGAAAAATGCAGATTTTAGCATCTGCGTTTTCAGCGCATCATCGTCGCATGGTCGCCATCGACATCCTCACACACATAGAGTCAGAATTCAACAGGCAGATAAAGATTTGCAGATTTTAGCCATTAGCATTTTCAAATTTCACGCCGTCTCGTCGTCATCCTCATCGTTGCTGACATCGTCGGCAAGTCCAAAGCATTGTAGAGATTTGTGCAATCAATAGTAGACCGCTTTTGCCATAAAGAGTGGAGCGTTCGGTGGAGGGTTTGACACCATTCTGGTGTCGTATTCTTCTCTCTATATTTCTCAATCTCAACACCTTCATTCACAATGTTTATCTACTTTGTTTGTGATCATTTGCACTCTCTCACTAAAGAAACGAAAGACTCTCCCTTTCGTAAGTAAAAGGAACCCTTGAGCACAGTTCGGAGCACTCATCTTGTCACGTGACACATCCAACCCTATGTGTCTGTGGACAAGCTACAGCATGACCAGGGTTCAGTTTAGTCAAGTCAGTCTAGAATAGGAAGTGATCTGGCACTTTTGTGAGTCTGTTCATAGACCATGCACGACCAGACACTTAGATTAAATTCATATCCTCTGGTTGAACACACAATGATCATCAACATTCCCATCAGAACCCATCAGGGGAATTTTCCAGTGCATTAAACCTATTTTCCCTATTTTTTACATTTTTCACTTATTTATTAAGTGACTTTTGTTGGGAACTAGGTAGGGAAATTTTACTTAGATACTATATAAGCAAACCAGAGTTAGCACTTTCTAGCAGAAGAGGCAACAGGAGCATTGCTGAACAGGTCACTTCTCAAAAAGAACAAGAACCCTTCAACCTGGCATTTTTTGAGCCAAACACACCAGCGTTTTCTCTCCAGCAGCCTCAGCGTTTTCAACCCCCTTCATTTGCAGTTCCAGCCACTTGCATTGGCGTTTTCCAGCCAGCAATTTCAGCAAGAAGAAGCCTAAGCAGGTAGCATTTTTCAGCCAGCCGTACCAGTGTTTGTTCACCAGCTTGGCAACGTTTTGAGCAAGGGTTTGCTGCAGTGTAAAGTACCAACAAAGACAATATTTTTGGCATACAAAGACACAATAGCATATGAGGCCCAACTTGATGCAACAATACCGATTCGAAGCATTTAGTGTTCAGCCATACACTCGGACTCGTTGTCCACATCGTCGACATCGACATAGTCCCATTAGATTTGCATCATCCATTGTACCAGATTGTGCAATCAATAGTAGACCACTCTTGCCATCGAGAGTGGGGCCCTTGGAGGAGGGTTTGATAACATCTCCGGTGTCGTATTCTCTTCTCTCTCTATCTCTCAGTCTCATGCACTTTCATTCACAGTGTCCATTCACTTTGTTTGTGATCGCTTGCACTCTCTCATTAAAGAACGGAAGGCTCTCCCTTCCCTAAGAAAAAGGAACCTTGAGCACAGTTCGGAGCACTCATCTTGAGCAAAGTTCAACATTCATTCTGTTGCACCTTACATTGGTATCAAATCTTTGGTAGTGTTCTGTATTACTCAAGGAAAGAACCACAAGAACCACTGAATTTTCTTTGCTTGTTGTGATCACATGGAACCCAAGTTCTCTTGGGCGTGTCAATTCCTAATCGTGTTTTTGAAGAGTGACAGGAAACCCAAGAAAGAAGGGCTTGTCCAGCCTCCCTTTGTGCCTCTTTTCTCTCATTGAGAGCGGACCTTCCTGCTGCCTCTTCTGCCAGAAAGTACTAGCTCTCTGCAAAAATATCAAAAATAGGAAAAATAGATCTCTGCACTGTAAAAATGCTCCTGATGGATTCTGATGGGAATGCTAATGATCATGTTGTGTGCAACCAGAGGATATGCATCTACTCTAAGTGTCTGGACATGCACGGTCTGCGAACAAACTCACAAAAGTGCCACATCACTTCCTATTCTAGACTAACTGAACTGAACTGAACCTTGATCATGCTGGTGTATCCAACCCTATGTGTCCGTGGACAAGCTACAACATGATTACGGTTCAGTTCAGTTCAGTTAGTCTAGAATAGGAAGTGATCTGGCACTTTTGTGAGTCTGTTCGTAGACCGTGCATGTCCAGACACTTAGAGTAGATGCATATCCTCTGGTTGCACACAACATGATCATCAGCATTCCCATCAGAATCCATCGGAATCCATCAGGAGCATTTTTACAGTGCATAGATCTATTTTTTCTATTTTTGACATTTTTTACTTATTATTTTTAACTGACTTTTGTTGGAAACTAGGTAGAGCAATTTTGCTAAGATAATATATAAGCAAACTAGAGCTAGTACTTTCTGGCAGAAGAGGCAGCAGGAAGGTCCGCTCTCAATGAGTGAAAAGAGGCACAAGGGGAGGCTGGACAAGCCCTTCTTTCTTGGGTTTCCTGTCACTCTTCAAAAACACGATTAGGAATCGACACGCACAAGAGAACTTGGGTTCCGTGTGATCGCCAACAAGCAAAAAAAATTCAGTGGTTCTTGTGGTTCTTTCCTTGAGTAATACAGAACACTACCAAAGCTCTGATACCAATGTAAGGTGCAACAGAATGAATGTTGCACTTTGCTCAAGATGAGTGCTCCGAACTGTGCTCAAAGCTCCTTTTTCTTAGGGAAGGGAGAGCCTTCCGTTATTTAATGAGAGAGTGCAAGTGATCACAAACAAAGTGAATGGACACTATGAATGAAAGTGCATGAGATTGAGAGATAGAGAGAGAAGAGAATACGACACCGGAGATGTTGTCAAACCATCCTTCAAGGGCCCCACTCTCGATGGTGAGAGTGGTCTTCTATTGATTGCACAATTTGGTACAATGGATGATGCAAATCTAATGGGACTATGTCGATGTCGACGATGCGGACAATGAGACCGAGTCTATGGCTGAAAAGTAAAATCATTGAATCGGTACTATTGCATCAAGTCGGGGCTGACCTGCTATTGTGTCTTTGCATGCCAAAAACGTTGTCTTTCCTGGTCCTTTAAACTGCGGCAAACTCTTGCTGAAAACGCTACCAAGTTGGTGAACAAACATTGGTATGGATGGTTGAAAAACGCTACCTGCTGAGGCTTCTTCTTGCTGAAATTGCTTGCTGAAAAACTCCAATGCAAGGGGCTGGAACTGCAAATGAAGGGGGTTGAGAACGCTGAGGCTGTTGGAGAGAAAACGCTGGTGTGTTTGGCTCCAAAAACGTCAGGTAGAAGGGTTCTTGTTCTTTTGGAGAAGTGACATGTTGAGCAATGCTCCTGCTACCTCTTTTGCCAAAAAGTGCTAACTCTGGTTTGCTTATATATTATCTAAGCAAAATTGCCCTACCTAGTTCCCAACAAAAGTCACTTAATAAATAAGTGAAAAATGTCAAAAATAGGGAAAATAGGTTTAATGCACTGGAAAATTCCCTTGATGGATTCTGATGGGAATGCTGATGATCATGCCGTGTGCAACCGGAGGATATGCATTTAATCTAAGTGTCTGGTCATGCATGGTCTGCGAACAGACTCACAAAAGTGCCAGTTCACTTCCTATTCTAGACTGACTTCACTGAACTGGAACCCTCGTCCTTCTATGGCTTGTCCACAGACACATAGGGTTGGATGTGTCACGTGACAAGATGAGTGCTCCAAACTGTGCCCAAGGGTTCCTTTTACTTACGAAAGGGAGAGTCTTTCGTTCCTTTAGTGAGAGAGTGCAAATGATCACAAACAAAGTGGATAGACACTGTGAATGAAGGTCTTGAGATTGAGAGATAGAGAGAGAAGAATAGGACACCAGAATGTTGTCAAACCCTCCTCCGAAGGCCCCAGTCTTTATGGCGAGAGCGGTCTACTATTGATTGCACAAATCTCTACAATGCTTTGGACTTGCCAACAATGTCAACGGACGATGAGAATGACGACAAGACGGGCTGAAATTTGAAAACGCAAATGGCTGAAATCTGCAAATCTCTTCAAAATACACTAGATCTGACCGTGCGGCGATGATCTGCTACGGGAAGGTGAGATCTGCAAATTTTGGGACTTCTACTGCAATGTCTAACTGCTGAAAACTAAAAACGCTCATGCTTCTTGGTGTTACATCGTGGTGAATCTGCAAAACACTAGATGGCTATGTTGATGAAAAAACGCTAGGGCTGAAAACCGTTCTGCCTCTACTGCCGATTGTCCTGCAAATGCAAAACGCTAGGTTTTTTGATCTGTCTTGTTGCTACCGGGGCTGATCTGCTGTGCAAAAAACACCAAGCTGCTTGTGGATGAAAATTCTAGGTCCTTGCAGATGCAAAACGCTAGCTATGATGATGTGGGGAGTCTTTCTGAGAAGGTGTCTGTTGAAGCGGAGTTCGTACTGCCTCTTCTGCTAGAAATGCTAGCGCTAGGGTTTTCTTATGTACTTGCTTAGTGAATTTGCCCTACCCAGTTTCCAACAAAAGTAATAAGTGAAAAATGTCAAAAATAGGGAAAATAGATCTATGCACTGTAAAAATGCTCTCGATGGGTTCCTATGGAAATCTAATGATCATGCTATGTGCAACCAAAGGATATGCATCTATTCTAAGTGTCCAAACATGCATGTTTTGCAAACACAATCACAAAAGTGCCATATCACTTCCTATTCTAGACTGACTGAACTGAACTGAACCCATGTCATGAAGTAGCTTGTCCACGTACCCATAGGGTTAGATGTGTCAAGTGACAATTATCTTGTGTTGTGCATTGTTCCAAGACTTTTAAGTGCAAGGAGAATCGAGATTGACAAGAGGAAGAAGAGGTCTTACCACCATTCTTATCATTCTTCTGTTTTTTTTTTGGTTTTGTTGAATGCTAGTAGAGTTCTTCGTGACCTCCTTAGGCTTACCTTTGTTGTGCTTCATTTATTTCTCTAGTGTGACCCTCATGGAGGTTCAAGGCCCGCACATCGTACTCGATGTACTCATCCAAGCCGAAGAGAAAAGCATCAAGATAGCTCTTTTGTGACATCGGAAGTTGGGTAACTAGCTGCAATACATGGTTAGAAAAAGACATAACAGGAGTGCGTTTCTGCTTAAGGGATATTCATCCTTCTTTTAGCCGTTGTTTATATTGGGGTGCCAAGAAACGAGTCTGAAGTTAGTCTTAAAAGGCGGTGAAATTGTAAGACAGTGGCTTGTCATTGTCTTATGCATACGCATGTGTTGTATTAGGGGTGATTAGCAAGGGAGCTCTATGACATTGTAAGAGAGAGTGATCATTCAATTTCTCCTACTATTGTAAGCCCAACATTTGCTGAATCAAGGAGGGTGGATTTGGACCAAGCTTGGATACTTTGTCTCTCTTCCAACGTGAAGTAATGGACAACAACGATGTGTAAGTGTCTTGGTGTTTTTTTAAAGTTCCTTATAGCTTGTTGTCTCTGGGTGTTGTCATCAATTTAGTCATAAATCCCACATATTTTAAGAGGGCGACAGGGTGGAGAGGAATCCCCTGGCCTTAAGACAGTGATTGGGGTGGATTTTCTTGTGATGTGTTGTGGTGTAATTTACTCAAGCTATGTTGAACGAATACTAATCTCACTTTGATTGGTCATGACAGATTTGTAAGAAGGTATTAATGCAACAAGCACCCCCTCCCCCTTCTCTCTCTTTCTTACATAATTGTGTTTGCTTGATCACTGCCGATACATTTCAAAGCAGCCCTCTCTCTCTCTCTCTCTCTCTCTCTCTCTCTCTCTCTCTCTCTCTCTCTCTCTCTCTCTCTCTCTCTCTCTCTCTCTCTCTCTCTCTCTCTCTCTCTCTTTACGCGTCCTAGTTCGCATCCAAAACTACGTGGTGCCCCAAATTTGTGTAGGGTTAGGTTGCGGGTTTGTGTGTGTGTTGTTGTTTTTTTCCAACCCCAACACAATTGAGCATCACGGGAGCCTAAAAGAGTGCTTAGAGGCCACTCTTCTTGTTGCCCGCCCCGGACCGCCTCAACGCCTAGCATCCTGCTGCATGATCATCTTCATACATTTAATATTCACTCTCCATAGGCTTATGCCTAACATCTTGCTGCATCATCATTTTCTACCTTTAATAGTCACTTATTAATAATAATGAGTGACTCTAAAAATACTCTAGAAAGCACGAAATGCACTAGAAAAGCTTTAAAGTCCTCTAAAAAATTTCACGGAAAAATCTTTGAACGATGCTCTATCCCACCAAAAGTCTCCAATGTCCACAATTGTGTATAACAACCGATTCTGTCTTGTGCAAGCAGAGGCTATGCATAGTAACTAAAACCATCTTGGCATGAGTACCAACTAGAACAATCAGAGGGTATGCAAAATAACTAAAATCAGCTCCACCCACTTGAGCGGGCCCCAACTATGTTGAAAAAAAAAAACTAATACAGTCTGGTCATGCACGTCCTGCGTACAGGATCACAAAGGTGTTAGAGTAGTCTCCAAAGGTATCCTAAGCCCAAATGAAGGTGTAACTTGTCCACATGCACATAGGGCTAGATGTGCACGTGACACTGTGGCTCAAAGATCTCAAGCCAAGTGCACTAGCAAATGCCAAAAGCGCCCACGATGACCCTTCTTTTATATGACTTTTGATATGCGAAAAACAACAGATTAGCCAGCGATCTCACTTTGAGAATAAAGCAAGTCAAAAGTTGTGCCAAAAAGGTTCTAAAATTGAATTCTTGTGCCAGAGTTTGGATCAAAGTCAAATAAAAGTAGGGTGAAAAAAATCTTATGATGGAACTCTATTTATAATCAATCAGCTTTACTTACTTTTACAAGTAAAGAAGAGAAAGACTTTTTGATTGCTCATATAACTAGTTTAGAAAAGATAGATTCTACAGAAACCTCCTTTTAACTGAATTAGTTTCAGATAATTATCACTTTCTATACATGCAAGTAAATCATGCCATAAAAGCAAAAAATTCAAAAATGTATAAAAAATAAAACACACATATAGAGGCGAGTAAGTGCACTTACGTCTGATACAAGTAGATAAGCTTGCAATGACTCTGCGTAATGAAGGATTATCGACTCTTGTTTTCAAAAGTGTGAATACATTTCTTAAACCTGAGAAAAAAAAAAAGAAAATAACAAAATTCCACTTAGAAGCCCGCATCACAATGTATTGAATCAAACAAACTAGCTACGAAGTAACTTTTGATCATGAAGAGTGTACCTAAAAATAGAGCCAGATTGTGTCTAGCAGCACAAAAAAACAGTAAAGATGTTGATATGGACTTTAGAATAGCTAACACAAACATCACAAAAGTATAGAAATTGAATTCTATGAGTGATAGAATATGTGCTTCACTCAAAAATGTTCAATCCTTTTAGCAACGGAATCATGAGCTCGACTTTAGAAAACACACCACCTTTAGGGAAAGCAAGAGGAAGCAAAACCATGCGGTCTATAGAATAGTTGCAAGAGTTTACCACCATCAACATAAAGAAATAATTTATAAAATAAATAGCCTAATCAAGAACAAAATGCAAAAAACTAGCACGACAGAAGAGCACATACCTGAACAGGGAGCAATCAATGCATTGAGGCCCTCTTGAGGGCACTGGAGTGAAAGGCTGGAGCCATATGTGATCTATCCACACAACCAAAAGGGGGAGCCAGCTTCCAACAAGTAGTGTCTCGTGTTTTAGCGAGCCCGGACCATCTTGCTACACAGAATGTTTGAATACGTTGGCGCTCAAAATTAGACTAGGAGAGCCTTATGAAAACACGTTTTTTTTTTAGGGACTTTTAGTGCTTGCCTAGAGTACCTCCATGGCTCAAAGGAATTTGATGGAATCCCATGGATAAATAGAATATGTATATGAATAGAAGTTAGGCTGGGAAAAAAATTCTAAGTAAAACGAGGAGATGCCAGGTTTTGAGCCAAGTCTATTGGCCCCAAGATTCTTACATTTGGAAATGACAACTCCATCAATCCCTTACTCATGTACATAGGCACATGGCAAACTTTTGAAATATTAAAACTCCTAAGATGAATTTATTTAGGCACCCTTAAAATTTGTGCTTCTGTAAATAAACTTCTGTAAGTTTATGATCTTTTTAAATACCTTCTGTTGAACCCACATGATAGGCAATGATTCTGTAGTGACCCCCCGGGGTTAGAAGCATCTGTTTATGTATAGATGTGGCATTCAGGTCGTTAACCTGGCCGTACAAACGTCATAGAATTTGTATGTGCATGTGCAGTTAATTTTTAAGTATCAAAAATATGAAATACTTGGTCGTCAGTAACGCGGCTGTGAAGAGTATTTCATATACAAAATGTATGAATTGTTTGATTTTGTTGTTCTTAACTATCCATTTGAAATTATATACTAGCTAATCATATTAAAAAGAATATTTTATTCATCAATCATGACTATTTTAAATGCTCCATTTAGATAAACTATATAAAAAAATGTATTTGCACACAAATTGCATGTTAAATTTTCTTTTTTATCTTTTTAAAGGATCTCAAGCATTATCGCTATATGCACTTCTTGAGCACCAACAAACTTTAACTACACCAGCGTGTAGAAACATTTTCATACAGGAAGTGTGATGTGGTTATTGCATCATTCTTTTGTGCAGCTTTTTCTTTCACCCACTTGGCTAGCTACTATGTGTCTAGTGTAATGTATTCTGGATGAGTCTTGTAATGTGATGGTGATATGGGACCTACAAAGTCTAAGCCCCACTTTGCAAATGCACGTGGTCCCATCATTAATCTCATAGGCATTCTATCCTTCTTAAGTGGAATGTTTGTTCTTTAGCATTCATCACATCTCTTCACATATTCTTCATCATCCATGAAGAGTGTTGGAAACCATGTTTTGACAAATATTATATCTTTAACTGTCTTTTTCACCAAAAAATTGACCTCTTGCTTGCCGTGGATGTGCTTCTTACAAAATAGGCAAGTATTCTCTTTTTGATGCAAAAAGTTTAAATTGACTTATACATTTGATTGATGATCAACTCATATGATTTTGTTTCTATTTGGATCGGTTTTATTTTTGTTTTTCGCATATATGACGGAAAGGAAACTTGGTTTAGAAAATTTACAATGTACCTACTCCAGGGAGGTGCTATGATCACTTGAAACAATGTAGCATGTTCTATAAAGGGTCTAGCTAAACATGAAATGCAATTCTTAACATATATGTGGGCATTAAACTTCATATTGCTAGGCCATAAAACTCTCAAATTCTAGTAGGTATAAGCCTTCCGATGGTGTACGTAGCCCATAGTGGCATGTGCTTACAATTAATTATAATGGATATCAGAGGCTTCTATACATAACCTTAATACACCATAAAAGCCTATGTGATACAATCTCCCTCTAAGCACTTGAAAAGGACTGCTTTGGTCAACCAATTTTCTATTAGCCATTTTCTTCTGATCTATTGTCCACTATCCTATGGTTAATTGGAATTATGCTCTTGCTCCATCTAGGTACCATCTCAATGTTAAAGAGATATGCATGTTTCAAATCATCTTCAATTGCCGTAGGATTCTCATAGTTTACAAGTCTAAAAATGCGAGCAACCCTTTGATGGGTAGTTCCCTCTGTGCCACAACTGTGAAATCAGATTCTAGTAAGATAGTTGTGTGGCTTCTTAACAAGATATAATGTAATGCTTGAAGACCAACAAAGAAAATGAATTGATTTGCAAGGAGGTAATGCCTGAATTTCTTCCCTGCATAGACCATTCCCAATTCTTCCCTTTCATTGGCTGTGTAATTTTGTTCAAGACTATTTAATTGAAGACTCACATAGTGTTAACCCTCACGGCACACGGACACCCTATCGCCTACGATGGACGTATATTATGTATTTGGTAGAGTCAGGCACCGGGCTTGTCGGACCAATAGGGAAAGGTAGAGTGATCGTCGATGAGAGGCGCACTCTAACTGGGACATTAAAGGGATTAGTTGGCTAAGCATGGGCGCCCAAGTGTGAATGGGGTGAGCTCCTATAAAAGCCAACTAAACCTAATTTTTACTCATTCTCTCATTTGTGCAATTGAAGAGTGCTCTTGCTCCATCTCCATCTTCTTCTTCTTCACCTCCTTGTGTGTGTGTGTGTGTGTGAGAGAGAGAGAGGGAGAGTGTGTGTGCGATCGAGCATTACAAAGGCACGACGGCGGCGAAGCGGTTGAGCGCGGCACGCCTGCAGCTTCTTCTTCATCGCAGCGAGGAATCCACCACGAAGGCGATCGTAGAGCGGTGAGTGACACACCCTTTGTTTTCTTGAGCTTGCTAGTTTAGGCTTGTTGTGTGCTTGGAGCCATTTGTGGCTCGCATACGGTGTATTGGCAAGTCCCTTGCTTCGACAGTGCGGCAAGGAGCGCACACATAGAAAATTGGGAAATTCATATTGCCTTCTTAAAGGTGTGCCAATATACATCCAATGGCAAATGCAAGTACATCAACATGCACATGGAAGATCTTATTCCAATCTGGTGCCTTAAGGATAGGTGCTGATATCAATGCCTCCTTCAATTTAGAATCAAGAGGTGGATCTTCCAAGCTTGGGCCCGCATAGATGGTGGAGATCTTGTAGGCACTTGAGTAGTCTTAATCATATTTTTGCATATCTCCAACCTCAGCTTTTCCATCTTTGCATTAGCATAAGTTATCCATAGTCTAGTGATTGTCTATTCTCGGTTGATATGTCTTTATAATTTATTCCAATGGCTCAAAATTTTTATTAATTAAGACCGAACCTCCAAAACTAGCATCTTTTGGTTGTACTCTGATTGGATTTTGTTCAATTTTGGGTATTTCTTATAGTATGACATTAGATGAAGATCTTGTTGAGGCACCCTAGCACTAAGCCGCTTCATCTAGTGTCATCCAGCGTGAGGCACCCTAGCACAAAGACGTTGTAGGAAGAACTCCTTCGAGGGCTCCTCACCTGGAAGAAGTCCTCTTACTATGAACTTCCCAAGAAGGGCTCTGCTCTGCTGTGCTGGGTCAATGATTCCAAGCCCTCCCTGTGAACAAGAAAGAGTGATGATCTACCAAGCCACTTTGGCTCGGGCTATATGAGTGTCACGTCTTGACCAAAGGAAGTTTCTGAGCAGCCTCTCTACCTGGTTGATAAAAGAACTTGAGAAGATCCAGCAAGAAGTGATGTACCACATAGTTGCAAACACAACCTGGTTGGCCACTATTACTCTTCCAGCCAAAGAAAGTCATACTGAGCTCTAGAGTAACAACTTCCTCCTGATAGACAGGAGGAGGGGAGCAATCTGCTGCTTGGGAGACAAGTCCAAACCAACCTGATAGCCCAAATACCGAATTGCAATCCCTAGGGGAATCCACCTAAAACCCTCTCCTGGCATCCAATCGGGCATAGGAGCACTATCAACCAAGAAAGCCACTATCTTTCTCCAGTTGATCAGTGTGCCAGATGCACAACAAAAGGTTTCCAGATCCTGCTCACACCTGTGAAGGTTGGCCTCCTGGCCATCTAAGTACAAGGCTAAGTTGTTGGCAAACTCAACGTCCAGTAGCTCATCTCCCCAAATAGGGAGTGCTAAGCCCCATAGACCAACCTGCCGCGACACCAAAAACCTGCTCATTGCCTTCGCATAGAATAGAAAGAGGAAAGGGGCAAGAGGACAGCCCTGTCTGACCCAACGTGTGAGCATGAAGCGATCACCTCTACCTCTTGCCAAAAGTACCTGAATATGACCGTGCATGCACAAAGATGACACCCCTCTAATCCAAGCATCTGAGAATCCCATCCTACATAGAGTGCCCTCTAGAAAGTCCCAATCAACTCTATCGTATGCCTTCTCAAAATCAAGAAGAAGAATCACCAGGTCCTCACCACGAAGCCGCGCTAGGAAAGAAGCCTCCCAAAAAGTAAAGATGTTGTCAATGATACTGCATTTCTTGAGAAAACCTGTATAAGTCCCATGTATAAGGCTCTCTAGAAGTGGCTCGATCCTCAAAGTCAGAGCCTTGGCAATAATTTTGTAGGATGGTGATGGGGCACCACTATTGAATCTCATCCAAGGAGCCACCCTCCTTGGAAATGAGGTAGATCAATCCCTCACTCATGCTGTCAGGCATCACTCCTGTGTGCAAGATGTACTGAAAAGCACTACAGAGATCTGGGCCAAGCAAGTCCCAGTACTCCAAGAAAAAATTGGGAGTCAATGCATCCTCACTTGGACAGCTACCACGGGGGAGGGCACTAAGAGCTGTGTGCATCTCCTTAAGCTGAAGTGGCAGCTCAAGCCTCTAACACATCTCCTCAGTCAGAAGGCAAGGCATTTGTGCCCACACCTGCTCCCTGCATGCATCCTGATGCTCTGAGTGAGGCTCTGCAGCAGTAGATAGTAACTCATGGTAAAAGTCAGTAGCAACTACATGCAAATACTCAGGCTCAGAAGCAACTGACCCATCGGGCCTCCTCAACTGACTAACCTTGGCATGAAAATTTCGAGGTCCCACTGCCTCGGAGAAAGCACCGGTCACTCTGTCACCCACCTATGTCCACTTAGATGCCTGTCGATGGAAAGCAAACTCATGTCGCCGCTCCTCTGTGCTAACAAGCTCTTGGTGAGCCTGCTGTAGCTGCTCCTCCAACCAAGGACTATCTGGATGCTGATCCTACATCCTCTGCAACGAAGGAATGCCCCATCTGAGATGCTGCTCCTCCTCTCTCACTGCAACCCCCCGGCAAGCCAAAGCCAAAGCCAAAGCTAGTCCTGAGGCCACTCCATCAACAGGAGAATCCTGCTTGTCCAAGCTCTTTGTCGAGAGAGCCTCTACTCGCTCTCTGAGTGCAGAGTCCAGCAAGACCCTCTCTGAGATGCGAAGCATCGTTCTTCCTCTCCTCTGTCTGTTTTCCACTGTCACGATCACTGGTGCATGGTCCGAGAAGCAAACTCATATCATCTCTCCTCTATGCTAACAAGCTCCTGGTGAGCCTGCTGTAGCTGCTCCTCCAACCAAGAACTATCTAGATGCTGCTCCTACATCCTCTGCAATGAAGCAATGCCCCATTTGAGACGTTGATCCTCCTCTCTCGCTGTAGCCTAGTGAGCTAAATACTCCTAGAGAAAGAAATGACTAATCTTAGCTAGTCCTGAGGCTACTGTGTCAGCAGGATCCTCTACTCGCTCTCTGAGTGCAGAGTCCACCAAAACCCTCTCTGAGATGCGAAGCACCGTGCTCCCTCTCCTCTGCCTGTCTTCCACTGTGAGGATCACTGGTGCATGGTCCAAGAAGGAACTCCCTGCCAGACTGCCAACTATCCCTCCCAAGTCACTGAAGTGGTCACTAGTGTAGAAGCAATCTATACGCAATAGATTCACTCCTCCCACTCTGCGGTCCGAACGAGAGAAGGCAAGGCTGTTTGGGGGCCTCACAAAACTAGAGTGCTGCCATACATCTCAGACCCTTAGAGTCATAAAAAACCTCTCCCAAGCTGCCAGCTCAACTCCATGCACAGTAGCATGGCTACCACCAATCCTGTCAGAAGGGCCCTCCAACATGTTGAAGTCCACTCCTATGCACGAGTGTTCTCCCTGTAGTAGAGACTCAACTATCTGCGACTAAAAATCTGCTCGAGTACTTGCCACATCGGGTGCATAGATGGTCAGGAATCCCACAAGGAAACCCTGAACCTGCATAGTAATCCAAAGAGCTCTACTTGGCACAATAATCCCTCTGCCCATAATGGCCTGCTGTAGAGAATCCGCAATAGTCATACTTACCCCACCCTGGATGCCTCCAGGTCCAAAAGTATCTCACCAAAAAGTATCATATCGTCCACGCAAGAGCTGACCACAACGTATAATGCGGATCTCACACAGATGGTGCTCCCGAAGTGTAAGGAGATCAATCTCTCCTCCCACAAGGCAGCGTTGAAGCTCTTGATGCAATTGGCCCTGCTAACGCTGAAACTGGGGCCCACCAAGTCCCTACACATTCCATGAGACGATCCTCATGGGGAGCGAGAGAGAACAGATGCTGCGGCAGCACCTACGCGTTGGTGCAGCTTAAGTTGGTCCAAGCTAGGAGATGGTCAATGCCAGGCAGAGGCAGCATGTGAGTGCAGTGCAGAAGGCTAGGGCAGGTGCCAAGGCCCTAGGAAGCCCAAGGATAGCGGAGGTGTATGCTCCAAGTGGTTTTTTAGCCAAAGGTGTGCTGCAAAGAGCCAAGTAAATTGGTGGCCTACTATGCCCGAGATGTGGGTTTTATGTGCAAGAATGTAGTGTTTAGTGTGCTTTTGAAGCTGGTCAAGACGGCTCGTCAAACGGAGCCCTGGTGCTCAAGATATTGCAGTTTAAACAAAGGGTGTGTAGCAGATCCCCGACGGACAGGGCAACTGGGGGCATGTGGACTGGGATGATGTCAGTGTATATGTGTGTAGTGCTCGTGTTGTGAAGCATGGATGTCTTTTCGGATTGTGAATCAGAGCTCTAGATAGCAAGATATGGTCAACTGAAGATTTTCCGGGGGCCGGGCCGGGTCTGAGCCCACTTGACCGTATTGGAGTATGTGCCATCTGTCATTTTTTGGGCCTTACCAAGATTCTCCAAGGTAGTATACACTATGTGGAGTTAGTCAAAACCGACCACGCGTGATTCCGAGCCTCGAGCACCAAGTTACGGCTTGGAAAACCTAGGGCAGTTGAGTATGAAGTGTTTGCAGATGAATTTTCAAATTTTGCTTGCCTTGGATCGTGGGCCTGGGAAAGTTTAGAGGCAAGGAGGATCGCGTAAGTCCAAGCCGGAAACATGCACCTTTGACAGGGTTTTGTGAAGGGGGGGAATCAGCCGACCAAGCAATGTAAGGGGTGTTGCTGACGTGGGTCACAAAAGGGGCATGTTTGACCATTGTTGTGTAAAAGTTTCAACCCCCACGGGGCGGCAGTCGAAGGAGAGGGCACCACATGGCACGGTGTCGAGAAATTTGCGGTCTTGCCAGGAAAGCACCGCGCTTATGGCTGTGAGAGTTTGTGAGAGAACTCAACAAAAACTATATGAAGGAGTTAAACCATAGATGCCATGAAGACTAGGGTTTGGAAAGAAGTTCAATCAAAGAAGACTCACTCTTTCTCTCTTGCACTCACACACACAAAGAAAGAACGCAAAAGAGAATGTCAAAACAATACGAAGATGAAAGCATCAAGGCTATGGTCATATCGTATCATGGGTAATATGAAAGGGTTAATGGATGAGTTAATGGCATTCAATCTTGGCTGACCAAATAGGCTACGAATTGTTCTTTGGAATTGTAGTTTTGTGCTTACCATAATATATATATTTTGTCTAGTGATTGGGATTAATTGTGTGTACAAATACTCTTGGTTCATAGCAAGATAACTACGCTTACGTCAAAAGAAAAGTTATAGTCTATGAGAGGTAGTATGATGGGATCCGGTGATAGAAGTATTTCATTGAGCCTTTCAGGGCTGAAGAGAAACACTATACGTTGTTGAAAGTGTATTTTATGGTTAATCCATACGTTAATTCTAATAGATCGTACAGAGTGAAAGCGATAGAAATGATCATCATGTGGGTTATTCATCTAGGATAGTATGTGAGAAATGTAGATATGAGAGAAGTGAAGAGATGAGAAGTTTCCCTCCCAAGCCCTATTCTTGCCCGTAGGCAATAAGGACACTGCGGGGAGAGATGTACCTGTAGCAAGGAGAACCTAAAATTTGTAGAGAGGATGAATTACTAAGAGTGAAAGAGATAGATTTGGTTAAAGAGATGAGATTAGATATATATATATATATATATATGTTGGATTAGAGATGAAAATGAAAACGAGAAGAAATCAAGAAAACATCAATGTAGAACACATCTTACTTGAAACCCTTCGGCACCATTATTGATGGGAGAGAGAAGAAGAGTGGAGAATTACACTTTGATTGATACACCAAGTGTAAGACCTTCTTTGATTAGAGTTGATCTTCCAAAGTTAGCTTGTTGCAAGAATGGCTAGTCTCCCTCTAGGAGAAAGTGTAGGCTTGGGCTTATATTAATGGCTAAGTACAATTAGGCATTACTACTCACTCCCTCGAGAATTCCTCTCATCAATGGCTTGAATGCTTGAGCTCCTTCCAAGGAAGAAGATGTCCCCTTTTATAGGTTAAGGGAACCCACAAGGGTTTACACAAGAAGAGAGGAGCCAGTGTGAACAGGAATTGGAAAAGTTGGAAATGAGTTGTCCCTGCATGATGTGGGCAAACTGGGGTCCAGTATTTTGATCATATCTCCTCAACCGTAGCTCCAAATAAAAAAGTAAAAATATGGGCAAAAACTTCAGCTCATTAGCTACGATTTTCATTTTAAAATCATTTTTCAATTCAGATTGGAACCTTGTGTAAAAAATTCATCAAAATAGGGTCCATTTCTGGCAGCAAAAGTCTTCATGTGGTCCCCTTAGCTTAGACTTTCATTTGATTCCAAAGGACACCTCATGCCATATGAAAGCATGACATTGCTCCTTGACAAAGTTTAGTAATCATGCTTGCAATAATGCATTAAAATAAGTGTATCTTTGAAATCATGCCACCTAGTGTCCCACTAGGATTTGATTCCCTCCTAGTAGCTATTTAAAAAGAAATATAAGAAAAATATGAAAAATACATAGAATATATATAGATTGGAAATTACTCTAGATATAGGATCTAAATAGGGTGTGAGATAATAATGAGATGATAGAAAGAAAGAATCAATGCTTTTTGCCCCAAGTTAAAGAGGTGGAGCTATTGACACTTTTCCCATAGTATTTTTTGATGGTAAAGTAAGAATACATTACCCTTGAGATAAATAATAAGATGAGATAGAAAGCTTATTTTTATACTCACATATGCATATGTACATTATAGGAAATATAATTATGTATCTAAAAAGTTACAAGATAACTCTTGTAGCATGTGTTCCCACTATGTACATGTCACAGCACGACATCCACCCCCTCTAAACCTGCACATCCTCCGGTATGTGCCACATTGTCTCTTTGTAAGATGAGACCTCTTGTACATCTTCCTTGCTTTCTTCTTCATCGGATGATTCTAGAGCTTCATGTTCACTTTGTTCTTCACCTCTGTTTTGCTCTTCTTCCTCATCAACATCTTATAGATCATTGTCTCCTCTTCTCTTAAACATTTTAATCCTTTTTCTTGCAATGGGAATCTTTACTTCTTTACCATTTAGTTTAGACAAGCTATAAGTAGCATTTTCATGCACATGATTTACAACATACGGTCCAAACCATCTTTTTGAGAACTTGCGCATGATTGTGTGCTAGTTATCAAGGCTACTATCATACACTAAAACCCAGTCACCTTTGTCAATTGCTTTGCTCCTAAGTCGATGTCGCTTATCAAAGTAGTCCTTGTTTTTCAACCTTGAATTTTTGAGTCGTTCTTTTGCAGCTTCAATGTCTCCAGGTCTTCTCTCTAGTTGCCTTATACGCACTGCAAGGAGATCTTCCCTACTAAGCCCCTCTTGCCAAGGTAGTACATTCCATGTGGGAATTGTATCTTTAATCGGCATCACTGGCTTTTGACCATACATTAGCTCTTTAGGAATGTAGCCAGTTACTGAGCTATGTGTTGTACGATCAGCCCATAAAGCATATGGTTACAGTTTTGGCCACTCACCAACTCTTCCTTCACAAGCCTTGGCCAAAGCTTTGATGATAGGAGGATGCCCTCTTTCACTCTTTCCATTGCCTTCAGGGTTGTAAGCTGTAGTAAGAGAAAGCTTGATTTCTAATCTAGAAAAGAACTCCCTTGCTTCTTCGCCATCCAGCTCACCTCTATCTACAGTGATCTTTCCCACACAACCATAATGGCAAATCACCTCATCAAGAAGGAATTTGCACACATCTTCTGTGGTTTAAACTCTTAATGCTCTTCCTTCAACCTGATTAGTTAGGTCTTCTCGTGCAAGAACCAAGTATCTCATCTGCCAGAGTCCTAAAGGCATTGTGACTAGATCCACAACCCATTTATAGTGCATGGCTAGTGGATATGTAGGGTGCAATCCATCACGATGTCGGACATTTGAATACATTTGACAAGTTACACATGACTCTACAAATTGAGATACATCTTTATACATACACTTCCACCAGTATTTTTCTTTCAACTTGGAGAAGGTTGCCCACACACCCCTGTGTCTAGCCCATAGACTCTCATGAAACTCTTGCATGAGCTTTACTTGAGTCTCTTTTTTACATATAACCCGTTGTGGTGTAGCACCCTTTTTCTTAGGATGCTTCCACAAGTAACCATCCCTTAAAAAGTACCCATATGCTTTCCTGCGTATCCTCTTGAATTCTTGTTCAGACCAATCATCCTGTTTTGTTAGAGTACTCAAGTACCTTCCAATAGAAATCCAATCACCTTCATAAAGATCTTTCAAGAACAATTCAAGTGAATTAGTCATGCAGACATTGTTACCTTTGACATGAGAGATAGAATAGAATTTTGTGCCTACATCATCTCTCTCATCAATCATTTGTGACTCATCTTCATACCTTGCCCTTGATAGCATATCTGCCACTGTATTGTCTTTACCTACAATGTGCTTAAACTCGGGATTTAAGGACTTAATGTAGGCAATCCACCGCAACATAGCAATGTCTGGTGTTGAGCAGCTTGTAATCATCCCAAGAAGTGGTAGACAGTCTGTTCCTACAACCACACATGCACCAATTAGGTACTCTTTTCCACTTTTCAAGGCTGTAACCATACCCCATAACTCTCTCCTTATCTGTGGATAGTTTCTTTGGCGAGCACTTAGTACCTTTGCTCCAAATCTTACCACATACTTGTGTCCTTCTTTGTCATCTTGCCCTATTGCCCATCCAATCCCTGTAGGACTGGTATCTACTGTCACAATCACTAGCCTTTGACACTCATAGTCTACCTTTCTCAAAGTTGTTGCTGACTGGAGTAACTCCTTTAGCTTTTTCATGGATTTTACATGTGCTTTTGTCCATTTAAACTTTTGATTCTTTCTAAGCAGCTGATAAAGAGGATCAGCTACATGTGCATAATGTGGAATCCAAATAACATAGAAGACACATGATCCCAGAAACCTTCTAACCTCAGTGATGCTAGTGCATGTTTCTTTCATTCTTTGGATGGCATCTACCTTTGATGGACAAGGTTTCCTACCATATGGCCCGCACATGTGCCCCACAATGAGCACTTCATTGACACCAAACATAGACTTTTTCCATGACAATGTAAGATTCACTTCTTCCAACCTAGACAAAATTTTATCACAATCATTTATGTGATTTACCACAAACCTGCGACATCCCTTGAGATCCAAAGCTTCATCTTTGTCACTTTCTTCACATCCTTTGATAGGCAAATCATCAATGAAAGGCATTGTGATGTGAGGAATAAAGTCACGTAAGACCTTATTCATCCCATTCATCATATGTGCAACCGAGTTGGTTGCTCCTTGTGGCAAGGTACACATTCTTACCAAACCCAAAGGCGTCCTCATGGTTGTCAAGTCTCTGCTTTCGATTGCAAGCTGAAATTGATCATACCGTGAGTAGAGATCCCCCATTGAGTAGATTGCTCTCCTTGCAAACGACTCTGCAAATTCATCCACAATTGGACCTGTACCTACATTTCTATTTGTCACCTTGTTCACTGGTTGCATATCTTGGATGAAGCGTAGAGAACCATTCTTCTTTGGAACTGTGAACCACCTGTTTGAGTATGGAGCACAAGATGGCTCCAAGATTCCCATTTTGATTTTCTCATTCAGTAGCTCTACTAACTTTGGCAAATGAGCCTTTGGAACCGGAATAGGCCGCAGATTCCAAGGCACATGAGGTATTGTGAAAATTACCATAGGAGCTACAATATAAGGATCAACACATCCTATCTCATGTGGCTCAAATGCAAAAGCCTTACCATGCTTTGAAAGCATTTCTTTGAAGCACTTTGTCTCCTCCTGTGTTAGAAACTCCTCGCAACCAATCTGCAACTCTTGAAAAGACTCCTTTGTGAAGGTATGCCCGATCTTTTTAGGATTCCGCAAACTTGGTTGTAAAGAAGCCTGTTCAATCTTTTCCCTGTTGTTGGGTGGTAAGGGTGAAGCTACTAGTTTCACCTTCTTTGCTACACTCTTGTATTTAGTTTCAACATGGACTTCTGGGCCTACTGTTTGGCTTTCTTTAAAGGCTTCTATTACTTGATACATTTCCATAGAGCAAACTTCCACAACTTCATTTTCAAGATGCAAACTAGACCTCATTATAGCATCAAGCTCACCCATAGTATCTACAAAAGAAACTTGTTCACACAAACCCAAAACATTTTCAGTAGGCTCTAGCAACCCACTCTTTTTCATGCCTATTTATACATTATGCACATATTGCTTCTCACATCTCTTCAAATCTTCAAGTTTTGTAAAACATACTGATCCATTCTTTGTTACCAAGGAGCTCGTTGAAAATGCTTCACCTATTTTTGGATCAGGCGAGACCCTTTTTCTTTCTGTACCACTCCAATCCCGCTTTACAATGGTACTTGGCCAAAACCCATCATTTCTCTATGATCATGAAACTCTTTGCTCACCTTTGGTAGAGGATGTTCTCTGAGGTTGTCACGATTTCTTTCATGGTTGATACAAACTGTGAGGAATTGGACAACACGTTTACCATCTTTGCTACGTATCCTTGCATATGTTGAACCATCGTCCATTACCTTTGTTTCCATTCGAACTCCCACAATGTAGGGCTGTCCAAGGATGAGATGATATGAAGATGTATCCTGTACAAAGAAGTTTTGGCCAATCTTTACATCACCTATTGTTACCTTCACACCTGGACATGCTGCATACAATTCACCGGATGAATTGTTTGCCACTTTTACCATCCAGCCATGATCTGTGTCCATCGGCCATTTGCACTTGTTGTAGAGACTCTTTGACATTATGTTTATTTCTGAACCATGGTCAATCAAGGCAACAAATGGCTCTTCAAGATTACCTACCTTGACCAAAGTTTTTGTAGTAGCCCTTGCCCAATGACTTCGTGAATAGTAACTCCTAGGAATATCTTCAACTTCTTCATCATCATTTGAGAAATACACTTGCTTCACTCTCCCACTAGATTGGTAGCATCCTACCACAGCTCCATCATTCTCCTTATTTTGCAGTTGCATCCCTTGTGTCTTTGAGGTTTCCCCTTCAACTTGTGGACGAGAAACTTCAGCAAGGGTTTGCCTCTTTCTATTGATGATGTCAATGATCTCCTCATGGAATTCACGCTTTGCAATGCCAAGAACTTCTCCCAGAGTAAACTCAGTCTTGCTATTCAAGATCCTTTCCTCCAAGACTTTCTTTAAATCTGTAGCAACCTCAATATCAGATTGTAGTTTATAAGTTGGGCCTTTTGTCTTACCTTTCGTTGGCTCTTTCTTCTTTCCTGTTGTAGACTCCTCCATGAGTACTTCAGGTGGAGATGCTCCTTGTATTGAGGGTGTTTGAGAAGGCATTGAGTCGCTTCTTCCCCCACTTCTAGAAGCTCTTTTTGATGGTCCTTCATCAGCATTCTCACGTCTGTGCTTCTCTTCTACAATTGCCTCATTTTGTTGGCATTTTGTAATGTAGGCATGCACTGACAATGAGTCCACTGGATCATTCCATCCTGTTTCTAGACGTATGCAATCACCTGCTTCATGTAGAATCTCTTTTGTAAGCTTTCCCTTTTTAGCTAATTGCATGACATTTGGCCAAATTTGACCATGATGTTCACTCACTTCTTCATCACAAAAATGTTCAATTTTTACTCCATAAGTAGCTGCCTCAACTGAAGAGGTGGCATGCTTGGTTGCCATATCTTCAACTAAGGTTTGCATTCCCCCCTTCCCAAAGTTAGTTCTCAAGGGTAGACCTGTCTCTCTTAAGTGGATTTTACCATCCTTAAAAAAGACAACATCTTTTGACAAAGCATCACTAAAATAATCACAATCCCTTCTTACATGGTTTTTACTATCACACAAAATACATCTATTAACAAACCCTTCTTTGGGCTGTTGTCTTTGCGTAGGAAGTGGCCCTGATGGTTGGCCTTTTTCTTCAAGCTTTGCAAACTTCACCTTCAAGTCACGCATTCCCTTCACAAGCTCATCTAGCATGGACTCATCAAACTTAGGAGCGATAAAAGTAGGCTTTACCATTTTGTCAGAAGTTGAGGTGGAAGGACTTGTAGTGTTTACTACCATCTTGTCCCTTCTTCTTTGTCGTTTGGCAAGCAGTGAGACAGCACCTTCAACCTCATTCCAGTCGGTCTTTAGTCCTTGCTCAACATCTTTATCTTCAAGAAGAAGCTCCAAATTTTCTTGAAACTCTTTACCTGCAGCTTGTAAGAAAAGATCTGTCTTCTCTGCATCTAGTGTGGCCCTTTCTGTCCTAGTGAGTTGTGCATAGCGCCACTCAAATTCCCTAAGTAGCTCTGTTATTGATAGTCCTTGCATTGGCTTGACTACCCATTCTAAGAATGTCCTTTTGGTCACTCTCTCAGGTCCTCCATGAAATATTCCTCCTTTAAAGCTACTTTGAGTTCTTCCCAATTTCTCCCATGCCCATCTTTAATTGCCCTAACATGCTCCCTAATTTCCGGAGCAACAACTAGCTCAAAGCTTTGAATCATCTCACCTTCTGACACGCGATGCAGCTCCATCTCCTTCACATACTCGCGTAAGTACTTGGTTACATC
This sequence comes from Adiantum capillus-veneris, assembly GCF_014529385.1. Classification (NCBI taxonomy): domain Eukaryota; kingdom Viridiplantae; phylum Streptophyta; class Polypodiopsida; order Polypodiales; family Pteridaceae; genus Adiantum; species Adiantum capillus-veneris. Next base: position 74,815,363 of record NC_140959.1, read on the forward strand.
TTTGCCATTGAACTGATCCATTCTGTTGACGACCGCTTGTATGGCCTTCGTTGCTGAAATCTCCCTTCTTTCAGTAGCATGTTGTTGTTGCATGAACATTGCAAATGCTTGAAACATTTGCATTGTTGCTGGGTCAAAATGCATACCCTGTTGCTCAACATGATCACCCATGGTTACCCAAAAACTCTCACCCTAGCAGATTCCCATCAGGTTCACCAAAAATATGTCGAGAAATTTGCGATCTTGCCAGGAAAGCACCGGGCTTATGGCTGTGAGAGTTTGTGAGAGAACTCAATAAAAACTATATGAAGGAGTTAAACCATAGATGCCATGAAGACTAGGGTTTGGAAAGAAGTTCAATCAAAGAAGACTCACTCTTTCTCTCTTGCACTCACACACACAAAGAAAGAACGCAAAAGAGAATGTCAAAACAATACGAAGATGAAAACATCAAGGCTATGGTCATATCGTATCATGGGTAATATGAAAGGGTTAATGGATGAGTTAATGGCATTCAATCTTGGCTGACCAAATAGGCTACGAATTGTTCTTTGAAATTGTAGTTTTGTGCTTACCATAATATATATATTTTGTCTAGTGATTGGGATTAATTGTGTGTACAAATACTCTTGGTTCATAGCAAGATAACTACGCTTACGTCAAAAGAAAAGTTATAGTCTATGAGAGGTAGTATGATGGGATCCAGTGATAGAAGTATTTCATTGAGCCTTTCAGGGCTGAAGAGAAACACTATACGTTGTTGAAAGTGTATTTTATGGCTAATCCATACGTTAATTCTAATAGATCGTATAGAGTGAAAGTGATAGAAATGATCATCATGTGGGTTATTCATCTAGGATAGTATGTGAGAAATGTAGATATGAGAGAAGTGAAGAGATGAGAAGTTTCCCTCCCAAGCCCTATTCTTGCCCGTAGGCAATAAGAATACTGCGGGGAGAGATGTACCTGTAGCAAGGAGAACCTAAAATTTGTAGAGAGGATGAATTACTAAGAGTGAAAGAGATAGATTTGGTTAAAGAGATGAGATTAGATATATATATATATATATATATATATATGTTGGATTAGAGATGAAAATGAAAACGAGAAGAAATCAAGAAAACATCAATGTAGAACACATCTTACTTGAAACCCTTCGGCACCATTATTGATGGGAGAGAGAAGAAGAGTGGAGAATTCCACTTTGATTGATACACCAAGTGTAAGACCTTCTTTGATTAGAGTTGATCTTCCAAGGTTAGCTTGTTGCAAGAATGGCTAGTCTCCCTCTAGGAGAAAGTGTAGGCTTGGGCTTATGTTAATGGCTAAGTACAATTAGGCATTACTACTCACTCCCTCGAGAATTCCTCTCATCAATGGCTTGAATGCTTGAGCTCCTTCCAAGGAAGAAGATGTCCCCTTTTATAGGTGAAGGGAACCCACAAGGGTTTACACAAGAAGAGAGGAGCCAGTGTGAACAGGAATTGGAAAAGTTGGAAATGAGTTGTCCCTGCATGATGTGGGCAAACTGGGGTCCAGTATTTTGATCATATCTCCTCAACCGTAGCTCCAAATAAAAAATTAAAAATATGGGCAGAAACTTCAGCTCATTAGCTACGATTTTCATTTTAAAATCATTTTTCAATTCAGATTGGAACCTTGTGTAAAAAATTCATCAAAATAGGGTCCATTTCTGGCAGCAAAAGTCTTCATGTGGTCCCCTTAGCTTAGACTTTCATTTGATTCCAAAGGACACCTCATGCCATATGAAAGCATGACATTGCTCCTTGACAAAGTTTTGTAATCATGCTTGCAATAATGCATTAAAATAAGTGTATCTTTGAAATCATGCCACCTAGTGTCCCACTAGGATTTGATTCCCTCCTAGTAGCTATTTAAAAAGAAATATAAGAAAAATATGAAAAATACATAGAATATATATAGATTGGAAATTACTCTAGATATAGGATCTAAATAGGGTGTGAGATAATAATGAGATGGTAGAAAGAAAGAATCAATGCTTTCTGCCCCAAGTTAAAGAGGTGGAGCTATTGACACGTTTCCCATAGTATTTTTTGATGGTAAAGTAAGAATACATTACCCTTGAGATAAATAATAAGATGAGATAGAAAGATTATTTTTATACTTACATATGCATATGTACATTATAGGAAATATAATTATGTATCTAAAAAGTTACAAGATAACTCTTGTAGCATGTGTTCCCACTATGTACATGTCACAGCACGACAACGGGGTTAGCCCTACATGCGCTGAGGGAGGCTCTGAGTCAGGTATATATATAATGCGTCGTAAGGCCTCATTAGCATCGAAGAGTTTTGTGGAGAGCTCTTGGAGGTCGTGCAACTATGGCGGATGCGCAACGGTGCTACAGGGGCGTACCCGCGGTGGTTTTGGCCAGTGAGGCGGAGCAATAAGCGGCCCGCTCGCGTGCAATTTGGAGTAGATGACATGGTAGAGGCAGTTCCCACGGCACGGCCCATGGGGCGCCCTTATTTTAAAGGAAAAGGGAGGGGGAAATAGCGACATCGCTATTGCCTCCCCCCCTCAGGTAAGAGAGCGGTCCCGCTAGGCGATCTAAGGGACGAGCCCTCATGTGTACAAAGGGGAGGCCGGCCAAATCAAGACCAAGGGCAAGGCAAAGAGGAAGGAAAGGGGTGAGCTAGGAAGCCTCCAGGCGGGCAAAGCTGAGCAAGGTCATAGGGGCCCAAACCAAGGGATGTCCGGGAAAAAGCAAGACCAAGTAGGCCAAGACCAAAAGGAGCTAGGGAGGAGTCGGATAGAGGAAAGGGAGAGTCCAAGTCAAAAAATGGAGCAGTGTAAGGTTGAGACCATAAGCGGTAAAAATGAAGAACATAAAAAATAAAAAATACCAAGGGGCAATAGCAACGTCGCTAATGCCCCCCCCCCCCCAAGTGCAAAAGAGAAGAAGAGAGCAGATGGAGAAAGGCGGTGCCCCCCTTCCCAAGAGATACCAAAAAAGGGTGCCCCATGGACCAATTAGATAGCAGTTTCCCAAATTGAACCCCCCACCCTATAAAAGTCAAAAAGTGATCAAATTAGTGGCTTCTTCTTAGTTTTTTTTGGCTTGTGGAGCCCGTTGGAAGCCTTTAAAGTGGAGCTTTTGGACAGAGGAGTGTGCCTGTCAAAGTCCTTTGTATTTCTCTTGTGTAAATGGCCATGATGATGGCAGTGTGAGTTTGTAAAGGTGTTTTGTGGAGTGCAATCGAGTCGTTGTTGCCTCGCCTTGCTGTTGTTTCCCCTTCCCCCCTTCTCTTTCTCCTGCTTTTATGTCCCTCCTCGGTGCCGGCTGTGTGGAAGTGTGTGCCCCCCCGGACCGATAGTGTTTTGAGTGAGAGAGTGAGATTGAGTGGCTGTGAGCGTGTGTAAGGGCGGAGACATGCAGTGGTAGTAGGTGTATCTTGTGTGGTGGTTTGTAGAGTGTGTGAGTAGTGGCAATTGAGTAGGCGGTGGTCTGCTAGTGTTAAGTGTTTCTTTGAAGGTGTTTTCTGAGAGAATAGGGATGCTGTGAATACCCTGAGCTATAGAGAGGCCCGTTTGTTTGTGATGGGCGTGCTCCCCCATTCCCCCTCTCCATCTCCTGTGCCCCCACTGAGGAATATGTTGATGCTCCTAGTTGAAGACAAAGCAGTGATTTTTGTGATGCCAAAGGTGCGGTCTTTGAAGAGTAGGTGCTGCTAGTGATGGCTTGGGCAGGATTTCCCATTTTAACTGGGGTTGAAGATGCAGGAACTTGGCTTCAAGACTACGGATTGTTTGTGTTGGAAAGCGGTTTATCGAGAGAAGATGGTGCGGTACAGGTGTTCCCGCTCCTAGTTCGTGGTAAAGCTAGGCTATGGTTTGATGGCCTGGGTGAAGAAGAAAAAGCAGATTGCGAAGCCCTAGAGGCGGCTTTTCGAAGCAGGTTTGTAGCGGGTGCACAGCTAGATGAAGTAAAGTGGAAGCTGGACGGATTAAAGCAAAGCTTGGAGGGAGATTTTCAAGCGTTCGCGTCGGAGTTTGAAGCCCTATGGGGGAAGTTAATCAAGGTAACTACTATAAAAAATGCCATTTTTTGAAGTTGTTTAAGTTCATGGATTGCCTGCATGAGGAAGTGCGAGATAAGGTGGAGTTAGATTGCCCAATGTCGTATGAGGAGGCGATAGCTCTAGCGAGAGGGCGAACCAAAAAGATTTTAAAGAAGCGCGAGGCTAGGCAGTGTTTGCAAGGTGCAGTGATGCCAAAGCAATGTGATGCGGTAGTAGCCGAGCCACAGGTGGTGGAAAGAGAAGTGCAAGTGCAAGAAGAACCAATGGTTCTTTGGATGCAAAGAGACAGGATGGTTCCTATGCTGAAGGTGCCGGCTAGAGCAGTTCCCATTGTGAAGGAAGTGCAGGTGGTTCCAGAGTGGAAAACGAAAGTGTTACCGAGTTCGAGTGCGGCTGTTGAAGCTCCATTAAAGTGCGGTAAAGAGCAAGGAGTGCGGTTTGCAGACGAGGTTAAGGCAGTGAAGCTAGAGGAGATTCCTAAGCTTGAAACCGAAGAGGAGACTATGTCGAGTGACAGTAGCGCTATGGACGCAGATACGAGTTGGGAGACCGAGTCATCCCAATCCAGGTATGATGAGTTTGACCTCTTACATGTGAGTGGAGACACAGTGAATATGTGCGAGGAGCAGCATGAAGTGCAAGCCGAAATGCTTAGTGGAGACCGAGTGGAGCCATTTAGCCCTAAATGTGGTGGAGAGCAGGTAAAGCTCGTGTGTAGTGCCATGCTAATGGCTATGTTGATGAAGATAGGGGTGGAATATGCCATAGTAGTGCAGCAGGTGCAAAATTGTGCTAAAAGGTGTGAAGCAAGTGTACCTATGGAAGAGAATGAGGAGAACGCGGTGTTAAGAAGTAGGCGGTCTTGCTAGGAAGGCATCGGGCCTCTTGCTGTGAGAGTTTGTGAGGAAGCTCAAGGGTTATGAGAAAGAGCTAAGATGTAGATAACATAGCTTCTAGAGCTAAACAAGAAATGTAGCCAAAGAAGCCGCTCACTTTTCCTTACAAACACACACGTGATGGAGAGAACTCATGAAAGATAGTCAGAATAAAACAAAAATAAAAACATCGAGATTACGATCATATCGTATCATGGGTAGGATAAAAGGGTTAATGGATGTGTTAATGATATTTAATCTTTGTTGTATAAATAAGCTGCGGATTGCTCTTTGGAACTGTAGCTTTGTGCTTACTATAATGTATATGTTTTGTCTAGCAATGGGGATTGGTTGTGAGTACAAATCCTCTTGATTCATAATAAAATAACCACACTCACATCAAAAGAGAAGTTAAAGTCAATAATAGGTAGTACGATTGGATCTAGTGAAAGAAGTATTTCGTTGAGCCTTTCAGGACCAAATAGAAACACTATGCGTTGCTGAAAGTGAATCTTTCGACTAATCCAAATGTTGACCCTAATAGATTGCATAGAATGGAAATGAAAGAAATCGCCTCTATGTGGATTGTCATAAAATCTAATATCTAACCAACCCAAATGATTTTCTCATATTAAATTGATCACTTAATGTGGGAGAATAAATGGGAACAAGTGTTAAGATATAGATATGTGCTTATAGATCTATCTCAACACGGGGCCAATAGTAAAGGGGCCCAAATGGGAGATGGTCTATCAAGAGCAAGGCTAACCAATGGAGCATAAGACCTTAGGGTTAGATTCATTGAAGACCTCCAATAATGTGTGTAAAAGTCCTTTGACCTTAGGTAAGCTAGGGCTGAGCTTAAGGTGGGAACCCGGCCCAAGCTCGAGGTACTTGACTTACTCCATGCTTGAGGTGCTTGACTTGCTACATGATTAAGGTGCTTGAGGTGCCTTGAGATGCTTGCCTGAGATGCTTGTGGGAACACCCCCTAGTCCAAGTGCTTTGTCATGCTTGATGACTAAGGTGCTTGAGCTCCTAAAGTCAAAAGCATCCCTACAAGAGGGGGGGCGAGCCCTTTTCCTAGGGATTAGAGAGAGAACACACACTCACACTCACAAGGGAAGCCCCAACTTGAAGAGGCATCAAGGACACATGTCAGGTCCCTACCCATGTTACCTTCATGTGTTGCTTGAAGCCTATTGGCTAGGCTTCAAAGGGGTCCAATGATTAACTACTTGAATTATCTAATTGTTTTTGCATTTATCAAGTCCTCTCTCTCAAAGGGGAAAGGGGGACACTTGTCCCAAGGCTACCCATGTTGCTTGTAATGGCTCCTGCTTGTGATTGGCTAGGCCTGGAGGGGTCCAATGAGCTTCAAGCATGAGCTACAAGGGGGGGTCAACCCAAGCAATCTAGGGGGGTGCTTAGGGGGTATACTCACCCACACACACTCACAAACACTCTCATTGTGTACTATGCAAAGTGCAAGAGCTCCCTCTCCTTCTCCAAGCAGGTAGAGGTTGAGAGCCTACACCAACACTCTTGGCTATGGAGTGCAAATCCAACCAAGAGCCGTGCTTCAATGCTTAAGCTTGCCATCTCCTTCTTCTTCATTACTATGCTATTCTGTATGCTAGCAACAAGAGTATGATAAGTGAGGAACTAATTCTTTCTCCTACGAAATGTTTCTTCTTCCTCTTCCCTACCCTCATTCCCTGCTAGCTCTCTCCACCTTCGAAGGTGTTTGAGGTCTTGGGACTGAGGCTTGGGATAGTTAAAGATTTCTTCAAGTTTATGTTATGTTTGTGATGCATGAAGCCTTCCATCTTCATGGCATCGCCTAGGTCACAAGGAACACAAAGATTGTATTGTAACAAGTCTCTCTTTATGGGAGAAATCATAATACAAATGCCTATTGGAAGGGGGACCGGCTCCACATAAATCCGGTCCTCAACTGTTGTCATGTTCTCTAAAATGTCTCTCTTGCAAAAGTATTGTCTATGCCAAGTTCACTAGTTGCTATGATTATGTTGCTATCTTCAATTATGTCAGGCCGCTATGCTCACAAAATCATTTCTTGAAAGTACTCTCATTAAATTCCGCTACTCTCACATATTAAGGCAAATTCCATTACATTGGTATCAGAGCATTTGGTTTCTCTTTTCTTGCTTAAGAAGAGAGGTCCTTAAGTAGCCTATAAATGGTTGATATTGTTAATTATAATAAGAGTAAGTGGAAGTGGGATCTAATATCGGTTTTGTTAAGCCCACTATGTGGGGGATGGTGCACACCTCGGGAGCTTTGGACTTAATAATGGAGTCTTTTTAGACTTGCCTATGGCTTTACCATTATTGAGCCATAAGAAGTCCGAAAGGAGCTAGCCCTTGGAAATTCCGCTATGTTAGACCTACTCCTCTACTCTCTATAATTAACCACTTTGAGCCGTGGGTGTAGATACTTAAGAGCCGATTTTCAAAGGCTAAGAGGAGTGGAAACTAAGGTTTTGTATTGCCAAAGCATGCACTAAGTATAAACATAAATTTTGTGAACATGGCTGACAATAATCAAGAGAGTAGAATGAACATTGATAGCTTTGATTTTGCACATGAAGGTGCTAATGATGATGCTCCCATGTTTGTGAATTATCTCGTCACTAGGTTGCAACAAGCTATGGGCAACCCTGTTTTGCAAGCCAAAGTTACTCAACAACTTCGTGCTTATGGAATTTCCCTTCCTCTCCCAGAGGAGAGAGAGCTTAGGACGCCTCTTGAAGAGACCCCCAAAAGAAGACTCTCTCCCATTCGAGAGGAGGAATCCAAAGAGAAAGAAAGCAATGAAAGTCTAAGTTCTTCTAAAGAGGTGGCTCCACGAAGACGGCGGTCTAGACTATCGCCTACTCCTCCCAAGAGGAAAAGAGCAACCTATAGTCCTTCTCCTCATCACTTTGAAAGGCAAGATAGGAAACAAAGGAAGAAAAGGGCTAGGAAGAGGTCACCCTCTTCTCCTTCTTCTTCACCTTCCTCCTCTTCCGATGGAAGTTATGGCTATTCTCCTAGAGAATACAAGAGGGGAGGACATCGCAAATCATTTCCTGCATGGCGAAGGTCACAAAAGCTAAAGAAGTTCAAGGAGGGAGGAAAGAGTATCTCCAGCAATTTGATGCGGCCTTTGGGGACGAGGGCTTCACAGAGTCCTCCAAGCTACGCCATGTAGCTATGCACTTCCAAAAATCAGCTCGTCAATGGTGGGCTAGCCTTCGTGGCAATGGAGAAGCCTCAAAGACATGGAAAACTCTACGAGTTTCCATCATGAAGCAATTTCTTCCAAGTGATACTAAAGATAAAGTTCTTACCGAATGGCGCGGCTTGAAGCTTCTCTCTCATGAGTCTATCAACAAGTATGTAGACAAGTTTTGGGATTTACATCTCAAAGCTATTGTCTTTCAAAAGATAGACTTTGCCGAGCAAAGACAACAATTCTGTGCGGGATTACCTGAAGAGATGGCCGAATATATCAACTCTCAACGGCCCGGTACTATTACCGAAGTAATCCACCACACCATGGTTGCTTCACGCATCAATTTCCATCAAGGGGCTAGACGTAATGTCAAGCCCATGGAAAACAAAGATAAAAATGATGCAAAGGGGAAATCCAATGCTCAAAATAATTCCCAAGGCACTTACAACAACAATAACAACAACAATCGGTCCAAGGAGAAGGGAGTTTACAAAGGTAAAAACAAACTCTCTCCTGAAGAGCTTGAAGCTTTTCGCAAGGACCATAAATGTTTCAAGTGTGGGGAGCAAGGACATGGCTATCGTTCTTGCCCAAAGAAGAATACTCGCAATGAGACTCCTAGGGCCTCCACCATCGAAGCTCCAAAAGAGGATGCTCATTGCAAAGGATCATCACTCTCCTATGCTTGGGGAAAGGTAAGAGAGCATGATGCCTTCATCTTGTTTGACCCTGGCTCTACTCTCAACTTCATATCAATAGAGTTGGCCACCAAGTTGGGCATTCAAGATTTTGAGATGGGAGATATAGTAACAGCTGATGCAGCTTTCAAGGGACAACAAGCCTCCGTTACTCCCTTGATTGGGAAGTTGAGGCTTCATGTCCAAAGCTATTTTGACAAAGAAGATGTCTTCATCTCTCCTCTCCAACATCAAGATGTTATCCTAGGGGCACCATGGTTTGATCGCATGGCTGCCAACATGAAGTTCCCTGAAAGGAGAATTTACTTCACCTACAGGGGAAAGAACATGTATATAGATGCTAGTGAGCGTGGTCTCACTATTCCACTTGTAAATCCTCTTTCTTTTGATAAATCAATGAAGAGCTCAGTTTCTGCGTACATGATTTATGTCAAAGAGTCTCTAAAAGCTAATAATGTTTCATCAAATGAAAATGATAGGAATCAAGAAGAGTTAGACTTGTCTACTTTTCTAAAAGGATTCCAAGATGTGTTCATCGATGATATCCCTATGGACCTATCTCCAAAATGAGGGGATGATGACCATCGTATTGAGCTCCTTCCAGGAAGCTCATCGCCTAACAAACCTCCTTATCGAGTCTCACAAGCTCAACAAGAGGAGATTATGAGGCAAGTACAGGAATTGGTAGACAAAGGGATGGTGAGGCCTAGTTCCTCTCCCTTTTGTTCTCCAGTTCTTTTAGTGCAAAAGAAAGATGGTACATACCGTATGTGTGTGGACTATCGAGCACTAAACCATACCACTATCAAAAAAAGATTTCTCGTGCCTCGGGTAGAAGATCTATTTGATAAACTACAAGGCTCTACCTACTTCAGTAGGATTGACCTTAAGAGTGGCTATCATCAAATAAGGATAGTGGATGAAGATATCCTAAAGACCGCGTTTCGCACAACATTTGGTCTTTATGAATATCTAGTCATGCCTTTTGGCTTGACTAATGCACCAGCTACTTTCAATCGTTTCATGGAGAAAATTTTTAGACCATATCGTAAATTCACTGGAGTGTTCTTTGATGATATCATCATCTACTCCAAGTCTTTGGAGGAACATAAGCAACATCTCCAAGTGATTTTTCAAGCCTTGAGGGAGAACAAACTTTTTCTCAACCAAAGGAAAAGTGAATTCTTCCTTTAAGAGATTCAATATCTAGGTCATATTATCTCTCACTATGGTATTCGTATGGATCCATCAAAGTTAGAGGTAATAAAATCATCGCCTAACCCAAGGAATCTACATGAGCTAAGAAGCTTTATTGGTATGTGTGCATACTATAGACGCTTCATAGCAAAATTCTCTCAAGTAGCAGGACCACTACACGACTTAACAAAGAAGAACGTTAAGTTTGTATGGACTGCTAAGGAGAAAAATGCTTTTGAAAAACTCAAAGAGAAGCTTACTTCCCAACCAATCCTCGTGCTTTCGGATCTCTCAAAGCCATTTGAGGTCCAATGTGATGCGTGTGGTGATTGCCTTGGAGCGGTTTTGCTTCAAGAAGGGCATGCCATAGCATATGAGAGCCGAAGGCTCAATAGTGATGAACGAGTCTTGGGCATTTATGAGAAAGAGCTTTTAGCTGTTCTACATGCCCTAGATACATGGAAGCACTACCTATTGGGGACTCCATTTATCCTACGAATCAACCACCAAAGTCTCAAGTATTTCATGACGCAAACCAAACTTTCCGACAAACAAATGAGGTGGGAAAATTTTCTTTCGCAATTTAATTTCCATATTGCTCACATAGCTGGTAAGCACAATCAAGTTGCCGATGCACTTTCACGACGACCAAAAGTTAATGCGGTGTCTATAGCTACTCACAATGATCTATCCTCTATGATAGATGAGTATGCTACTGACCCTGACTTTAGAGACATAATGTCAGCCCTTGCTTTGGGGAAGAAAGAGGAACCATTCACCTTGCAGGATGGTTATCTTCTCCACGGCAATAGGCTATGTGTTACCCATTCCCTTTGTGAGAAGGTTATGTATGAATCCCATGCTCCTCCATATGCAGGGTATAGAGGTATTCAACCTACTCTCTGAGGAGTAGAGACGTATTTCTATTGGCCTACCATGAAAGTGGACATACAAGAGTATGTTTCAAAATGTGTAGTATGCCAAAAGACCAAGTATGATAGAGGGAAGCAACCTGGATTACTCCAGCCATTGCCTATTCCAAATTCACCATGGGAGAGTATATCCATGGATTTCATCTTTGGATTACCCAAGTCTATCCATGGGAATATAGGAATATGGACAATAGTCAACAGGTTTAGCAAGCAAGCACATTTTATTCCTGTCAAAAATACTATTAAGGCACATCAAATGGCAACTCTCTTCATATCTCAGATTTTCAAACACCATGGATTACCCACATCCATCGTGTCAGATAGAGATCCTAGAATGATCAGTAATTTTTGGAAAAGTCTCTTTGAAAATCTAGGAACAAGATTGAATTTCTCTTCGGCCTATCACCCACAAACGGATGGCCAAAGTGAGATAGCCAATCTTACGATACTCAATCTACTCAAGACTTATGTTACCGAAGTAGATCAACACTCACAATGGGAAAAGTATTTACCTCTAGTAGAGTATGCCTACAATAATACTGTCCATACTTCTACGGGGAAAGCACCTTTCGAGATCATAGAGGGAAGACCTAAAAGTCCCTTGCTACTCAAAGTACATGGGAAGATCTTCGCCACCGATGAGTACAGCCGTGACCTACAAGAATCTTTTCAAAAGATTAGGGAGGCTATAGCCATCTCTCAACAAAGGCAAAAAGCTGCTGCTGATAAGCACAGAAGAGCCTTAATGTTCAAAGAAAATGATTGGGTCTTACTCAAGTTTCCTAAGGCTCGATTAAGGCAAACGATGGGCAAAAATCCTACTGGCCATCAAAAGTATTATGCTAAACTAGCAAAAAGATAATATGGTCCTTTCCAAATCTTGAATCCCATCAATGAGACGGCTTATTAACTCAAGTTTCCCAACCATTGGCTTATACACAATGCCTTTCATGTAAGCCTACTTAAGCCCTACAAAGGAGAGCCACCAACTGAACCAATTATTGAAGACCCTCCCGAAGTTGAAGACCAAGAAGAGGTGCTACAACCCGAAGCGGTCCTTCAGAATGAAGACAAGGTACTACGACATGGTAAGATAATCCGACGGTATCTTATTAAGTTCAAAAATTATCCTTTTGAAGATGCTAAATGGATGCAAGGAGTACAACTTAAGGATAGTATGAACCTTGTCAATGCTTACAATGCTACATTAGAGTAAGCAAATGTACAACTCTCTTTTAAATGACTCATGTTTTTGTCTTATAAGACTAATCCTCTTTTTAATTGTGCACAAATTTAACTAGTATGCATGCTTAGAATCATGTTTGTGATGACGACGTCTCTCAAACACCAAGTAGAATTTGTCACTCTACTTTGGGAGAATAAAATGGACTAAAGAGTAGACATGCTTGCGGCAGCTATGTCTCCCAAGCACCAAATGGATTAGTCCTCCATCTTGGAAAGATGTCGTAGGGTAAAAAAAGGGATCCTCTGCCCGCTAAGTACGATTGACTAATGACTAAGGCTTTATCTCTTCTACCTCATAGTCGAGGACGACTATGATTTCAAGAGAGAGGTAATGTCATGAAATCTAATATCTAACCAACCCAAATGATTTTCTCATATTAAATTGATCACTTAGTGTGGGAGAATAAATGGGAACAAGTGTTAAGATATAGTATGTGCTTATAGATCTATCTCAATACGGGGCCAATAGTAAAGGGGCCCAAATGGGAGATGGTCTATCAAGAGCAAGGCTAACCAATGGAGCATAAGACCTTATGGTTAGCTTCATTGAAGACCTCCAATAATGTGTGTAAAAGTCCTTTGACCTTAGGTAAGCTAGGGCTGAGCTTAAGGTGGGAACCCGGCCCAAGCTCGAGGTGCTTGACTTACTCCATGCTTGAGGTGCTTGACTTGCTACATGATTAAGGTGCTTGAGGTGCCTTGAGATGCTTGCCTGAGATGCTTGTGGGAACACCCCCTAGTCCAAGTGCTTTGTCATGCTTGATGACTAAGGTGCTTGAGCTCCTAAAGTCAAAAGCATCCCTACAAGAGGGGGGGCGAGCCCTTTTCCTAGGGATTAGAGAGAGAACACACACTCACACTCACAAGGGAAGCCCCAACTTGAAGAGGCATCAAGGACACATGTCAGGTCCCTACCCATGTTACCTTCATGTGTTGCTTGAAGCCTATTGGCTAGGCTTCAAAGGGGTCCAATGATTAACTACTTGAATTATCTAATTGTTTTTGCATTTATCAAGTCCTCTCTCTCAAAGGGGAAAGGGGGACACTTGTCCCAAGGCTACCCATGTTGCTTGTAATGGATCCTGCTTGTGATTGGCTAGGCCTGGAGGGGTCCAATGAGCTTCAAGCTTGAGCTACAAGGGGGAGTCGACCCAAGCAAGCTAGGGGGGTGCTTAGGGGGTATACTCACCCACACACACTCACAAACACTCTCATTGTGTACTATGCAAAGTGCAAGAGCTCCCTCTCCTTCTCCAAGCAGGTAGAGGTTGAGAGCCTACACCAACACTCTTGGCTATGGAGTGCAACTCCAACCAAGAGCCATGCTTCAATGCTTAAGCTTGCCATCTCCTTCTTCTTCATTACTATGCTATTATGTATGCTAGCAACAAGAGTATGATAAGTGAGGAACTAATTCTTTCTCCTACGAAATGTTTCTTCTTCCTCTTCCCTACCCTCGTTCCCTGCTAGCTCTCTCCACCTTCGAAGGTGTTTGAGGTCTTGGGACTGAGGCTTGGGATAGTTAAAGCTTTCTTCAAGTTTATGTTATGTTTGTGATGCATGAAGCCTTCCATCTTCATGGCATCACCTAGGTCACAAGGAACACAAAGACTGTATTGTAACAAGTCTCTCTTTATGGGAGAAATCATAATACAAATGCCTATTGGAGGGGGGACCGGCTTCACATAAATCCGGTCCTCAACTGTTGTCATGTTCTCTAAACTCTCTCTCTTGCAAAAGTATTGTCTATGCCAAGTTAACTAGTTGCTATGATTATGTTGCTATCTTCAATTATGTCAGGCCGCTATGCTCACAAAATCATTTCTTGAAAGTACTCTCATTAAATTCCGCTACTCTCACATAAGGCAAATTCCATTACATGGATTATGGTTATTCATCGATGATATACTTAGTATGTTCAAAGATAAAGGTGTGAAAGAAGTGAAATGAGAAGAAGAAGAGAGTTTCTCTCCCAAGCCCTATTGTTGCCCTTAGGCAATAAGGATACTGCGGGGAGAGAAGTACCTGTAGCAAGGAGATTCTAGAGTGTGTGGAAGAGAATGAAAACCTTAAGAGAGAGAGATGTTTGTGAAAGATGAAGATATGGTTACTAACGTTGTGCACGTAATTGTTTCCTGCAAGAAGGTTGTGCCCGTTACATTGACAAGATTGCTGCTTGAATACCTTCCAATGAAACAATTAGGACACAACAAGAGAGATGAAAGGAGGAGTAAAGATAGAATTAGAGATAGATTTAAGTGTGGTGGTGGTATTAAAGATACATAATGAGAGATAGAGAAGGAGTTAAAGACAAGTATTGGACTAGATATGGAAATGAAAGAAAAACTAGCAACATATATCTTACATGAGAGCAATCGCCACCACCTTAATGGAGAAAGAAGATGAGGCAAGACTTCCTCCTTTCTTCAAAAGAAAGTGTGGCACTAAGATAAGTGTGTCACTATGGAATTGAGCTATTCTCACTCACTCATAACTTGCCCCAATGAAGAGAAGGTTGCCCTTTTTATAGGTGAGGGAGTCATGTTTTACATAATCACTTGATTAGGGGTAAGAGTTAGCCCAAATCAAATGTTCTTTGGATATTTCTTAGAATGGGCAATATTAGGACTCAAAATATCATGAAAGGGTGCATGATGTATGTGGGCCCCACCTAGGCATCTTCTGTGTGGCTCCAGCAGGGGGTCCCAACTTGTGTGTCTTGTTCTTCAAGGCATCTTTGAGGTGTCACATTCACATGCTTATGTATTTTATTCTCCAAATATCTTATTTTATGGAAAAATACCAAAATTACCTCTTTTTACTTGATTCACCTGTTTACCATCTTTTCTTGCAGTGTAGTTGTGAGCGGGTTTTTCACTGGTTTTCGTGTAACTTTTGACCTGTAACTCGGATTGATATGCTTCAAAAATACCAAAATTACCTCTTTTTACTTGATTCACCTGTTTACCATCTCTTCTTGCAGTGTAGTTGTGAGAGGGTTATTCACTGGTTTTCGTGTAACTTTTGACCTGTAACTTGGATTGATATGCTTCAAAAGGAAAAATTGGCCTAGTAAAAGAGCTTGACTTGGTTTTTGCCTTTTCTCCACGCCCTTAGGTTGGGATTTTCAAATTGGGATGGTCCAAGAAGCTTTGGATCTTCCTTTTCATAAAGTCTTCTAGTAGGCCCTTCCCTCTTGTATGTATCCAAGAAGGTATGCATTATTGAAGGTTTATATTATTGAATAAATGTGAAAAGAAGAAAATAATTTATATATGGTAGGGTATAGATGAGATATTAGAAGAAATATACAAATGTTTTTCCCCAGACAAAAAGAGGCACAATCATTGATACTTCTCTTGTAGTACTTTCTAATAGTAATGTACATTTATATTACTTCAAAGGTAATACTAAGGTATGGTAGAAAGCTTTTATTTATGCATATGAGTATTATATGAAGTATACTTATGCGTCAAAAAGTCACAAGATAAATCGTTTAATGCCCGTTCCCACTATATACGTGCCACAGCAGGACATCCACCCCCTCTAAACCTGCACATCCTCCGGTATGTGCCACATTGTCTCTTTGTAAGATGTGACCTCTTGTACATCTTCCTTGCTTTCTTCTTCACCGGATGATTCTAGAGCTTCATGTTCACTTTGATCTTCACCTCTGTTTTGCTCTTCTTCCTCATCAACATCTTATAGATCATTGTCTCCTCTTCTCTTAAACATTTTAATCCTTTTTCCTGCAATGGGAATCTTTACTTCTTTACCATTTAGTTTAGACAAGCTGTAAGTAGCATTTTCATGCACATGATTTACAACATACGGTCCAAACCATCTTTTTGAGAACTTGCGCATGATTGTGTGCTAGTTATCAAGGCTACTATCATACACTAAAACCCAATCACCTTTGTCAATTGCTTTGCTCCTGAGTCGATGTCGCTTATCAAAGTAGTCCTTGTTTTTCAACCTTGCATTTTTGAGTCGTTCTTTTGCAACTTCAATGTCTCCAGGTCTTCTCTCTAGTTGCCTTATACGCACTGCAAGGAGATCTTCCCTACTAAGCCCCTCTTGCCAAGGTAGTACATTCCATGTGGGAATTGTATCTTTAATCGGCATCACTGGCTTTTGACCATACATTAGCTCTATAGGAATGTAGCCAGTTATTGAGCTATGTGTTGTACGATCAGCCCATATAGCATATGGTTATAGTTTTGGCCACTCACCAACTCTTCCTTCACAAGCCTTGGCCAAATCTTTGATGATAGGAGGATGTCCTCTTTCACTCTTTCCATTGCCTTCAGGGTTGTAAGCTGTAGTAAGAGAAAGCTTGATTTCTAATCTAGAAAAGAACTCCCTTGCTTCTTCGGCATCCAGCTCACCTCTATCTACAGTGATCTTTCCCACACAACCATAATGGCAAATCACCTCATCAAGAAGGAATTTGCACACATCTTCTGTGGTTTTAGCTCTTAATGCTCTTCCTTCAACCTGATTAGTTAGGTCTTCTCGTGCAAGAACCAAGTATCTCATCTGCCAGAGTCCTAAAGGCATTGTGACTAGATCCACAACCCATTTATAGTGCATGGCTAGTGGATATGTAGGGTGCAATCCATCACGATGTCGGACATTTGAATACATTTGACAAGTTACACATGAATCTACAAATTGAGATACATATTTATACATACCCTTCCACCAATATTTTTCGTTCAACTTGGAGAAGGTTGCCCACACACCCCTGTGTCTAGCCCATAGACTCTCATGAAACTCTTGCATGAGCTTTACATGAGCCTCTTTTTTACATATGACCCGTTGTGGTGTAGCACCCTTTTGTTTAGGATGCTTCCAAAAGTAACCATCCCTCAAAAAGTACCTATATGCTTTCCTGCGTATCCTCCTGAATTCTTGTTCAGACCAATCATCCTGTTTTGCTAGAGTACTCAAATAGCTTCCAATAAGAAGCCAATCACCTTCATAAAGATATTTCAAGAACAATTCAAGTGTATTATTCATGCAGACATAGTTACCTTTGACATGAGAGATGGAATAGAACTTTGTGCCCACATCATCTCCCTCATCAATCATCTGTGACTCATCTTCATACCTTGCCCTTGATAGTGAGGCGGTCCGGGGCGGGCAACAAGAAGAGTGGCCTCTAAGAACCCTTCTAGGCTCCCGTGCTGCTCAATTGGGTTGGGGTTGGAAAAAACAACAAACACACACACAAACCCGCAACCTAATCCTACACAAATTTGGGGCACCAACTAGTTTTGGATGCAAACTAGGACATGTAGAGAGAGAAAGAGAGAGAGAGAGAGAGAGAGAGAGAGAGAGAGATAGTGCTCGGGCTGCTTTGAAATGTATCGGCCGTGATCAAGCAAACATAATTATATATGTAAGAAAGAGAGAGAAGGGGGAGGGGGTGCTGGTTGCATTAATACCTTCTTACAAGTCTGTCATGACCAATCAAAGTGAGATTCGCATTTGTTCAACATAGCTTGAGTAAATTCCACCACAACACATCACAAGAAAAGCCACCCCAATCACTGTCTTAAGACCAGGGGAGTCCTCTCCACCTTGTCGCCCTCTTACAGTATGTGGGATTTATGGCTAAATTGATGACAACACCCAGAGACAAGCTATCAAGAACTTAAAAAAACACCACGACACTTACACATCATTGTTGTCCATTACTTCAAGTTGGAAGAGGGACAAAGTATCAAGCTTACTCCAAATCCACCCTCCTTGATTCAGCAAATGTTGGGCTTACACTAGTATGAGAAATAATAGATTTCCTACTCCCAATTGAATGATCACTCTCTCTTACAATGGCATAGAGTTCCCTTGCTAATCACCCCTAATACAACACATGCATATGCATAAGACAATGAGCTTCCACTCAAGAGCTCCTTCTAGAGAGGTTGAGCTTGGCTTCTCAAGCTATAGCATAGTGCTCTTGCTTATGGCTCTCCCCTTTTTGTGCTAGCTACACCCTCCTTTTATAGCAATTTTGAGGGCTAGGGTTACTCCTCTAACCATGGTTGGGTTATATTTTCAGCACTTATCTAATTTCTTTTGCTTGGAATTATCAAGAAGTTGGTGGGGATAGATGAAGAAGAGAGAGAGGAGAGAAGTGGAGGTGATAGGACTTTTCATAGTAGGTTAGTGTTAGTAAATTAGTAGAGTTAGTATTTTACTAATTTACAAATAGAATTGGATATTTACAATGGGAGTATCCATGTAGGGTACAAATAAGGAAGAAAAAACTCTTAATAGGTAAGAAATTATGGATTTCTTATAATGTTGATGCTCCAAGTGTCTTGAGTAGGGTCAATTTTGACGCTTGTTGACGGTCCACTAGCTTTGACGGTACATTTTTTCTCCACTCTTGACCTTCCTTGAGAGCCAAGGTAAGTGAACATGAGTAATCAATCACCATGATGCTGTCTTTCAAGAGAAGATGCTGAATTTTGTGGTTTTTATTGATAGATATGGGTAAATTGGATGAGGAAAAATGTGACTAGGTCGTCAATTTTGGAATGAAAGTGTGTGTAGGAGACATGAGTTCACCATGGTTTCTCTTATTCTTCAAGGTTGAGAAGAAGGTGAGTAGGGTGCAGAGAGGAGTGGTGAGAGAGGTGGGGATGATGAGTGGAGAAGTTTGTGTGAAAGAGGAAAATGATAAAGTGGAAGAGGGGGTGTGGCTGCATAGCATGGGCAAACTGGGGTCCACCAATAAAATCATAACTCACAACTCTTAGCTCAAAAAAATATGAAAAAAATCGAGGTAAAAGTTCAGCCCACGAGCTACAACTTTTGTTTGTATCACATTTTCAAATTCGGGGAGCATGTGATCTTTAAAAATTCAGCAAAACCGACTGTTTTTTTCCATTGCACAAAGTCCTTGTGAGGTCCTTCTTTTGATGATTCTTTTGAATACCTGCAAGAGTGAGCCCCCCATAGTACATGCATGCATTCCACATACCCTTGACCTTATTTGGTAAGTCTATAATTGAAGATATTGTTGAGATCATGATATAAGTGAATAGTACAACTAAGAAAATAAAATATTGAGAGGTCTAAAAAAAATATGTACATGTCAAATATAAATAATATAGGTGGAAAAAATATAAAGGAGTCAAAATAAATCTCTCTCATAATAAGTCTACCATAAAAAGATGAATATTTTTGGTGGTCTAATTTATGAGAGTAATAGGGAATAGATGTAGGAAGAAAAAAATCACAATAGTGAAAAAATATACACATAAATAGAACTAGTTTTTTTGGATTTTTATTGGGATGGAGTTACACCAAAAATAAGAGAAGCTTGCATGAAATTATTTTTCTATGAAATAAAGAGTATGCAAAATGGTAAGAAAAAATATGGTAATGATGAGTCAATGTACATAGCATAAATAACACACCATAGGTAGAAATATTTAAATAGATACCAAAATAATTATGAAAAATCCTTTTATTTAGGCCATATATACAATGAAATATTTACACACAAATGGGCCATAATATACTTATAATTTTTTATTTTTTTGGCTCAACTAGCCCAGTGACTAGCTAATTGAGGGTTTTTAAGAAGATATGGGAAAAGTCCCCTAACTCACACACGCCTATGTACAGTGAAATGGTAGGGATAGCCAGAGTGTTTGGGTGATTTTGGTAGGGTGGGTTAACTCACTATGGCAATTACAGAGAGCCGAAAAACGGCTATCAATAGCATATCTGCCACTGTATTGTCTTTACCTGCAATGTGCTTGAACTCGGGATTTAAGGACTTAATGTAGGCAATCCACCGCAACATAGCAATGTCTGGCGTTGAGCAGCTTGTAATCATCCCAAGAAGTCGTAGACAATCTATTTCTACAACCACACATGCACCAATTAGGTACTCTTTCCCACTTTTCAAGGCTATAACCATACCCCATAACTCTCTCTTTATTTGTGTGGATAGTTTCTTTGGCGAGTACTTAGTACCTTTGGTCCAAATATTACCACATACCTGTGTCCTTCTTTGTCATATTTCCCTATTTCCCATCCAATCCCTGTAGGACTAGTGTCTATTGTCACAATTACTGGCCTTTGACACTCATAGTCTACCTTTCTCAAAGTCGTTGATGATTGGAGCAACTCCTTTAGCTTTTTCATGGATTTTACATGTGCTTCTGTCCATTTAAACTTTTGATTCTTTCTAAGCAGCTGATAAAGAGGATCAGCTACATGTGCATAATGTGGAATCCAAACAACATAAAAGACACATGCTCCCAGAAACCTTCTAACCTCAGTGATGCTAGTGCTTGTTTCTTTCATTCTTTGGATGGCATCTACCTTTGTTGGACAAGGTTTCCTACCATATGGCCAGCACATGTGCCCCACAATGAGCACTTCATTGACACCAAATATATACTTTTTCCCTGACAATGGAAGATTCACTTCTTCCAGCCTAGACAAAATTTTATCACAATCATTTATGTGATTTACCACAAACCTGCGACATCCCTTGAGATCCAAAGCTTCATCTTTGTCACTTTCTTCACATCCTTTGATAGGCAAATCATCAATGAAAGGCATTGTGATTTGAGGAATAAAGTCACGTAAGACCTTATTCATCCCATTCATCATATGTGCAACCGAGTTGGTTGCTCCCTGTGGCAAGGTACACATCCTTACCAAACCCAAAGGTGTCCTCATGGTTGTCAAGTCTCTGCTTTCGATTGCAAGCTGAAATTGATCATACCCTGAGTAAAGATCCCCCATTGAGTAGATTTCGCTCCCTGCAACAAACGCCTCTGCAAACTCATCCACAATTGGACCTGTACCTACATTTCTTATTGTCACCTTGTTCACTGGTTGCATATCTTGGATGAAGCGTAGACAACCATTCTTCTTTGGAACTGTGAACCACCTGTTTGAGTATGGAGCACAAGAAGGCTCCAAGATTCCCATTTTGATTTTCTCATTCAGTAGCTCTACTAACTTTGGCAAATGAGCCTTTGGAACTGGAATAGGCCGCAGATTCCAAGGCACATGAGGTATTGTGAAAATTACCATAGGAGCTACAATAGAAGGATCAACACATCCTATCTCATGTGGCTCAAATGCAAAAGCCTTACCATGCTTTGAAAGCATTTCTTTAAAGCACTTTGTCTCCTCCTGTGTTAGAAACTCCTCGCAACCAATCCGCAACTCTTGGAAAGACTCCTTTGTGAAGGTATGCCCAATATTTTTAGGATTCATCAAACTTGGTTGTAAAGAAGCCTGCTCAATCTTTTCCCTATTGTTGGGTGGTAAGGGTGAAGCTATTGGTTTCACCTTCTTTGCTATACTCTTGTATTTAGTTTCAACATGGACTTCTGGGCCAACTGTTTGATTTTCTTTAAAGGCTTCTATTACTTGATACATTTCCATAGAGAAAACTTCCACAACTTCATTTTCAAGATGCAAACTAGACCCCATTATAGCATCAAGCTCACCCATAGTATCTACAAAAGAAACTTGCTCACACAAACCCAAAACATTTTCACTAGGCTTTAGCAACCCACTCTTTTTCATGCCTATTTGTACATTATGCACATATTGCCTCTCACATCTCTTCAAATCTTCAAGTTTTGTAAAACATACTGATACATTCCTTGTTACCAAGGAGCTAATTGAGAAAGATTCACCTATTTTTGGATCAGGCGAGACCCTTTTTCTTTCTGTACCACTACAATCCCGCTTTACAATGGTACTTGGCCAAAATCCATCATTTCTCTATGATCATGAAACTCTTTGCTTACCTTTGGTAGAGGATGTTCTCTGAGGTTGTCAGGATTTCTTTCATGGTTTACACAAACTGTGAGAAATTGGACAGCTCGTACACCATCTTTGATGCGTATCCTAGCATATGCTGAACCATCAACCATTACCTTTGTTTCCATTCAAACTCCCACAATGTAGGGCTGTCCAAGGATGAGATGATATGAAGATGTATCCGGTACAAAGAAGTTTTGGTCAATCTTTACATCACCTATTGTCACCTTCACACCTAGACATGCTGCATACAATTCACCGGATGAATTGTTTGCCACTTTCACCATCCAACCATGATCTGTGTCCATTGGCTAGTTGCACTTGTTGTAGAGACTCGTTGACATTATGTTTATTTCTGAACCATGGTCAATCAAGGCAACAAATGGCTCTTCAAGATCACCTACCTTGACCAAAGTTTCTGTAGTAGCCCTTGCCTAGTGACTTCGTGAATAGTAGCTCCTAAGAATATCTTCAACTTCTTCATCATCATTTGAGAAATGCAGTTGCTTCACTCTCCCACTAGATTGGTAGCATCCTACCACAGCTCCATCATCCTCCTTATTTTGCAGCTGCATCCCTTGTGTCTTCGAGGTTTCCCCTTCAACCTGTAGACGAGAAACTTCAGCAAGAGTTTGCCTCTTCCTCTTGATCATGTCAATGATCTCCTCATGGAATTCACGCTTTGCAATGCCAAGAACTTCTCCTAGAGAAAACTCAATCTTGTTATTTAAGATCCTTTCCTCCCAGACTTTCTTTAAATCTGTAGCAACCTCAATATCACATTGTAGTTTATAAGTTGGGCCTTTTGTCTTATCTTTTGTTGGCTCTTTCTTCTTTCCTGTTGTAGACTCCTCCGTTAGTACTTCAGGTGGAGATGCTCCTTGTGTTGAGAGTGTTTGAGAAGGCATTGAGTCACTTCTTCCCCCACTTGTAGAAGCTCTTTTTGATGGTCCTTCATCAGCATTCTCACGCCTGCGCTTCTCTTCTACAATCGCCTCATTTTTTTGGCATTTTGTAATGTAGGCATGCACTGACAATGAGTCCACTGGATCATTCCATCCTGTTTCTAGACGTATGCAATCACCTGCTTCATGTAGAATCTCTTTTGTAAGCTTTCCCTTTTTAGCTAATTACATGACATTTGGCCAAATTTGACCATGATGGCCACTCGCCTCTTCATCAGTAAGATACTCAATTTTTACTCCATAAGTAGCTGCCTCAACTGAAGAGGTGGCATGGTTAGTTGCCATATCTTCAACTAAGGTTTTCATTCCCCCCTTCCCAAAGTTAGTTCTCAAGGGTAGACCTGTCTCTCTTAAGTGGATTTTACCATCCTTAAAAAAGACAACATCTTTTGACAAAGCATCACTAAAATAATCACAATCCCTTCTTACATGGTCTGTACTATCACACCAAATACATCTATTAACAAACCCTTCTTTGAGCTGTTTTCTTTGCCTAGGAAGTGGCCCTGATGGTTGGCCTTTTTCTTCAAGCTTTGCAAGCTTCACCTTCAAGTCACGCATTCACTTCACAAGCTCATCTACCATGGACTCATCAAACTTAGGAGCGATAAAAGTAGGGTTTACCATTTTGTCAGAAGTTGAGGTGGAAGGACGTGTAGTGTTTACTTCCATCTTGTCCCTTCTTCTTTGTCGTTTGGCAGGCAGTGAGACAGCACCTTCAACCTCATTCCAGTCGGTCTTTAGTCCTTGCTCAGCATCTTTATCTTCAAGAAGAAGCTCCAAATTTTCTTGAAACTCTTTACCTGCAGCTTGTCAGAAAAGATCTGTCTTCTCTGCATCTAGTGTGGCCCTTTCTGTCCTGGTGAGTTGTGCATAGCGCCGCTCAAATTCCCTAAGTAGCTATGTTATTGATAGTCCTTGCTTTGGCTTGACTACCCATTCTAAGAATGTCCTTTTGGTCACTCTCTCCGAGTCCTCCATGAAATATTCCTCCTTTAAAGCTACTTTGAGCTCTTCCCAATTTCTCCCATGCCCATCTTTAATTGCCCTAACATGCTCCCTAATTTCTGGAGCAACAACTAGCTCAAAGCTTTGAATCATCTCACCTTTTGACACGCGATGCAACTCCATCTCTTTCACATACTCGCGTAAGTACTTGGTTACATCTTTGCCATTGAACTGATCCATTCTGTTGACGACTGCTTGTATGGCCTTCATTGCTGAAATCTCCCTTCTTTCAGAAGCATGTTGTTGTTGTTGTTGCATTGTTGCTGGGTCAAAACGCATACCCTGTTGCTCAACATGATCACCCATGGTTACGCACAAACTCTCACCCTGGCAGTTTCGCGTCGGGTTCACCAAAAATATGTCAAGAAGTAGGCGGTCTTGCCAGGAAGGCACCGGGCCACTTCCTGTGAGAGTTTATGAGGAAGCTCAAGGGTTATGAGAAAGAGCTAAGATGTAGATAACATAGCTTCTAGAGCTAAAGAAGAAATGTAGCCAAAGAAGCTGCTCACTTTTCCTTACAAACACACATGTGATGGAGAGAACTCATGAAAGATAGTCAGAACAAAACAAAAAAGAAAACATCGAGATTACGATCATATCGTATCATGGGTAGGATAAAAGGGTTAATGGAGGAGTTAATGATATTTAATCTTTGTTGTCCAAATAAGCTGCGGATTTCTCTTTGGAACTGTAGCTTTGTGCTTACTATAATGTATATGTTTTGTCTAGCAATGGGGATTAGTTGTGAGTACAAATCCTCTTGATTCATAATAAAATAACCACACTCACATCAAAAGAGAAGTTATAGTCAATAATAGGTAGTATGATGGGATCTGGTGAGAGAAGTATTTCGTTGAGCCTTTCAAGACCAAACAGAAACACTATGTGTTGCTGAAAGTGAATCTTTCGACTAATCCAAATGTTGACCCTAATAGATTGCACATAATGGAAATGAAAGAAATCGCCTCTATGTGGATTATGGTTATTCATCGATGATATACTTAGTATGTTCAAAGATAAAGGTCTGAAAGAAGTGAAAGGAGAAGAAGAAGAGAGTTTCTCTCCCAAGCCCTATTGTTGCCCTTAGGCAATAAGGATACTGCGGGGAGAGAAGTACCTGTAGCAAGGAGATTCTAGAGTGTGTGGAAGAGAATGAAGACCTTAAGAGAGAGAGGTGTTTGTGAAAGATGAAGATATGGTTACTAACCTTGTGCACATAATTGTTTCCCGCAAGAAGGTTGTGCCGGTTACATTGACAAGATTGTTGCTTGAATACCTTCCAATGAAACAATTAGGACACAACAAGAGAGATGAAAGGAGGAGTAAAGATAGAATTAGAGATATATCTAAGTGTGGTGGTGGTATTAAAGATACATAATGAGAGATAGAGAAGGAGTTAAAGACAAGTATTGGACTAGATATGCAAATGAAAGAAAAACTCGCAACATATATCTTACATGAGAGCAATCGCCACCACCTTAATGGAGAAAGAAGATAAGGCAATACTTCCGCCTTTCTTCAAGAGAAAGTGTGGCACTAAGATGAGTGTGTCACTATGGAATTGAGCTATTCTCACTCACTCATAACTTGCCCCAATGAAGAGAAGGTTTCCCTTTTTATAGGTGAGGGAGTCATGTTTTACATAATCACTTGATTAGGCTAAAGAGTTAGCCAAAATCAAATGTTCTTTGGATATTTTTTAAAATGGGCAATATTAGGACTCAAAATATCATGAAATTCAGCATTTTTGGTCGTTGAGGCTCCATGTGGGTGCATGACGTATGTGGGCCCCACCTAGGCATCTTCTGTGTGGCTCCAGCAGGGGGTCCCAACTTGTGTGTCTTGTCCTTCAAGGCATCTTTGAGGTGTCACATTCACATTCTTATGTCTTCTATCCTCAAAATATATTATTTTATGGAAAAAGACCAAGATTACCTCTTTTTTCTTGATTCACTTGTTTACCATCTCTTCTTGCAGTATAGTTGTGAGAGGGTTTTTCACTGGTTTCCGTGTAACTTTTGACCTGTATCTCGGATTGATATGCTTCAAAAGGAAAAATTGGCCTACTAAAAGAGCTTGACTTGGTTTTGGCCTTTTCTCCACGCCCTTAGGTTGGGATTTTCAAATTGGGATGGTCCAAGAAGCTTTGGATCTTCCTTTTCATAAAGTCTTCTAGGCCCTTCCCTCTTGTATGTATCCAAGAAGGTATGCATTATTGAAGGTTTATATTATTAAATAAATGTGAAAAGAAGAAAATAATTTATATATGGTAGGGTATAGCTGAGATATTAGAAGAAATATACAAATGTTTTTCCCAAGACAAAAAGAGGCACAATCATTGATACTTCTCTTGCAGTACTTTCTAATAGTAATGTACATTTATATTACTTCAAAGGTAATACTAAGGTATGGTAGAAAGCTTTCATTTATGCATATGAGTATTATATGAAGTATACTTATGCGTCAAAAAGTCACAAGATAAATCGTTTAATGCCCGTTCCCACTATATACGTGCCACAGCACGACAGCGGTAGAGAGCGAGTTTCTCTCTTCCTTGGTAGAGCTTGAGGATGCAGTGGTAGAAGAGCAGGTGATTTCAGTCCGACAAGCACGTGGTGCTTATTGAACTTGAAGGGCCAATTGACAAGGAGGAGCTCGACGATGCTCGAATTGAGTTCCTGGAAGGTCAGAAAGGCAAAGCAGAGTCTAGGTTAGAGGTGCTTCCTATGCATTCAATGCCCTCTATGATAGGTGATGCGGACTCCAAGGTGGTGTCCAAGATTTGTAAGGAGGTCTGTGAGTGGTGGTTGAAGGGAATGCTAATCAAGGTAGCTGTGCAGTATGTTGTTGAGCAGGTGCAGGATCTACTAGATGAGAATCTAGCTTTACATGGATAGGAGGGTGGGTCAGGTAGGTCGCGAGTGTTGATTGAGCAGGATGGTGAGCACGAAGGTGCTCTATTTGGTGTTCTTGAAGGTGCTTTGTTTCGAGTGGTCAGTTTACCAAGGAGTGGTTGGAGTGGTAGAAGCATGTGGATGGCAGTTTGGTTATGCAACTGGATATGTGCCTTGGTGTAGCACTGTGTAAAGCTGTTACAGATGGATGGAAGAGACCAATGCGAAGTGTTCGACCCAGGAGAGTGATTACAGGTAAAGCAGGGGGTTGGGCAACCTGCATGAGCAAAGAAAGTGGGTAGCAGGTGCCAGTTTTGTACATATGTTAGGTGTTTTTACAGTGTACAGTGATTCTGTTTGTGGTGTGTTGTTCTTTAGTGCAATAAGGCCATGTGTGGTTGAACATAAATGTTCAACACGGGGGTGGGCAATGATGGTGCAGCTAAAGTTGGTCCAAGATAGGATATGGTCAATGAGAGGCAGAGGCCGCATGTGAGTGCAGTGCAGAAGGCTAGGGCAGGTGCCAAGGCCCTAGGCAGCCCAAGGATAGTGGAGGTGTATGCTCCATGTGGTTTTTTAGGCCAAAGGTGTGCTGCAAAGATCCAAGCAGGTTGGTGGCCTACTGTGTCCGAGATGTGGGTTTTATGTACAATAATGTAGTGTTCAATGTGCTTTCAAAGGTGGTCCAGACGGCTCGTCAAACGGAGCCCTGGTGCTCAAGATATTACAGTTTAAAGAAAGGGTGTGTAGCAGATCCCCTATGGACAGTGCAGTTGGGGACAGGTGGCCTGGTCTGATGTTAGTGTATATGTGTGTAGTGCTCCACTTGTGGAGCATGCATGTCTTTTCGGATTGTGAATCGGAGCTATGGATAGCAAGATATGGTCACTTGAAGATTTTTCGGGGGCCGGGGTCTGAGCCCACTTGACCGTATTGGAGTATGTTCCATCTGGCATTTTTTGGGCCTCGTCAAGATTCTAGAAGGTAGTATACACTATGTGGAGTTAGTCAAAACCGACCGCGTGATTACGAGCCTTGAGCACCAAGTTACGGCTTGGAAAACCTAGGGCAGTTGAGTATGAAGTGTTTGCAGATGATTTTTCAAATTTTGCTTGCCTTGGATCGCGGGTCTAGGAAAGTTTAGAGGCAACGAGGATCACGTAAGTCCAAGCTGGCACCATGCACCTTTGACAGGGTTTTGTGAAGGGGGGAAATCGGCCGACCAAGCAATGTAAGGGGTGTTGGGCATGTTTGACCATTGTTGTGTAAAAGTTTCAACATCCAAGGGGCGGCAGTCAAAGGAGAGGGTGCCACATGGCACGTGGTTAGCCCCACATGCGTCGAGGGAGGCTCTGAGTCTGGTATATATATACTGCACCGTAAGGCCTCATTAGCATCGAAGAGTGGTGTGGAGAGCTCTTGGAGCTCGTGGAGCTATGGCGGATGCGCAGCGGCGTACCCGCGACGGTTTTGGCCGGTGAGGCGGTGCGAGGGGCAGCCCGCTCGCGTGCGAGTTGGAGTAGATGACATGGCAGGGGCAGTTCCCGCGGCACGGCCCATGGGGCGCCCTTATTTTAAAGGAAAAGGAGGGGGTAATAGCTACATCGCTATTGCCTCCCCCCCTCAGGTAAGAGAGCGGTCCCGCGAGGCGAGTTGAGGGACGAGCCCTCATGTGTACAAAGGGGAGGCCAGCCAAATCAAGACCAAGGGCAAGGAAAAGAGGTAGGAAGCCGCCATGCGGGCAAAGCTGAGCAAGGTCAAAGGGGCCCAAACCAAGCGATGTCCGGGAAAAATAAAGGCCAAGTAGGCCAAGACCAAAAGGAGCTAGGGAGGAGTCGGATAGAGGAAAGGGAGGGTCAAAGTCAAAAAATGGAGCAGTGTAAGGTTGAGACCATAAGAGGTAAAAATGAAGAAGATAAAAAATAAAAAATACCAAGGGGCAATAGCGACGTCGCTAATGCCCCCCCCCCCCCCCCCCCCCCCCCCCCCCCGAAGTGCAAAAGAGAAGAAGAGAGTAGATGGAGAAAGGCGGTGCCCCCCTTCCCAAGAGATACCAAAAAAGGGTGCCCCATGGACCAATTAGATAGCAGTTTCCCAAATTGAACCCCCCACCCTATAAAAGTCAAAAAATGATCAAATTAGTGGCTTCTTCTTAGTTTTTTTTGGCTTGTGGAGCCCGTTGGAAGCCTGCAAAGTGGAGCTTTTGGACAGAGGAGCGTGCCTGTCAAAGTCCTTTGTTACAGTATCTCTCTTGTGTAAATGGCCATGGTGATGGCAGTGTGAGTTTGTAAAGGTGTTTTGTGGAGTGCAATCGAGTCGTTGTTGCCTCGCCTTGCTGTTGTTTCCCCTTCCCCCCTTCTCTTTCTCCTGCTTTCATGTCCCTCCTCGGTGCCGGCTGTGTGGAAGTGTGTGCCCCCCCGGACCGATAGTGTTTTGAGTGAGAGAGTGAGATTGAGTGGCTGTGAGCGTGTGTAAGGGAGGAGATAGGCAGTGGTAGTAGGTGTATCTTGTGTGGTGGTTTGTAGAGTGTGTGAGTAGTGGCAATTGAGCAGGCGGTGGTCTGCTAGTGTTAAGTGTTTCTTTGAAGGTGTTTTCTGAGAGGATAGGGGTGTTGTGAATACCCTGAGCTATAGAGAGGCCCGTTTGTTTGTGATGGGCGTGTTCCCCCATTCCCCCTCTCCAACGTGCTATCTTTGAGGCTAGCTTGGATGGGGAGTAATCCGCATCCGAGCGTCCTCTAGATAGGCGTGACTGCAACGAGTGCCTAGCCCAAGCCCAGGTAGAGCGAGCCGTTCGTAAAGCAACCTCCTATGTCTAGGGGTCCTCATGAATGTGTACATAGCATGGCAAGCACTACGTATTGGAAAATAAGTAGACCACAATGTGTCTACATCCTACTGTATGTGGGGGGGTCACCGCAAACTTGGTCAGTGGTGGCCACAAAGTTTGTAGCATGTCTGTAACTCCTAGTTCTCCCATGTGGTGAGAGAACTCTAGGACCTGTGTGTGTAACCATCCCAACACTGATTCTTGAGTCCACTCAGTCTGGTCCCTACCCGCAAAGGTGGAACGAGAAGCCAACCGCTGAGTCTAAGGCCTCTATCCCCCTAGCAGGCTTAACAAAACATGGACCCTAAAGCAGGCTGCCTCATGGTGGTTGTGGTCTGGTAATGGGTCGCCGAGAAAATGAGTGCATTCGTAGTGAAAGAAGTCCCATCGGCGTCGCAAGTCAATGCTCATCAAACCACGAGGGATACCTGCAAAAGGAGATGTCTGTACCTTTAGAGGGGGTCGCAAGAAAGGTTGTCCCTCTCTCGCCAAGCGACTCGAGGCAAAGGTGTTGCCAAGAGATCCCCTGGGTCTACTGAGGAGCTGGAGTGGGAGGGGGGGAGTAGGAGCAGAGGGAAGAGGTGGAGAAGAAGGGCGGGGGGTGAGTAGGTAGGGGTAGAGGGGCAGGGAGAAGAGGTCGCGGGAGCAGGAGGTGGGGGGGAGGTTCATGAGGAAGGGGGGAACTCTGAGGGGGGAGAGGCTGTCGGGGGTGAAGCTGAGGTGGGGGTTGGAGCAGGGACCTCATCCTGCTCAAGAAGACCAAAACAGTTCCGCCTGAGGACCACTCTGAGTGTCAGGCTGTTGCTGTGTCCCTTGCCGTTGTCGACCACGGACCTACTGCCATCCCTCCTTTGCTGGAGCCCTAGGATCAGAGGGTGGCTTTGCATGTGTGTTGTGTCTGTGTATGGGGTTGCTGGTTAGCCCTTGCAGGTTGGGGCTGAGTCTGTGGTGTAGGTCGGGGCCTTCTCCTTGGACAGCCCTTCACAAGATGGCCCATCTGTCGACAAATGAAGCAGTGGTTCAGGAGGCCCCAATACTACACGCTCTGTCTAAACCAACCCCCACTCACCTGAGACAGAAGAATGACCTTCGGGAGCGTGTGAGTGTCCCTAACCAGAATGCAAACTACGGGAATGACAGTCGCCTTGACAGCTAGTGAGGCTGCCATACGAGGTGTCTCGAGGACACTCCCAATCTTGAGTCTATCCTGCACAAAATTTGTAGGTAATCCCTCCGGAAACTAGGAAAGCAGACGAAGATGGGGGTGTGCCTCCTCTACCAGAATATCCAAAGCAGGGTCAAAACCATGTCTCCACTGTCGAAAGTGGGCTCGAGCTGCTCGGATGGTCAATGGACTCATGGCGATGACCTTGGACGCCATCTCAAAGGTCTCAAACTCGATTTGATAGTAGCCTCATCCGAGTATCTGTACGTCCAAGATCTTGCCCACCTCTACAAGAAGGCAAGCCTGGAGAAGGTCACGCAGCTCTCCTCTATTGGGTCCGGTACCAAGAATCTTGCAGATGACAGAAGTCGCCTACAAGCGCTCTACCTTTGTGGCTAGGCTCGTTTTCTCTATCGGTGAAAGAGCAAGTCGAATGGTGGGCACAGCGGGCAATTTGTAGGCAAATGGTCTCCTTGACACTTGAAACAAGGTCCTAGAGGTCTTTTTTGTCTTGATTACTGGGCATATGGCCCTTAGGGATATGTGTTTTTCTTAGCCTCTCCTTGATTGGCTATGAACATTAGTGTTCCTTGACTCGACGTAGACTCTTCACTTGGAGATACACTACTTATTCTTGACAATGGATTATTAGAGGATGAAGCAATATTCTCATGGTCATATGACTTCATAATCACTAGTGGGTTGGAATCGTATGCATGGTGGTACCCATAGATTTCCTCTTCTTAATAGAATTGTACTGGCACTAAAGAGTTATCTTATGGGTATTGGTGTAGATACACATACCTCATAGCTACTTGGCCTTCACGTAAAAGTGGCAATTGTTACCCCAACACTAGTCCTGGTTGTTCAACTCTTGGCTGCTAGAGATTTGATGGTCCTGATACATATCTCGATGGTGGTGGTGCTAGACTATTTTGTTCATACTGAGGAATCATTGGTGGTATTGAAGGTTGGGCTAATAGGGCCTCTCCCTAACTTGACCTTTGTTGTAGTAGAATTCCTTAATTTTAATAGTATGATTTGTCCACTTATTCTCAATGGTACACCATTTTTGTTGAGTGTACATGATTGTGGCAACATAGATTACTACTGTGTCGGATAATTGTCTCCACATGTCAACCAGCATCTCAAGGGTAGTACTCTTTGGTTTTGGCTTCTCAAAATCTGATTCATTCTCCTCATAAGATCATCTACAAGTTGATCAATATTCATTGGTTGCTGCTACAATGTTGTCATGCTTGCCATATTTGTGCCACTAGAAATTTAACTTGAATCATTCGAGGTAGTATTGGCATCATGTGATAATTCTTTCTAGATTTTGGAATTGTCTATTGAATAGATAGATTCTCTCATGAACTCATCTAAATCGCACACTTTTTGAATTGCAGGTCCTTTGTGAGGTTTTTATTTTTTATTCATTCAATGAGTAACACCACTTGGTAATTCTCCTTGGCGATCCTTTTTGAAGTGTAAGTTCCTTCTTGAGGTGTTCATTCTTGATCCACTCAAGGAATAACACTGACTTGGCGGCTCAGGGGGTGCACTATGTAATCATGTTAATGTATAACATTAGTTCGAAAGGAGGGGTTTTAAAATACCAAAAAAATAGGCAATTAAATACAGATGCATTCAAATAAGGGGTTTTTATATTCAATTTTGGAAAAAAATCCTAAAATAAGGGGTCAATTGATTCATTTAGACATGTTAAAAGAGCGGTTTTTTTAATACCCCACTAACACACATTATATAGGGGGATATTGAACGGTGAACCCTTCTAGATTGTCGGTCCTCTTAGGGTTTCTCTTATGGTTGACATCCCTCAAGCATTTCTATGTTTCCATAGTCTTCCTATTTCAAATGTTGCAACCATGTAAGGGCTATGCCTTCCAAAGTTAATCCAAAACCTTAGGTGGAAATTTGTGACATGTTCAACTTTCAAAATTTATTAAAATGATGAAAAATGCGCATGGGGATCCTTTGATCCACTACACTTTGATGCCATGCATTTTGTGACTTAAGATGGACAAATGGGCCTCGGCTTAGCGACATATCTCATCACTCCTGGATCTCCTAAAAAACCTTCCTCATACATTGTAGGTGTTGGTGTTCTAGGTATAATTCTTGGTATGCCTCTTGTAGTCACACGTGACACCCCTTGCTTGGTAGGGTGTCTCATGAATGACCCTATGAAGGCCATAAAGCCACCTCCCATAGGCTTTGGTTCCGACAAGTGACTCCCTCTCATCCTAGGATCTAGAACTCTTGGTGCTCTCGACACTATCATGCATCTGTTCTCTACATGCGGTGGAATCTTTGTGACTTGATCCATAAAGATTACCTCTCTTTGAGTTGGCAAAGCAAGACACAAACCCTGACGGCCTCAAATGCCAGGAGCCAATGCACGCCAAGCTTGCCATTGTGAAATGAACAGGGGGAACCACCTAGCTTTGAGTGGCTAGGACACGGACAACGGTGAGTCAAAGTAATACAAAACTTTGTAGAGAGAGAGAGAGAGAGAGAGAGAGAGAGAGAGATACAGGTAATGAAAAAGCCCATGGGGTGTGAGGGAGAACGATTTTCATGCAATATTTACAAAAAACTTATTTCCGGTGAGGTGGAAACCATGGCGATAGAGATATATAGAGAGAGAGATGGTGAGCCTAGTAGTGCGTTCTCTAGAGGTGACTCATAGACCAGGAGATTTTTGCTAGCGTGAGTGTGTGTGTGGCGACCATCGAATACAAGGTGTAAACATGGCTTCTTCACATAGTGCTCATTCCAAAAATTCTACACTAAATCCCCTCTCTCTTGATGCAAGTGTTGCCAATCCCTCGCACCAAAAATGCCACCAAGTGCTGACCCCAGATGGTGACCTCTCAGTGCCTTTTTATAGGTGTTGGCTGCTTTAGGTTTAGGGCAGACTGATTAGGTTAGGGCCCTAATCAGGGGAAACAAAGCAAGGCGGTGGGTCCTAGATGGTTGAACCTTGCTTTGTCTTGGGGAATTATAAAAATGAAAACTCCTAGGTGGGCCTTTCTGACCATCACCCAGAGAGAGGTGATAATTTACAATTGGGGTTTTTCTACAACAATTGGTGTAAAATTAAAAAAAATGATGACAACCTATGAATATTATTGACAGCAAACGGCAGGCCTCGTTGGTACGTCGGTGTAGCGCGTTCCTCATTTTTGGGGCCGGCCGGGGCATGCTTTCGACATCTTTTCTTGTTTCAGGGTGGGCATCGCGCGCGTGGTCATCTCTTTTCTTTTGATGTTGGACATCGATGTCGAATCCCTTCATTTTTCTTTACCTTTTTTTGTTAGTGCGTTATGCGTGCATGTACTCTGTATTTATGTGGGTGTGTATGTAATTGTGTGAGTCAGAGAGATAGTTATATTTTACGGAACTAAGAGAGTTAGTGAGAGAGTGGGTGTTGAGTGTGTGTGTGTGTGTGTGTGTGTGTGTGAGAGAGAGAGAGAGAGAGAGAGAGAGAGAGAGGAAGAGGGTTTATTATATATATGTACATATATATATATATATATATAATTTTTTCAGCGATTTTTTGTGTAGGCTTATAGAGAACGAGGGGGGGGGGGGGGGGGGAGAGAGCATAAGGGTATGAAAGGGATTGGGGAGAGAGACAGGATGGGGATTGTGTGTGTGTGTGTGTTGAGAGAGAGAGAGAGAGAGAGAGAGAGAGAGAGAGAGAGAGAGAGAGAGAGAGAGAGAGAGAGAGAGAGAAAGAGAGAGAGAGAGAGAGAGAGAGAGAGAGAGAGAGAGAGAGAGAGAGAGAGAGAGAGACGCAACTGCATTGCAGGGGTGAGTGGATGAGGGGTGAGATGGGATGGGGATTGTGAGGGGATGGGGAGTGTGTGTGTGTGTGTGTGTGTGTGTGTGTGTGTGTGTGTGTGAGAGAGAGAGAGAGAGAGAGAGAAAGAGAGAGAGAGAGCATGTAATGCACCTCCGGGCTATGCCTCGCCGACAGAGAGAGAGAGTGGGGGGGGTTTGTCAACGAGGTGGGGAAGAGAGTGGGCCAAGGATAGAGAGGGAGGGAGGGGTGTGGGGAGAAAAAGGGGTTTGTGTGTGTATAGGGAGTGAGAGAGAGAGAGAGAGAGACTTCGTAGCTGCACACCCTGCATGGCGGGTTTCTACACGGAGGGGAAGAGAGAGAGAGTGTGGTGGTGGGTTAAGAGAGAGAGAGAGATATTCTACTCCATGCTGGCCCACGTGCCTTCATAGAGATGGAGAGGAAATCAATGAGAGAGAGAGGGGGGAGAGATAGATGAGGGAGAGAGAGAGAGTGTGCGGTGGTTAACTAGTTTGCATGGCAGGACCCTGCTTTGGTTGTCAAACAAAAGGGGAAGAGAGAGAGAGGGACAAGAGAGTATGGATGAGAGAGAGAGAGAGAGAGAGGAAAAAAATGTGAAAGTGTGTGTGTGTATGATAATGCAAGAGAGAGAGTTTGACTCTTGTCCATGCATGGCGGCTTGCCAGTGGAAGAAAGAGTGAGTAGGCTTGTTGTATGCACCCATTGGGCTAGGTGACACAGGGGTAGAGATAAGAGAGAGATGGTGGGTTGGCGGAGCGGAGCAGGGGAGAGAGAGAGATCTCTGTCCTCATGTGGTAATGGATCAATATGGCCAAACTAAGGGGCGGCCCATCTTGGCCAAGCATAGAGAGGGGTGGTGATTGTTAAAAAAAAACAACTTTTTATCGCTTTTTCTCGGTAATGTTCTCCTCCCTTATTGGGGTTGGTTCTTGCGGCCACGGTTTCAAAAACTGGCTGTCATTAGCCCTCCCGTCTAGCTAGAGGCATTCATGCTTCTAGCCCTACTTCTGATTCTTTAGCAGCCGAGTTAGAGGGTTCTCCCTCCTCTGGAATATCTAGCACAAACTCTGGGTCAAACCTTAGAAAATACCTTTTGATCCTCCATCCATTGACTCTAGTCTTGTGAATTCTCCCATCTGCTTCCATCAACTTGTGACTGCCGTTGGCGTAGTGCCTTTTGAAAATAAATGGCCCTTTCCATCTGGTTTGAATTTTTTTATCTTTCCTACTGTCAAATCTGTTGTCGTATCTTAATACTAACATGCCTTTTTCCAGGCCCTTTTTCTTAAGCCCTTGATTGAAGGTGAGCCGACGTCCCTCTGCTTGTGCTGCATAGTGATTGATTGCATCTTCCCTATCTAGTTGGAGCCTTTATAGATCCACAATGTGGTTGCGGAGGTTGACAATTGGGTGTTGTAACTGGCTAGCCATGAGTCGCAAGATCGCTATCTGTACCTTGATGGGTAGAATGGCCTCCTTTCCATAGACTAGATGGAAAGGGGTGAACCCTAGTGATGTTCGGAATGTCATTCTGTAGGCCCATAGAGCGGCCATGAGATGTCTGTCCCAGTCATTTGTGTGGTTATTCACCTTCTTTGTGATGATTTTATAGATCATGCCGTTTACCTTTTCCACTAGGCCATTGCACTATAGATAGTATGGTGTGGAATGTTGACGTGTAATGCCTAACTTTTTCATCAATTCTCCCACCAGGTCGCCTCTGAGACCTAGGCCCCTATCAGATATAATCTCTAGCGGAGTGCCAAAATGGCAACAAATGTGCTCGAATATGAACTTTGCCACCTATTGGGTTGTAATGCGTGTGGTGGCCGTTGCTTCTACCCATTCGGTCATATAGTCTACAACAACTAGAATGTATAGTTTACCTGATTGGGCCCTTGGTAGAGGACCAATTTCATCTATTCCCCACTTTTCAAATGGACCATATGAGATGATCGGAGTCTATGGCTCATAGGTTAGTGTACGATCATTGGACGCTTGATAGGCCTTGCATGTTTTACACCAATGATGCACATCCCTGTTCCGACTAGGCCAAGAGAATCCTACCTAAAGAATCCTCCTACTAGTGATATCTAAAGCAAAATGACCACTTAGACACCATCATGGAAACTTGAGATTACCTCCGTGATATCGCTGGAGGTTGTTGTTAGGAAATAAGACGTAGCTAAATAGATTTTTGAGTAGATTACTTAATGGAGAGAGATAGATTTCACACACAAGAGATTATAGAGTAGAGAGAGAGAGAGAGTACACACGATATACGTGGTTCACCCAATGTGGGCTACGTCCACGGGAAAGCAGCCACTCAATGGCTTTAGCACTTCAAAAGAAGAAGTATTTTACAAAGGGATTAAACCCTTGATAGATCTCCCGCCTTGCTTCACTCTCACCACCTCACACTCACCTTGTTGCATTAACTTCACACTATGAAATGTGTGTAGAAATGGTCTCCTTTTATATGCCAAAAGGGCTGCCCTCTCTTATGAGAGACTTCCATGTGTAGCCGCCCTTGTGCGAATAAGTCCAAATCGGACCCTCCAATCCGCCCATGTGTGGCCGCCCTTGAGAAGACAAGTCCGCTTTTGAATTCAGCCACCGGCCACCGGCCATTGACTACCAGCCACCGGCCAACTGACCAGTTGTTTTTCAATCACTTTCCAGCCGCCGTCCGGCCATAATATTCCGGCGAAAAAAAGGGCCTTCGCCCCCGAGGCCTCTAAAGTTGCCCCTGATTCTTGTCCATGAAAATTTTGGTTTCTGATGAGTGATTTTCCTTCATGCACGATGGCTTCTCCTCATAACAGGGGCCTTACAAATGTGCGCTTTTACCACAGAAAATTACAAGGGTAAATCAGGCTCCATACTTAACAGTTGTCACCCACCTGAGAATCTGTATTTTGCCTTTGCAATATAAGTTGTTGTTTACAAGGCGGTATCTTGTAGCCTTCCTGACCAACCATTAGTTCTGGCCCTTAGTGTACCCTTCAGGACATTCTCTTGTGTCTAAGAAGCTGATGATATCAGTCATAGTATCCCTACCTTGAAAGATGGACATTTTTAGTTTAATTGCTCTTATGGGAATGTCTTGTATTCTTTCCTTGACTAGAGCATCTGCCTCCTAATTTTCTGGCCCTAGGGACATGAAATAATTACACTACTTCAAACTTTCTTAAAAGATCCTTAACTGGCATAACTGGTCGAGTAACACCTGATTTTTACAAACCTAAGTGCCATTTATCTGCTTTATCAAAAGTAGAGCATCGCCAAACACATTTAGGGGTTGAATCCCTCGCAAAGTACATTGTTCTAATCCAAGAATTAAAGCCGTGTACTCTGCTTCATTGTTGGAGTGGGAGTGTAACAACTACCCAATGGAGAGTACTTTCTCCCTTTGATCATTGAAAGTGATGCAGACTGGTCCACTGTCCTTTTGTATTCTCCATGAATGAAAAGACAGTGGTCTCTTTATAGCTTAGTGCTTTCTACCATTGGTCACTTGTTTACCTTCCGTGTTGACCTTCAGCTTCTGCTTATAGTGACGATGAGTAAGAATACCTACTAGACTAGCCCTGGTAGAGTTTTCTACCTGCCTGGTGTACTCAAACTCTTGTAATCTAACCAGCCACTTAAAGATCCTAGATGAGACATTAATGGCAAACATTAATGCGAGCACCATCTGCTCTACTAGGGGTGAATCCTTTTTCTGATGGGATCATGAGGGGACTAGAGAAGTAGATAGTGTGCATAAAAGAGATTCCCTAGTGTGAACATCATTGGGGTAGATAAGTAGTATGTTGAGGTTTTGGCCAACAAAAGATCAAGGATGGAAAGGGAAACAAAAATCCAGTGGGACACTAGAGCTCGTAAGGGTAAAGAGAAAGTGCACAAAGGTTGGGAGCATTTATAAACTAGCAAAAAGAGGAGGCATCGCAAAAGTAAGCAAGGAGACTTTCAGCTAGGGCGTGGCTACCCCAAATATGACCTAGTAAGTGATGTGCAAAACCTAAAAGCTAGCATTACCTTTGGTCAATTGTTGGCTTTCAATCCTAAGTTGTAGAGATAGTGGTCTACGAGTGTGAGCACAAGGCTACCAAAAGCTAAGTGCAATGTGCATGTAGTGCAAAATGTGGCATTAAGAGTGGGTAGCCCAATGAATGTCCTTCCTTTGGTGGTTGTAGTCATTGAAAGAGGATGAAGGTGCAAGCCTATATAGACAACAGAGCACAAGTGTGATGTGCATCATGAAGGAGGCTGCAACAAGGGAAACAAGTGTTAAAGTAGTATCTAGATCAAATTTGCATATGATGATGGCCAACCATGCCAAGGTGATGGGCATTGAGTGCCTGATCAATCTCTTTGTGATGAAAGTAGGTGATAATGCATGCCCTATCATCTTGGATAGATCGTGGCTTCCTGCAATATGGGCCATGTATGATTGGGAGAGTAGGGTATCTACCTTGCCTAACAAAGAGAGAGGAAGATAGGTGGTGCTTGATATGAAGACCAAAGAGAGCAGTTTCCACCCTATGGCAGCAAGAGATGATGATGATACAACAAGCTACGAGTACGAGATTGAGACTACCTATGATCAGGGCTACACAAATACCAAGGAAGAGGAGAGCAAGGATGACCTGTCAAAAAGATAATGATGATTTGTTTTGGCATCACTGTAGAAGGCTCTCATGTGAAAGAAGAGGTGCAACCGCAGGCTCATGGTATAGGTGCACAAGAGGTAACCACTATGTTAAGTGAAGACTTGACCAATCAGGAGAGATAAGGATATGTCTAGCTTTGTACCTCTTTTCCAAATTTTATTGTGATGGAGTACAAGGATCTGCAACGAGCAAAGGGTGTAGAGCACAAGATAGTCCTTAACGAAGGGCACAAACCAAAAGCGCAAAAGCTAAGGAGGTTAGGGGAGATTAAAAATGAAGCCCTTTGGCAAGATACTAACCAATTCTTAGTTGTAGGTATTATCTACCTTGTGAAGGAGTCAGAGTGGGTTTCCTCGGTGGTTATCATCCCTAAGAAGAACATGAAATGGTGGGTGTGCATTGCTGCAATCTATTGAATGCAACAACCAAGAGAAACCACTATCAACTACCGTTTTAGGATGAAATCTTTAATTAGGTAGTTGTCCATGAAAGGTACTCCATCATGGATGGATTTTCAAGGTACTTTCAAATAGGGATTTCTCTTGAAGACCAGCTAAAGACGATGTTTATCTCTCCATGGGGATGTTTTGTCTACCACAGGATGCAATTTGGTTTGGTGAATGCCTATGGCACCTTCCAGGAGTGGATGAGCATGGTGTTTGGTCCCTATTTGGGCAAGTTCATTAGGGATTTTGTGGATGACATTGGGTGCTATCGCTCAAGGGCGGATCGTCTATCGAAGCTACAACTATGTTTTTAGAGGCTTGACAAAGGATCAATTTAAATGTAAGAAGTGCAAGCTAGTGCAACCTTGAGTGCAGTTTCTAGGACATGTAGAATCGAAGAAGATCAAGGATCTAGTTTTGATGAATCCTCCCTCCAGTGTGCAAGGTTTGTCCCCATTTGTGCATAAGCTAAAGTATTTGTTATGCTTTTTTTGAATGTTGTCGTAGTATGTGTATCCTCTTCAGAAAAGGGCTCAACAGGTATGATTCTGAGTGGGATGAAGAATCTCAAGAAGAATTTGGAACGGTCAAAGAAATCTTGTGTTAGTTTCTTACCGCGTGTCCTCCCAATCAAGAGGACTATTTCTATGTGGCGATGATTGTAGGTACCGTAGGTACTGGGATAGTGTTTCTACATAAAGTAGGAAGGAGCTATAAGCCTATCTACTTTGAAAGCAGGGTGATAAGTTCTGGAGAGGCGACCTATACCAAAGCGGAGAAGTGGGTCATGGTATTGGTTTTCTCTTGCAAGAAGTTCAAAGTACATTTGATTGTGCAAAACTTTTATGTGCCGATGGCTTACAATTTGTTGCCTGAAGTGGTGTTGCACTTGAAGCCAAGGAGGCAAATCATGAGGTGGGTAATAGAGTTACATGAGTTCAAGTTTGAGTTCAAGACACTAGCTGATCCCATTGCAAACATCTTGGTTACCAAGGTCGCTGACTTACCAATTTAATCCAAGGGTAGTATGAGATGAAGCCAAAGAGGTGCCTGACTTGGTGGGAGCTTTTACCATGTGGTTTGATGGTGCGTACAAGAGGGTAATGCAAAAATAAAGTGGAGGTGTGGTGATACATGACCCACACTGCAAGGTAATCTTCCCAAAGGATTATGATTTGGAGGATTTCCACACCAACAATGAGGCATAATATCTCACCCTCCATCTGGGTTTGAAGCAATGCGTTGAGTTTGGCATTTTTGGGTTGGTGGTCAAAGGTGATGCACTATTGGTCATCAATTTTTGGGACAATGGTAGGTAAAGCATGACTCCT
The DNA here is from genome assembly GCF_014529385.1 of Adiantum capillus-veneris. Classification (NCBI taxonomy): domain Eukaryota; kingdom Viridiplantae; phylum Streptophyta; class Polypodiopsida; order Polypodiales; family Pteridaceae; genus Adiantum; species Adiantum capillus-veneris. The sequence continues at coordinate 74,856,597 of NC_140959.1, forward strand.
TAAATCATTGGTTCTTTTCTATCAAGAAGATATTGAAGTTCTTTAAGGAGATCCAGTTTCAACATGTGAAGAGAGAACAGAACGAAGGGGTAGACCAGCTAGCAAGCAGCAAAGTGCAGGTACATGTTACAAACATATGTGTGGCCCTAGACGCTTACACAGGTAGAGAATCATTGAAGGAGGTGGAATATTTTTTGGGTACAAGACAATCTCCCAAGGTTTGTCAAAGTCACAGAGAAGGAGGATAGTACAAAAATCTTGCAAGTTTACACTAGTATGTGAAGACCTAATGACCTATGGGTGAGATGGAGTGCTAAGGAGAGTAATATATTAAGAAGAGGTTAGCTTGGTGCTGGAGCAATGTCATGAGGAGACGAGACATCAAGAAAATATTAGATGTTGTTTGTAGTATTTAGAGCAGGTTTTTGGTGGCCTCAATAGTGAAGGATGTGCATTATTAGTGCAAGACCTACAACGAATGTTAGACTATGGGAGAGAGGCATTTGGTAGACGAGACACAGGGATCCATTATCACTCAAAACTCTTTCAAGAAGGGGGGTCTACATGCCATTGGTCCACTCCCTAAGTCTACAAGTGGTAAAAAATATGTGTTGATAGCCATCGACTACCTCACTAGGTGGGTAGAGGCCAAAGCGATGAAGGAGGTAAATGCACAAGTTGTAACCCAGTTTGTTTTTTATAACATCTGTTGCCATTTTAGAGTGCCATGGTTACTCATTTTTAATAGAGGTCAAGGAGTTAGAAGCAGGCTTATGCAAGCATTGATAGAGAAGCTAAAAATTTAGCATCGATTTTCCTCTCCTTATCCCCAATGCAATGGTCTTGTGGAGAGTGCCAATGGGAAGATCATCAAAATGTTGACGCATTATGTGTATAAGAAGGAGACAGAGTGGGAGGTCAATTTAGAGAAGTGTATGTGGGCATACACGACATCCTACAAAGTGGTAACCAACTTTCATCCATTTGAGTTGGTTTCTGGTAAGGAGGTAGTATTGTCAGTGCATGCACAACTAGGAGATTTAAAGGGTATGTGGTGCATCAATGCCACTCCATAAGAGATATTACAAGATAGTCTTTTTGGCCTTGAAGCATTGCAAATGGATAGAAAAGCAGTAACGGAATACTATGTGAAGCAGTGGGAGAAACAAGTGGCTAAACAAGAGTCTGCCAGACAAGAAGATAGAAGGAGACCTGGTGATGAGTTACGAGAGCTACTTGGACTTCATCTTTTAAAATAAGTTCAAGGATAAGTGGACGGGTCCATACAAAGTGCAAAAGGCCTTTCAGAATGGGACATATCAGCTCGTAAGAGCCAATGGTAAGCTTCTTAGGCACAAGGTAAACGGTGTGCAACTCAAGTTATACTTTGACACAGGAGTGGTGCCTGATGTACATCAGATTGTAACCAAGGGGGGTGGACAGTCCACCTAAAAGCATGCAGTGAGTGGAGAATTTGAATCTTTGTACATAGCTTGTACATATGGTTATAGTTATAAGAATGCCTTTAGTTGCTTGTTCTGTGCGGTAGTTTTTTCATGTTCTGTGGATATGCTTTTGGTCGAACATAAATGCTAAATGAGAGGCTGGGCAAGGATGGTACATGCAAAGTTAGTTGAAACTGAGAGTGATGCCAGGAAATGCTATGGGTGCACATAAGTGTAGGGAAAAGGGTCTAGTAAGTAGGTATGAAGGCCCTAGGCAAGCATGTGTCGGCGGGAATGTATGTCCAATGGCGTTTTTTTGGACAAGAAGGCTCCAAATGTGCCAAATGGGATGGTCAATAAAATTCTTTAAAGTGCAGAGATAATGCTTGGGAATGTAGTTCTTGAGATTCTCTTGAAGCGCATCTAGACGGCTCCATTAGGAAAAGTTTGGACTAAAAAATGGGCCTTGTAAGAATTGTTGAGGTGGCATAGCTTTCAAAAAGTGGGGATCGGTAAAATGTTTGAAAATAAGATCCAAACTTGTCGGAGGTTGGATATTTAGAATCTAGTCTTCAAATGCTATCTATTGATATATAGCATGCATGTATCGGACATTGCCTTCATGTAGATCTAGAAAAAGGTGATTGTAGATTACCGTAACGGTAACAAAACTTGGCTGATTGAAAAAAATGGCATAACTTTCATAGAAGTCATCCAAAATTTTCGGACCTTGGCTCTTTAGAATCCCTTTTTCAAGAACTTTCCAATGATAGGTCATATCATGGGGTTCTAAGCAATATTTAGAGGGGTCTAACGGGTTGCTTTATTTTGTACAACTTTAATGATGTGGCACTCTTAAAACGCCCAAAAATGAGTTCAAAATTTTCCTAATGATCCAAGGAAGCCACAGTGTGAAAGATAGAGCTCTCCAAAGTTGGAAATTCTTGCACATCCCCGACCGACATGGCAGGTATGGATAGGTGGTCAAAGATAGTGAAATTGGATAGGGTTGTAGAGCTCAATTTGTGGAGCATGTCGGTCTTTTTGGATCTTCAATTGAAGCTCGACAGGGCAAGTTATGGTCAGTTGAAGAATTGCAAGGGGGTCGAGTCTATGCCCACTTGGTCGCATTGGAAGTCGTACCATCTAACGGATTTTTGAGCTTGGACCATGTTCCAAAGAGGAGTATGCATTGTATAGAGATGACAAGATTTGATGGCTGTACAATCGGAGATGCGGTCACCAAGTTATGGCCGGTGAAACATGGAGACAGTTGTCTGAGGGGCGGTTGCAGATGATTTCTTGTGGTTTTTGCAGCCTCGTTTTGTGGCATCGGCAAGGTTAAAGTGACGTGAGGATCAAAAAGTTTGGAGTTTGGAGTGAGGAATTTCGGTAGGGTTTTGCAGCTCAAAGACTGGGTCTCCAAGCAATGTATGGTGGCTCTCCAAAGTTGCAGGGGAAAAAAGGGTTCTCTAAGGGTTCTTTTTGTGGTTTTTAGTCACCCAAGGGGCCAAGCAAGGGTAGAACGCCATGTGCCATGCTAAATTATCCCATAGGTGCTACCCAAAAGTAGTGGAACACACTTTGTATCCTCTAGAGAATAGCATTCATAAGAAACTCAAAGGAGTGCGGGGAGCTCTCCCTTGGCAAGGATATGGCGGGCGACATTGTCCTCCTCGAGTAGGCACTATAGGTGCAGTGCAAGCGGCCCTATATGCACTTTTGGATGGAGTGGGTGGCGTCAATGGCCCACCCTCATGTGAAGTTGTCCAACAAGTGGTGGGATGGCTTGTGATGATGACATGGTAGAGTGCACCGATTTGGGGCCGTTTCACACGGATCATTGGCCCCCAACACTTTTGAGAAAAAAGTGGGAGGAGCACTAGTGTCCCCCACTCTCATCTAGTGCGAGTATGGTGCAATGTGAAGGAGAGAGAGAATTTGATTCGAGAGTTCCAAGCTAGTGAGAGTGGCTACATAAAGCTCCCAAAGGGTCCAATCAAATCAAAATTACTAAAAATGGTCCGTGGGCTCTTATAAACCCTCCCTTTTTGTATTCATTTGAAGGGCTTTTTCCGGTTTCTTGAATAGTGGAGTACAAAGATCCAGGTGTGAGTTTTAAAGGTGGTTTGTTTTTGTATGAGATCACCATTTGTACGGTGTCGTCCTATGACACGTCATGATGAGAATTTCTATCGCTTCCACTCTGTGCGATCTATTAGAATTAACGTATGGATTAGTCGTAAAATACACTTTCAGCAACATATAGTGTTTCTCTTTGGCCCAGAAAGGCTCAATGAAATACTTTTTTCATCGGATCCCATCATACTACCTCTTATAGACTATAACTTTTCTTTTGATGTAAGTGTAGTTATCTTGCTATGAACCAAGAGGATTTGTACATACAATTAATCTCAATCACTACACAAAACATATAGATTATGGCAAGCACAAAACTACAATTCCAAAGAGCATTTTGTGGCCTGTTTGGTCGGCAAAGATTGAATGCCATGAACTCATCTAATAACTCTTTCATATTACCCATGATACAATATGACCATAGCCTTGATGTTTTCATCTATGTGTTGTTTTGATATTCTCTTTTGTGTTTTTTCTTTGTGTGTGAAAGTGTAAGAGAGAAAGAGTGGGGCTTCTTTGATTGTACTTTCTTCCAAACCCTAGACTTCATGGCATCTATGGTTTAACTCCTTCATATAGTTTTTGGAGTTCTCTCACAAACTCTCACAGCCAGAAGCCCGGTGCTTTCCATGCAAGACCGCAAATTTCTTGACATATTCTTGGTGACCTTGACGTGAATCTGCCATGGTGAGAGTTTTTGAGTAACCATGGGTGATCATATATGTTGAGCAACAGGGTATGCATTTTGACCCAGCAATAATAAAAATGTTTCAAGCATTTGCAATGTTCATGCAGCAACAAGTTACAACATGCCACTGAAAGAAGGGAGATTTCAGCAACCAAAGCCATACAAGTGGTCGTCAATAGAATGGATCAATCCAATGGAAAAGATATAACCAAGTATCTGTATAATTATGTGAAGGAGATGGAGCTGCATCGCGTGTTAGAAGATGAGATGATTCAAATCTTTGAGCTAGTTGTTGCTCTAGAAATTTTGGAACATTAGGAGATTTCGGAGGTCTTTTGGAGGGCCTTTTGGTAGAGAGAGGAAAATAAGCTCCTCCAATGAGAGAAGAGCCTACGTTACGTAGAAAAATAGATTGATATTAACAAAAATATAAAAGGTGTCCCTCTCCTCATTTAATAATCTAGTGGTCCTTGAAGACGAACACTCTCTTTTATTTAATGCGAGCACCTTTTTCAGAAGGTAGATGCGGTGCATTTGATACGGGATATGTCATCACTAGAACTCAAAAAGTCACAAAACTATCAATTGGTCGAAGATTTTGAAACTTTTGATACTGCCAATGCGTCCGGAACACACATATCTCCTAGAAATGAATGTCCAATTGCCTCGCTTAGACATCCAAAGAGGCCAAAAATGTCAAACATCCCTAAAAGAACATTTTACTAACGGCGCGCGAGGGGGCATTTCAAAATTTTGGAGTGCCTCCTCGCGCACCGTTAGTAAAAAGGCCCTTTTTCCCTCTTTTTAGGGAGCTTTTTGAGAGGAAAATGTCCAAAAACCTCTAAAAGGGGCTTTTTGGAAAGATAAGTGTCCAAAAATCACTAAAAAGAGCTTTGTACTAACGGCGCGCGAGGGGGCATTCCAAAATTTTGGAATGTCTCCTCGCGCGCGGTTAGTAAAAAGGCCCTTTTTTCCTCTTTTTAGGGAGCTTTTTGAAAGGAAAATGTCCAAAAACCTCTAAAAAGGGGCTTTTTGGAAAGATAAGTGTCCAAAAATCACTAAAAAAAAGCTTTGTACTAACGGCGCGCGAGGAGGCATTCCAAAATTTTGGAATGCCTCCTCGCGCGCCGTTAGTAAAAAGGCCCTTTTTTTAGAGGAAAATGTCCAAAAACCTCTAAAAAGGGGCTTTTTGGAAAGATAAGTGTCAAAAAATCCTCAAAAATGGGCTTTGTATTAACGGCGCGCAGAGGGGCATTCTAAAATTTTAGAATGCCTCCTCGCGCGCCTTTAGTAAAAAGCCCATTTTTGGGGGTTTTTTGACATTTTTTGCCTCTCCGGATGTCGGAATGAGACAAGTAGACATTCGTTTTTAAGGTATTTTGGCGTTCCGGATGCATTGGTGGTGTCAAAATCCTCAAAATCTATCACTATTTTACAGTTTGTGACTTTTCAACTTTCAGTGATGACGTAAGCTGCATTGAATGCGCCGCACATGCCTCCTGAAAAAGACGCTCTCATTAAATAAAAAAGTGACCATTTTCAAGGACGATTGGGAATATAAATCTACTTTTCAGAGTGTCTGGTTGTCCTTTTGGACGTACTCACAAGGTGCAAGTGCATTTTAAAAAAAGTTTCTAGAGAGAGAAATACAATTTCTTACAAGGCCCTCCAAATGACCTCCGAAAATTTCTAATGCATGTTAGGGGAATTAAAGATGGGTATGGGAGCAACTGGAAAGAACTCAAAGTAGCTTTAAAGGAGTAATATTTCATGGAGGACTCTGACAGAGTGACCAAAAAGACATTCTTAGAATGGTTAGTTAATCCAAAGAAAGGACTATCAATAACATAGCTACTTAGGGAATTTGAGGGGCACTATGCACAACTCACCTGGACAAAAAGGGCAAACACTAGTGATAGCCGTTTTTTGACTCTCCGTAATTGTCATAGTGAGCTGCCCCACCCTACCAAAATCACCTAAACACTGTGGCTATTCTTACCTTTTCATTGTACATAAGCGTGTGTGAGTTAGGGGGCTTTTCCCATATCTTCTTAAAACCCTCAGCTAGCTAGTCACTGGACTAGTTGAGCCAAATAAATAAATAAAATAAATAAAATAAAATATATTATGATCCATTTGTGTGTAAATATTGCATTGTATATATGGCCTAAATATAGGGATTTTTATAATTATTCTAGTATTTTATTTAAATATTTATACTTAGGTGTGTGTTTTATTAAACCTATGTACACCTTCTTTCATCCTCTTACAGCATAAGTATATTTTTTGCCAATGTGTACATACTCTAACCTCATATTTTTCTTTTATACAAATCACCCCTACATTTTCACCCTCATCCTCGTGAAAACAAAAATTGATTTCTACTCTCTTAGTCATGTTTATTATATTATTTACTTGCGTACCTTTTCCTCTTTCACCCAAAATAATACAAAGAGGGACCATATCATATGATTCCAATATCTTTCCATATCCATAATTCCTTCATATTTTTATTATTATTTTTACTCATTATTCTAACACCATGTGCTCATTGAGCTAAAATCCATGAATAGTCTATACACTAGTCCCACCATGTATATATTGCTTTATTCCCCAATAATCCTCCTCCATGCATGTGTAAAGGGAAACTTGGATGCTTTGTATTATGATATGACAAAGGAGGGGCTCACTCTTGGATGCATTGTACAAATTCAACAAAGGAGGGGGCCACTAAAAGACTTTTGCAAGCATGAAAAACATGCTTTTTGGTGAGATTTTTGGCACCCATCTCCACTCCTAATTTGGAGCGGTGGTCAAAAGAGAAAATGTGGAACAAAAGCTGAATAATCACCTCAAAACTTTTGGTGATTTTTGGAGGAACCACCGGTGAGCTATGATTTTTTGAGTGGACCCCAATCTGCCCACTTTTCTCACAAGTAGCCTATAGTCTTCTCTCACCTCTTTCCACACTTCTACACACACACACACACTCATTCCTCTCAATCCCTCACACAAACCTGCACCTTCCATGGTTTCTCTCACCTTCTTCACCATTAACCTCCCCACTTACTCCCATAGCTCTCATATGAGCTCTCCATGCAGTACAAACACCATCTCTATGCCTCTCTCTATTATCTCCAAAGTACAATTCCATCTTACCCCTTATATATATACATAAATTCAGCATGTGTACCATGCTTAAACTCTGCAAATCAAGAGATCTCATCAACGGAATTACCATTTTCATCGCGATAATCAACCTTGGCGGTGGTGGCGTAAAGAAGAGAAGACGAAGAAGAAGATCGATAGTCATTTTGAGAACCCACACAAGTAAGTCAAAAACTTCTTCAAGCTTCACCATCATAAGGATTTTCTCACTTCATTCAACCATCCACCTCATTCTACCCATTGTAAATTCATCATTAACTTTCTAGTGATTACTAACACTAACCACTAACATACTAACACAAAATAGCCATTGACCTAACCATAAAAGACACCTCACCTCAAGACATGTGCATAGTAACTCTCTCTCTCTCTCTCTCTCTCTCTCTCTCTCTCTCTCTCTCTCTCTCTCTCTCCTTCCTTAAAACTCTACTTTCACCTTATCTACCATCAATAATGCTCTTTTTGAGCCCACATCCATGACTCAAGTATACAAAGAAGGCCCGTAATGTTTTGATATTCAGAAAAATCATAATCCTGACTTGTTAGCTTGTAAATTAGGATTTCCAAATAATCTTAATGATGGGTCTCCAACCTATAAATAGGCCCCTCTCCTTCTTGTAAAACAACCTCCAATATCTCACATAGCACCCCAACACTCTATGCGTGAGGAGAGACTTAGGTGTAGCAACCACTTTGTGAGCTTCACTCTTGGTGTGAGAGAAGCTTTCAAGCTACACATTGCAAGTGAGAGAGCGTGAGTTCAAAATCTCAAAACCACTATTGTATATGTTCCTCCATCATCAATAAATTGAGGTTTGGTGCATCAAAGGTGTGCTTCAACGTTCAAATCTTCGTCCTTCCTTTTGTGCGATACGGTTTAGTGAATTCAAGGTGACTTATGTATTTTGAGTTCTATCATTTGATCTTGCTTTAGAAAGTGTTTTAGTGTGTTTTCATTGCCAATTTTGTGTCCATTGTAAGAGGGTATTGTGGTGAGAGGTCTCCCACACCCTAAGACAGTGTGTGTGTGTGTTGGCAATGTTTAACATTCACTAAGCATTGAGTGAGTTTTTGTACAAGCTCTACGATAGCAACATAACGAACCATCTCCATTTGCAAGTCACAAATAAGGTATCACGCAAGATCCATTCCTCTCTCTCTTCCCTTTGCTCTAGCTCTCTCTAGTCCATTCTGTGTGTCTTGGTGTGAGGTTGCTTGTGTGTGTTTTTTGTGGTGTATCTTCTTGGTTGTGACAAAATCTCTTTTGCGTCCTAGTTCGCATACCATAACTAGGTGGTGCCCCTATCTTGTTTGGGTTTTGCTGTGGGTTTGTTGTTGTGTTGTGCTTGTGGTTGCCCCATCCCCAATTGAGTAGCACGGGAGCCTTGAGGGGTGTTTAGAGGTCGCCTCTCTTGTTGCCCGCCCCGGACCACCTCAATTTTGGTGCCCCCACAGAGGACGGCTTGTGTATCTTTTTGTGTAGGTTCAACCTTTAGCATAGTCAAGTAGGTTGCATGAATCAGAAGAATTTGTATGATCCTTTCATTCCCATTGCAAGGCAAAAGGTACACATAATTGTTAGTACTAAGTTGCAATTTCAACGTGTAATTCATAGAATTTTAGGTCCCCTTAGGTTGGCACAGATAAACGCATCAGTAAATCCCTTTATTTTGCCTCTCATTAGGTACGACCTTAGTTTGGACGTCTACATTTTTGTTTTGTTTTAAGCATTAGGTCATGCATAGACCATGGATAATGGCCCAGGAATAGAGGTTTTCCCCTTCCATTTTACTCCACACATTAGAATAAACGTTGCAATCAGTAGGAAGATCCACTTTCAACAACGTATGGTGTTCATGTTTGGTGCCCAAAGAGTAGGAGAAATTTTGGCGTCACCAAACCCTGTCATCCTGCCTCTTATTGATTATCATAGGTCATTTGATGTGAATATTTTTATTTTGTTGTAGAATAGATTGCAATTTAGAAAATATTATTGTGTAAATCTTTATAAATAAAAAAAACGTGTTGTCACCTTGAAACTGATTCAATGGAGGCCCAACGCCAAATGTCTGGATATCCTCTTTTCTTTGGAGAGCCTGGAGAGAATGCATAATTATTTTTAGCAAATTTCAAGATGTCTTGTCGTATCAAGAGGATATTAACTGATCAAGAACGCGTAGAGATGTTTGAAGTGGTCCTTAGGAAAGATGCTAGCATTTGGTTTGCCTCGTGGCCTGAGGAAGTTAAAGAGAATTACATAGAAGTTTTGAATCGTTTCAAGAAATACTTCTCTGATCCCCAAAACACTCAAAAACAATGGCAAGACATTGTTTCTCATAAGAAAAAAGATTTAGATGACTACTACTTGTACAAGCAAGAGTTTCTACGTCTTTGGGCTCTATGGATACGAAATGTTTCTAACGTTGGTGATGGTGCAGAGTTCCTAAAGAAGGAGAGGTTCATAGCCGGACTCTTTCCTGACCTTAAGGTAAAAGTTGAGGCCGGTGCACTTGCTACCTTTGATGCAGCTGAAACTAGGGCTGCTGAGAAATATAGGAAACTCAAGTGCTTAAGGGGGCAGGTTCCAATAGAAGGTCTTAGACCCAAAGGTAAGTCACAAGCATCAACATCTAGGGAGCTTCCCCAGGTAACGGCGGAAGTGATTGAGAAGTTAAATGAATCTTTAAGCAGTCTATCAATTCACCTTGCACAAGTTGTAGGTCCTAAGGGACAAGCAAAGAAGTCAGAAGTGCGAGATCCACGACCTAGGAGAGTCTTGCAATGTTGGAATTGCGGTGAGTCTGGACAGGGGATGTATAATTGTCCTTGGCCCCGTGGGGAGCCAGGGAGACCTAGCTTGAATTACCGCGTGATGAATGTAGGTGAAGTGAAGAATCATCTCAAAGTGAGATGGAGGAAGGTTGGACCGATAGCACTTCAGAAGGAGAAAGTAGCGGCAGCATTACTGAAGAGGAGTCTTCCATTGAAGTCATGGGGGTAAGGTTTAAGCCAACCAACCAAGAGACCTCCTGTCAAGGTTTGTAGGAGGTAGGTTCCCAAGAGAATCAAAATGTGGAAGATGAAGGAATGTTAGAAGGTATGTTGTCTACAACACTTACAAAGGATGAAAGAGAGGAGTTCAAAGGTGTGTTAAACAAATTTCCTAAGCTTTTTGCTAAAGACTACACCGAGGTGCATGGAGTAGATGTTGTTCAACACAAGATTGAGTCGAAGCCAGAGACCACACCTAAGGCTCAAAAGCTACGAAGGCTAGGAGTCATTAAGGAGCAGGCTCTACTCAAGGAGCTAAGAAAGCTTCTAGCAGCAAGTTTCATTTATCGAGTGGAGAATTCAGAGTGGGTCTCTCCCGTTGTTGTCACTCCCAAGAAGAACGGCAAGTGGAGGGTGTGTGTGGATTACCATCCCCTCAATGAGGCAACAAAAAGAGATCACTTTCCCCTCCCATTTCAGGATGAGATACTGAATGAGGTAGCTGGTCATGAGAAGTACACTGTGTGTGATGGATACTCAGGTTACTTTCAAATAGGGATTGCATTGGAGGACCAATTGAAAACAACCTTCATCACTCCTTGGGGTTGTTATGCTTTTAGAGTCATGCCATTTGGCCTGACAAATGCTCCTGCAACTTTCCAATGCTTCATGAACATGGTGTTTCAAGCATTCTTTGGAAAGTCCATTAGGGTTTTTATTAATGATTTTTTCATTTATAGCTCAAAATCATTGCATCTACAAAGGGTAGAAGAAGGTTTAAAGACGCTCTATGACATGGGAGGTCAGCTCAACCCCGACAAGTGTCACATAGGTGAAGATGAAGTGATCTTGCTTGGTCACAAGGTTTCCTATAAAGGCATTGAGGTGGATCCTTCAAAGGCAAAGGCTCTTATTGAGATCCCATCACCCAAAAATCTCAAAGAGGTCATCTCATTCATTCAAAAGTTGAAGTATGTGTCACGCTTCATTCACTTAGCCTCGGAGTTACTTCACCCTTTGCAAAAGTTGACACAACAAGTCGAGTTTGTTTCGTCTGATGAGCTTGAAGAATATTTTTGTAACATCAAAGTTATTCTGTCGGAGCTACCAACACTTATGCCTCCTTGTTGGGAGTACATATTCTTTGTTAGCTCTAGTGTTGGGAAAGAAACAATTGGTGTTGTTTTGCTACAACAAGATCCCCATAGTACCAGGATGCGACCCATCTACTTTGCTAGTAGGGTCATGAATGCTTTGGAGAGAGGCTACACGGAGGCAGAACTCATGATGCTTTCTCTCATGTTTGCGGTGAGAAAGTTTAGATCCTACTTTCTACCAAAACCTTTTGTAATTCTCACTGCATAAAATTTGTTCCCTTGGGTGTCATCTCAAATGAATCTTAGTACTAGGATCTCTAAGTGGATTATGGAGTTGCAAGAGTTCGAATACTCTTTCAAGGTAGAAGATAGTGTGCGTGCACAATTGGTAGGGATTCTCACTTGTAGGGTACATGAGAAGGAGATTAAGGTGCCTGAAGTAAAAACCCTACCATTGTCACCACCTAAAAGTATTCCTAATGCTTTTACCGTGTTCTTCGATGGAGCTTTCCGACGAGTCACAGGAAAAGCAGGGGGAGGGCTAGTATTGTTCAACCCAAGTGGAGAGGTGGTCATGAAAGAGAAGTTCAATCTACCAGGTTCAACTAGCAACAATGAGGCAGAACACGACACACTACTTCATGGTTTGAAGATGTGCATTAGTCAAGGCATACAACGTCTCATGGTAAAGGGGGATGCACTTCTCATTGTGAAGCAAATCTTGGGCATTTGGGCATGCAAGAATGAAAGCTTAAGGACAAAAGTTCATGCCATTCGTAGGATGTTTAATCAGTTTGAAGAAGTGAAACTATATCATATTCCTAGGAAACAAAATGAAGATGCCGATTTACTTGCACAACAAGAAGTTACATGTGTTGAGAAAGAAGTGCAGGTCATCATGGTGGCAGCACCTGTCAAGCAACCGAGATACTAGGGATTGGATTCATTGGCTCCCATTATTGGCTACATTTTGGAGGGCGAGTTTCCACAAGACTTCACTAAAGCTCAGAAAAGGAGACTCATGAAGAAGGCAAGTTTCTATCTCTTCCTAGAAGGATCCCTCTATCAAAGAGGTAAGGATCAAGTGTGCAGAAGAGTACCAACTATTGAGGAAATTCCAGCCATTCTAAAAGGTTTTCATGAAGAGGCATGTGGTGGTCATTTTGCCCAAGAATTAACTGTGAAGAAGATTTTGCTTGCGGGGTATGTTTGGCCAAGTTTGCATGTGGATGTTCAACATTGGTGTAAAAGCTATCACAACTGTCAGGTAAATGTGATCATCCAAGCTTTTTAGCTTTCCCAAGTTTTCACATCTCAAACTCCTTACATAGGCAAGAAAAAAGGGGTTTTGCAAGGGGACTAGTGGCATTGCCTGCTCCTAGAGTGATTATGGCAACGGTTGTGCAAGGCGGGTCTTCCATTGAGTGTTTGGGAGAAAGAGAGAGAGAGAGAGAGAGAGAGAGGGGGGGGGGGGGGGGGGGGGGGGGGGGGGAGCAATCCCATTTAGTCCGGCTGAGGACTGTGTATATCTATTTTTGTTTGAAAGAGAGAGAGAGAGAGAGAGAGAGAGAGAGAGAGAGAGAGAGAGGAGAGAGAGAGAGGAGAGAGAGAGAGAGAGTGCCATTATTTGTCCTTGGCACTTGACAAAGAATGCTCCTGCCCCCCCCCCCCCCCCCCCCCCCCCCCCCCCCCCCCAAACTCGATCATGAACACAGCCCACCACTTACTTCATGTACAACTTCTCGAATGTTTCTGCATCAACAGGCGTCATGTAGTCTCCTCTATCAACACCCTTGGCTACCAAAAACTGATCCACCACGAGCCCCACACCCTTATACAACCTCAATCCTCTGTTGGCCAGGATGACAAGACTCTGGATCCGATACATGTCCCACACTCACCACAAGCGATTGTTGAGACACCTACTCCTCTATCGCTGCATGTTCACCACCCTTGATCCTGACCAGCTCCATTTTTTGCCTAGCTAAGGCCCTCCACACCACAAGAGAGAGAGATAGAGAGAGAGAGAGTCCCACATCCATCTCCACACTTTCTTCATCTTTTTTTGGCCAGTCAGCGGATGCTACAATGTTGAGAGCTCCAACATGACCATCGAGGCTTTTTAGATTTCCCAAGTTTTCACATCTCGAACTCCTTGCATAGGCAAGAAAAAGGGGGTTCTGCAAGGGGACAAGTGGCATTGCCTACTCCTACAGTGCTCATGGCAACGGTCGTGCAAGGCGGGTCTTCCATTTAGTGTTTGGGAAAAATGTGTCTCAGCTTAAGATCATGTCGTTTTCAATTTCAAAAATGCCGGTTGAGGGCAAGGGGAAAAGGACAAATCCTGCCCCAAAATAGAGAAAATAGTATAAAAACCTGCAAAATAAACCTAATTTTCTAAATTTCCTCTTGGAAAATTAAAGGAATAAATTTTGAAAATGATTTTTCTAGAATACTGATGTGATTGCATTGGAGGATGATCATTACCAGTCGAGGGTATTGGCTTTGGTCTTGGAGTTATCAATCCTTTGCTCATTTGGATCCTCCTTTGTGTTGCATACTTGATGTGGGCCATTTTCCTCCCCCTAGAAATGGTGACTCCGGTCTCGTATTGTAGGGCTACCTCCATGCATGTGCCTCCATTGTATCTGTCTCCATGTCATTTTTCTTACATTTAGAGTCTGGTTACTTTGGAACGTTTAAATAGCCTTCTAGATTTGTTTGCAAGTCAAGAAAACTGGTGGCTTTTCGAAGATAAATTCTTGATTTGACTTAGTGATGAGATAGACCTTGAACAAGTTCTTGCTAGCCAAGAGGGCCTCAAAAGTCAACAATATCAAAGGTAATGCCCGTTTTGAGGCTCTTAACTACCATGATTAGATAGGTAGAGAGAGAAGAGCCTGCTTGTGACCGGGCAGAAAGCAAGCTTGCTGGTACACATGACCACGCTCTTCGCCTCTCACATGCTTCAATTCAATACTACAAACTAGAAATGCAGCCTGCAAGAGAGAGAGAGAGAGAGAGAGAGAGAGAGAGAGAGAGAGAGAGAGAGGAAAGAGAACAAGATCACAAGAGACCTAAATTTTTTAGCCGATGAATGTTGATTCTTGAACTCAAGGGCTTGCATGCTCACATACTTATACAAGTAGAGGGGGACACAGTGACCTCAAAGGTTAACGAGAGAGAGAGAGAGAGAGAGAGAGAGAGAGAGAGGTCATCCTTAAAGGTCATATTGACTAATGGGACCGAGTACAACATGTGACATGCTTGAAGACTATGGATATAAGGGTGTCACTGACAAGTTGAATCCATGAGGTGGCTAGGAGAGAAAGGTATGTAGGCAATGGTATGGACTAAAATGTAGGTAAAGCAAGTTTGATGTGATCAAAAGGTGAGCACTCGTGTAGGGTATGATGATCACATTGTCAAATTGTTAAGGGATATAATTCACATACAAAAAGAGACTCTCGTACATGTAGTGCCTCAATGCTTTGTCTCACATTCAAGGGAGTGGGCAAGCATTGAATGGTTGAATACAGTCTGCTATCTCAAAGAAGAACATGCATGTGTGTATGTGTGTGTGTGTGTGTGTGTGTGTGTGTGTGTGTGTGTTTTGTAGCACACCCTTTCTTTTAGCATAATGCCCCAAACTCTTGCAAAGAGAAACGATTGATTAAGTGAACTTTTTTTCTTTTATTGCCCTCACATTTTAAGGTGCCAATGGTGCCCAAATGTACACAAAAAAACAATATGCACCTTATATTACTAACATGCTTATGGTCAATTGCAAGAGACCTTAACATCCATGCGATAGTCTTGGTAGATGCAAGTGTACGTGCTAGCTAGATTGAGTGCAATCCAACCTGTAAATTTTTAAGTATAGAGACAAAGTTTCTATAGCCATGCAATCACACCCAGGTCACACACCCGTCATGAATACTGCCTTTGAGAAGAAAATGCCACACTACTTACCAAATCAGTTGTGCATACCAACGACAAAGTTTCTTCTACTACTATGTGGTGATGTTGGCATGTTGAGTCATGGTTGGTACATGCATCCTAAGTTCCAACAAATAGCAGTTGATAGCTTAGCTGATTGTGATGCCCAAATGCAAGAGCAAAACTACACGAGGGAACCATGTGAGGGTTTCTATCATAACCAATGCCTTGATTGGTAAGGATGGTGAGAGGGGATGCTAATGCATCTAAAGAATTCGTCATTCAATGCAAACACTATATCCAAAGAAGGATACTAGCTCTCTATTAGTCCATTTAGAGGGCCACTACCACTCACCAGGGACCCATATCAATTGTGTGAGGGGGGCGTCTCTACCCTAATTACAAATTCACTGCCTCCTTAGAGAAAAACATAGGATGTTAAGACAAGACATCATGCCAAGGCAGTCCATTAATTAATTCATTCCCAAGAGACCTCAAATTGACCTGATAATTCTTGAACTCAACACACACACACACACACACACACACACACATATACAGAGAAGGGGGGGTGGGGGGGGGGGGGGACAAGCTTTCCATGATTAGGAGGACTATGTTGGAGCTTGGCATGACCAACTACAAGGAGATTTGTCCTTGGTCAATCCACAAGAATGTGGAGAGTACTACACTTCATTAGTTGTTCAATCTTACACTCAAAAAGGTAGACATAGTGTTGATCCAAAAGATAGATTTGTGCTTGGTTGATGTGAATGTGGAGAGTACTTAGACCTTGTGTGTTGTCATACATTATCATCTAGAAAGTAGTTAAAGTGGTGGTTGATGCACAAGTGTATTAACGAGCTATAAAATCTCACATGAGAATCATAGGCATTTGCTCACATTTGCCCTCCCTGTGAAGGGAAGGAGAACAATGGTTGCTGTAATTGACGCACATGTAGCCGCGGCAACATGCAGATCACATACTAGTAAACATTTAAGGTAAGTCTCCACCATGCACTCATAACAATGAAAGTCTCCCTAACCAAGTACAACACTAAGGTTTCTTTTAGAAAGCAAAAATTTGATTGAATACTTCAAACATAACAATGAAAGTCTCCCGAACCAAGTACAACACTAAGGTTTCTTTTAGAAAGCAAAAATTTGAATCAATACATCAAATCTTAATCATGTATGGATCAAAATCCTACGGAGACTCTTTGATCCTTTGTTCTTTAGTATTTTAACAAGCCAAAAGCAATGTTCTTTACTCTTTTGAGCAAGCAAAAAACAATGAAAGCAGCTTTGGAAAATTTATAGTAATATGTCCCTTTAATTTTCGAAAGCATGTCAATTAATTAGAATCTCGGTGGATGCTATGGTGGTTGAAAGAAAAAATGAAAAGTATGTGGGAAGTGCTGGGGCACGTGGAGGACAGGGAGAGGACTCAAGAGGGAGAGGGACTTTTAATGGCGGTAGGAAACTATCCCAAGTGACCTTAAAGATCTAGCCTAGGAGGAGACAGTTTCCGCGCGTCAAAGAGAGAGAGAGAGAGAGAGAGAGAGAGAGAGAGAGAGAGAGAGAGAATCTTCTCCTTTAGTGTCACGATGATGCAGTGAGGTGCTGAGGCACAAGGTATGGCCAGCCGAGCAGAGAGGGCCTGTGATGGGCGACAATGACGAGAGCGAGGGGTTTAAGATTGGACATCGAAATCTGTACAGGGCAGCCAAGCTTGTGCGTGTCCTTTCGCAGACCAGTTCAAACTACACAACGATGGCGGCGAGATAAATAGTACTCATGAGTGTGTGTGTGTGTGTGTGTGTGTGTGTGTGTGTGTGTGAGAGAGAGAGAGAGAGAGAGGTGAATGACTCAAGTTGGTAGGGGTCTTCGGGAGAACTCAGAGCTGGTCTCGAAGGAGCACCGTCGATGAGCAGAGAACGTGGATTGCTTCTGTAGAGAAGCAAGATAGGAGGCAAGGTAGAGGACAACTCATGGGAACAACCACTTTGGCGTTGTGAAGCTTAGAAAAGTTTAAGAGAGAGGGAATCTTCATGACAAATTAACAAATAAAGAATAAACTTCAAATGGACCAGTATACTAAGCACTTAAAATTTTGAGGGGGACTCTTGGTGTCATTATCACTTCAAAACTACACCTTACAATGAAGCTTGGGACTTGTAAACCTTTTGAACTTTCAACAGAACAAGTTAAATAAATGGAGTTGACTCTACTTTTCGTCTTGAAAGTCAATAAATGACAATAAAACTTTAAAATTTTAGGGAAGTGTTTCTATGTACTATTGCAAAAGTTTACCAAACTTCGAATCTAGTTTGGATTTTGTAATCTTAGCTCGTTAAAAAAGCACTAAACCCTAATTTTTATCGAATATTAAACACCACAATTGAGCAGCCCCAAAATGAAAGTGTGTGTGTGTGTGTGTGTGTGTGTGTGTGTGTGTGTGAGAGAGAGAGAGAGAGAGAGAGAGAGAGATACTTTTAAAAAAATTGAATGCAAAAATTGAAAATATATAAGGACACAATAAAAGAAATTTTGTTTTTTAGGTCAAAATATGAAAAATTACAAATATTTAGAGTAAAACTTGCAAAATTTTGTCCGTTTTCTTCAAGGTGAGCTTGGAATCTAGCCCAAACTACGTAAATTTATCCATTTATAAATCATTAAACCCCTATTTTTTGTGAACATGGGCCTTGAATAGCCCCAAAATGGAAAAGCATGATGGATGCAGAAGAGTTGGAAGCTCAGTATATCCACTCTCACTCTCTCACCACCCCAAGGATAAGATTTGACAAAAGAATGGGTACGCACACCTATCAAAAATTTGTTACATCCTCACGTGGGGCACCGACATGTGAGAGAGAGAGAGAGAGAGAGAGAGAGAGTTTTCCCAACAACTTGGCAGCAAATCAAAAGCAATTACATACTGTTTTAAAAAAAGGGAGTCGATTCTACGACTGAAAATGTTTTATCTACTTATATTGTTTTTCTTAATTAAAATAATTTTTTAAAAAACATAAATAAAACCCTTTCAATTTTTAGGCTGAAATTTTAAGAATTGTCGGTACACTAAAACTCGCTAATTTTTATCAATTTTCATCAAGAAAATCTTGAAACGTAGCCTAGATATTTACAAATTTAGCTAGTCATAAAAACACTTAACCCTTTTTTATTTGCAAAGACAAGTCTCAAATAACCCCACAATGGAAGGGCATGAGAGGCATTGAAAACTTTGATGCTTAGTACATCCATGTTCACTCTCTCACCACCTGAGCATAAGCTATGTACGTGAAGAAAAGAGTGCACCTGTCAAAAACCTGTTACACCCTTGCATGGAACACAAGGATCTGTGTGTGTGTGTGTGTGTGTGTGTGTGTGTGCGAGAGAGAGAGAGAGAGAGAGAGAGAGAGAGAGAGAGAGAGAGATTTCTCGATAACTTGGTAGCCCTCCAAAAGCAATTACATAGCGTTTCAAAAAAAGGGAGTCAATTCTACGATAAGACACGTTTCATCTACTTATACTATTTTTACCAATTGAATTAATTTCAATAAATTAGGGCACAAATAAAGCTCTTTTGATTTTTAGGTTAAAATATGAGGAATTATCATTATTTACACTAAAACTTGCAAAACTTACTGATTTTCTTCAAGGCAAGCTTGGAATGTAGATCGGGTTTTACAACCTTAGTCAGTTAAAAATACAATGAAGTCCATTTTTTTTGCGAACATAGGTTTCCAATAGACACAAAATAGGAAGGTATGAGAGGCAGTAAAAAGTTGGACACTTAGTATACCACGGCTACTATCTCGCCACTTTGAGCACAAGCTATGCATAAAGAGGAGAGGTGAACCTATTAAAAATTTATTACGCCCTTGCATGGGACACGAGAGAGAGAGAGAGAGAGAGAGAGAGAGAGAGAGAGAGAGAGAGAGAAGGGGGGGGCGAGGGGGGGAAAGGGGGCGAGGGGGGGGTTATTCTCTGGCGAACTCGCAACCTTCCAAAGCCAAGTACATGTCATTTCAAGGAAAAAGGGAGTTAAGCATTCTACAATGAGAAAATGCTTTAGCTAACTAGCACTCGCTACTTTGGCTTTCAAATACTTCGTAAAATAAAACATTTTTGGTGTTAGAGTTTGTAGACATGCGAAGAAAAGATTATGGAAAGCCAAAGATGAAGTATCCTAATATACATTGATAGAGGCTTGATTACGGCTTAATGACGTGACTCGATTATGAACACCATAAGAGGGTGAAACTAGTGTGATGGATTAAGATGGCTACACTATTGGCTATTCAGGTCATATTTTTTAGACTCAAATAAAGCAAAGGGTGGTTCATTTGAGGGAAATGAGAAGTGTTCTTGAAAATGCAGCTTTGGACTCATTAGCTTAGTAATGTGTGCAGAATTATATTATCATTAGAATTTGGATATCTAGATAATGATCTCAATTATATTATCATTAGAATTTGGATATCTAGATAATGATCTCGACTAATTTCTCTAGGGAGAGGCTCTTGGATTTGTGGTACATAAAACATTGCATTTTGACATAGAACTCCCAAATATTTCTTCCATATAGAGGCATTGATTGCTTGAAAGATTCTTTATCTTCATAATTTTTTCCACATACTAAGAGATCAAGGCCATTCAACTGAGCAAATTTTATTGGATAGTATACCAACAAGGATCAATTATCAGAATTGTGTTACATATACATTTTTTTCGAGACAATTTTTATGGTACGCTTCCAACTATGATTTCTTGAGAGAGAGAGAGAGAGAGAGAGAGAGAGAGAGAGAGAGAGAGAGAGATTGCAACTATCAAAAGAGAGTTATTGATGGAGGGCGATAAAGAGGATGACTAGGGATTCGGGGGGGTTGAACGCCAGTATGTGTGTGTGTGTGTGTGTGTGTGTGTGTCTCTGTGTGTGTGTGTGTGTGTGTGTGTGTGTGTGTGTGAGAGAGAGAGAGAGAGAGAGAGAGAGATTGCAGCTATCAAAAGAGAAATATTGATGGAGGGATATAAAGAGGGTGACCGAGGGTTCATGGGGTTGAATGTCATTGTGTGTGTGTGTGTGTGTGTGTTTGTGTGTGTGTGTGTGTGTGTGTGAGAGAGAGAGAGAGAGAGAGAGAGAGAGAGAGAGAGAAAATATTTAATATCATAAGTACACACTTAAAAACCTCAAATCTCTAACCTGACAAATCTTTGATTTAAGAGTTGGTTTTAAAGAGGGAATTGTGATACCCAATCCACCACACTCAATGGTTATTATAGTTTTCTCTTTTTATTCACTAACTCGCTAAGGGACTTGACAAGTCTTAACCTCAAAACTCCTTATATGTGAGTGTGTGTGCGTGCGCACGTGTGTGCGTATGAGAGAGAGAGAGAGAGAGAGAGAGAGAGAGAGAGAATTGTCATCTACTTGGAGTGATTACAAGTATTAAAGTCCACCCTCTCCACGCGTACACACACACACACACATTGGTATGTGTGTGTGTCCCAATGGCCATGCTTTTCTTGGTCGCATCAACGTGAAGGTCACACATTAGTCCTATCTATAGATCCTAGAACAATTATAAAAAATATATCACCTCTAAGTTGTTTAAATATTAAAGAATAGCCAATTCAATAGAGGAAGTAAATAAGCCAACGATGAATTTATGTTTCAAAATGTTCATAAGGATAAACATATTGATATGTGGTAGGGGTGGATTTTCATTGAATTTGCTTTTGAGAGGGATTTAGATGTCATCTCCTCCATTTTTCTTTATGGGATGTCACTATTGATAGGTAGCTATAGTTTTCTTATCATAGCTTTGGGGGATGGTCTTATTTAATAATGAAGCATCCAAGAATATATTTGGCACTACCTTATCGATGCATAGAGAATGTTTGCACTTGTTGCCACCTCGGGGGGAAGGTGGGAGAGGAGAGTGTCACAAAGTTAAGCCTTGCTTCTAATTAGCCACAGCAACTCACGTGTCATATATTAGTAGCATTTGAAAGGAAACGCTTTCTTTCTCTTGAATTTTTAAAGGGACACATGTCAAGCAAACAAATTTGAACAACTTTCAACCATATGGATACTAAGGCCTAAAGCAGGCCAACAAAAGAGGCAGAACGACCCAACAAGCGCAAACCCTCGTAGAGGAGTCCCTATAAGGCTTGGAGGACTCGACACATGGAGCACATGGATGGCTTCTCCTTCTTCAAAAAATTTATGATGCATTATATAAAGTATAGAAGTTTAGATGAGATGGTCCTTGAAGGTGAGATACGACCTTTCGAAATTTGAAGTCTTTTTCCTTTTCCACACTAGCTTGTCAACAATTTGCACTGATTTTTTTCAAGACAAGCTTGGATTTTTGAATTTCAGACAGTGAAAGCTACATTAGAGGTCAATTTTCCAAAGCTCCTAATGTAGCTCTACCACCAGTAGGTGGCCAAAACGTTCTTTTCATTAGTTTTGATAGGGATCTACAAGATGCCCCCTCCAGTTTGAAGGAAAAGCCGTGAACAGAGCAGGTAGAGGAGAGAGAAAGAGAATTTGACATTTTTTATGGACAGTTGTAAAGGTGGCAGGAGAGATATTTTCTTTACCTGCATTGTTTGGCTGCATGACATGCGGCAGGAATTGGCTTCATGGAGAGAGAGATTTTCTTTCTCTGATTCGATGCTATCCGCATTGGAAGGACTATTGAGCAATGCATCATGTGAGAGGGCAAGATGCGTCAGAGCTGCGTGATATGCTGTTGTTGCAAAATGCAAGATGAGCAGAGCTAGAGAGAGAGAGAGAGAGAGAGAGAGAGCCAGCGCGTGACATCCTACAACAGACATTGCAGCAATGGTGCCCTCTTCCGAGCCTTATTGGGCATGGGCAACAAGAAGGTGACCGCCTGAATTGGCGAAGAATCCATGGCGGACTTGTTGGAGACGCAGTCCGGCATGAGTGCAACTGATAGTGGGCTGGAGGCCTACACAACCGCGTTGACAGCAAGGGTTATGAGATGGAAGGCACGAGCCTGAGGCAGAGTCGAGATACATGGAGGCGCAGAGGCACAACGGGGGCCCCGATGGGGAGGGGCGGGGCGGGAGAGCGCAGAAGATTGTTTTTCTTTCGAATTGCAAGATTCGAAACGCATCTTGGCAACAAATTAATTAATGTTTGGATTGTTGACCCATTAGGGGCTAGTAGGGCACTTCGAAAGGGTATCTACAGCCTAGTCCCCCCCCTCCACACAAAAAAAGGACCTCGAGAGGTGCTTTTGTGGGGCCTTGGAGACAGTGTTCGCGAAAAATTGTTTTTCCAAACATACAAAATTCCTTTTCTTGATTTTGTCGAGAGAAAATTTTAGAAAAAATAGGTCAATTTCTCGGCTTTTTATGCTATTTTTCTCTATTTTCGGATCGAATTTTTCCTTTTCCCCTTGCTCTCAACCGGCATTTTTTGAAATTGAAAACGGCACGATATTAAGCTGAGACACATTTTTCCCGAAGAGTGCTTGGAGATGAGTGCTCCATCCCCATTTGTGAAGAAGTGTACTCCTACAGAATTCAAGAAAAACCTTGTTGGTACATTGTAGGGTGGTTTTATTACCCTCAAAAGAGAATTTTCACTTGCAGTAACGAGTCTTTCTAGTGGAAGCGTACAACTCTGTGGCACGTCATACAATGTATGCATAGCTAGCTTGTCGCAGCTATGGAGACGTAAATAAAGATGATGAAGGTCCTCTTTATTTAGGATGGGTTTAGATGAGTTGGACGGCAAGGAGGAAGGAAGGTGTGTTTTGCTTCCATGGCATGCAATGACTGGGTAAAGTAGAAGTAGTTTCTCTGCGAACCCACCATCTCTTGCCCACCCCTCCCTCCTCTTTCAAAAGATACACACTATTGGGCTCTTTTTTAGCGCAAAACATGAAGACGTGGGTTCAAGCACAAGGCATAAGGCCTACAACAAATGGCGAATCCGCTACACTCTTCGGAACTAATTGTTGCAATTCCCACCATTATCAATATGTTCCAAGATGCCATCTTGTGTGAACACCACGGTTGGAGGCAGGAAAAAACGCCTCAATTTGTCCCCGTGCTAGAAGGACCTGTTACGTAGTGGCAATTTTAAGTGGGCAATGTGGAAGCACTCTTAGACTCTAGAGAGCTCCCTCTCCTTGCAACTTGTAATTGAAGAGTTGACAAGAAAACAAGAAGGGAGGGCGGGAAGTATATATGTGTAGGACTTAGTAGGATTTGAAGTCCTGCAAAAGTAGTGTAATTTGGTGTAAAAACCTTCAATTTACCTTTGTTGTTTACAGATGTAGGTTTGCTAAGTTTTTTGAAAAAAGTTTTTTCCGAGCACTGAGCTGCAACGCGCAAGACTGCATGTGCATGTTGACCAATTCGTACGCATCATCCTAGTGCAAGGAAGTCTATATAGTATGGGTGTGCATCTTGCTCACTGCCTAGCCTCATCACTATATCACACGAGATAGTGTGAAGGTTTGTCTAGCCTGCCCTAATTACCAGCTCTGGCTGCTCCACTCAGCCATGGCTTTGCTGCGCATGATGGCCAAGACCTTGAAAATCGATGAGAAAGTTGAGGCTGGGTGCACCGTCCTTCATGTCGCTGCCGCCACCGCCGTCAACGCCGTGGGAGATGTCATTGACCACATTCACCAGAAATACACAGACAGTAAGCATCGGCCATGGAACCTTAGTAAGCATTGATCTGATGGGAGCTTAGTAAGTTTTGATGTAATGGGATATGGCTGGTGGTTAATGCAGGTGAGTGCTTGGTCGATATTGGGGCCGAGAGCAGCAGCAGCGATTCCGACCGGGACGACAACGAAGTTGAAGTGGAGGGGGTTGACATTGAAGGCCCTCACAAGAAACTGGCAGACATTGAGCCCTTTCTGAAAATGGCGATGTATGCGTATAAGGACAGGGACATGGACAAGAAGTTCCCCTTTGTGACAAACAGCAAGCTGGTGAAGGACGTGAAGCATCCTACCCTTCTGTTCCCGGAGAGAGACATCACAACAGACACTGAGGTTCATGTGTGTGTGCTAGAGGATGGGTCCCTGGCCTTTGCATTCCGTGGCACCGAGTGCAGACTTCAAGACTTGCAGTCCCTGTTGGGGGATGTCATGACAGACTTGCTCAAGGCTCAAGTCCCTGTGGAGCTTTACAACGGTTGCGATGATGTCGCCTACCGTGGCGCCCCATCCATTAGGGCTCATCAAGGCTTCCAGATTGCATTCAGAGATGTCACAAAGACTGCCAGGTAAATAACATACTATCTACTCTTCTTATATTGTGGGTGCCTTAGCTTGCTCCAAGAGTAGCTGCCTTACCACCACCACCTCTCTCTAATTTGTAGGCCTGCCAAGTGCGGAGGGCGCCACCGAAGTTTGTACATCCCCAACTTCTATGATCATCATTGTAAATCCTACAGACAATCAGTGAAGAAAGCTCTGGCTGCCTTCTCGCATCATCGCCCCCACAGGATATCCCTTCCACCGTTTTGTCATTAGGAGAATATCATATGGTGATTTCTAGTTTGGCTTAGCCGCAATTGGGCCCTCCTTAAAGATAATGAAGAAATAGGATTTCCTGTGCAAGCGAAGCACTCCTAGCTCCCCTTTGGTTTAGGTAGTATGAGCAATACCCACTGTCACTTGTGTTGCCACCCACCAATCCATGTATAATATGGTTGCATTGTTTATCAGTGTTCTTTTCTCTCTTCTAAGACCAATGAATCCTTAACTGGTGCATTCATTGTATTTGTGCAACACGGTTAATTCGATTAAGGATACATCATATGAAGCCTCAAGCTCATTTAATGTTCTCATATGGTAACACATCACATGAGTGTAAGGGATGAGGGTTATAACAAGGGGAAAAAGGTGCATTTTACAAAGAATGGTCCCATACATACGGGACATTCAATGCATGAGACATATCCTAACTATTATTACTAGTGAAACACTTGGGTGTGGAAAATGGGGTGCTAAAAATTGAAAGTGGATTAACCCAAGTGTTACATAAACATGTCTTGCCCATTTGTCCAATGAGGAAAATGCAGTGACAAGATTGTAACATTGTCACTAGTGTCCTCTACTCGTCTCCCTTTCGATTCTCCGTAGAGGAAAATATGTATTTCTCAAGGGCCTTTTCTTTTATGTGGCTTAGAAATAGTCTTTCAAACTCCATGCATGGAGTGTTGGACGGTGCACCCTTCTCACTATCCCGCGCGGGGTCCTTCATGGAGGATCTATCAATAAGAATACCCATCATGGGTTGGGCAAGGTGGTGAACTAAGGGTGAACTTTGATGCCCTAAATCACTCTTAGATCACCACAATAGGATATCCGATCCCACAAATATCTTGACAATCTAATGACTCTGCTCTTACTAAAGGGGTGTTATATTTCAAATATTTACAGAATTACATGTACAAGATGGGTTTAAAAATGGAAAATTGAAAAACAAGTGTGGGTTATAAAGGAAGAGAGGTACTATAATTAATGTTCAAGTGTGTGTGTGTGTGTGTGTGTGTGTGTGTGTGTGTAGAGGCCCCTTGAACGCATGTGATATAGGTATTTTTGAAAGGTGTACCCCCTAGGGATCATTGTAACCTTGAATACCTATAGAGTCAAGGGGTGGAGCCGAAGGTTCTATGAAATATGCTAGCACACTTGTATCCATAGAATTATCCATAATCTTGAGTCGCTTCACATAAAACACTAATTGTACACATAAATATGAGGTAAGTATACCTTGTATGCGATCATAGCTATTCTACAATACCTAGGAGACCCTTGGGTACTTTTTTGGTCTTCAAACTAGTAGCATTTCTAATCCGTAGGAAAATCTAATAACCTTTCTCAAGAAAATTAGTCTACTTTTCTTATTCGCATAGTATCTATAATGATCTTTTGCTTGTCAAATGTTAGAATCTAGAGCAGATCCATTAATTAGGAAGGAAATCCTTAACTTGTTGCATTTCCTTTGTGGCTGGTTTGATTGTGATAGTTGACTCAGTTTGGAAGTGATACACCAACACGAAATGATTGAAACTTTATTTGAACATGCTTGGAATTGTTGTAAGAGAAGTCTAGTATGGACAAGCATGTACCCTTCCAATTAGGGGGATAATTGCATATACTGACATTATTTATGGCTCACAAAATTGGGTACAAAACTTGGCATTGCAATCATTACAAAACTAGGCATCACATGCACCTTGTAGTCATGATCCATGAATAGTCAAGATAATTTGAGAGTTTTGAGTGTTCACTTTGTGGGAATAGATCTGGACATCTTTGTTAACCATCTTACCAGCTACCCTTAACTCTGAAAGTTTGGTGGAAGTGTAAATGAGAGTGCTAATTGGTTATTAGTTTTCCTAAAAATCTTGAAAAGGACTTCATAACGCATCAAAAGAGGAAATCTAGGAAGTCTTGTCTACATTTGAGGATGTGCGTGATCGTGATCTAATGATTTCCACAATTTAATGCAAGGCTTATATAGCTGCTAGAGCATGCCACATGCATCCAAAATCAAGTTTGTATTCATGCAAAGCTAATTAATTTTGGATTGTACAAATTTGTAGGTCACATACCCAAATTTTCACTAATTTGGACATCATTTTACCTTTCATGTAATTTGGGCATCGTTTGTGCTTTCAAAAGGCCAAACAACCATAAAAACTTTGTAAAAACATAGAAATAAGAAAAAAAAAATATCATTGTTTTGATGTGAGTTCTAATCATTTGAGGGAGTTATGTCTATGATCTACATTGCATCTTGCATCCAATTACTACATTAGATTGAGAAAATTTTCAAAACATGGATCAAGGGACAATAGATTTGTGATTTCAAAAAACAAAAAAGTTAGAGAGTTCAAGTGCATTTTGGAAAGATCCATGCATCACTGCATCTAACGGAAGGATTTTCAGCACAACTTCCATAGAGAAAGTGTTTTTAGAAATTTTTCATTTGGGGACTATTTGAGCCAAAACAAGTCTACAAAAGGTGCAAACATAAGTTCACACTAGAACTCTAATTTAAAAGGACAAATCACATCCAAAACGGGGTAGGACATGAACATGCGAAGTCAAAGCTTTGATAGTTGGATGTGCATGGATGATGATGCATGAGTAGCCACATATGATAGTGAAATTGGTACCACACATATCCCATATACTAAGCATTGCAACCCCTAAACCATATTCAATATTGAGCTGGTTTGAGTAAAAAACAGGCTAGAAGCAAGTCAAGAGGATCCAAAAAACCAAGCAGCAAATTAGACAACATTAAAACTTGCATTTAATTGGGTAATTAAAGGGCTCCTCCATAAGCCCTTCAAAGGTCCTTCCTATTCAAGGGTCTTTTTTCTTTTGGAGGTCCCCTTAGAAATGGCACGTAGCTCCCCATACGCCCTATGCCCTCAAAGGTGACTTTCTACAACCCTTCTCTCCTATTCTATTTCTAGCATCCAACACTTTCCACCTCTTGTAGCCTATCCAAATGGTAATACTTATGAGGGTGTATGCAGGAGACATTTAAAACAACTCAAATCACTTGGCTCAAACGTATTCAAAACCGTACTCAGGGGTAACTAAAGACCAAAAGAAGAGAATGGTACATTCATGGTTCAAAATTAGAAGAATATGCAAACAACAGGGAATCTTGTGACATTCTTAAGAGTGGGTTTGAGACCAAACCATGAGATATGTCCTTCATACCAAGCCATACCTCAAAGTTTGTCTTATGGATCTTTCATGAGTAGTTATCGGGCTCATGTGGAGCCATCTCAACCACTATATCCATCCACTACAATTCACAAAAGTAGGGATTTTATCCAAAATATTGGATCAAGTATGGAAACAACAACACAATACCAAATCAATAAGATGACTGACCAACAAACCAACAAACCAACAAAGAGTCAAATGGAAGCAACAAAATATTGGATCAACTATGGAAACAAGAACACAAAACCAAATCAATAAGATGACGAACAAACCAACAAGGAGTCAAATGGCTTACAATGTGATACAGCTTGGTTCAAAAGTCTAGCAGTGGGTAAGTCAAATACTAGAGAACTGAATCAAAACACATGAGAAATTTTAGATTAGTCGATTTTCAAAAACGGATGACAAGGTTCAATGGGTCAAGAGATCCTTATGTTCACCTCTCAAGCTTCCATCTAGTATCTAGAGCCAAAAGATTCTATGATCTCCACACACAATATGAGAGTTGAGATCATTTTTTTTTGAGTAAAAATATTGGATATTACTGTGAGGAAAAGGAAGGTAATGCCACCTTACATGTTGAGTATGCTAGAGTCAATTCTCTTGTAGATCCCATTTGGGATTAGGGTAGAACCAGAGGATGGATTATGTGAAGGTAATTTTGGCAAGCACTAGGATAATTCAAAGGAAATGAAGGAAAATGGGTTCCCTAAAAATAATTAAGAGGCTGTCGCTTATCATTTGGTATCCCACCAGCGTTGAGAGGCCAAGAGGAGGAAGAAAAAAGGAAATGTAAAATACAAGAAGAATGCAGCTAGGTACTATCACCAAACATGAGAGGGTAAGTGGATTTGGGTACCAAAATCTCAAGTGTTAACAAAGATAAAAGTAGACCATCTACCTATTGGTGGCATGGATGGGCAATGTCATGCCATTTTGCAGGGTCGGTGAGAAAAACAAGAATAAGGTGAATTTTAAATAGATTGGAAAATTTTAGTACAACTTGGTGTGGGTGTGTTTGCCAAATTGGATTGGAAAGAGATGGTTGGATGAAATTTATGTGAGAAACTATGCTAACAAGGTGGGTTTTAGTTCCAAGATCAAGCTAATCTTTACTGCACTCCAATCAAGTCCACCAGAACGGGCTCAATACAATCAAATTTGGTTTTATTATGAGGCTTTTTATGGGTCTCAAAACTAAGGAGCTCATGCTAATTGGTGCAATGTTTTGGGTTTCCTTTCGAAAAAGTGGGTGTTTGGGATGTGGTCAACAACATGTGGGAATTTGCAAGGTTTTATTACGTCCCCACCAAGCTCGAAATGGGTAAATGGTGGCCAAATAACCAGAAAAGGTTTATTTTTTTACAATTTTTGGTGTCCATGAGGATCAAAAAGGGGGGAGACCATATCAAAGTGTCATGTGCACTACAAGAGGTTGTGTGCTCTTGTGACGCTGTTAGCGATGGAAATACACTGGGTTTTTATAACCCCCGGCGTCGCTAAAACTGTCGCTAATAGCGTCGCTAAAACTGTCGCTCATAGCGACGATCATAGCGACGTTTTCACAGAAGTCTATAGCGACGCTCATAGCGA
Source organism: Adiantum capillus-veneris (assembly GCF_014529385.1). NCBI lineage: Eukaryota > Viridiplantae > Streptophyta > Polypodiopsida > Polypodiales > Pteridaceae > Adiantum > Adiantum capillus-veneris. The sequence goes on from NC_140959.1 coordinate 74,886,421, forward strand.
CGCTACAGAGCCATAAATAGCGACGGTTATAGCGACGCCCGAGAGAAATTTTTTTTGGTGACAGGGCATTGAATGCCCTGCCACCCATCAACCATATTGTACTTGATTCACTTTTTAAAAAAAGTGCAAGGGTAGATAATAGACTCAAAATAGTCACCCACAAGACGCATTGTTTGCAAAATTGACAATTGTACACATCATAAGCAAAATGTCCATCAGGGCGTTTAAGCCCTTCCTGCCTGCGTACTCGCGCTCGTACGGTGTGGGATCACGTCCTGTCATCGACCACTGTCAAAACATACAAAGAATTCATTATGTTAGAATTAAAAAACTCATAAACCCCAAACTATCGAACATAAAGAGCAATGCGAAAACACTTACAAAATCGGCCTCAAATGATGCCCATCCACCGCTCCCCAAGTGGTGCGAGCTCCCTGCATCTACTCGCGCTCTGGCTGCATCCTTTTGTTGCTTCCACTTGTCGGGATTCTCGCGCGCTGCTTTCTTTGCATTCTTCCAATCTTCTTTGGCCAGCCAATCTGGCCTGTTCCACCCATGCTTGATTGCTTTTTGCACTTTGGAACGCTTGTGTTTGCAGTATTCGCGCATTCGAATCTTCATCAGGTCTTCATTGAAGCGTTGATCCCGTGTTGGAACGGGAAACTCATCATGAAGTATGCTGATGACTCTGTTTTTTAAATCACTTGGTACTTCACTCCATTTGTTTAGTATGTAGTGTCTAAACAGCTGAGAGCAAAGACCACGCATGCGTGAGATCACCTTCTTGCCGTCATCATCCATGATGATGCCGTCGCTGAAGTCGACGGAGTAAGGCAAGCCCTCTGGTCGGTGATGCGTGAACCTGGGTGTCCCGGCAGGGGTCTCTAGCGGCATGTCGATGGGGATACGGACGTCAGGTGTCTCCACCGGCGTCTGGGCCCCGAAGCGAGGAGTGTCGAGTGGGGTGGCTCCTGGCGGAGTAGGTAGAGGTGTGTAGCTGCTAGGAACAGTCAGCCGTGCAAAACCTGGCGTAGATGGCGATGTTGTGGCTGGTGTGGGGGCGGGCAAAGAAGGGGAGGGTAAATAGCCTCGTTGAACACAAGGCGGTGTGGAGGCATCGGTGGCAGAATCCCCACAACAACCGCCACCGCCACCACTAGAGCGCCGGTGTCTAGATAAGTGAAGCTCGTCTCGTCGACGCCGAAGCTTCGGAGCGCGCCGAATGCTTCGAAAGAGAGGGAGATGCGGATGGACTAGGAACGCGCGATGATGCGCCAGAGCGATGACGCTCCACGTACCACTGTCTCTGCTGCGGTGACAAAGAACAAAGAAACTCCTCATCATCAATACCTGCATTAAACACACGAATATTTAAACTTAATATTGAATGAATAGAGTAGACAATGACGCAAAGACCATTAAATACAATGACGTAATGACGCATATAAATACAATGACGTAATGAATTGAGTGATAGAAGAGGCAAGTCGAAAACTCAGAATTTTCAATTAAAAGATGTGAGCGCAAGTAGAAAAGAGCGTTATACACCATGGAAGGTACTTAGAGAGCCAGAGCTTTTACAACACGGAGCAAAATTGTTCAAATACAATATTTGTGGCTTTAAGAGATCTCTCTCTCATCCTCGCATAACTCAGCATAACTTCCTATATCTATATAGAGCTCTCCGTTTAAACACATATCCTCTGTTTCATTTTGTAGCTCCTCTGCATGCACCCCATATAGAGTAGTAGCATCTTGATGCTCGTCTGGCACCACCGCAGCGGCTTTTGATTGAGCATCTTCTCTGATCTCCTCCATTGATGCCGTTGTGATTGGCACATGGTAGCCTTCATACGTCCTTGCACAAGAGGGGCTACCTCTATGATGTACCACCAGTTTGATGTAGACTTTGTAGAATGAAATATTACCTGCCAGAGCCACAGAACTTACATGAGATCTTTCAAGCACATAACTTGTAAAAGGGGGATGTTAACTATTTACATACTTACTTGTTCACAATGCTCGGGTAGTACGAAAGTGTCTCTTAGGTCAGTCCATTTCTTAGTAGAATCCACCTCAAGAAAACCAGACTCTCCTCTATGCACAGTAGCGTTGCGACCCTCCATGATTATCTTGAACCATTGCACGTCGAACAAGTCGACAAAAAATCCTCTGTAATCGATCCTCAAAATCTCTTGCAGCGTGCCGAAGTAAGTGAGTTCCGCCACCACAGGATCTGCATCAGAGGAACGTCGTCGACTAGACTGTTCAAATTTTGCCATGATTCCACAATCTTGAGTAAAACGCTTTTTGTCGATTCGTTCCACCCTAAAATGTCGTCCTTTACACCATGCTGTTGTGTATGACTTATACTACAACGAACAAAGATTATGAGTGGTCGTTCAAACGTTTAGAAATAAAGTCACTAGCTAGTCGTACATTGCAAACTTACCTTGGTCGCGCAACCCCGAGAGTACTCCCACTCTTCCTCAGTCACTTCGTCACCGCATTGTTGTGCGCTTTTCAATTGGTTGTGCAACCATCTTAAGCTCATGAAGGTTGGTAGGCTCTCCAGAACCGTCGGACAGTGCATCGGTGGTCGTCTTCCCCGTCTCCACTCGATTCGTGCCCTTTGTCGCTCTTGCTTTGCATCCTCATATTGTGAAATCCACTTTTGCATCACTGGATTGTGAAGCATGCAAAATCGGTTGATTTTAGCCTCTAGATCTTCCGTCATCTTCTTCTCAACACCGAGATTGCACATGACAATCCCAGATATGCGCTCATCATCTATGGTTCGCCATAGCGTGTCCCGGGCTTTATCAAATCCGTCTAGCCACTCTCCAATGTACACTAGGGACTCTGATACCAACCAACCTTCTGCCATGCTACCCTCCAGACGTGCCTTTTGACGCACATATCCCTTAAGCGTTTTCATGAAACGTTCTAAGAAGAACATCCATCTGGAATGAACTGTGCCTGCTATTTCCACCTCATCAACTATGTGAACAAGAAGATGCACCTGAATGGTTAGCATGGTAGTAGGAAAATGTTTCTCAAACATGCACACAAGCTCCGCAGCATTTAGTTTGGCAAATGTTATGGAGTCTACGTTGATCTCCTTTTGTGAGATCCATTGCACCAGCTTTGCAAGTTTGTAGATTGTGTTACGGATGTCGAGAGACAAACATCCCTCAATGGCAACCGGTAAAATAAACTGTAAAGTATGTGCAACAATGATATTAAAGTCCACATTTTATGCAATGATATTAAAGTCCACTATGAACGTACCTGACACATTTTATGCCAATCGTGTGACTTCAAACCGGTAAGCTTTCCTTCTTTAGTAAAACACGTTCGGAGCGAGTGCATTACACCAGTGGGGGTCCGCAAAGATCAAATGGTCTCTTTTACTTTGCGTTCTTGGGCTCCTGTGAAAATCCATGGTGCTTTAGAGAGTTTTATCGATCCATCAGACGCTGTTTGCGGCCAATATTGCTCCATACGATCCACATTTCTAAGGTTAACTCTGGCTCCCAAAGTATCTTTCTTGCCAGTCAGATGGTCCCATAGTAGATTACCCACATTCTTGAATATGTGCATTGGATCGAGCAAGTGATTGATCATGAGTCGGGGCCAGTATGGTAACTCGTACCATAGAGATAGTCTCTTCATCCCTGGAGGCAATCCTTCATCGCACATCTCCTTCTGCTCTAACCATGCTTGTGCAGACATCCTTGGTGGCTCTCTTCCCAAAAAGCCGTCGCGTAACACATGATTCTCTGGAAGATACGCTTGATGACCTTCGTAGATTTGCTTCTTCAGTGAGGCGCCCTACGTGCATTCAGTCTAGGTCCACATGTGACACATGCTCTGTATCCGCTTGTTTGAAGCCCTTCATGTATACACATGATAATAGATCAACTATGGGAAAAAACAAGATTTACAGTGTCTGAGTGAGGAGTGTCAATAGATCACCTGAGCATTCTGTTAGCCCGGGATAGTCATGCATGGTCCACATTAGAATGCCTCTGATCAAAGCATTCCGTCGTCCTGTGTGTCGGCTCATATCCACCACCTCTATGCCAATCCACAATTGTTGTAGCTCTTCCAATAGTGGATGAAGATACACATCCATATTCCCCACTTTATATCGCACTGGCACAATCAAGCTTAGCCATAGGTGCCCCTTCTTCGTAGTCAACCACGGGGGAATGTTGTAGTTGACGATGACAACGGGCCATCCACTGTAAGATGTTGATCTTTGACCAAATGGATTTACGCCATCCATAGCCAGGCCTAAGCGCAAATTTCGAGCTTCCCTGGCAAAATCCGACCATGTTCCATCTATATGTTTCCAGGCTGCGCAATCTGCAGGAATTCGTAGCACACCATCCGAAGATTTATTCTCCTCATGCCATGATGCTAGGGCGGCCATGGACTTACATTCGAAGAAATGCTTGATGCGAGGAAGCAGAGGAAAATGTCGCAAAACCTTTTGTGGAATTTTTGTCCCGTGGAGATCTACTCGATATCTTTCAGAATCACATTTCGGACACTTCTCCATGTCTATGTATTCCCCTCTGAAAATAATGCAGTCATTAGGACAAGCGTGGATAGAATTGTAATCCATCCCCAAGTTTCGCAAAATCTTTCTTGCTTCATCTCGGGAATCTGGCATCACATTGTCAGGTGGTAGTATGTGCTCTTTAAGCAATCTACACAACATAAAAATACGATAGAGTCGTGTAAAAATCTATCAGATCATTATACATTTAAAGTGTAAACTAATTGTAATAGATCACCTGAAAAGCGTTGTGACGCTAGTGTCACTCCATCCAAACTTTGCCTGCATGTTGAGAAGAACCAGGAGTTCTTTCAATCTAGACATACGTGCTCCATTATACAATGGCGTATCGGCTTCACTTTTCATATCATCATAGATAAGCCTTTCTGAATCCATGATCGTCTCGATCATTTCATCAATCTCGGGCTCAAACATTGCCTCGTTGGGTATGTGATCTGCATGATCATCCCCCGAGCTGTCAGAGGCTACATCTTGTGGCCTCACATATGCTGCTTGACCAAAGCGCCTGCGAACATGTCTATTGGGTTGCAAGATTGCTGCTTGTTGGCCAGCGTCAGAGTCAGACGAGTTATAATTGGCAACAACTCGATCTATAATAGATGGATCGAACTCGCCAAATTCGCAAATGTGCTGCAAAGAAACACGTCTTGTCCTTCGCACATCATGCTTGCATTGATTACAAGGACATAAGACCCTCGTTGAGAGATAGGTGTTTCGGTTGGACGGTCCCACATCCTCGTCACTACTCATAATGAGGATAAAAATCTTATAACCTGGACAACAAATTTAATATTCTATTGGCATTCTTCATCTTATCTCTCTCTCTCTCTCTCTCTCTCTCTCTCTCTTTACCTCACATTCTCTAGTCATGTCCAATCCCCGCACACCTCGGTCTAGAGGTGCACGGAGATCAGAACCACCGGGTTATAATCTCGTCTTTATTGGTCAATACCTATATTTGTGGGTACAAGAAATCTACAGACCCACGTCTACATGATACTGCATGTAGTGGACAAAACCCCTTTGCCTCTTCTCTAGCTGTAGCACTTCACAGCATCTTAACATCTTTTCACAGTAGATCTTTTGACTGTTCGTCTAACTCTAAACCCTAAACCGTAAGTAATTCTTGTGTGGACTCGATCTAACGTAAATAAGCGTAAATCTAAATAAGCGTAAATCTAACTAAAAATAAACATAAATCTAATTTAACGTAAGTCTACATCTAACCTAATCTTTAACGTCTTTTGGGATAGTTTCCTACAATGTTAAAACTCTCTTCTTCTTGTGTGTGTGTGTGTGTGTGTGTGTGTGTGTGTGTGTGGGTAAACCTAAATAAACCTAAATAAACCCAAGTCTAATCTAATATAGCATAAATCTAAATCTAACGTAAATTATGTTATATTAAAAACAAAGAACTAAACTAACAGGGATTATAAGAACCTTAAAACTGATTTAACACATAATTTTTCACATAACTCGGCAAGAGTTGGCATTCTCATCACTAAAGATGTGAGAGTTAACTTCCGGCGGTGACGCTGCCTCATCTCCATCCACATCTGACGACAGCAATTGGCCCTTTAGACCGTTCTTGCTCTTGTTACTAACTTTGAAGTTGCTATTGAATGACTAGAGGTTGTCTAGATGGTCATTGTGTCGGGGATGTAGTGACTCTTGCCGCCCTGAAGATCGACCTTCTTCCCTATCTTCTGAAGACATTTCAACAGTACTTTTGGATCGACGGAGCCCACCATGAGTGAAGGCAGCAATACCCTATATTCCATTGAGGGCTTTCTTCACCCGCTTCATGCAGGCATCGCAGTCTATGGAGACCTAAATCTAATCTAATATAACGTAAATCTAAATCTAGCATAAATAAACGTAAATCTAATTAAAAATAAACCTAAATCTAATTTAACATAAGTCTACATCTAACCTAATCTTTAACGTCTTTTAGGATAGTTTCCTACGACGTTATAACTCTCTTCTTCTTGTGTGTGTGTGCGTGTGTGGATGTGTGTGCCAATAAAAAGAGATAAATGGTATAACCTTTCTATCACCCATGCCAAGTATGATAGATTGGTTATGCCATTTCCCTCTTGAATAATAGGTCTTGAGTTCAACTCCTCGTCGGCTAGATCTTTAGGTCTTTTAATTTTAATTAGTTTCCTACGACGTTAAATTAGTTTCTCTCTCTTTCTCTCTCAATGTGTGTGCGTTTTTTTGTTTATGCATGTTTTCTCTCTCTTTTCCTCTCTCAATGTGTGCGTTTTTTGTTTATGCATGTTCTCTCTCTCTTTTCCTCTCTCAATGTGTGCGTTTTTTGTTTATGCATGCTCTCTCTCTCTTTTCCTCTCTCAATGTGTGTGTGCATTCTTTGTTTATGTATGTGTGTGTGCGTTTTTGTTTATATTTGTACTCTTTCTCTCTCTCTCTCTCTCTCTCTCTCTCTCTCTCTCTCTCTCAAAAACACTATGTGTGTGTGTGTGTGTGTGTGTGTGTGTGTGTGTGTGTGTGTGTGTGAGAGAGAGAGAGAGAGAGAGAGAGAGAGAGAGAGAGAGAGAAAGAGGGGAAGGGAACATGAGAGTGAGGAGAGGGAAGGAGCATACCTGGCTCTCTTTCCTCTCCTCGTGTGTGTGTGTGTGTGTGTGTGTGTGTGTGTGTGTGTGTGTGTGTGTGGAGAAGAAAGAGAGAGAGAGAGGGAGAGCGTTACCTGCTCTTGCTTGAGGGTGCCGAAAAACTCAGATCTGAGATCTGAGTTTTTGGGCACTCTCTGTTATTTTTTTAGCCCAGCCGGCGTCGCTATGAGCATCGCAAATTTACTCGTAAATTTGCGACGCTCATAGCGACGCCGGGAATTTTTTTTTGAGCGTCGCTGTGTGAGCGTCGCTAATATGAATAGCCTCTTGTAGTGGTGGAAGAGATATTAACCCACATGTGGATTTTTCGTTGGTATAAGAGGGGTATATATAATGTAATGGGCCTTCTCTATAGGCATCACGTGTGAGACAAGCCCTTAAACAAGCTCACGTGGAGGGCAGTTAGTCACATTTGCATCTTCCATATATTACTCTCACTGCCTAGTATGTTGAAAGACATGGTGCGTAATGTTCCCTATGTGACCACAATGCCAACAACGCAAGTATGTAGATGAATGAGACCTCCATATCTCACAATTTTAACCCTCACAGACACCCTATCACCTTTGAAAGACGCATATTATCTATTTGCCAATGTGCCCTATGTGACCACAATGCCAACAACACAAGTATCTCGATGGACGAGACCTCCGTCTTTCACAATGTTAACCCTCACGGACACCCTATCACCTTCCACGGATGCATATTATTTTTTTGAGTAAGTCATGGACCGGGCTTGTTGGTCCAATAGATGTGTAGGTGATCGCCGATGAGAGGCTCACCAATTGTCTTATTTTACAGTAGTTTTGCAGCAACCGGCGTCCATGTCTGAATGGCCCAAACTCTTATAAATGGTCCATTTGACCTAAAAATCCTCATTCTCGGAGGTGTAGCTAAGAACTTCTCTTGCTTTTTCTCTTTCGTGTGCTCACAGGTGTGTGTGTGTGTGTGTGTGTGTGTGTGTGTGTGTGTGTGTGTGTGTGTGTGTGTGTGTTTTGGGGGTCCCATCGTTGCAGTAGCTCCAATGACCAACAAAATTATCAATCCGGAGGGATGAGCTACCCGGCTAGGGCATGGAAACACTCATACGGTTAGTGAGCTAATTGTGGCAACACAAATGGTTAACTATATGAGGTGAGCTTTTTGGCCTATGGAGGAGAAAAGCCACAATGAAGGGAAATCTCCATATCCACTTCTCTTCACCTCTAATCAACCCAATCACACACACTACGATTGCAAGACGCACACAACACTAATCATATCATGCAACACACTAATCGCAAGCACACACACATAGATCTATTGAGCACCACACTCCAATCAAACCTACATTCACACACAAGAAAAAGAGGGCATTCACACAAGATTAGAGAGGGATTAACCACTAATTAGTTAAGATCTAGTTAATCTAAGCATCATAGGCAATCATAAGAAGTAAGAGAGAGGCATAGTGAGAGAGAATGAATCATTGATTAGTGTTAATCAAGTCTCATGAGCAAGGAGAAGCTCAAGGACTCCATAGCCACACACCTCAAGAGCTCTCACCAAAGAGTGCTCCCAACAAATGACTTGAGAATTGTAATTTCTTTTACACACTGCCTTATATACCTAGGGTAAAAATGTGCAATGTTGGGGCGCCCAAGGCCTTTAGGGCTCACCACTTACTGAATCCAAAACTTAGGCACAGTAAGTGACCTATTATTTACAACTTGGAACTCCCATTGACCCCGTAACACATTAAAATATTACGATGGCTTGAAATAAATCCGGAATGTACAATAGGTGACCATTTTGGGACAAAGTGAAAAATGTGTAGCTCCAATCTTTACTGCTTCTTTGCATTCATCCTTGATGTGCATCCATACATCTTCGGTCTTTAGCAGCTTCTGTTAATTGACGTTGACTCAGTTAACATTACCCCCTTCATATTTTAGTGCCCTTCCTCGGGCACTGTTGAAAGGTGTACGTGGAGGCCAGGGAATGTTTTGATTGGTTGTTGATGGGATGATTTCTTCTATTGTCGCTGGATTTGTTGATGAGGTTGAATTTGCTGCAGCATCTTCATTGGTCCAAATATGTCTGTTGTGAGAGATGATGTTCCATTTGTCCGTTGTAATAGCATAATGATGAGACTGATGTTTATTTATGAAAAGTATGTACAAGGGAAGTAGAAAAATGAGGTTCTAAATTAGGGCCTAATACCTGGATGACCAAAGGGAGAAAACCCAGTGGGAAAAAAGTGCCTTTGGGATACGCTCATTATTGGAGTACTTATTAGCATGGGAATATTAATAAAGTACTGACGGGAGTATTTGCTAATAGATATGGAATTAAAAAGGCAGCAAATATGAATGTGTAGCATGATGGAACATTGGTTTGCCTGTTATAGTCCACTCAAGGTGCATAGGTGGAAGAAAAAAAGAGTGTCTAATGCATATGTCCAATGATGGGACATCCTATTTATGCATACACAAAATGCATGGGAAACAATATGCTGTGCAAGATAGATTTTGAGGGGTAATTATTCAAAAAGATGGTGTAGCTATAAAAGCATATGACATGGCTTTGCAAGCTGGCACCCCTTTAAGAATGGTTTTCATTGAGGAGGATATGTGCTCTCATCTTACTGTGCAGTGTGCGTGAGTGTTGGACTCTACAACATCACCAATTGTAAGTTAATAGACTTTGACTCTTATGCTCATCTCATCCAGCATGAGCGACACGACTTTAGATATGCTCAACTCTTCCAGCTTGAGCATAAGCCTAATAACTACAACCTTAGCACATAGTTTAATATGAGTTGAAGCCTTGGGTCTAATGCTTTGCTCATTTTATGGCTCAGCAACCCGAATCTGACTATGCCAAAGAGTGTTTTTTGCACCCTGGTGACTTGACTTTTTACATTCTTGAGCTTACTACAAACATTTCTTTAGGTAACAGTAAGCTTGAATCCTCAAAAAGAGGATTAGTGAAGGACCAAGCTTGCATTGAAGGTTTCTTTTGCGATACATGTTATTTCATCCTTGAATATGCATTCTCATTGATTGGGTTGTCCTTCTCTAACTGTGAAGACTCCATTATCTCTTTTATTCGCCAAGTAGGTCGGTTGATAGGAGTCTTTGATGTTGTTGTAGGCCTCTGCTAGCTATCGACATTTGGCTTTTGACTAGGAGCATTGGAAGTTTTAGGAACCCAAATCTCTTGATGACCTTTGTATCTCCTTTGTATACTTTGTTGAGATTTAGGTACTGTTGAGCTCTTAAGATCTTCGTGCAGGTCTGGTGTTGCTGTAGTTGGCTTATGGTTGACTGGTAGCCAAATCTTTGTATGACCTTTGTAGATTCCTTGTTGAATAAGAACATTCCTTGAGATCCATCTATTTTCTGTATCTTCTTGAGGGTTGTGGTTGACTTTAGCATCTTCCAGTGTTGTTCTGTTGCATACCTACTTCGCGGTTTTGGTACCCATATTTGTCTGTTACCTCCATAGTACTCTTGTTCGTTTAAGCTCCATTGTGATGCTATCCATCCCATGTGTTTGTCTTTCTGTGTTAATTTCCTGTCCTTAATCCAAACCAGATCATTGACTTTGACTAAATTTCTCGGAACAAACACTTGCTTGACTTTCCTTTGCTTTTTTGAGTACTTTGGCTGAAATATCTTTGCTTTTCTGGGTGTTTCCTTTGAGGTTTTAGTTGGGTCAGAAATTGACTTGAAGTTTTGAAAGCCTGACTTGCTTGAAGAAGCTCATCCATGTGTGTTCTTTGATGTAGAGTCATATGTTGTCACACCTTTTACTAATCGGAGGAGATTCCACTTTAGCTTTACCTTTGTCTGCAATTTTGATCTTCCTTCCTTCTGACTTTGGTGGCATTTTTTGCTCAACAGCTATCGTGATTTCTCTTTGTTCTGTTTGATCTGCACTTCTTATTGCCTGATTTTCTTTAAGCTCTTTTGAAGTTTTGTCCGATGGAGATGAATCATCTTCCATTAGATCTTCTTTGATATAAGTCTCCATTTTAACTGTGCTCGAGGACTTTGTGCTGTCGTCCAAGGGTGACCAGTCGTGGTCTTCATTATTTGATGCCTATGATGACTCCGCCATGTTTGAATTCTGTATCTCTGACATCTTCTGGGCCATTGAAATTCCTAATATGATGTCTTCTAGCATATCTTTTGCTGTGATCACATAGAATTGAGTTGTGATGACCTGTGAACTTACCTCAATGGTGGTGGAGATGATTCCCTAACATTTTCTTGTTTGTTTCCAGATTTTCTCACAAATTCAAGAGCATCTTCCAACTGTGGTTGGCCACACCTTTTCCAAGTGCGAAAAGACATGAGGTTCTTGTTTAACTAAAAATCTAGCTTTACTTCTCTTGATAGCTTTTCTTTGTGTTCACCAACAATGTTGCACTTGATCTTCTCAAAATTTGTATCCGAATTGACTGCTTTTGCTATGGCAGTGTCCTTTGGTTGATATTTATCTGTATTCTCTTTGCTTTGACCACCTGCTTCCATTGATGTCAACTCGTATGACTGTGATATTGCACTTTTTTGCAATTGGTGAGCATTGTCCTCCTGCATCTCGGTAACCTTTGACCTTAATAGATTCATTGTACTTTCTGGCAAAAACTGTCTCTTCGGAGGAGACTTTGGTGGTGACCTTTGTGTAGCCTTCTGGACTTTATCTCCCATTGCCTTTGGCTTTTCTATCACCTATTCTGGACGCTTGAGGCTTTGCATCATCTTCAAGTAGTCTTTGACTTCAGTCGAGCCATCCGTATGGGTCTGTACAAGATCATGATCTTGCTGATATTCGTTACCATGTGCATCATGATATGCATATGTGAGCTTGATCACATGTAACTGTTTGGACACTATTAGATTTTGTCGGCTTTTGACTCTGATTTGTGGAGATCAGCTAAAACTTTTGTCCTTGATGATCTTCATATAAGCATTTCTCTGCAGACCCTGATGGAATCTGGTGCAATTGGAAACTTCCAACAACCATATGATCTTTCAATGGTTTCTACTTTGAAGATATATGTTGGTTAGAAGCACTACGGTTTCTAACTCGTGTAGTATTTCCTGGTACACAAGCTGAACTTGACGGGTTTACAGGTCTCCCCTTCCTAGGGTGATCACTATAGCCTACTTCATTGTAAGAGTTCAAAATTGTTTGGCTCTGATTTAGTCTCACCTTTTGGGACTGTGAAGGTACACTTTGGGTAGAACTGTTGATGTTTGGCATATGCAAACCTTCTACATAGTTTCCTATGTATCTTTGTGAAACATGACAAATGATTCCGCAAGTCAAGCTGTAGATAGCATTATCTTTGCCCTGATATTGTCTATCCCATGGGTCTCCTATGATTTGAACTTCTGTGGTTTCAGGACCCAATGCATCATAGATGCTAGACTCCCGTCTATATCTACAACTGTTTCGATCAAAGTATATGTTCGTTTGGTCACAACATCGAAGCTTAATTTCTGATGGAGGAGAGTTTGGCTTTGAACAAATTTTTTAGTTCACTCGGGTAATATTCTTCAACTCTAGAGAGGATGGGCTATAATAGATTCTTTCCTTTGAAATGAACCATCCTTTCTGATCTATCACTAGATGCACTTCGATGAGCTGGTATGTGGGTCGTTCAAACACTGGTTGATCCTTTTTGTATAGTTGCCCTTTTTGGTCTAGATAGTGTGCATATGAATGATGTGTACCATACAATGCTAACATCATTCTATCTGATGTGTCCCTTATACTTGTGAATGATTGCACACTTGTGGTAGTGGATGCATAATTATTTGCAAATTTAATAGTCTTTTCAACCTTGGTGATATCTCGACACCTTTACTAAATTCATGCAAGAATTTGTTGTTCAAAGAATCAATTTTAAGCTTTTCAGGTGCCTGTGCATCTTTATGCTCATTTTGAACTTGCAATGCTTTTACTGGTGCTTCTAATGGTAATTTAGAATCATCCAATTGCATTAAAAGTGACAAGTTAGATGCACTTACATCGAGATTTGCATTTCCAATTTTCTCTGCACCTTTGCTTGGCGGTTGATGTATCTCTGTTGTCTGGATTTCTTGGACAATCTTCAAAAAAATGTCCACCTTTTCGTCCACAATCTAAGAAATACGCCATGACAGGTGGTATTTCATTTGGTTCTGTCATGTCAAGGTCTTCCTGAGAAGTTTCTGCTTCTATGCTTGCCAAGTTGTCGGCTTCTACTTTTAGAACACTAATTAGCACTAGGTTGGTAACCTAACAAGACATAAAAGTGTCCTTTCAGGGCTTTGAAAAAAAACTCCAAAACCATAGTAGATCCACTCATTTTGTAAAATCCTTTCATGAGGTTATAGTTCAAGGCCTACTAAACATGGAAAAAATAAGAAACTTGTAAAATTTCTCATCTTTTGGTCACACCAAGCCTCCAAAGTTGATGGACCAGTGAATTTTCATCAAAACAGTCATTTCTTACCTTTTGTTGCATAAAAATAAGATTAGGGATTTTTATAGGACTTGAGATAAATTCCCTAGTTAACTTCAATGGGTTGGTGATCAGAACATATGATTTCTTCTCACTCACTATTTTTTGTTTTGCCAAAATAAATAGGTACAAAAAAGTTAAATTTTTACCATTCTGCAAACCTATCATCAAAGTTTCTATAGCCACGCTCAATACAAATAATATGTGCATGTTTTCTTAGTTCCCTATTGTCCTTTATGTTCATAAGGAGCCATGGAGCATGTCAAAATAATAATACATCTCTTACCACGGGGAATCTTGGGGACAAAGATGAAGTGTTAAATACAGCAAACATGAAAAACTAGGTTGAACATTATGAGTTGTAGAATCCCATAGAAACTATTCAATATCTAGCCAAATTTGATCCTTATGACTAGATATGGT